>NC_143485.1:55860392-56483588 GCF_027475165.1 Benincasa hispida
GTAGCGAATGCAGAAAATGAACGCAAACGTGGAAATCGGACCACCACATAGACGACCGCATTCGAAGAAACACTCCATCGCAAAGGAAAATGCATTGATCAACGCATGGATGTTATGGAAATCAGCCGTATGCGTCCATCGCATGGGAGTTGCGCTCGTCAGGCGATTGTGGTCATCGTGTAGAGTTACGGTATTAAGCGAATGCAACCATTGAATGATTGCAGCTACGCGACAACGCAAACTAATAGGATCAATGTAAGGTAAGTTGAATGAACGCATCTACCTCGAGAAAATCCAAAGCTGATGTTGACATTGCACCTACCACCCCGTTAGTGGCAGAGGTTCACAAAGGACGAACGCGCCGAATGTCAGACTCAGAGCAGTTCAATTAATGCTGTCGACGATCCAAGCTCGATAAATAGAAGCCAATGAGCTAAAATTCATTTTATCCAAGGTTTTTGCCTGAAGTTCGCCTGAGGCGGATCCTTGTGATCCAGACAAAATGCGTGAGAAGATGGCTGAGAGTTCTTCACCTCCTTCATCCATTCCGAGTGGCGACTGGGGCCTTCGACCAGAGCTAGATCTCGAGAGAGTCAGCTTCTCTGCCCATCCATGGCACCACTGGTAGTCTTGACGCACATCTGCTGGAAGCAAAGTTTTGCTTCTAGTCGGTCATTTCTTTTTCCTTTCTTTTCTATATTGTATTGTATGACATTTTGAATTAAGGAATTAATACAATTTGTTTCAATGCATTTCTCTGTTCCTTCGACTCCATCTCCATCTTTTTTACTTAGCATCTTTACTTTCATTGCAACACTTAGTGGGAGTGCTTGGGTATTGCATATTTAGTCATGTGGATTAGGAATATGAAGCATGAAGCAACCCACCTAGAGGTGTGCGTTGCACGAGTATATGAGTAATCTTATTTATTTAGTGTGAAGCTGTTGCAATGCCTATCTATAGACTAATGTATTGCTTGTCTATGGGTGAAGTCAGCAACAATCAACTGCCCGAGAGGGTAAGTGGTTGGACGCATTAAGCAAGGTATGCATTGTTCACTATGGATAGTAACAATCTTAGGTCAGCGAAGTTTGATTGTCGTGTATTATGTATACTTCATTCGTCCATTAGGGATACTCAGAAGGGTAGTCTAAGGACAGGATCTAGGCTTGGGAAGGTCAGGTTAGAATCTAGACTCGGGAGAGTCAGATTAGAACTCATAATACAAGAGATAGGTGCTTAGGAATGAGCACTATTTGTTATTAACGCATCGCATGCATCCTAGAGATAGGATACAATTGAGTGCGGTCACCGCAACGTTGTGTGCATTTTGCATCATCGCATAGGAAAAGAGTAAAGACTTAGGAATAAGCTCTATGGACACTTCCATTCTTTTATTTAAACCGCTGCATGCACATCACCGCAAATATATAGCTACAAGTCCCTGTGTTCGACCTCGGATTATCCGAGAAACTTGCGTTGGAATTATACTTGGTTCCAACGCAAGAAAACTTGTGGTAGGATGCATGTTCATCGCATACATTCATTAACACAATATCATTCCAACGCATGACCATCAACGCATGACTATCAATGCATATCTTAGGAACATGCATCGCATAATACGTCCACGAGATTTTGGTTGTCGAGTAAAATTGACCTTTAATCTATCGCCATCAAGTTTTCGGCGTCGTTGCCAGGACTTGGCAACTAAATGTTTGTTAAGTTTTATGTCTCTGCGAACAAACTTTTTATCTTGGGTGTATTGCAGCTTGTGCGACCAGGTTGCAAACAATGTTGAAGTGTAAGTGATGCGCTGAAAGCCAATGTTGACCCCAAGGTAGAAGGGTAATCAGTCGCAAAAGAGCTGAAGGCAGTTCTAAGCTCATGGTGGCCAACATGCGCCCAAAAATTGCTGGAAGTTCCAATGGTCAGGGTAACTTGACCCAAGCAGTTGAGAGCCATCTCCTGCATAGAAGACTCCTTGTGGTGACAACACTCTTATTTTTCCAGGGATGTCTTCCACTTTATCTTTACATTGCTTTCTTAGTATAGGTTATTTTTATTTTATTTTCATTGTTATTTTGGATATATGGCTGCTTTCTTGGTTGTGATACGTTTGCTCTTGTAGGTGCAACAATAAGTCTACTTGGTTCGTAGTTCAACGGAAGAATTCCTTTCACCTTTCAACACATGGCTTCAATTGCGTGGATTCCAATGCATGAGCACATGCGTTATTCCACCTAAGATCTTTTCTTATTATCTTGTATGCATTATCCTTTTGAAATTCTCTTTTTTTCGATTGCGTTGTTTTGCGATGTTTCTATGATGGTACGTATAATTCACCGCATTTTTAACTAATCAACGCAAGGCATTTTTTACTTTCATTGGCTTCTTCAAAATTTGAAAGTTTTAAGTTTTATTTTGTGCAAACCATTGTTCAAACATTTATTATCGCATTCTTATAATTTTGTTTTTAGCTTTGCGATGAGAACGCTACCAACCTCTAAGTTTGGGGGTGGCAGCAGTCTCGGAGAATTGCATTCATTATATTGTGATCATTTGAAAAAAAAAAAAGTTAAAGTGAGCTTTTGAGAACAATAACTCCACTGTCAACGTAATGGGAGAACATACGTTGATAAGAGTTAAGCTGTGAAAGGCACTTGCTCGAAGTTGGATGTCCGTATGACACACGTGGGGGCAAGCCAAAATGAAGGCAAGTCACCAGGATCAGCGCATTAGTGCAATTCCTCTATCTGGAGCAAGCCAAAAACAAACGAGACAAGAGTTGAGTTGAATATGGAACAAGACCGAAGTTGTATTCCCGCATGACACATGTGAGGGTAAGCCAAAACGAAGAGCATAACCAAGTTCAACGCCGCATTTGAATAAGCCATCGAAAATTTTTGAATTATTTTTGAATGAACGCATTCTCAAAAGCTAAACACAAAATTGCAATGAATGAATAAAAAGTTTTTGAGCAAAGGCTTGCTGGATTTAACTTACACAAGTTCTTTTTGAAGAAGCAGCCAAAGTGGAGGAGAGCATTGCGGTGATGGTCAAAGGTGTGTGTAAATTATATCATGAGAAGCTAGTCATCGCAAAAGAAAGCATGAAGGTGAGTTAGAATTTCTTAAGCATAACGCATGCTTGAGGACAAACATGATTTTAAGTTTAGGGGTGTGATGACATGCAGAAATGCATGTCATCTTAGGACTTTTACTTAGAATTATGAAGGTTGTTAGGCAGAAATTGCGTCGATCATGATAGGAATTCATGAGAAAAAGAGTTTGTGTCAATCAGCATGATGAATCTCAGCTAACCCGTTACTTTGCATTAATTATGCGTTCAATGTTCTATTTTTGTAGCCAATGCAGGAAATGAATGCAAACGCGGAAACCGAACCACCGCATAGACGACCACATATGGAGAAACACTCCATCACAAAGGAAAATACATCGATCAATGCATGGATGTTGCGGTAATCAGCCGTATGCATCCATTGCATGGGAGTTGCATTCGTCAGGCGATTGCGATCATCATGTAGAATTGCGGTATTAAGCGAATGCAGCCATTGAATGATTGCAGCTACGCGACAACGCAAACTAATGGGATCAACGCAAGGTAGGTGGAATGAACGCATCAATGCATCTACCTTGAGAAAATCCAAAGCTGATGTTGAAATTTCACCTACCACGCCGTTAGTGGAAGAGGTTCAGAAAGGACGAACGCGCCGAATGTCAGACTCAGAGTAGTCCAATTAATACTATTGGCGATCCAAGCTCGATAAATAGAAGCCGATGAGCTAAAATTCATTTTATCCAAGGTTTTTACCTGAGGTTCACCTGGGGTAGATCCTTGTGATCCAGACAAAATGCGTGAGAAAATGGCTGAGAGTTCTTCACCTCCTTCATCCATTCCGAGTGATGACCGGAGCCTTTGATCGGAGCTAGATCACGAGAGAGTCAGTCCTCCGCCCATCCATGTCACCATCGACATCCTTGACGCACATCCGCTAGAAGTAAAGTTTTGCTTCCAGTCAGTCATTTCTTTTTCCTTTCTTTACTATATTGTATTGTATGACATTTTGAATTAAGGAATGAATACAATCTATTTTCAATGCATTCTTCTGTTCCTTCGACTCCATCTCCATCTTCTTTGCATAACATCTTTACTTTCATTGCAACACTTAGTGGGAGTGCTTGGGTATTGCATACTTAGTCATGTGGATTAGGAATATAAAGCATGATGCAACCCACCTAGAGGTGTGTGTTGCACGAGTATGTGAGTAATCTTATTTGCTTAGTGTGAAGCTGCTGCAACGCCTGTCTATAGGCTAACGCATTGCTTGTCTATGGGTGAAGTCAGCAAAAATCAACTGCCCGAGAGGGTAATTAGTGGGACGCATTAAGCAAGGTATGCATTGTTAACTAGGGATAGTAACAATCTTAGGTCAGCGAAGTTTATACGATTGTTGTGTATTATGTATGCTCCATTCGTCCATTAGGGATACTCGGGAAGGTAGTCTAAGGACATGATCTAGGCTTGGGAAGGTCAGGTCATAATCTAGGCTTAGGAGAGCCAGATTAGAACTCATAATACAAGATATAGGCGCTTAGAAATGAGGACTATTTGTTATTAAGGCATCGCATGCATCCTAGAGATAGGATACGATTTAGTGCGGTCATCGCAACGTTATGTGCATTTTGCATCATCGATAAACGCATGCGGCCGCAATATAATAAACTTAATGCTTTTTGGATGCAATTTAACATATTTTACCAATGCAAGCCAGTATTTTTTAAGAACTTAGCACTATGATAACGTGCATTTCTACACGTTATCAACATTCGGGCATTAAAAATGAACTTTAGAATGTTAACTTGATTTGTGAGGATAGTTGTCCAAACATATTTTGCAATGAATCCATAATCTCGCATGCAGTGACCATGGATTCATGTTTCTTTGTCAAGACTTCAGTTAAACTGACAAGAATATATGCTCTAGTCTTTTCATTTTCCTTTTACCCACCTCTCATAAGCATCCCCAATATTTTGAGGTACATTTTGTGCTGGAACTTGAGGACAATCGTCAAGTAAGACAAATCTAAGGTCATCAATGATGAGTATAGTGTTTATTGTGTTTTTTCAACTAGTGTAGTTGTCACTAGTTAATTTATCGGCACTTAACAAATTGATTGTAGCAATAGTCATTTTGAAGTTTGCTGAAACCATACAAATTATTTATATTAGTCATGTGCATAACCCATTAAAACCTTTTAATGTACCTTATATGACATCTAATTTTGTATTGATGCTTCCGTGAGCTAGAATAAAAGCCACCGAAGGGTGATTAATTATCCCTTCATCGAATTGAAATATTCTCAGTCAATCATTACACTAGAATAATTTTTATTCCTATAATGATTAGTCACTATTGTTTGGTGAAGATATGATTAACTTAATTAAAAAAATTTTGTAGTTGTAACCCTTCATTTTAGAATCTGGTTATGCACTAATGAGACAACCGAAGGGAAAGACAATTGGGGTAAAAACTAAAAAATATTTATGGAGTTTGTGATCAATTTTATGCAAATACTTTCCAAAAGGAGACACGAGCAAACGGTGCCACAAAGTCGAACATGAAACTTCACAATAAACTAATGAAAGAGGCCGCGGGATGTATTGACACACGTCTCTCTCCCATTTACTATAAACACTTTTTCCATTCACCTTGGTATTGACCTATGCAAACACCTTATAAAGGGGGACACAAGCAAATAGTGCCATGACACTAAGCATAGATCTCACGATGTGAACATTTTAGGGAGAATGTGAAAGAAATTGACATATTATATACATCAATTTTTCCCTCACTATGTGTTATAAACCTAGGGTTCTTAATTTAGGTGAATCCAGCTAATAATTTATCCAAGTCCATTGTTAACTTGACCCAGTATAACCCTTATATTGGATAGTTTAATAATATATGAATCTTGTTAATTAAACACGTTAATAAACTTAATCATGTATTGAATGCTTATAAAATATTTGTCTAATTCACCTTCCATATTGGTTCCCAGATAGGAGTGTTTGTTTCAATCATAGCTTAAATTCCCCAATCCTAGATAGAACATTCCTTAGACAAAGGTCCCTTGTAGAAAATTATTTTATAAATTTTAATCTTTTATTCTTTCTAATTAATCCTACTAAAAGAAAAGTAAAAGATTAACCAATTTCTAATCCTATTAGAAATATTTTTAACATAAGTCTAGGTGAATTAATTTTAAACCATTCCAAATTAACTAAGACCTGAGTTTGCATGCAACTCTTGATTATAGAGTTTAATCTAATTCATTAAACTTATAACAATTATAAAATAATAAAATATTAAAACATATAGTCATGCATCTAATAAAATTAACCAAATATAACAATTATATTTACTAAGTAATGTCATGTGCATTGCAATTTCATTTTCATCGTATAATATAACACTTATATAAATCGCTAATGAAAATGAAAGCATATTCATTATATATATATAACATTTATACTAAAGTATAATGTATGGATATGCTTAACAAAATATGCTATCATATAATATAATATTTATATGAAATATGATGCACGATTAATATTTATCATAAGGTGGGATTTTAAAACTATATGACATACATATGCAACATATAAAACGAATCACATGTAAAATTAAATAAATATCAAAATTGGATTTAATTTTGGCACTCTAAAATTAGTTAAATTAATATAATCATATTATACTAATTTAATAAATTAAAATAACAAACATTTACATATAATTAGAAAATACATGAAAAACTAGCAGCAAAACCGCCTTGGAACCTTGAACACACAACCTCCGACAGCTTCGAACACTCACATACAGGGCTCAGAGCACTGCAATGCTATTGGAGAGCATTGCAACACTTGTGCCGTAGCGTAACTCTACGCTATTACCAGTGTCGTCACGCTCGGCAACAGCACCATAGCATTGGGCTTCTGTGTCGCAGCATAAAGGCTATTATTGTAACGCTATTGCTTTACGCATGCATTTATGTGTTTCGTTCTTTGTCGGATTTTGCTCCGTTTTCCATTGATCTTCTTGGGAATTCTTTCTCCTCGAATGACACGGACTTGCAGACTCGATTGCACAAATTAAATGCCCAAAACAATGGGCCCTTACAACTTTAATCAACATTAAAGTAGTAAACTAAGTGCCAATATTCGAAATTATCCAATTTTGCAAACCAACATTCATAGTTTAGGACCCCACCTTCTCTCTGATTTTATTTTCAAAACTGAAAAACAAATGCACAATTTAGCTCTGATACATAGTGAAAGAATGGAATTTCTTTGGAGAAGCGTGTGATGTCGTGCAATCGTAATTAAATTTGAAACCATGAAAATAACAGAGGAAAACATATAGAATTGCAAGAGGATAAACATCAAAGTTAATCTTATAAGCATGATTCTAATTTGAGAGGAAGATAAAGAGAAATCACTCACCCTCGTAAAAATTTCTTCACATAAATCCTCTCTAAAGATCATGAACAAAAAACCCTCTTTTGCATGTACAGTGGAATTCAACCCAACGAACAACACCATATTCAGAACTTTTGCTATTTTCAGGAAAAGAGAGTGAGGAACTGTAGTCTCCTTGTTTTCTTCTTGGAAGAAAGGAAAGGCAAAAGAATTTTGAGATTGAAAGAACTTTTCTTGAGAGAAATTTCACGTTTTGTATTTTTCACACTGTTTGTTTCTCTTTTTCTTATCTGTTCACAACATATTGATGATAGAGGAGGGAGAGAGTAGTTCCATAACTCCCTTTGTACGTCAAAAACTAACTCCCTATAGTGGGGAATTATTTTATTGTTATAATTAAATTAGTAATATTAATAATATCACATATGGTTGATTAATTAATGAACCATATACTATGCATCTCAATCATATTAAAATGCAACTCTCCCTTATACCTATAGTTTAATATGAATCTTATTCACATTAAATTTAATCTATAGTATTTATATGAATCTTATACAAATAAACAATATTTGAATCTTATTCAAATATTTATCTCTCACATATTATATAGTTTTAATTATAAATCATATTTATAATTAACTATATACTATAATATATCAATATATATTATATATTATACTAATGACATTAATATAAATAATACCTTTACTTCCCTTAGATAATTTGAACAAATTCAAATTATTTAAAAAACAATTATCTCTTGTTTTATCTTTACTGAGCTAGCAATAGAACTTGTGGACCTACAGATTAGAAGCTCCAATGGTATGAGATTAATTAATTAAACTTTTTAATTAAATTAATCAATATTCATTAACTGTCGATTACTCTATTAAAGAATAACAATTACACTCTTCGCATTGTAGATATATTTCTATGTCTATAGATATAACCAATCAATAGTAAGTTGACCGTTGACAAATTGCTCATAACCACAAATGGGTCAAATTACCGTTTTAGTCTTGTAGTTCATCCAGCTTCTTAAGTATCACTAATCTCTCTAATGAACAATTATTTGTAGTCAAACTATAAACACTAAACACCTTTCTGGTCAGTGAGAGGGTAAAGTGCCTCATTGTTCAAGATCCGCAATCAGCCCTTAAAAGATGAATATATTTAGTTTCCTAAAAGACGAGAAGGAGTGAGTTCTATCTTTTGTAGCTATTTTCCCAACTCCCTATTAAGACAAATCCCCAAAATGGTAGACTTATTTAGTCGACGAATCTTGCCACTCTCATCCATACATATCAAAAGATTGCCCTTATAGAAAGGAGTTCACAACTCACTCAGGATTAATGTCAAGTTACCTATAGTCATCCTAGTGATATGTTAAGTCTCTTCAAGTAACAATGGTATAAAGAGAGACTAATCATTTCGTGTTCCGGTTTTATACAAACTCTTTGTATAGGATACCCCCACTCATATGTCTCCACATGAATGATCAGGATCAAATCATTTATAATACTTTACAACTATTGTAATAATTACAAAGTGGCTTGTATCTGTAGTGTTTCCTGGATAAGTTACCTAACTTTATCCATATACTACAGATTGTTCAGGTTATTACTTAAACATGATCCACTTATATGTCAATTACATATATGTTTAAATTACATAAAATGACCTTGGATCTCAGTTTATTAAATTTGGTTCATGCAATGTAAATGACGAAATACAACAACACTTTACTTTATTAAATAAATACTTTGTGTATAAATAATTTACAAATTATGAAATCAACAAAATTTAGGACATCCACCCTGAGAGTTCGACTTTAGACTTACCACTTGTGCTACTCAGTAGTATAAGTAGTTAGTTTGTTAATTATAAATATTATTCGGTTGCCAAAGAGATATTTGTGACACCTGTTCTTTCGTTCTTTAAATCAATAGCCATGAATGGTCTCCCAATAATGATAGGAATGTCAACATCCTCATCCATGTCAAGCACCAAAAAACTTACTGAAAATATGAACTTGTCTACCTTGACCAACACATTTTCTCAATACCCTAAAGATGTGCAAGAGAACAAGCGGCCAATTGCAAGGAGATTGTGAGTGGTTGGACTTCTTCACTTCTTTAAAAAAAAAATAGTCATATAGTGCTTTATTAATTATAATTTTGCCTAATTGACAAGGAATAAAAGTTGAAAATCAAGAGATAAAAGCATTGTATGGTTTTGATTTCATTTATTACTTCATTGAATCATGCAAACATTATATGGAAACTTGTGAAATTGAGATGTTTAAGCCTAGAAACTAAGTTTCAGTTTATTCTTGTTAAACAATAAACTGTTCACATGCAATCTTATTTGATGACTAATTTCGGCATGTTATTTGATGACTAATTTCTTGGAACCAAAGTAAGAAGCATGACATTAAGACTTGTCATAATCAACTTTCATTATCAACCTAACTATTTTCATGAAAGACTAGATAATGACTTAATACTATAGTTCAATTTAAATATGGAATCTCTTAATTGAAAATTCAATCTAGCATATATCTATGATCAACCGATGTAATAAAGCACAATAGTATTGAAAAACATTCAACAACATATTTTTTTCACAAAATTGAATGCATTAACTCAAATTCGTAATAAAATCTATCAACACCATAGAACTAAAAGTTCTAGCCGCTCATGGTGGCCAAATACATACCTTCACACAAATTCAACAACATGATAAAATAAAAAGAACAAAAGGAATAAGAAAACTCTACTGTTGTAATGCTCTTTCATCATTGGATTCCACCAATCTCGCCTCGATCAGCACCTTAGGAGCTTGAACGACCTAAAAAATTAATCCCTCACACTCACTCTCTTTTGTAGCATAAACACATTTTAGGGATCTGGAATTTTGTCATTACGGCTGCTAAGAACCTTTCAATGTATAGAAAATCTTCTTCTTGATCACGAAAAATTTACCGAGAATAAGAAAGCTGACAACGTGGTGATGAGAGATTGTGCCGCGACGCTCTCTACTATTAGATAATCACGCAAACCCTTGTTGATATAGTGCAGCAGTGCTGATGCATAGTGTCACAATCGCTCTTTTGGAAGCTTCTCTTAGCGATTGTGCGACACTTGTTTCTGTTCCCGAATAAGTCAGCCAACTTGAATAAGGACTGCCGGTGGCACACCGAGTGCCTCTCGCAACCTCCACCCCCGTTTTAGGAAAAAGGTTTTGGAGAAAAGGTTTTCGTAAGAATTTTTTGTGAGTGTGAATAAAGAAAGAAAGATTGTAGTAGGTTAGAAAGCAATAAGCAACAACAACAGTTTTATAGAGTGCTACTCCGGGTATGGGGAAGTGATGATTAGTCTTATCTTTATATAGTGCATTCTAAACAAAAAGCCAACTGGCACCCTTGCATATGCAAAACGGCGAGTGGTCACTTACAATGAAAATGTAAAGAAAGAAACCTAACTAAGCTAATACAATACAAGATATGAAAGTATGCTAGAAGGGGGTTGGATCGGGTATGCGGCCATGGGCAACAGGCCCTGGACAAGCATGACTGTGACATTCTCCCCCACTTAATTGGTTGACGTCCCCGTCAATTGACCTTATTCAAAATTTGCGATGGCTGAAGCTACATTCTTCAAATCTTCGGCCCGCTCCCAACTGATCTCTTCGTCGGGGAGATCCTTCCATTTCATTAAGAACTCTGTCAGTTCTCATCTGGGTCTTCCAATACGGCGCATACGTTTATTCAGGATTTGTGCAACTTCTTTCTAAGCGGAATTCTTCATCGTGACCGGTGGGCGCCTTAGCATGTTTCGTTGTTCATCCTCGAGATCGGGATGATAGGGCTTCAGGATACTCACATGGATGACAGGATGAATCTTCATCCATGAGGGTAACTGAACCTTATATGAGGTTTTCCCGACCTTCTCAATTACCTCCACTGGACCTTCATATTTACTTACTAGCCGTTGGTCTCTCTGGCCTCGGAAACGAAACTGTTCCGGTCGTAGCTTGATCAGGACCTTGTCCCCGGCTTGAAACTCAAGGGCCCTCCACTTCTTATCAGCCCACTTCTTCATCCTTCTTGATGCTCTTTCTAGGTAGTTGTGAGCTATCTCAGAGGTTTTGCTCCACTCTTTAGTGAAGTTATGTGCCTGAGGACTTTTGCCTGCATAAGGGTGGTCCACCAAGTGTGGCATGAGTGGCTGTTTACCACACACCACTTCGAAGGGCGTTTTTTCGGTAGCGAAACTCTGTTGGCTATTGAAGCTGAACTGAGCCACATCTAACAACTGGACCCAGTTCTTCTGCCTAGCGTCGATAAAGTGACACAGATATTCCTTGAGCATACTGTTGAAGCGTTCCGTCTGGCCGTCAGTTTGCGGATGATAGCTAGAGAAGATATTCAGTGTTGACTCCAATATTTTAAACAATTCTGTCCAGAATGTCCCAGTGAATCTTCCATCCCGATCGCTAACAATGCTCGCGGGAACACCCCATAATTTCACGATGTGTTTGAAGAATAGTTGGGCAGTCATCATAGCTGTGCATATTTTCGGCGTCGGGATGAAAGTGGTATATTTTGAGAACCGATCGATGATAACAAGAATCGATTCGAACTCTCCCACCTTGGACAAATGGGTGATGAAGTCGAGAGACACGCTCTCCCATGGTCTAGAGGGCACAGGTAGGGGTTCCAGCAGACCCGCTAATTTCGCCCTTTCGATCTTGTCTTGTTGGCAGACAAGGCAAGTCTTGGTAAATTGCATGACATCGTCTCAAAGGCTTGACCAATAGTAGCCTTGTTTCAGAAGGGCATAAGTTTTTTGCCAACCATTATGTCCTGCCCATGATGTGTCGTGACATTCCTTCATCAGCGACCTTCGTAACTCCCCAGATCTGGGGATGTAGAGGCGATGCCCTTGGTGTATAGTAGATCGTCTTCCACCCAAAGCTGGCGTGTCTTCCCCTCTTTAGCCAACTGTATGATGGCCTGCGCCGCTGTGTCGTTTATCAAGTTAGTTTTGACAGTTTCTCGTACTGTTGCACTTAACGTACTTGCTTGTAGGCGGGCGAACATGCACAGGGCCACATGTTCGCTCTTTCGGCTGAGAGCATCAGCCGCTTCGTTACTTTTCCCCGGTCTATGTTCAAATTGGAAGTCGAACTCCGCTAGACACTCCTGCCACCGTGCCTGTTTCGACGACAAATTCGGTTGGTTGATGAAGTGGCAAATGGAATTGTTGTCGGTCTTGACCACGAACTTGGCCCCCAAGAGATACTGTCTCCAGGCCCTCAAGCAGTGAACTACTGCTAACATCTCTTTCTCGGAGGTAGCATACCTCCGTTCGACATCATTTAGTTTCCTACTCTCATACGCGATGGGGTGTCCGTCTTGGAGGAGAACACCGCCCAACGCGAAGTCAGAAGCATCAGTCTCTACTTAAAATGGCTTGGTCACGTTGGCAATTCTGAGGACCGACCCCTCAATCATCACTTTCTTCAAGCCCTCAAAGGCGGCTATCTTTCTTCAACAGTTCGGTTAATGGCCCTGTTCTTCTCGAGAATCCTTCTACAAACTGCCTATAGTAGTTGGCTATTCCGAGGAAGGATCGTAGTTCGGTCACGGATGATGGTACCCTTCAGTCTCTGATCGTGGCCACCTTGCCCTCTTCCATACCAATCCGACCATACTCAATCATGTGGCTGAGGAAATTTATGCACTCTTGGGCAAAGGAGCACTTCTCTCTCTTTACATACAACTGATTTTTCCTCAGCTTTTCGAAGACTAGTTTGAGGTGATGTCGATGGTCCTCCAGTGAGGTATTATAGACCACAATGTCATCGAGATACACTACAACGAATTTTTTGAGGTATTCGTGAAACACTTGGTTCATTAAGGTACAGAAAGTTGCTGGAGCATTGGTGAGGCCAAAGGGCTTCACGAGGAATTCGAAGGCTCCATATCTTATGACACAGGTCGTCTTAGGTTCGTCTCCTTCAGCAATTCGGACCTGGTAATATCCCGACCATAGGTCCAGCTTCGAGAAATACTTAACGCCGTGAAGCCGATCAAATAAGTTAGTAATGATAGGAAGGGGATATTTGTTACGGACTGTGAGCTTGTTCAAGGCCCGATAGTCGATGCACAACCGGAGGCTCCCATCCTTCTTCTTCTAGATAGTACTAGGGCTCTGTAAGGGGCCTTCGCCAGTCTGATAAATCCTGCATCTAACAATTCGTCCAACTGTTTTCGGAGTTCGGCCAATTCTGGCGGGGCCATCCGATATGCATTCTTGGCAGGCGGCTTTGCCCCTGGTAACAACTCAATCTCATGGTTAATCCCCCTTCGTGGGGGTAAGGACTTAGGCAAGCTTTTAGGCATGACATCCCGATACTCTTCCAAGACAAATAGAACGTCTTGGGGGATCTCCTCTTCAGTGGATTCAACTGATTCTATCGGGATGGCCATGAACGTGGGTTCGTCGTGGCCCAGACCTCTCTTCAATTGGAGGGCTGAGATCATTCTCACCCCATTTAGCTGCTTGATACTGGCTTAAACTACGGTGGGTGTAGATCCGTTAATGACTAGACATTTGGCGAGGGACATTGGTATGACTTTATGTTCAAGTAGGAACTCCATCCCCAACACCACGTCGAAATCATCCATCTTGACAATCACAAAGTCAACGAGGCCCTTCCAGTCTCCTAACTTCATCGGAGTTCTCTTCGCTATCCCCGTAATCGGTAGGGCTGTAGAATTCACAACTTTCATCTTCCCTGCATCTCTTTCCTAGGTCAAGTTCAGGCGGCGGGCTTCCGTTTCAGCCATGAAGTTATGGGTGGCCCTGGAGTCGACCATAGTGTTCTTGGCCGATCTTTGGTTGACCCAAGCATCCACATACATGAGTCCTTTCTCTAGTGGCTCCGTCGCCTTTCCCATTTTCTTCTGAAGTGCAGATAAGAATTTCAATGCCCCTATCCTGGGATTCTCAATTTCTGCAGCTGGCTCGATTACCGTCTCCTCCAGTTCAGCCTTGTCTTCGGAGGTAGAGGCTAATGTGGCTTGAAAAGCATTGAACGCGGTTCGATTTGGACATTCGCCCACCCTGTGTGGCCCTCTACATATGAAACAAGACAGGAGGCGATTGTAATTGTTATCCTGTTGTGACGGCCCCCGCCAGTTATTTCCTGATCTCGGTTGGGATGATTTACAGTCCCCCCCTATGTTCTTGTCTCCTCCCCAGGTCTGGGAGGACTGAAACGGCTATTTCTGTTTCCCTCATTTGAGGAAGTTGATTGCTTCCTCACATCTTACGAGTCAGTGCTAAGGTCGTATAGCCGTTCAGTTGCCGCATAGGTAGAGGGGAGATCCTGTACTCTCTGTTCATATAGTTTTGATTTCGCCCACGGTTTCAGCCCTTCAACAAAGAAAAAGACCTTGTCTTTTTCTGACATATCTCGTATGTCCAACATGAGTTCTGCAAATTATTTTACGTAGTCTCTGATGTTACCTATTTGCTTCAGCTCTCGAAGTTTTCGTCGAGCCAAGATCTCGACATTTTCAGGGAAGAACTGCAAGCGAAGTTCTTGTTTTAATCTATCCCAAGTATCAATAGTGCATCGTCCTTCCTGTATATCTGTAAATCGTGATCTCCACCACAGTTTTGCATCTTCAACCAAATGCATCGTTGTTAGTGTGACTTTCTACTTTTCAGTCACTGTGTTCGTCGCCTTGAAGTATTGCTCAAGGTCAAAGACAAAATTTTCCAAGGCCTTTTCTTCTCGCACCTCACAGAAGGGTTTCGGTTCTGTGATTTTTATTCTGCTTTCTGCCATTGCTCTCCTAGATGGGGCTTGGTTCCCTACCGCTCGGATGGTGAGATTCACCCTAGCACTCACATTCGCTATCTCAGCTCTGACGACGTCAAGGACCGACCGAAAGTCTTCAGACAAATTGGTTACCATTTGAAGTATTGCTTTTTGGGAGCCGTCCAGCTCTTCGACGCGCTCGTCTATGTGAGCAACAGAGCCCGATGAGCTATCGCCACGTTCAAAGCTGCCGAACCGTGCTATTTTGGTCTCAAGGGTCTCTACCCTCATCATCAATTCTCTGATGGGTAATCCGTCTAGGCGGCCCACTACCGTATCAATTCCATTGGCTTTCTCAGCAACTTCTTGTAGCCGAGTCTCTAGGAAACGAACATTATCCGGGACCTCTCTTAGGTAGAGCATTTGCTCTTCCATCTCTACCAACCTATCCACATGGGACTTGTTCAGGTTTTTCGTCGCCGACATGATCACTGATCTTCCCTCTGTGAGCCGACTTGGTTCTGATACCAACTGTCACAATCGCTCTTTCGGAAGCTTCTCTTAGCGATTGTGCGGCACTTGTTCCTGCTCGCAAACAAGTCAGCCAACTCGAATACGGACTGCCGGTGGCACATCGAGTGCCTTTCGCAACCTCCACCCCTATTTTAGGAAAAACGGTTTCAGAAAACGGGTTTGGAGAAAAGGTTTTCGTAAGAAGTTTTTGTGAGTATGAATAAAGAAAGAAAGATTGTAGTAGGCTAGAAAGCAATAAGCGACAAAAACATCTTTATAGAGTACTACTCTGGGTATGGGGAAGTGATGATTAGTCTTATCCCCATATAGTGCATTCTGAACAAAAAGCCAACTGGCACCCTTCCATATGCAAAAGGGCGAGTGGTCACTTATAATGAAAATGTAAAGAAAGCAAGCTAACTAAGCTAATACAATACAAGATATGAAAGTATGCTAGAAGGGGGTTGGATCGGGCATGCGGCCATGGGCAACAGGCCTTGAACAAGCATGACCGTGACACACAGCATATTGATGCTCTTAGTGTGCCAAAAATCTTTGCTCTCGAGAAAAGCGACGGGGGCAACTCCGGCCTAGCTCGCGTCGCACTACCCTATTTTAAGACTTTTTGAGATTTTCTTCACTTTTTCTTGTTGTTTTGGCTTGGTTTGGTTCTTTTGACTCTAAATACACATTTTTTTCATAGATCCTTAAAAAACATTAGCAAACACATTATATCAAATAAAAATGACTATAAATAAGAGACAAATGACACATATTTTAGGTCCGTTTCAGGATTCAACAAAAACATTACTTACAGGTGGAGGAGAATCCATCAACAAAATTTGAGACAGAATGTGGCCAAAATTGTCGTTCAATCCCATTAGAAAACTAAGGTATTCAAATTGAACAAACATTTAAATTGATTGATTTCCTCCATAATTATAGTATCCATAAGTACAACTTGGTCGGTAAGAGATGTATTTATCCTAAAGACTTTAATTTCGAAAAATAGGTTGTAACAGAATTTTACTCTTGTTTGAGTGTACTCAAATTTTTTCTTAAATGAAAGATTCATGGTCTATTTCTTTTCTGAAATTTTTGTTTCGAATCTAGCAATATTTCATAAGTATAATTCTGATACCTAGTTGAGGATCCTTCCGCCAATAAACCCAGGTATATTGCCGATTGAGAGGGGAAGAAGCATTGATCTATTTCAAGATTCATACTTGTCATCGGTAAGCAATTCCAATATAAGGATCAAATTAGATGTATCACTAGATGAAGATAATTTGGACTCTGAGTATTTTCATTTAGCAATCGTTCCTTCCACCTATTAGTAGAATCAATTGCTTGAACGTCTTCTTGATTTTGTTCCATGGACTCCATTGAAGTGGTGAAGGAAAGAAGAAGATGAAACAGAAATATGGAAGAAGACGGCTGAAATGGCTCTGATACCATAATAATGGTAATTTGGAGAGAATAAAGTAATACTTCTCTCTCACACTCATTAATAATAGTTTACACATATATGTACACGTGTAGGGTGACTAACAAACTAACCACTCAATAAACAAAAATAGCAAATAAAAAAAGCAACTAATATCTGCATTTTTACATTGAAATCTTTTTCAAAACCCCCAATTTCCTATTTTTTGGTTCTCCAAGTATTAGAGAATAAGCTTTGTCGACAGTTGGAGATGGGCTCAAAAGAAGGATTTGGGAGCAAAGGGAGGAGTAAGAATCCTTTAGTCCCAAAAGAAATTGCATTAGTTTTTCTCTTTCCATGAGCTCAGTCTGCGCCACAATTGGATCGGAGGAAGATTGATTGTAGGTTGGAGCAGCTGGCTCATCCCATAATGCCTTGAGGTTTCTGAAGTAAGATTTAATGGATGAGTTTCCTTGACGATGAGATGCAATCTCCTCGTAAATTTTTAATAGTACTGTCGGAGTATTGCTTTGAGAATTATTTTGTTCCTTTGTATCTGAACCTACTGATTCGTTTATCGGATTTGTGTGAATGACATTGTTCGCAACTTCATCCTTACCTACACAAAATTTTCAAGAAAAAGCGATATTTGGTATTGATGGACTTGTCTAATATTAAAAAAAATTATATCAAAAGTAAAAGTTTTAGGTCGTATAACCATTTGGATTTGAAAATTTATTCTACGAACTCTAAATCTAAGCTATGTTTTAAAAACTAAAACAAATTATCCAGTTGAGAACTATTTGAAATTAATTAAGCTTATAAAAATATAAGATTAGTCTAAGTCAATCCCAATTTCGAGTTCCTATAACTGAAAAGAAAAGTCATGATATTTATTATCAATTTCTTCCGGTCTTAGTTAATTAACCATACTTTCATGTTCTCATAATCCTTTTACTTGAATGTGAATTCAATTTATTTCGAAGTCAATTGTTACAAAATGAATAATAGAGAAATTGAGAGGAAACAAACATGAATTTAAATACTAAAACGAAATCACGAAATTATTATCAAACGAGAGTCTAACTAGTAAGTTTTTAAAGAACAAGATGTAAACTTTTAATTTTATGTCTAGAACAAAATAGGTATTAACCTCAATATTTATGGATTAAATTCATAGTAGTTTAACGAAAATCTAAAATTTGGACGAAAGGGTGGTAAATGGTATGATCATAAATAAAGGAAAAAAAAAGACTTCTCACAGTATTGTGTAAGTTCACCGTGGTCAACAGAGAGGTGTTGCAGTTGATTGTGAAGAACAGGATGAGGAAGGTTACCAGAGCTGGGGAAATGGTTGGGAGTAGCATTTGGAGAATCAAAGTACTTACTACGACTCACACTATCCTTGGTAACGACACTTGGTTTAACACGAGAGCCAATCGCAGATTTTCCATTCTTCTTTAAAGCCGTAGAATGAGAAGTTGATTTGGTTGTGCGAGAGGAAAGTTGCGATGCAAAGCTTCATTCAGGGGCAGATTTGGAGCTCATATTCTTCTTGACGCTATGATTATTATTATTATTTGTGGCTGCGGATTTTGATGTGTTAGTGGAAGATCTATGGTTGATGTTGAAGTGAGTTTTTCTTCCATCACTTCCTTCCTCCTCTGTTGCTCCCGGTTTGGATCTTCTGGGACTCAGAAATCCTCTCGTCGCCATGTTTGTCGATTACAAGCTTTCTGAACTGATGTCTCTTTCTGTTGGAGTTGTTTCAAATAATTAGCCTCAAATCTCTTTATCAATCTGCTATAAATACTCCTTAATCAGTATTTTGTAAAATATGAAAAACAATTAGAGAGAATGAGAGAATTAGAGAGCACTCATCTATAATCTTCCTTTGTAATTCTTTTTGAATAAAGTTGATTTCTCCGTTGCACATTGGACATAGGCAGAAGGCTGAACCACTTAATCTCTTTGTTCTTCCTCGATCTCTCTTCTTGCTTTTCTTTTTTTTCGTGTGTTGTTCTGTCTTAAATCATAATTTTCCTCTGACTCTTTTTTTTCTTCTCGATTGTACTTCTTCTCACCTGGACAAAATCGTATGCAACAATTTTAATCATCTAAACTCCACTTGGCAATATCTCTTCAAACAAGTGCAAGGTTTAATCAAGGTTACACGTGTGTGCCTGTGTAATAGTGGTATCAGAGCCCTATTACAATCAAGAAATCAATTCTTGATCATTCAAGATTGGTTGTCGTAAGGTTTGATATAGACAAGTTTGATGGCAAGAAAGACTTTGGGTTGTGGAAAGTCAAGATTAGGACAACAAAATGCTTTGAAAGCCTTAGAAGACCCTGTCAAACTTCCAAACAACATTTCCAAAGAAGAGAAGGAAGCTATGAAATCAGTAGCCTATGGAACTTTGATTCTTAATCTAACAGAAAATGTTATGAGACAAGTATAGAAGAAGAAACATCTTATAAGATTTCGAACAAGCTGAAAGAGCTATATGTTTCAAAGGATCTTCCAAACAAGATGTTCATTAGAGAGAAGTTTTTCACATTCAAGATGGACTCAGCAAAGTCCATCTTAGAAAACCTAGCTGATTTCAAGAAAATGACTATCGAATTCAAGAACCTTGGAGAAAAGCTTGGAGATGAAAATGAGACCTTTATTCTTTTAAATTCTCTACTAGAAAACTTTAAAGATGTAAAAACAACATTGAAATATGGCAGGGAGTCAATCACAGTGAATGCCATAGTCTTACCCATCATAACTAAAGAAATGGAACTTCAATCTTCAGCTCAGTTAGCAACCAAAGATAATCAGAATGGAGAAGGTCTTTTTACAAAAGGGAAGTCAAAATCCAAACAAAATAACAATGAAGAGAAAGGGAAGAAACCTAAATGCACCTATTATCATAAAGAAGACCACTGGAAGGAAGATTGTTGGTCTATCAAAAGAAAACAAAATGGGAAGAATAAGAAGTCTAAACAACCAAAAGCTTCAAATGTAGCAAGTGAGAACTCATTCTCTTTCTCGACTGCTCTAACAAATAATCACTAAAAGTGAGGCAAAGCTTAGTGATGCAATTCAAGATTGTGTTTTGGATTCCGGTTGCTCATATCATATGACTCCAGGAAAAGATTAGTTCCATAATTACAGAGAGTGGAAAGGGGGTCTTGTCTTCATGAGAAACCATGATTCATGTGAAATTGTAGGCATTGGATCAGTTTCTTTGTAGCTCTCAAATGGTAATGTGATTGTCATAAGAAATATAGGACATGTTCCTACTCTAAAGAGAAACTTGATCTCTCTTGGGATCGTAGACTCCATAGGATTCCATTACGAAGGTAAAGATGGGAAGTTTCATGTCCTTAAGGACTCTAATTTGTTCTTATAGGGGAAAAGAGAAATGGGGTATATCTGATTATGAATGTTTAGAAAACTCTGTTAGCTTTCAGTCCTTCAGGCACCATTTTAACAGAAGGAGACCTATGACACAAACATTTATCTCATATTAGCTCTAAAGGCATGGAAAAACAAGGTATTCTTCCTAAGGGAATGGAAAAACAATTAAGGTTCTGTGACTTTTGTGTCATTAGCAAGGCAAAAAGACAAAGTTTCCTAACAACCCAGTATAAGTCTTCAGAAATCCTGGCATATGTTCACTCGGATCCTTGGATGCCAGCTCAATTACCCTCATTGGGTTGTGCAAGGTATTTTCTAACTATAACATATGACTATTCTAGAAAGAGCATGATCTTTACTTAAAACCAAAGATGAGGTATCTGAAAGGTTCAAAGAATGGAAGAATAATATTAAAAAACAAACTTTTCAAATCAGTAAAATGTTTAAGGACAGACAATGAGCTCAAATTCTGCAACAATGAATTCAATAAGTTCTGCAAAATGGAAGGAATTGATAGGCATAGAACAGTTAAATACACCGCTCAACAAAATGGTATAGCTGAAAGGTTGGGTAGGACCATAATGGAAATGGTAAGGTGCCAGCTCTCAAATACAATGCTCACTGAAAAATATTGAGCTGATGCAAAAACATATACTGTCTATACCTTAAATAGATGCCCACATCAATCCTTAAATCTTCCGACACCTAAAGAGAAGTGGACAGGTAAGCCTTTTAAACTAGATCACCTAAAGATGTTTGGTTGTGTAGGTTATGTTCACCCAAATCGAGGGAAGCTCAAGCCTAGAGCCATAAAATGTATGTTCCTTGGTTTTACTAAAGGGGTTCAGGGTTATAGATTTTGGACCCCGTAGAGAAGAAATGCATTAATAGTAGAGATGTCATATTCTGAGAAATTAAAATGTTTATGTCTAAACTAGATAACATGGAATCTCAACCCACTAAGGAGGCTTAAATTGAAGTGGAGCACTTACTTTATCCTAGTACAAGTAATAGCTCCCAAAAACCTACTCTTAGCCTAGTAGAGGAACCAGAACATGTTGAAGAATAGGATACAGACATAGAACATTTTGACCTAAAAATGAACTCCCTAGCAAGAGACAAACAAAGAAGGCAAATTAATCATCCTTCAAGGTATACTGACTTTGTCTCTTGTGTCTTAAATGCTTAAGCCTATATAAATGATTCTGAACCTTTAAACTTCGATCAAACTATTAATGATTCAGAAGGTAAGGTATGGATAAATACAATGAATGAAGAGATGAATTCATTAGCAAAGAATTACACTTGGACCCTGAAACATCTTCCCAAGGGTTAGAAACCTATTGCCTCCAAGTGGATCTACAAAGTTAAAGTGGGAATCCCTGGCCAACAACCACCTAGATACAAAGCTAGACTTGTAGCCAAATGATTCACTCAAAAGGAAGTATAGACTACAATGAAACTTTCTCCCCTATGGTTAAACAACCTTCATTAGAATACTTCTATCCTTAGTAGTTCAAGATAATTTGGTTGGACATGAAGATTGCTTTCTTCCATGGACACTTAAATGAAACCATATTCATGGTGCAACCCCAAAGGTATTTCAAGAAAGGGAAAGAAGATCTTTTTTGACACCTAAATAAATCGATATATGGACTTAAATAGTCCTCTCATTACTGGTATCAGAGGTTTAATGACTATGTGTCAAAGATTAGGTTTCAGAAGAAGCACATTTGACAGTTGTGTCTATGTAAGCTCTAACTTCTAAAAGGAGAGAGTGTTCTTACTCCTATATGTTGATGATATGCTTCTAGCAGCCAAATCAAAGGAAACTCTAACAAATGCTAAAGAACTTCTCAAACAAAAATTCAATGTTAAAGACTTAGGATAATCCAAGAGAATTCTTGGTATTGAAATCAACATAAATAAAGAAACCTCTATTTTATCCATAAATCAAAGCAACTACTGGAACAAAATACTTCAGATTCTTAGCTCAAAATAATCTTAAAGAAGAAGAGATAGATCACCAAAATTTTATGTCTAGCATCCCTTACTCACAAGCAGAGTTTGATGTATTTAATGATTTCTTCAAGGGCGGACTTATCCTATGCCTCTACCCAAGTGAGCAGATACATGTCCAATCCAGGAGAGAGGCTTTGGGAAGCCACCAAATGGATCTTGAGGTATCTTAAATACACCAAAGAAACTAAGCTAGACTACAAAATGAATGATCACTCCACACATGATCTATATGATTATGTTGACTCATATTTCGGTGGTGATTTGGACAAAAGGAGCTCCCTAAATGGTTATATCTTCCATATTGGGAAAAATATCCTAAGCTGGAAAGCCTCTCTTCAATTTCTAACAACCCTCTTAACCACAAAAGCTGAATATATAGCCTTATTCAAGGCTATTAAGGAAGCATTATGGTTAAAAGCTCTTCTCAATGACTTTAGAATTAAACAGAAAACAATACAAATCTAGGGTGATAATCAAAGTACTATCCATTTATCCAAAAACCATCAGTTTCATAATCGCACCAAACACATAGATATCAAATTCCATTTCATTCAAGAAGTAATTGAAAAGGGAGAAATAGAGGTGCTCAAAATTCATATGCTTCCGACATGCTTATTAAACCAATCTAAAAACAAAAGCTAAAATATTGTGCTAACCTAATCGGTTTTGCCCTACAAAATAAAGAGTGAAGCATGCATCATCGCAAAGGACGAAATTTTGCTAATTCATTAAATCCAAGATGGAGATTGTTAAAACAGAGAAAGTAAAAGGCTCTTATACAAATCAGCCTCAGTTCTCAAATTTCTCTACCTAGCCTAGATCGTGGTATGTCGACAATAGATTACAACTAAAATATGAATCTCATTGCTAAACTCTAAAATATTTTTCAAAATAAGTGACTAACAAAACTTTCATGGTAAAATTTATTAAAAATAAACCTTAGGGCTAGTTGCATAAATAGAATTCAAGCCCAAAATAATAGAATATGTAGTAGAAGGATAAAATATTTGCATATATAGATCAAAAAATGGTAAAAGACTAAAAAACCCATGCCTAACCACCATTTTGCTCGCTTCTTCCTGGTTTTCTCAAATTAAAAGCTATCACTGATAACAGCTATCAGTGATAGCCCCTGATAGCTTCTATCAATTGCTATCGATGGTAGTTGCTATCAGCGATAGCTTTCAATTTGAGAAAAATTAATACAATCTTGAAATATTGCTTTTAATTTGCTATCAATTATCAGTAGCTATCATTGATTCAATTTCATCAATTGAAATCAACCTTGAAATACTAATACTTAAGGCTATCAATTGCTATCAATGATAGATTTATAAATATTGATCAACTTAAAAGAAAACCAACAACTTTGATTACCACAATAGCTATCACTAATAATCTTTTTTCATGGCTATCACTGATGGCAACTATCAGTCGCTATTACTCATAGACTTTCATTAATTATAATCAACGTTGAAATATTAACACTTAAGGCTATTAATGATAGACTTTTATAACTAGTTATCACATTTGAAAGAAACTCGATATATAGATATCACCTAAGTTTTATCACCGATATCACTAACATCACTCATATTGTGGTTATCAGTGATATCTTCTTTTACTGATAACATCACTGATAAGATTCTATCAATGATCTCAGTGATATCATATTATCAGTGATAGTTCTCTATCACTGATAACGTACTATCAATGGTAGCTTCTATCGCCGATAATGTGCTATCGGGTAGCTTTCTATCGGGTAGCTTCTATCATCGATGACATGCTATTACTATTAGCTTCTATCACTGGTAACATGCTATTAGTAGTAGCTTATATCAATCATAGCCACTAAACTCTTTTTTACCCCTTTCTTGTCCTTCCCAAACATTTATAAGTCCCTTTTATTTTAATTGATAGTTTCTATCACCGATGAACATTCTATTAGTGATAACTTATAGGCATTTCACTTATATTTTAGTTTGAGATTCAACTTTATTAATTAAATTCACTAAGTTAGCTATCAACGATAGATTTCTATAAGTGGCTATTAACTATAAAAATATAATCAAAGATTAAGCTATCAATGATAGAAAATATTAGTAGCTATCACTGATAGACTTTCATTTGCTATTTATATTTATTATTTGTTATCATAATCAAACTTGATGATTGGCTTGTTGGTGTTAAATCAGTTATGAATTGAGTACTTTCAAATATTAGGTACGAAACTCAACCTTATATTTCTTGTGAAAAAAATGTGAAGAAGAAAAAAAAATCAAATAAATGATAGAAAAATTTTTAAAAAAGAGAAAAATAAGTAGCAAAAACTGAAGAAAGGAAAGAAAATTAAATAGATAAAAAGGAAGCAAAACCAAATAAATGAAAGAAAAACAAAAAAAAAAAAAAGAACCAAAAAATCAGAGAAAGAAAATAAAATAAAATAATAAAAAAAAGAAAATAAGCAAAAATCGGAGAAATGAAAGAAAATAAAAACAAAAATAAAGGAATAAGCATGAACCAAAGAAAGAAAATAAAAATAAAAAAAAGAAACAAGCAAAAACTGAAGAAAGAAATAAAATTAAAAAAAAAGAAAGGAAAAAAGAGAAGAAAATAAAAGAAAATAAAAAATAAAGGAAAGAAGCAAAAATCGGATAAAGGAAAGAATAAAAAAAACTAGAAAGGGAAGAAGCAAAAAATGAGAAAGAAAAGAAAATGAAAAAATGAAAAAATGGAGGGAATAAGCAAAAAAAAAAAAAAGAGAAAATAAAAAGATTAAAAAAAATGTAAAACAAGATAAGAGAAGGGAGGGCAAAATTGGAAATTTGAAAAAAAAATCAAATATTGACTAGTCAACTCATCCATATTTATAAATATTTTAAAGATGTAATATATTTTAAGATTTGTTCTCTTATTCTACTATTCTACTATGTATTACAAATATTCTAAACTTTATTTATCCAAAATCGATGAAATATTTTATAGGATTTTTCTTTGGAAATCAGATAAACCACACCTATAGGAAAACGTACCCTTTAAACGTTGCAAAAATGTTTGTTTAATGAACAACCAGGTATGCCTCACGGCAAAACTATTTGATGAAATTCAATTAAAAAGATTCAAACCACATCATGGAAACTCTTGGATAAGAACATGCAAGTTCTTGTTTATCGAGTATCTCAAGTAAGGCTAGCCACTTAATTTACAAATGAAAATAATAGTACAATGCTTATGCGATGTTGTGTAGTCTAAATAAACTAGTGGCAGATCCAAATTCCACTAGGCTCGTTGGAACTTCAATATATACCTGGTGGAGATATTTAAGGAAAGAATTTGAGTTTAAAAATCCAGTGAGTGGTAGGTTAACAAGAAAATAATTTCATGAAAACTATTCTTATTTTGATTAGAAGCTCGAAACTCTGCGAAACAATGACAATTTAAAACTTAAGATACACAAAACATAGAAATTCTTCAAAAATACCTTTTGAAGATATAAATATAAGTTGATAATATGAAAAACTAAATTTGTACCCAATAATCTCATCCTACTAGCACAAACTAATCTCAATACACACACGTGAAAAGCATTAGAAAAGTGGTTTATTTGTCTCTAATTTAGTGTTTTTTAATTTTTACTTAATCTTATAGGATTCATGTTGTTTGCCAGTGATTTTTTTGGAGTTAAGCAAGAGAATGAGATTTGGAGTTCAATAGAGTGAAAGGGGTCCATTTTTTGCCTAAGACAAGAAAATAGCTAAATCCATGAAGTAAGGATGTAAACATGGCTAAGGATGCTAAAGAAGGTGCCCTAACTCGAGAGCACCAATTATGGCAACGTTTCGACGCTGCGATAATTTTTTTTTTATTTGTGTAAGTAGTGTCGCAACACTAAGGAACACTATAGGCGGCGCTGTTTAGCCTCACGACGAGTGTAATTTTAGAAAGTGTGCTATTTATCCTAGGATTTTTAGCTGACCATCAAATCGAATTTTGGAATGTCATGGAGTATTTTGGTTGTAGAGAAAACGTCAAAAAGTGAGAAGAAAGCTTAGACATCGTTCGTTTATCTCGCGGTACAAATCAAGGTTGGCCAATGTCCTTCAACAATGGGAATTCACTTTGATAGTATTTTTCCTTACTCTTTTGAATTTCTATCTCTCGATTGTATGGTTGCTAAAGTGTATGGAAATATGTTTTTGACAACAATGAGTGATTTGACTTATTAGTTCTAGAGTGTTAATGAACCTATTCATGGATAATCCATTGTTTAGATTTTTAATGAATAATGTGGATTTGATTGTTTTTCATTATTATTGTGCTCTTTTATATTGATTGATCATCAATGCGTGCTAGTTAAATGTTCAACTTGATAGATTATATGTTTAATTAGACCTACCAATATTGAATAATTATTAAGCTATCATGAAAAGAATTAGGTTAATAATGAAAATTGATTATGACATTGTCTAATGTCATTCATGTTTTTTAATTTGATTTCAAGAGATTAGTAATCAATTAAGTTTGTATGAGAAAAGATTGAGATAATAATCAAGACTCTAGTTTCTAGATTTAAACATATGAATGACACAAGATTTCATAGAACCTATGCATGGTTTAATAAATTGAATAATGAAATCAACACCCTAGAATACATATTTACTTTTGAAATTTGATAATTGTTTTTTTAGTTTAGTTATAATCATCACACATCTTGTTTCTAATCCTTAAATAAAGTCAACATAATTTTAGAATAACTAAATTCATCTATTAGTTTGATCTCCTGAGGATGATACTCGATCTTTCAAGGCCTTTTTTACTATATTATAACTTGACATGTGCATTCGCACATCATATTTTTGGCATCGTTTCCAATGATCAAAAGTTGCTGATTAGCTAAATATTCGGGAATTGGATAGGTTTTAATTTAAGGTGTATACTATTTACTTTTGGATGATCTAGCTAACTAGTAACATTTAAAATGTGTTATCTCGTGCATCGCTTCACTCGAGATCATTATGTTATTTAATGTGTTGAATTGATTATTTTATAGGTCAAGCAAGTTGGAGGTAGAATTGGGTATTAGAGAGAAAACAAAGCTAAAACAAATCAATTTGAAGCCTTAATGAAGCTACTAGGTCAAAAGGATATGAAATTACCAAAAACACCCTTAGAAGACTAGTGCCTCAACGGTATGCAGTGCAAAAGGCAGCAACCACCAAATTTTAGTAAACTATTAATATTATACTATTGATACACAACTATGATATTTTATATCAACACTTTGAATGAGAGCTGACAAATTATTGAATATAATACTTTGTTTTGCATTTTGAATGTATATCCTATTGATACACTTAATGATATATACTTGAAAGGCATTCTGAATTAGTACTAATATAAAATTGAAATATTAATGTTGGATAAAACGGATTTTGATTATCATTTTCCTTGCGATGGTCCGAGATGAGGCGATACTTGTGATATTTTAGCTTGGTACGCCTTTTATTTGGCAGTTTTCTAGATGTTAGATATCATTAGATGAGTTAATTTTTATTGGCACTAGAAACACATCATATTATGGTGGGGTAACATTTCACAATTTAATGAATCGTCCATTTATTTGATGAGATACTTAAGAGATTCTCTATGGTTAAACTCTTTACAACTTATCAATGGATATAATCCATTTGAAGTATATCATTTTGAATTATATATTTCATATTTGGTATATCAACTCATTGATGTAACAATCCAAATTTTTAGATAATTTTTAATTCAACTATCTTAAATTATTTGGGTGTTATTTTGAGTTATGAGACAAATTGAACTATAAAGATTAAGATAATTCAATATAATTTCAGTTGGTGGGATTTTATTTGAAATCAGTGGAGATTTGGAAATTTTATTTTTAATATAAGAAAAAGTTGGATAAATAAATTTGGAGAATTGAGATTCTTGGAAGAATGTAAAATTAAATCTGAAGAAAAGAAAATTTGTATGCATATTTTAAATTAAATCCAAATATGGTTTGGATTTAGGAGTTTATATATATATATATGTATGTATTAGGTTGTATGTCCTAAAACTTACAGTTTGTAATATTAAACATATTCTATTACAAGAAAGATATTATTGAGGTTTATTCAATAAAACTGTTATTGAATATGTAAAATTGCACTTTTAAAAACTAATTCCAATAAACTAAGATCCATGGCTATTACATGAGTACTTAGATTTTATGTGGAGATATAAGAATGGATCAAGTTTGAGTAAGTAGCCATAACAGTCTACAGTATATGAATAAGGTTGGGTACCTTATTCTGGTAACACTATTGGGTACGGCCCATTTTGTATTTAGTACAAACGATGTGATCCTGAATCGTTCATCTGGAGAGATGCGAGTGGGGGAGTCCTATGTAATGAATTTGTATAAGACAAGACCAAGAAAAAAGTCATTCTTACTTTATAACATTGTTTACTGTTTAAGACTAACTATTTCAAAGTGATGACCTAGGTAACTTGACCTTGATCTTGAGCTAACTATGAACTTCTATTTATTTAGGATTATCCTTAGATTTTCATAGGTGAGTGTTGGCTCAATAAGCCTCCCATTTAAGGGGTAAGACCAGATAGATAGTTGGGAACATATGGTGCAATATGAAATTCACTCCTACCCGATTGTAGGGATAGTAGAGATGCAGTTCCCTTAAGTGCTAACTCCAAGTCTTGAACAAGGGATCCCACCCTCTCATTGGCCCGATAGGGACTCGGTTTAATGATTGGATCTCAAACCAATTGCTTATTAAAGGATCAGTACGAATTAAAGAGCAAGATGTAATTTCAAGGGTAAAACAGCTATTGACTCAGTGATTATTATGAACAACCTGTGAATGGTCTTACTAATTATGGTTATATCGAGTGGACATAATTATATCTACAGTGAGGGGAGTGTAACTATTGTGCTTTAGTGGAGTGATCCAGTAGTTAACGAATATTGATTAGTTCGGTTTAAAAAGTTTAGTTGATTAATCATGAATCGTTGGAGCCCATGATCTGTAGGTCCATTATGTCTCCCTACTAGCTCACTATTGGGAATGTCCTAGAACTCGCAGTTCGTAAATTTCGTGTTAAACATTCTATTCATCAATAAAATATTATTGAGTATCTTATTCGATAAAGTTGATTGATATTGCATTCTATTATGAAAATCCAGTAAACATATCCATGGCTATAGTATGAATACTTTAACTCTATGTAGTGACATAAACTGGATCATGTTAATAGTATATAGCCTAAATGGTCTATAAGTATATGGATGAAATTGGATATCTCATCCTGGTAACACAAATATATGTAACCCATTTTGTATAGGTAATACAAATGATGTGATCCACAAATCATTCATGTAGAGACATATGAGTGGGGGCATCCTATGCAATGAGTTTGCATAAATACTGGACCACGAAATAGTCATTTTTGTTTATAGCGACCGTTTACTATTAAAACTAACTATTTTATACTAAAGTAACCTAGGGTAACATGATCTTAATCGTGAGCTAGCTATGAACTCCTGTTTAAGTGGTATTATGAATTAGTTGTTCATTAGAGGGTTAGTGGGAGCTTAAGAAACAAGATGTATTTATAGAAGTAAAACGGTAATTTTGACCCAGCTGTAAATACGAACAACTTTGAAGGATTGACTTACTTATTTGGTTAACATGGACAAAAATGCATCTACAGTGAGTAGAGTGCAACTATCGAGCTATAGTGTGTTGTCTTGATGGTAAACAAAAAGTAATTAATTTAGTTTAAAGAGTTTAACCAATTGATTACAAATTGTTGGAGCTCATGATCTGTAGGTCCAGTAGGTCCCTGTACTAGCTCATAAATTGAAATAATGAATTGAGTATTGATTGGATGAATTTTGAATTAGGGTTATGAATTTGAAATGTTCAAATTCAGTTTTAGGGTTTTCAATTAATTGTATACGATGCAATTAAATACGTTTAAATTAAAACGAGATAGGAGAATCAATTAATATTTAAATTATGATTTAAATATTGATTATATGAATTTGAATCATATTGGTGGAATGAATATTTTATTAATTTAATATTAAAATATTAAATTAATTAAATTAGTTTTATTTAAATTAATTTTGAATTAAATTTTATAAAACTAGTTTTTCAAATAAAATAGTTTTATTTAAAAAGAATTGAACTTGATTTGAGTTAGTGGATTTTTCCCAAAAGTTGGAAAAATCCACTAACGACTTTTATGTATTTTATCACCAAATTCCACCATGAGTTCTTCAATCAATACCAAGTAGGAGCTGCCCTACATGCAGCCATATTCTAATGTATGAAGTGAGTCTATATAATGAAGCTTCATGCATGGAATTGAAGAAGATCTCTGAGATTTCTATCCAAGTTGTTGCAAAACTAAAAACCCTAACACCCTCTCTCAAGTTCATCTTCAATCCAGCTTGTTTAGAGTGTTTCCACCACACATTCCTTCTTGAGCATAGTGGAGAAGATCTTGTTGGTGGTCTATCTGAAGAATCCAGCTCAAACTTGTGGAGATTATGTTGAAATCATGAAGAGAACTACAAAGGTATTGTCTTGTTCAAACCCTCTTATGAAAATCTCATGAGTAGCATGTTTAAAACTCAAATTAAATATAGTTTACGTGTTTATTGATTCTGAATTCTTCCATTGCATGTTATATTACTCCTTCACTCACAAACGAAATAAACCTTAGAATAGAGTAATGAGTTTAATTTGAAACGTTTAAATTCAAATTAAGAGAATTAGTAATTATATGCGATATAGTTATACGTTTAATATTAGATTAAATGAGATTGGAGAATCGGATAATATTTAAATATGATTTAAATATTAATTACATGAATGGGGATTCTTAGTTGTGAAATTGGTGTTTAATTAATTTATTATTTGATATTAAATTAATATAATCAATTAAATCAATTATTTATAAATTAAAAATTTAAATTTTATGAAAATTCAAATTTAGAAAATTCTTGTGTTAATTTAATGTTTTAAATAGAATTGATTTTAAATTTGAAAATGGGTTTTTTTTCAAATAAGTGGGTTTATCCTACTTTAGACACATAATTCCACTTCAAGTTCCAAGTAGGTGCTGTCACCTTTTGATGCAATTAGATTGCATCAGAATCGTGATTAAAACCAAAGCTAATTGTTGCAGAAATTAAGGTCCTGCTCAACTGACTTCTTGGGAGAAATATTGATGAAGAAAGTGTTCTTCATGTTCAACTGAAAATCAGAAAAATTCTCTCTAAATTCCATCAATTTAACTCATTTTGATTCCCATAAATTAATCTTAGGTCCCAGAGAATAGTAGAAAAGATCAAGTGGTGGTCTACTACGAATTGCTGAGGAGAATCAAGCTGGAATTTGAAGAGTTTTTGAAGTCTTCAAAGGTAATTTCTGAAATGCTTTTTTTTTTCCGATACGAGCATGCTTGATTAGTTGCTAAAATTGATGAATTAAAGTGCTTAATGATTTCGATTTCTTCTGTTAATTGTATGTTAACTTCATCAAATATATATATATATATATATATATATATATTTGAAGTTACAGGTAAAAGAGAAAAATAATTTAGGAGTTTATATATATATATATATATTAGTTCTTTTAAGTTAAGTTAAAAAGTTTAAAAAAAAAAATTATATGTATGTATACCTGGAATGCAAGTGTGAATCCCTTTATACAGTAATATGAGACATGGTGCTTTTCTGCTTTCTTTGATTCATACACCTCCTTCTTCCCACGCATAATAGTCTTCATGCTATTTAATGTATGTTTATAAAAGAGAGAAGACTAGTCATAATGTATAAAGACTTCATGGCCATCGATAATCCCAAATATATTCACATCGAATCGGGTTTTCTTGTATCTTCCAATCATCAACATTTCAATGAATAGTGCCAATGTAACCTTGACATCATCTTCGTAATTAGTAAAATTGAACTTCTCGAATATGTCTCCACATCCTTGCAAGAACTATCCTTTTCATTTGGGTCCTTCGGTCCAACAATGAGTTATCCCATCCTTTCACCACTTGTTTCTCTTTCTACTATTTCATTGGTCGACCACAACCCAGTTATCAAATAAAAATCGTTTTGGGAGAATGTTACCTTCTTCTCAAGAATGTTGAATGATATAACATCCGAGTTTGCATCCGCTACCTCCCTTAACAGAACATGGTGCAAAAGTTGTCCATTAAAAGCAAGATCTATATCCAACAGTGGACCAAAGACTGTTTTCCTATATAGTCTCATCTATTTTTCTATCAACTTATTCTTAATCCCATAAGAAATTTTGTGGACTTGGAAAGAAATTGAGCAGGAAAATATATCTTAGCAAAGACGACCATCTTACCAATCTAAAAAGCATGTACATTACAACAATTGATAAACAATCGCATAACAAAAATTAAACGATCGCATAACACAAACTAGCAGATTGCATAACAGATATCTCAACGATCGTGTAACAGTTAGCTAAACGATCACATAACAGATAGCTAAATGATCGCCAGATATAAACATAGACGATCATACAATAAATATCTAAACGATTGCTTTGTATTCTTTATTTGGTTGCTTAGTAATATTTATTTGATCTTTTAGTAATATCTAAATGCTCACTTTGTATTCTTGAAATGCTCCCTTAGTATTCTCTTAATGATTGATTACGAATAAATACGTGATTAAACCCCAAAAGATAGTCAAATCTCAAATATCAACATCCATTCTTTAAGGAGAAGAGTCTCATACCTTTCAAATCACGATGATGGTAGCAAGTGCATAGAGATGACTGACAAGAAACCTACGAGGAGTGCTCGACTAAAGTTTGGAGAGAAAACAGGAGAAAATTTGAGAGAAAATTCTTCGAAGAGAAATTCTATGAGAAGGAAATGAAGGGACCTACCATTGTAAAGTATTCATAGAGGCGTAGATACTAAATGATCTTAAGGCTTTTTAAAATTGAGGATAATTTTAAAATTTTGCATAGGCAAAAGGTCAGTGGTAGAAAAATTTTTAGGAAAAGGTCATGGGTAGAAAAGTTTTTGGTTTTTGGGTCATTTTGTGAAAAATTTCCCCTCCAACCTGCATAAAGGAACACAACCCCCCTCCCGATTGCTTTTCTCATGCAACCGTAATGTCGTAGACTAGCGCTCGCCCGCTCGTAAGCCTCGATGACGTTCGACCGATCAGTCGCGACCCTCGTCAATAACATTTGATCTCTCTTTCATCGTCGATTTTCTCTCTCTCCCTCTCAGCCGATAAAAGTTCTAGACCCTCTTCGCCAAACCGTCTCTTTGTCCACTCACTTCACGTCAATGGTCATTGGTACGGTTCTAGCCGAATGTGGGTCGTCACCACTGCCACTGCCTTTAGGTTTTTGCCAGATTGGTGTTTTAGGTAAGATCTTGGTTCTTTTGTGGTGAATTTTTTTTATTGTAATTGAGTATCTACTAATCTTTGGATTAAATTTTGCTTGCCAACAATGTTTGACTGTAGATTGGAGTTTGGAATCTTTGAATTAACTTGCTGTTCAACGGCGTCAAAAGTCGATTTTAATACTTTCGACATAATTTTTGGTAAGGATTGGGACTTTGGAACCTTTTAGAGTGTGGTTGATTCAGAAAATTTGGGTTTTACTTTTAAATTTTAGTTTATGTGCATTTGTATCTAAGTTTGGAAGTGATTTTGAAGCAAGCTTTTTTTTTTTTTTTTCATTGTTAACTTCTTGGTCCAATTTGCAATTGGGTATGTTGTTGGAATATAAGTTGATTTGTATTTTTGGAATTACGTTCTAAGCTTGGAATGTAATTCGATTATGGTTTTGATAGGGACTTAATCTAAGATTCTAGCTAGGCCAAGAGTAACATTGATTTGCTTCTTATTTTGGGCTTAAATTGCAAGTAATCTTACTACTAGAACCGTCTTTAAGCCAAACAACTGGATTTGGTAGATATGGCTAGATGAATTGAGAAGCGCGATATGACTATAATTTTTTTGTGGGCATGTTGATTAAAGTATGTTACGGATATGACCACCATTAAAGTATGTGACTCATATGATTATGATCTTAGTATGTTACTGATATGATTTTGTATGGGACCATGGGGTATATACTATGATTTATGTTATGAAATTTACTAAAACATGATTATCTATAGATAAGAGTAACAATTTACTCTTCTAACACTACTATCTTACCAAAAACTGATGGGTTTCTGATAAGCCCTTGATAACTAAAGTTTACCAAAGAAGAAAGAAAAAGAAGGAAAATGAGTAAATATCAAAGTAAATAATGGATAGGGAATATTGTTAGTTAGAGAGGGGGATCAAAACAGAAATGAGAGAGAAAATGGGAGGGACCATGGGGAGAAGAGGTTATTTGTAAGAGGGAGTGAGACCATGGGGAGGCATTGAGGATTTTGTAATCAAATCTCATATTTTGAGACTGATGAGAGAGAAGGGAAGCTCTCTAATTCTTCCGTACTGTTAATAAAATAAGGAGGAGAGTCCATTCTTATCAGCTGGTATCAGAGCACTCACCTGGGCATGGTAGGGAAGATGGAAGCTCGATTAATTACAATGGAAGAAAAACAATTGGAGATGGAGGAAAGGATGGCAGTACAAGCTAAAGAAGTGAAAGATTGGATGGGTAGCATGTCGGCTCAAATGGCTTTAGTGCTGTCGAAAATTGAAACAATGGGCAATCTAGAGATGCAATCGCCATCATCGGAGAGAACTCCAACAGACAAAGGAAATCAAGTAACAGAGGGTTCTTCATCCAAAATAGTAAATGAAGAGGGAATACACGCACCTGCGAATAAGGAGATACCGTTGTTTGATATGCGGCTGAGGAAATTGGAGGTACCTATCTTCAAAGGGGAAGAAGACGAGAATCCAGACAGATGGTTAAACCGGGTAGAGAGGTATTTTGTTGTAAATCTGCTATCGGAGAAAGACAAGTTGGATGCGGTGGTCCTATGTTTGGAGGGGGAAGCACACGACTGGTATCAACGGAGGACGATCAGTCGCTAGTGAGTAGCTGGTCGCAATTCAGAGAGTTTTTTTTAACAAGATTCCGGCCGGCGAGTGAAGCAGATAGTTATGCCCGAGTGATGCGACTACAGCAAGAGACGTCGGTGAGGGACTACCGGAGGAAGTTTGAGAGATACTCGGCTGGGCTGAAAGAGTTGGGCGATGAGGCTTTGGAGAGTAAATTCCTTTGTGGGCTTAAAGAAGAGATCCAAAGTGAGAAGAGGAAGTTGAAGCCCAAAGGATTGAAGGCCAAAATGCAAATTGCCCAATTGATCGAGGAAGACTAAATGTTGCAAAGGCATCTAGGCAAGGGTGCCGAGTCAGAGGGGATCCACAACCCGCATGCAAAGACGGGGGGAAACGGGGGTGGATTAAGCAACCGCGGGTCGAGTAACCCGATTAATCGAACCATTACAATCAACTCAAACCAAGGGAGTTCGACCGGGTCGTCTACCACCATTGTTGCATGAGGAGAAACAGGGACGAAGGGGATTGCTGGTGGCTCATTCCGGAGGCTTTCCGATGTGGAGATGAAGGAGAAACGGGATAAGGGACTGTGTTTTAGATGTGATGAGAAATTCAGTTTTGGCCATCGTTGTAAGAAAAAAGAGTTGCAGTTCATGTTTGTTCAAGAGGGGGAAGACCTAGCAGAGGAAGGGGAAGAACCGGATATAGTTGAATACAAACCAAACCGAACAACACCGGAGGATGCAAAGGAGATCGTGAATCTGTCTCTAAACTCACTAGCCAGACTAAGTTCACCAAAAACGATCAAGGTGAGGGGAATCATTGGGGAAAGGGAGGTGGTTGTATTGATTAACGGAGGAGCAACTCACAACTTCATTACTTCCGAATTAGTCACAGAACTACAGCTACCCATGTCACCCTCTAAAGGTTACGATGTAGTATTGGGATCGGGTGGAGCAGTTCAAGCTGCGGGAGTGTGCAAAGTGTGTATATTACCATCTTTGATCTATCCATTATTCAAGATTTCCTTCCTCTATCGTTGGGTAGTGTGGATGTTATCTTGGGAGTAGTGTAGCTAGAAACTCTTGGGCAAATAATCTTTGATTACAAATTATCAACAATGGAGTTCAAGGTGGAAGAATGGACAGTCCAATTGCAAGGAGACCGAGGCTTGGTGAAATCAGAAATATCATTGAAATCCATGGCCAAGGCAATTAGGGGAGGAGACCATGGAGTTTTGATTGAATTGAATGGTTTAGACCTTAACCGAGGCAGGGCAGAGGAAGAAGAAGACAATGAGGCTGAAACAATGAAGAATAACACTGAGATACCACCGGAAATCCAACAAGTACTAAAGAAATTCGAAGTGGTTTTTCAAACTCCAGCAGAGCTACCTCCTTAACGAAACTAAGAGCACACCATTGAGCTTCTTCCGGGAGCTGGACCTATCAATGTGAGGTCTTATAGGTATCCTCAATTTCAGAAAGATGAGATCGAAAGGATGGTGAAAAAATGCTCATGGCAAGAATCATTCAGCCAAGTCGAAATGCCTTTTCTAGCCCAGTTTTGTTGGTTAAAAAGAATGATAGGAGTTGGCGTTTCTGCATAGACTACCGTGCTCTGAATAGTGCAACCATACTAGATATGTACCCTATTCCTATTATAGATGAGTTATTAGATGAGTTATATGGTGCCACAATCTTCTCAAAGATTGATTTAAAATAAGGTTATCATCAAATTTGAGTCCACCCAAAAGACATCCACAAAATGGCTTTTCGAACACATGAGGGCCACTGCGAGTTCTTGGTGATGCCATTTGGGTTGAGGAATGCACCATCTACTTTTCAAGCAATTATGAAATCCTTAAACCATATCTCCGTCAGTTCGCGTTGGTTTTCTTTGATGAAATTTTGATCTATAGTAGGTCTTGGATGAGTCATATAGCAACTATATTGGAAGTGTTGATTGACAACCAGCTGGTAGCCAATTGGAAGAAGTGTCAGTTTGGGGCAGTGAGTATTGAGTATTTGGGACATATTATTTCTACCAATGGAGTATCGGCCGATCCATCTAAGCTGGAACCTATGAGTAGCTGGCCTACACCACGTAATGTGAAGGAATTTAGGGGTTTCCTCTGTCTCACCGAAAACTACAGAAAATTTGTGGCCAACTATGGCACCATAGCTTTGCCATTGACTCAGCTACTGAAGAAGGGAAGTTTCCAATGGAGTGAGGAAGCGGAGGAAGCGTTCCAATGTCTCAAATCAGCCATGGTTTCTGTACCAGTGTTGGGATTACCCAACTTTAACGAACCATTTATAGTAGAGACGGATGCATAAGGTGTAGGAGTGGGAGCTTTGTTAATGCAAAACAAAAGGCCACTGGTGTGCTTCAGTCAAGCTCTGCCCCCCAATCATCGATTTAAGGCAGTGTATGAAAAGGAACTAATGGCTATGGTGTTTGCCATTCAAAAGTGGAGTCCGTACCTTCTAGGGAGACACTTCATAGTCCGGATAGACCAGAAAAGCTTGAAGTTCCTTCTAGAGTAAAGGGTAATTGCCGGGAAGTATTAGAGATGGATTGCCAAACTTATGGGATATGGTTTCAGCATTGAGTATAAGAAGGGAGCTGAAAATTTTGCAACAGATGCCCTATCCCGATTACCTACTTCACTGGAACTAGGGATGCTAAGTGTAATACAAGGGCTGAATATAGTAGTGTACGTTGAGCAGGTGGGTGCAGATGAGGAACTAAATGGGATACGACAAGCTTTACTATTTGCCCAACCAACCCCTACCGGATATAGTCTGAAAGGTGAAGTGCTTTACTACAAAGGGAGAATTGTCCTTCCAGCTACTTCCCCTACAATACCCCTATTGCTACCTGAGTTCCATAACACCCCCATCGGAGGACATCAAGGCAGCTTGAAAACTTATCAAAGAATGTCTAAGGAAGTCTATTAGAAGGGAATAGAGAAGGTGGTACAACAGTATGTGGCAAATTGTGGGATTTGTCAGCAGGCCAAATACTTGTCCCTTGCACTAGCAGGTTTCCTACAAGTATTAACAATTCCAGATAGAGTATAGGTAGATATCTCCATGGACTTCATTAAAGCACTGCCCAAGTCTGAAGGATTCGATACCATCATGGTGGTAGTAGACCATTTGTCCAAATACGCCCATTTCATCACCTTAAGACACCCATTTTTTGCTCGGTCTGTGGCTGAAGTATTTATTAGGGAAATTGTGTGACTACATGGTGATCCTCGAAGCATCATATCCGACCGTGACAAGATCTTCATTAGCTTGTTTTGGGAAGAACTCTTCCATGTGATGGGAACTAGATTATGTAGAAGTACAGCCTACCATCCCAGACGGATGGACAAACAGAGGTAGTTAACCGAGGTATTGAAATGTATCTGAGATGTTTTACTATACATAATCCTAAACATTGGGCTAAGTGGATACCTTGGGCTGAATTTTTTTATAATACTTCATTTCACACATCTGCCCAAGCCACCCCCTTCGAGGTTTTGTATGGCTGCCCCCTACCACCAGTACTCGGGTATACAAATGATTCAAGCTTAGTCAATGAAGTTGACATCCAGCTGCGAGATAAGGACCTAATGATAGCCAAATTGAAGAACTCCCTACACAAAGCCCAACAATGGATGACGAAATCGGCGAATGCTAAGAGGAGGGATGTGGAGTTTTGCCTAGAGGACTAGGTCTACCTCAAACTTAAACCTACAGGCAGTCATCTATAGCTAAACATAAAAATCCAAAGCTGGCACCACGGTTTGTAGGACCATTTCAGGTTATCGACCGTATTGGGAAGACAGCATACAAGCTTGCCCTACCAGCTGGAACCAGTATACATCCTGTATTTCATGTATCATTCCTTCAAAAATAAGTTGGTTGTAATTTACCACAAATACCGATTCCCCCTAATCTGACGGAAGAGTTGAGCTTTATAACACAGCCTGCTGAAATATTAGGCATCAAAACATCACACTCTAGGGATCAACAAACAGAAGTACTGATTCGTTGGGAGAACGGAGACCATATCGAGGCAACATGGGAGCTTCCAGATGTGATCAAGGATCAATTCTCTGATTTCCACCTTGAGGACAAGGTGGCTCTTTGGGGGGCAAGTATTGATAAGCCCTTGATAACCAAAGTTTACCAAAGAAGAAAGAAAAAGAAGAAAAACGAGTAAATATCAAAGTAAATAATGGATATGGAATATTGTTAGTTAGAGAGGGGGATCAAAACAGAAAAGAGAGAGAAAAGGGGAGGGACCACAAGGAGAGGAGGTTATTTGTAGGAGAGAGTGAGCCCATGGGGAGGCATTGAGGATTTTGTAATCAAATCTCATATTTTGAGATTGATAAGAGAAAAAGGAATCCCTCTAATTCTTCCCTACTATTAATAAAATAAGAAGGAGAGTCCATTCTTATCAGTTTCCTACCATGTTACCGGAAGCCTACGTTTCATACTATGTTATCGAAAGCCTACGGGTTTTCTACTATGTTACCAGGAGCCTATGATTTTCCTATCATGTTACCAAAAACTAATGAGTTTCCTACTATGTTACCATGTGCCGACGGGTTCCCTACTATGTTAATCAGCTTTGGAGCCACAAGATGCTTGTTAGGTTAAGTTAAATCATTCACTAGATAGTCATCCAAGATTTAGTAATTATATGTATGTCCCACCTATATATTGCATTTATTGGACATATGTGCATAGCCTGACCCTGATAGTGGGATTACTTACTAAGTATTTTATACTCATGCTTTGTTATGTTATGTTTTTAGGTAAGGGAAAATGTACATCGACGAATGACAGGAGGAACCGTGATCGTGCCAGTAGGACTAGACAGATTCTTTCGCTCATGTTTTTTTTTTCATGTTTTAAAATCTTGGGTTTGTAATTGAATTTAGAAAACTTTCGATGTTTGCTTTCTTAGTTGTTTTAGTTAGGTTATGTTTAAATTAAAGATACCCTGATTGATGATTTTCAGTTAATTAGTTTTAATAAAATCCATATATCCTTTATTTGGTTAAGCCAATTCATTAAAAGTGTTATTTTGAGAATTATGCATGCATGTAGTAACGACCTAGTACAAATCCTAAGGAGTCGGGACATTAATACTGGTATCAGAGCCCATGTTTTGGGTTATGTAGACTGATTTACTATGTAAGTCCAGAATGTCCCTATGGCACAGTAACGAATTCTACGTCATCGTCACATATGTCCCTTAAGAAAAGTCTCTAGAATAATATGCACAAGATAATGTTGGATTTATGATCGTAATTGACATGTTTTCTTAATGAAAATTTTTTTGAGGACATGTTACATATGATTGTTAGGAAATGGTATGAGTTAGAGGAAAAGGCAATTACAGGATTACTAGAGGAGGACGAAATTCGACAGTTCAAGATCCACAAGTTCAAGATCCAAAAGTCTAGGATGCTCCTGAACTGGAAGATCCCTTGCCTACTAGTGACCCTTCTGGCTCTGGATGGTAGAGAACTCAACTAAGAAGTTGAAACCAGAAGACGACTACGCCTTTACAGGAGAAGTTGTTAAGAGGGTAGTGATGAGATAACTAAAGATCCTTGTGGCAGAGTAGATAGCCCAGCATACTCAGTCACAATGAATTCCACCCACGCAGGTCCAGACACCTCAAGTTTAGGTCCAAAATCAGATGCATAACTAGAGTATATTAGACCTGTCAATAGGCTAAACACTTACGAGACTTCAGGAAGTATAACCCCTACACCTTCGACGGGTCGTTGAGGGACCCTACGAAGGCAGAGATGTTGATATCCTCCATCAAAACTATATTCTGCTATATGAAGTGTCCAAAAGATCAGAAGCTTTAGTTTGCGGTATTCATGATGAAGGACAATGCATAAATTTGGTGGCAGACGATAGAAGATCAGTGGACACAAGTGGAGGGCCAATTACCTAGAAGCAGTTTGAAGAACGATTCTATGAGCAGTATTTTTCCGTTAACACAAGGTACAATAAATAGGTGGAATTTATGAATAAGAAGCAATAGGCCATGTATGTGGTGGAATATGAACGAGAACTTACCAAACTCTCTCGTTTTGCTCCTAAAATGGTGACCACAAAAGAGGACAGGATGGAAAGGTTTGTCTAGGGTCTGAAGGGGAGACTGAGAGGCCACGTATTGATGAGCCCACAAGTTATGCAACGACATTTCGTATAGCATCAAGGATAGATTCCTTTGGGGGGGAGGAGTATAGGAGATTGCAGGAACTAGGATCCTCTTTGGGTTAAAAGAGGAAGGCAAATCAGAAGGCTTTTGTGCTTTAGCCCCAACATAAGGGTGTTACGTAGAGAATCTAATATCATTTCTTAGACTCCTAGTCTGAGCAAAAGATATCTCTAAATTCACCGAACTACTACTTATACTACTGGGTAGCACAACTAGCAACCACAAGGTCAAACCACAGAGAGGCCAAGAATTAAATCTCTCTAAATTTGATTGTGGAAAGCAATTGAAATGGGGTTTTGGTTTTGGATAAAATAAAAACATGCAAGAAATTAAATTGGAAAGAGAAAATGTAATATAGGATTGTAGTCTATCTAATTTCTAAAGTAAGAAGGATAATTCTATGCAATTTCTAACGTGGAGTTCATTAATTAAGCAAACATTCCATTCTTTGCATGCACTACAACTAAATCAATTTGATTTAACTAGTCTCTACAAGGTCGACAACTAACTAAAACCAAATCTATCAAGCGTCCTAAGCATTAATGAAGGATGAAAAGCCATTAGTTAATTTAACTATATGCTCTTAATTCTATTGAGTTCGATAGTGTCCATATAGAAATAAAGTTCATATGCATGAAGATTAAGGATTTAATTGTGTTGACTAATTGATTGGATAGCCTGATTCAGTTAATCAAATTATTATTTGAACCTAAGTTGAACATGCATTAGTAAGATTCTAGTCAAGCCTATAAATCAAAGCATTCACATTCAATTCTATGCTACCGGGGTAAATTCAAGCATAGATAGACACAAGGAAATACGCGAGCTTGGAACTAACTAGAAAACACATGCAATTATGATAGGGTCGTCTATCCAAAACATAAATACAAATCTAAATTAGATCAAGATTATAAGAAATCATAGAATGAAAGAACATGAAATTCAATTAAAGAAATCTAAAGAAATTGAACATAGAAACTTCTTACTCAACGAAATTAGATATAATTACCTAAAAAATTCATGAAAAAATTGAGATAAAGATCCGATCTATCAATTACAACCCAAAATAAAATAAAAATCTACCCTATAGATGCTGAAAAGATAAATGAAACGAAAGAACTAAAAGTCACTCTCTGGCTTCCATCAAAATCGGCATCCCCTTAACCTAAATTGAATAAAAATATATATAGAAATCAGGTACAGCGTTGCAATTCTCTTGAGAGCATTGCAACTCTATTTTCGACGTAGCCCCCTAATGTTGGATTAGCGTTGAGGCACTGGCGCAATGCTGCCTTGCGGTGTGGTGGAAGCACTCCGTCAAAATTCGTAGCGCTACAACACTCTTGGGTAACGTTGCAACGCTGCCCTGTATCCATGCATTCTGCCTTTCACCATTGCGTGAGAACGTTGGGCAAGGTTTGCAATGCTCCATTCAGTGGCATATTCGTATTTTTTAAACCTTTTTCCTATTTGGTGCATCCAACCTCCAAATTAGCTCATTTTTTGCTCGTTTTCTTCTAATTGGTTTCTTTGTTTTTGAGATGACTTCACCTATAAAATAGAAAAATTAACATTGAAAATCCATTTATAATCCTAAATCAAGCTAGGAATTATAGCTATTTTTAAAGCTATCATAGAGCCAGAATTCAGATAAACCTCCACGTCATTAAAGGCAGTAGGCTTCCTAAATCGTAATTGTTAAAGAGGACGGGTCAATGTTTAGTTCTTGTGAAAAACGTCATTGGGGACGTTGCTCGGCGGGTAATGGAGTGTGCTTTCAATTGAGATAGAAAGGATACATGACTGATAAATACCCCAAAATAAACTCATCCAAAAGTAATGATTAGCCTTACAGGGTACATCGGAAGGAAAAAGTAAGCAATAACAACAAAATCGTGTTTATTTGATAGGTACACCCCTAATCTTGGGACACCATGGTTTGGTATTGTTTGACTCCGACTCATCCCACTCATTTATATCATCATTATTTGTAAAGCACGTCATGTTAAGTTTAGAGCCTTTACATTATGCCCTATTAGTTTCTACTCCATCTGGAGAAACTATGCTAGCTATTGAAAAGATTGAAATAGCAAAACATAAACTACATGTGACCAGTCTTGGACATGCGTGATTTTGACGTAATACTGGATATGGATTGGTTAGCTACTAACCATGCCAGTATAGACTGTTCCCACAACGAGGTGATTTTCAACCCTTCTATATAAGCCAGCTTCAAGTTTAAAAGGGCTAGAATCGTGGTCCTGGCCAAAGAAATTTCAGCTATGAAAGTCCACAAGTTGCATGGAGTATTTTGGCCAATATGGTTGACACCAAAGTAATTGAGGTCGTCTTGACTTTTGAACTAGTGGTACGAGATTATCCAGATGTTTTTCTAGAAGACATACATAGTTTGCCACCGTATCTAGAGATAGAGTTTTCTATCGAGATGAAGCCAGGTACAACTCCCATCTTGAAGGCTACTTAGGGAATAACCACAAAATAATTGAGATAGCTCAAGATTCAATTTCAGGAGTTGCTGGATAAGGGTTTCATATGCCCAAGTGTGTCACCATGGGTACACCAGTGCTGTTTGTGAAAAGGAAGGATGGGTCATTACGCATATGCATTGACTATAGAGAGCTGAACAAGGTAACAATCGAGAATAAGTATTGTTCGACTAGTTGTAGGGAGCTACAGTATTCTCCAAGATTGACCTTCGGTTAGGTTACCATTAGTTGAGGATAAAGGACAACGATATACCTAAGACAATATTTTGGTCTAGATATGGGCATTATGAGTTCATCGTAATGTCGTTCGACTTGACTAATGCTCTTGTAGTATTTATCAACTTGATGAATAGAGTGTTCAAGAAGTTTCTTGACACTTTTGTGCTAGTTTTCATTGACAAAATCTTGGTTTCCAAGACAAAGGTAGAACACGAGGAGCATTTACGAAAAGTTGGAAACTCTGAGGTCGAACAAGTTATATGCTAAGTTTTCTAAATGTAAGTTCTGGCTAAGGCAAATATCTTTTCTAAAGCATGTGGCATCAAAGGATAGAGTATCCGTTAACGGTGCAAAGATTGAGGCAGTTATGATTTGGCCTCGTCCCACTACAATTATTGAGGTACGTAGGTTCTTAGTGTAATACCTCAGGCCTAGGATTCGAAATTTGGATTCAACACCTTATTTTCTCCAACATTCCCCTGCATCCCATGCAACCTGACACATTATCCTCTTGTGCTTTGAAGATTGAAGACTATCCCCACAAACCAATATTGATCCTTTCAGCATGTTTTGTCCTCACTCACATGCATCCTAGGAAAATTCCCAAGAGGTCACCCAACATAGGATTGCTCGAAGCTAAGCATGCTTAAATTTGGATTTCCTATGATTGAGCTACCAAAAAGGAAGGTACACCATATTAGTACAAGTAGTAACTTTCAATTCTTTTAAGCATTTCTTAACCATACTTCCATGTCCTCAGGATCCCTCTCGTTCGAATGTGATATCAATTCATTTATATACACCTCTTGAGCTCGAGAGGTTACATGCCCACAGTTTTTGCTTGGTTCATCCCCAAACCACATCCTATTGGGAGAGGTTCTGTCTCTAATACCATCTATAAAGCCCCAGGCTCAGCATTTAGATCAGGAATTGGAATATGGATTCGACAACTTATTTTCTCCAGCATTCCCTTGCATCCTCTACAATCTAACATGTTATCCTCTTGTGCATCCAAGATTGAAGACTATCGCAACAAACAAGTATTAGTCCTTTTAGCATACTTTGTTCTCACTTGCACATACATCCTAGGAAAATTCTCAAGACGTCAGCCAATATAGAATTGCTCCAAGCTAAGCATCCTTATCTTTAGAGTTCCTATGATTGAGCTTTCAAAAACGAAGGTGCACCTTAGTGGTAAGGTGGTAACTTTTAATTATTTTAAGCCTTTCTTAACTATACTTCTATGTCCTCGAGACCTCTCTCATTCAGATGTGATATTGATTCGTTCATATGCCCCTCCTGAACTCGAGAAGTTACACTTAGGGTTAGTAGGCTATTATCGTTGATTTATAAATTATTTCTCTTGCATAGCTACCCTCTTAACTCAATTGACCAAAACATGAGCTTTCTTCATTTGGAGTAGAGCATGTGGAGATAGTTTTCCAGGTTCTTAAACATAAGTTAGTTTCTACACCAGTTCTTTTAGTACCAGATGGGTCGAGAAGTTTCATTATTTACAATGATGCCTCCAAGAAGGGATTGAGGTGCATATTGATGCAACATGGTAAGATGGTTGCTTATGCCTTCTGCCAATTGAAGAACCATGAATAGAATTATCCTACACATTATTTGGAGTTGGCAATAGTGGTGTTTGACTTAAATATTTGGAGACATTATTTGTACATAGAGAAGATATAGATTTTCATAGACCATAAGAGTTTGATACTTCTTCATTAAGAAGGAGTTAATATGAGACAAGTAGATGGCTAGAGTTAGTGAAAGATTATGACTGTGAGATTTTGTATCATCTAGGCAAGGCGAATGTGGTGGTAGAGTCTCTTAATAGAAAGATAGCTCATTCAACTATCTTAATTACCAAATAGGTTCAATTATGCAATGATTTTGAATGAGCTGAAATTGCAGTATCTATTGATGCACAATAGGGTGATCCTTACCCTGTTGAGAGGTTCGTCAGTTGAAGATGGGTCCGATAGTGAGCTCTCGATAACCTTAGATAATGGTCTCTTATATCAGGGACGTTTATGTGTGCCGTTAGACAGTGATCTTAAGAATGAATTATTGACAAAAGTTAACAGCTCCCCATTTTCGATACATCATGGCCACACCAAGATGTACCATGACTTGAAATGATATTACTAGTAGCATATATGAAAAAAAGAGATAGTAGAGTTTTCAGTAAGTATCTGGTGTGCCAGCAAGTGAAAGTTCTGAGACAGAAGTCAATAGGATTGTTACAGCCTTTGGGCGTACCATAATGGAAATGGGAGAATGTATCTAGATTTCATTGTGGGTTTCCACAAACAGTAAATGGCTTTACAGTGATTTGGATTATATTAGATAGACTGACCAAGCTAGCACATTTTGTTCCAAAAAGGTCTACTTAATCGGTGAATAATTACACACAATTATACATGAAGTGGTGAAGTTGTATGGGGTACCAGTGTCTATCGTGTCTGATAGAGACCCTCGCTTTACATCTAGTTTTTGGAAGAGTCTCTAGTCAGCATTAAGCACTTAGTTAAATTTCAGTACGGTTTTTTACACCCAGATTAATGGTCAAACATTAGAGGATATTTTATGGACCATTCATTGAAGTTTTCAGGGAGTTGGGACTCATATTTACATCTGATAGAGTTAGTTACCAATCTACTATTTGCATGTCACCATTTGAAGTTCTAAATGGGAAGGGTTGCAGATCTAAATGGGAAGGTTAGTAAACGGGAATTGTTAGGACGTGAGTTAATGCAGACTACAAATGAAGTAATATAGAAGATTAAAGCATGGACCAGACAACTCAGAGTAGTCAACAAATTTATATCGATGTTAGGTGTAAATAACTGGAATTCGTGTTAGGTGATAACATGTTTTATAAAGTACCAACTACAATTTCTCTCTATAATTCATAATGTGTCCCATGTTTCCATGCTGAGGAAATATTTGGCAGATCTATCTCATGTGGTAGATTACTAGCCTTTATAATTGAATAATAACTTGAGTTATGAGGAGCAACCTAAGAAAATTTGGGCTCTAGAAGTGAAGATATTGTGCAATAGAGAAATAACTCTAGTCAAAGTTTTTTGGTAGAATCGTTAGTTTGAGGAAGCAACTTGGGAACGACAAGACGAGATGAGATCTCAATACACAAAGTTTTTTTAATATTAAAACTTTCAAGGATGAAAGTATCTCAAAGAGAGAAGAATGTAATAACCCAAAATTTTAGGTAATTTTCAAATGAATTATCTTAAATTATTTGGGTGTTGTTTTGAGTTTTGAGACTAAAATTGAATTATTTGGGTTGTAATAACTTAATTTAATTTCAATTGGTGTGAATTTATTTGAAATCGGAGGTGATTTGAAAATTTGATTTTTAATTTAAGAAAAATTAGATAAATAAATTTGGAGAATTGAGATTCTTTGAGTAATGTAAAATTAAATTGGTATTCAAGGAAGAAAAAGAAATAGGAGTGTATATTTTAAATGAAATCCAATTAGGGTTTGGATTAAGGATTTCGGAGTATTTATTTGTATATATATAAATTTTAGTTTTTTTTATTAAATTAAAGTTAAAAGAGAAAAAAAATATTGATCTCTCTCCCTTTTTCCTTCCAACCCATGTAAAGGAACCCCCCGGTCGCTTTTCTCGTGCAACCTAGTGGCAAACACTACTGCTACTCACCTGCTCATCAACCTGACCACCACATGCTGCCATTCGATCGATCAATCGCACTACTCGCTGATAACGAGCAGAAATGCACGTTATCGTGATATTATGTTCTTAAACAATGTTGGCTTGCATTGATAAAATGTGTTAGTTTGCATCCACAAATCATTGAGTTTATTATATTGCGGTCACATATGTCCATCGCATAGGAATGATTGATTTTTGTGTTTTTATGCAGAATATGCATTGACGCAAGGCGGAAATTGCGATCATAGAAAATCATTGGTCGCGTGCAGCATTACCGCAAGGCTTTGCGGTGATTGTGTTCGCAAACATTTGCTCAAGAAGGATTGTCGCAACCTGGTCAGCGCAACTTAATGGGTGCATTTGAGTGAGTGGAATAAGTAATCGCGATGGGACAGAAAACTGATGACGGTCGAATCCGAATTAAGTTGATAGCCGCTAACGATAACAAGTACATTTAGCTTTTCGGTGACAAATATTTGATGCATCAGTCAGGGAATTAAAGCCATCTCATCTGAGCAATCATAAGAGAGAAGTCGCCTTCACCTTGAAGCTCTATAAATACTAAAGGTATCCTTCAAAAAAGGGGTTCACCAGTTCACTATCTTACGAGTTCATAGTTCTGTTGATAGTTTAGCCTTGTTCTTAGATTTTCTTTCATTTTAAGGCGGGCGTGAGAGAATGAGGTTGTGCCGACAGATCATTCCGATAAGCTTAGGAGAGCGACGAAAGCTTTACGGACAGAGAGAGGGTCGACGCCTGTGGAAGTAGAAATATCTTTTGAACCGAATAGAGATTGACAGTGTTAAAGCCTCGGTCAATAAGAAATTGCTACCAAGCTCTCTACCTTTATCTTCCATTGCTATTTTGTACTCAAACATATTTATAAAAATGGAATTTCCTTCTCTATATCTGTTCACTCTCTATTATTTACGCATGAGTAGCTAAATTTGTTGAATGAGTTGAGAAGCACTTAGCTAGCTGAACTGAGGATCTTCATTCTATGCGATTATCTTGTATTATGTATGCTTCATTCGTTCATTAGAGATACTCGGGAGGGTAGTCTAAGGACAGGATCTAGGCTTGGGAAAGTCAGGTTAGAATCTAGGCTTAGGAATGTCAGATTAGAACGCATAATCAAGAGATATGAGCTTAGGAATAAGCATTGTTTGCTATTAACGCATCGCATGCATCCTAGAGATAGGATATGATTGTGTGCGGTCACCTTGCTTTTATGAATCTTGCATCATCGCATAGGACAAGAGTAGAGACTTAGGAATAAGCTCTATGGACACTTTTGCATTCAACACATGCATCCTAGACTTATGTATCAGAAGAAGATTAAGAGACTACCAACAACAACATTCAGATAAAGAAGAGATGGTGGAGCAGCCTGGAAATGGAGCACCAAACGAAAAAAATGTAATGGCGAATCCAATCCTCCTGCAAAATGATCGTAATAGACCCATTAGAGATTATGCATCGCCAAACCTCTATGATTTCTCTCAAGGAATAATAAGGCCTTCCCTCGATGGAAGCAGATTCGAAATGAAACTGATGATGCTGCAGATAATCTAGACTGCAGGACAATTTGGAGGACGGCATGGCGAGGACCTGCACGCCCACCTCCGAAGCTTTATTGAAATCTGCAATAGTTTTGTGTTCCCGAACATCTCTGCCGAAGAAGTTCGACTAACCTTGTTCCCATTTTCTCTTCGTGATCAGGCAAGGAAGTGGGCGTATTCCCTCGAGCCGGGAGAGATCACTTCATGGGAACAGGTCGTAGAGAAATTTATGAAGAAATATTTTCCGCCTACTGAGAACGCTAGACGAAGGAAACTCATAACAAATTTTGAACAAGACATGCATAAATCGCTCAACGATGCCTAGGCAAGGTTTAAGAGGTTGGTCCGGGACTGTCCACATACAGACTGCCTTCAGATGGAAATCTTTTATCATGGTTTGAATCCCATTTTGCAGACCGCTGCCAATGCGGCAGCCGCTGGTGGTCTGCTTAACAAAACGTATGACGAGGCTAAGAATATCTTGGATCGCATCTCTAAGAACCACGAAGATTGGAGGGAGAGTGATCGGAGACTGAGAATTAAGGATAACGACACAAGTAATGGTGCTATTACTTCACTACAGAATCAGATGACCGCAATGATGAACTTAATTCAGGGAATTGCGATCAGCAGGCCAACACCGCAAAATGGGCAAATCAACGCAATTAGTCAAAACACTGCAAGGTGTGCGACTTGGAATGATGGGCACATAATGGAAGAATGCCCACGGAACCCACAGTCTATTTACTTTGTGAAAAATAATCCCTTTTCGAATACCTACAACCCCGGGTGGAGAAACCACCCCAATGTTATATGGAATAATCAGTAGTAGAATTTCCAACCTGTGGCACAGAAAGAAGGGCCACCTGGATTCTTCTCGCGCAATAATGATCAGACAAGCAATCAAGCTAGTAGCTTGCAACCACCGCAATCTTCTTCCTTGGAAAGCCTATTGAAGTAATATATAGAGAAAAATGAAATGGTGCTTCAAAGTCAGGCTACTTCCATCCGTAATTTAAAATTACAGATGGGCCAGATTGCAAGTGAGCTAAAGAACAAACTGAGAGGGGCTCTGTCATGTTCAACAGAACTCCCATGCAACCCGGAGGGATAAGGTAAAGAGCAATGTTAGGTTGTGACATTGCGGAATGGAAAAACTGTGGAGGGAGAAAGAAAGGATCCGAGCCGGACTGCTCCTATTGTGGCGGAACCTGAAATTGCGGTGACATAAGAAGAAAAAGGAGAAAGAGAAGCAATAGAGCCAGAAGTTGCGTCGACCTCAAAGCCAACAGAGAAGGGGACCGTGAGAGTGCAGTTACCACCTTTCCCGCAGAGACTAAGAAAGAAAAAGAATGAAGAGGTACAGTACCAATGTTTCCTGTCTATGTTAAAACAATTACATATTAATATTCCATTAAGTGAAACGATTGAGGATATGCCTGCCTATGCAAACTTTCTGAAGGATATGATAACCAAGAAGAGGAGAGCTGGTAAGTTTACCACGGTGGCGTTAACGCAAAGTTCAAAATCAATAATTCCTACTATACCATTCTCCATAGGAGGACTGTACATCAGGCAAGCCTTATGTCACCTTGAAGCCAGCATCAAATTCATGCCTTTGTCGATCTTTAAACAGCTAAACGTGGGGCAACTTGCACCCATAACCATGACTCCCCAACTGGTCGATAGATCTCTAGTGTATCTAGAAGGAAAAGTGAAGGACGTGTTGATCACCATTGACAAATTTATCATACCAGCCGACTTCATCATTTTGGATTACGAGGTTGACGAGGATGTGCCCATCATCTTGGGGCGACCATTTTTATCAACATATCGTGTCCAGATTGATATGCATAAAGGGAAGATCACTTTGAGCATAATGGACAGAAGCTCAAGTTCAACATAATTCGTGCTATGAAGTTTCATGACGAAGAAGACCTGCATGACTCAAATGACGACCAGAATTTGATTGAAGAAGAGAAGTTTAACGAAGAGAATGAAGAAGAGGATACAAGCGCATCCATTGCTGCCTGTAATGCGATCATTACAAAAACGAGCAAGGAAGAAGAGATGATCGCAAACCGAGAAGAAGAGCCAACAGAAAAAAAAAAGAAAGAAAAACAACGCAACCGTTCCTAGTAGAACCACCAATATTAGAATTAAAAACCCTGCCGACCCATTTAAAGTACGCACTTTTGGAGCAGAATGAGAAGTTGGCTGGACGCTCGCCGACATTCAAGGAATCAGCCCAGCGTACTATATGCACCACATTCCTCTCGAAGAAGGCCATAAGGCAACGATCGAACATCAGCGTAGGCTCAACCATGCGATGAAAGAGGTCGTTAAAAAGGAGATCATTAAATGGTTAGATGCGGGCATTATTTATCCTATAGCAGATAGCACGTGGGTCAGTCCCATGCAGTGTATGCCGAAAAAAGGTGGCATGACGGTAGTCCCGAACGAAAACAATGAATTAATACTGGAAAGAACCGTCATTGGGTGGTGCATTTGCATGGACTACCACAAGCTGAATGCGGCAACCAAGAAAGATCATTTCCCCTACCGTTCATTGATCAAATGCTAGACCATCTAGCTAGAAATGACTTTTACTGCTTTTTGGATGGCTATGTTAGGTATAACCAAACTATGATAGCTCCAGAAGACCAAGACAAGACCACATTCACCTACCCATATGGGACCTTTGCTTTCCGCCGCATGCCATTTGGCCTCTGCAATGTGCCAAGCACGTTCCAAAGGTGCATGATGGCCATCTTTTCAGACTATCTTGAGGACTCTGTTGAAATCTTTATGGACGACTTCTCTGTTTGTGGGAACACCTATGAAGTTTGTCTAGCCAACCTGGAGAAGATATTGAAGAGATGCGAAGAGACGAATCTGGTGCTCAATTGGGAAAAATGCCATTTCATGGTAAAGAAGGGCATAGTGTTGGGGCACAAGGTTTCCCAGGACGAGTTGGAGGTGGATAAATAAAAAATCGAAGCAATTGAAAAACTTCCACCTCCAACAAGCGTGAAGGTTGTATGAAGTTTCTTGAGGCACGCTAGATTCTATAAACGCTTTGTCAGAGACTTTTCAAAAATAGCACGACCACTGACTGCGTTGTTAGAAGTTGATAGAAAATTTGATTTTGAAGACAATTGTCTCAACGCATTAAGAGTTTTGAAGAATGCGCTGATTACCACACCCGTGTTAATTGCACCTGATTGGACACTGCCTTTTGAAATAATGTGCGATGCAAGTGGGTATGCGATGGGAGCAACTTTGGCATAAAAGAGAAAAACAATCTTAAATCTCATCGTATATCCGAGTAAGACATTATATCCTACTCACACCAATTACACCACCACAGAGAAATAGCTTCTTACGGTAATTTTTTCATTGGAAAAATTTTGAGCATATCAGCTGGGAACAAATGTATTCATCCATACTGATCATTCAGCAATAAAGTACTTAATGACAAAGAAGGATGCAAAGCCGAGGTTGATCGGGTGGATTCTCCTCCTTCAATAATTTGACATAGAAATAATTGATCGCAAAGGGACGGAGAACCAAGTTGCGGATCACTTGTCCAGATTGGGAAAATCCTGAGGTTGACCGCAATGAGTCAAAAGTAAATGCGGTGTTCCCAAATGAAGAACTGCCATGGTACGCTGACATAGTCAACTATTAGGTTTGCAAGCAATTTCTAGAGGACTATACCTACCACCAATAGAGGCTCAAGCATGAATGCAGGTCATATTTCTAGGATGAGCCGAATCTATATAAAAATAGGGCAAACCAGATTTTGCGACTATGTGTACCAAATGCTGCTCAACAACGCATATTATCATAATGCCATGACTCACCATATGGTAGGCACTTTTTTAAGACAGCGCACTGCAACTAAGGTTTTACAGAGTGGATTCTTTTGGCCAACATTGTTTAAGGATGTAGCTGACTATGCCAGAAAGTGTGATCGGTGCCAACACACAGGTAACATTTCATGGAAACATGCAATACCGATGAACACCATGTTGGAGCTTTAAATGTTTGATGTGTGGGGTATTGATTTCATGGGACCATTCCTTCCTTTGAATGGTAAACAATATATTTTATTAGCTGTCAACTATGTATCCATGTGGGTAAAGGCAGTGGTGTGTGCCACAAATGATGCGGCAGTAGTCTCTTAATTCCTAAAGAAGAACATTTTCACTCGTTTTGGCACCCCACATGCCATAATAAATGATGAGGGGTCTCACTTTGTCAATCATACTGTTAAGAAGCTACTGCGCAAATACAACATTCTCTACAAAGTAGCCACTGCATACCATCCGCAGACGAATGGTCAGGCCGAGGTGTCCAATCGAGAGATTAAGCTGATACTAGAGAAGGTAGTAAGGCCTTAACGAACAGATTGGGCAACAAAGTTCGACGATGTGTTGTGGGCGTACGGGACTACATTTAAAACACCTATAGGTATGTCACCATATGCATTGGTCTTTGGTAAGGCGTGTCATTTGTCTCTGGATCTGGAATACAAGGCATTGTGCGTGGTGAAGAAATTAAACCTTAATGTGAAGAAAGCAAGAAAAGCGAGAAAACTTCAATTGGTTGAGCTAGAAGAATGGAGGATTAACGCATATGAGAACGCAAAAATTTACAAGGAGCACACAAAGCGTGGGCAAGACAAACACATATGCAGTAAAAACCACTAAGTCGGGCAGAGGGTCTTATTATTCAACTCACGACTACAGCTTTTCCCTGGAAAATTAAAATCGCGCTAGTCCGAACCCTTCATCATTAAAGAAATATTCCAACATGGTGTGGTGGAGCTGATAACTGAGGATGGAAGCCGTCATTTAAGGTTAATGGAAAACAAATTAAGGCATATTGCGGGGATGGTTTTCAGCCGGAAAAGACCTCCGTGGATCTGAAAAACCCGTAATAGAGAAAAAATGGAATGGCCCCTGCACTGGTAAGCAACATCATCTGGGGCGCAAGTCTTCTGGAGTATCCTTTGTTTGGTTCTTGAACTCTCATTTCTTCGACACATTAATCATTATTTATCTATCTGCATTTTACTTATTACTACTTCATTCCAAAAAAAAAAAAATGATCGTGCTGAATGATTGCAGTAAAAGAATTTTGTTTTTTTTATAATTATTTGAGCCTCTCACTGTTTTTAGTGCAACGATCAAGGCTCAGGATTGCGGAGGTGTTTTCACGAAGAAGAAACTCATCTTATTCCATCACCGCAATCCAAAAAAGATAGATTGCCGCAAAGAACGATGCATCAATACACAATGCGAGCGACAACAAAAATTTGGGGGTTGTATTCTTCCTTCACTCTATTTCAAATGTTATGCTATCACATCAAATTTTAATTCTAAAAGTTTTATCAATGCATCCTCTTTTAGTATCGCAATTATTTAATATTGATAAATTTAGTAAGTTTCCGCATGCTGTCTCTTTGCCAATTATGATTTCAATGATGAAAATTTTGTTTCTATTTCTTTCATATATACTAGAGTCAACTTAATCTTAAGATAGTCATCTCATGAAATATTTCTAGAAGTTAGGGGTTTGCTAGCTTTCTTTCAAACTCTCTTTATGAAGCTTTCTAAGAACATCGCATGACTTATTTCAATCTTTTGGCAATGAGGACATTGCCACATTTTAAATTTAGGGGTGAGGTATTTATTTTCAACCTTGCTATTTTGAAGAAAAAAAAAAGAAGGAAAATTTTGAGAATAACAACTCCACTGTCAATGCAATGGGGAAACCCATGTTGATAAGAGTTAAGTTGAGAAGGGCACTTACCCGTAGTTGGATGTTCGCATGACACACATGGGGGCAAGCCAAAACAAAAGTAAATCGCCAAGATCAACGCATAAATAAATGATCGCAACTCCGCTGCCAAGTAAGTATGAGTTTAGTCTGAGAAAGTGCAAATTGCTCGTAGTTGGATGTCCGCATGACACACGTGGGGGTAAGCCATAACAAAGGCAAGACACTTGGATCAGCACAACGTCAGAGAAAAAAATAATAATGTCAAGAAATATGCAAGGATAAAAATCAATTGACACCTCGGTGGAAAAGTTTGTTTTTGAAATATATCATGTGATGTTCCGGAATTTAGTAAATTCCTTTTGAAGGTTAAGTTTGCAATCCCTATGTCTTAGAAATATTTTAAGAAGAGACTTGAAGAAAACTTAAGGAAATTTTGGTGTATAGAAGTTGAAGGAATTATCCTTGAGAAATCTAGGAAAAGAACATTGTGATTGACTTGCTAAAGAAAATCTTTAGCTTATGCTTGAGGACAAGCATTGTTTAAATTTAGGGGTGTGATAACGGGCAGAAATGCACGTTATCATGGTGCTAAGTTCTTAAATAATGCTGGCTTGTGTTGATAATGGTGCTAAAATTTTCTTAAATACTTGCTGGCTTGTAGTTTGACAAAATGTGTTAGTTTTGCGTCCAAAAAGCATTGAGTTTAATTAATTGCGATTTGCAATGCGTTTTCCATCACATAGGAACATCGGCTGACTTTTTTTTGTGTTTCTTGTAGGATATTCGTTTACGCAAGGCAGAAATTGCGATCATAGGAAATCATTGGTCGAGCGCAGCATTACCGCAAAACTTTGCGGTGATTGTGTTCGCAAACATTTGCTCAAGAAGGATTATCGCAACTTGGTCGGCTCAACTTGGTGGGCGCATCTAGGTGAAAGGCATAATTAATTACGATGAGACAAAAAGCTGATGACGGTCGAATCCGAATTAAGCTGACAACCGCTAACGTTAACAAGTATATTCAGTATTTCGGTGACAAATATTCAGCGCATCAGTCAAGGAATTAAAGCCATCCCATCTGTGCAATCATGAGAGAGAAGCCGCCTTCACCCCGAAGCTCTATTTATACCAAAGACATCCTTCAGAAAAGGGGTTCCACAGTTCAACCAGTTCACCATCTCACAACTTCTATTCATAGTTTAGCCCTGTTCTTAGATTTTCTTTTACTTTAAGGTGAACGCGAGAGAAGAAGGTTGTATCGACAGATCATTCTGATAAGCTTGGGAGAGCGCTGGAAGCTTCAAGATCAGAGAGAGAGCCGACTCCTACGGAAGCAGGAATATCTTTTGAACCGAATAGAGATTTACAGTGTAAAAGCCTCGATTAGCTAGGAATTGCTACCAGACTCTCTACCTTTATCATCCATTGTTATTTTATACTGAACTCATTTCTCGAAATGGAATTTACTTTTCTATGTCTGTTCACTCTCTGTTATTTACGCATGAGTAGCTAAATCTGTTGAATGGGTTAAGAAGCATTTAGCTAGCACAACTAGGAATCTTTATTCTATGCGATTATCTTGTATTATGTATGCTTCATTCATCCATTAGAGATACTCGAGAGGGTAGTCTAAGGACAGGATCTAGGCTTGGGAAAGTCAGGTTAGAATTTAGGCTCGGGAGAGTCAGATTAGAATGCATAATCAAGAGATAGGAGCTTAGGAATAAGCACTGTTTGCTATTAACGCATTACATGCATCCTAGAGATAAGATATGATTGTGTGCGATCACCTTGCCTTTATGCATCTTGCATCATGAAATATGACAAGAGTAGAGACTTAGAAATAAGCTCTATGGACACTTTTGCATTCAACACATGCATCCTAGACTTAGGAGCACCGCATTGGAAAATGATTTTCTGTGCATGGTCGTAGCATGATCGCATAGTCTGATGCATTCCTAAGTAACGCTAGCTAAAGACCTTCTCAGCCTGTTCATCTGCGTACTCAGTGCATCTATCACATAATTAGACTTTTCTCAAATCCGCCGCATTTATTTAACTTTCATCATCGCAAACAACAACCTCAACAACTATTGATTTAGTTGGTTACCGCAAAGTTTTCCTAAAAATTACCATCGCAACCTGTTTTCACAAGTCCCTGAGTTCGACCCTGGACTTACCAGGAACTCATTGGGGTTTACACTTGGATTCTGCTGAGAAAACTTGAGTGCTCAATGCATTTTTCACCATCGCATTTCATCCACAATTTCACATCATAAAATAACGCATCACTCTCCAAAAACACTTTGATCTCTCTCTCATTCATTCATGTTCTCACTCTCTCTCCCTTTCGACTGATCGAAGTTGAAGACACTTGCGGCCAAACCATCTCGCCATCTAGTCACTTCATGATGTCCAACATAAATTTTTAAGAACTAATAAACCTAAAGTCATACTGTCCCTAAAATTAAACCATATAAATGGGAATCAATTGAATGAAAACACTCCATATCAAAATGGAAAACAAAAAATACATACAACTTCCACATGACACAATTAAAATAATAGTATATTAGTTGCAAAATGATATACTTTACATAAAATATATCAGTTTACTGACATAAAAAAATAAAAATAATATTGATTAATTAACAAATAAATGTATATTAAGGTAAATTGATAACTGGTAGAAATACAAGTTATTAAAACTCAAATTATTAAAACAATGGGAGAAAGCGATGGTGAATAGGCAATATTACGATTGAATGCGCCAAACTAAAAGAAAAATTGCGATCGCTAACTCTCATCGCATAAAAACAGTTAAACGGAGTTATTCTGTGCAGGAACAATGCGATAGAGCATTTTGAGTTTGCGATCCAAGGATACCTCAAAGATGATCGCGTGATGACCTTACATAAAGGTGGTGGCCTAATGGAATAAAACGTGATTGGACGTAAAACCGATAACGGTCAAATTAGAAATTCAGTTGATGGTCGTTGAAGACCATACCGTTGCAAATACATTGAACTTCCGGTGACTATTAGACGGTGTAACAGGTTATGGAAATTAATGTTGCCCATCCACGCAATCATTAGTGAGAAGAACTTGTTTTGTCTGGAAGTCTATAAATACCCAATGCTACCAAACCATGAGGAGATTCCAGGGCGAGGCAAAGCTAAGGGAAGGGAATTCTTGAGAAGAAATTTATTTTCAGAGAGGTCGACTGCCAAAAACAGCATGGAGGAGAGACACCAAACCCTTGCAAGAGCAAGAGTTTATAACTTGGAAAAGAATTGAAGTGATAAGAGTAGTGTAAATGCCAGAAGAAGCAAGACATTGCTTACCTGGCTTGATACTTACACCATTTATCATTTTGTACTTAAACACTTAATTTGCAAGAATGGAAACTTCATTTCAATTTATGTTCAGTCTCTTCACACCATGCATGAGTAGCTAAATTTGTGAATGGATTGAGAAGTACTTAGCTAGCATGACTTAAGCTATACACTTTATGCGATCATCTTGTCTTATGTATGCTTCATTCATCATTTGGAGTACTTGAGAGCGTAGTCTAAAGACTAAATCTAGGCTTGAAAGAGTCGGATTAGATCGCATAAGTAAGAGTAGAGATTTAGAAATAAGTTCTGTCTGTTACATTCCATACACATCGCATGCATCCTAGACATAGGAAATGTGTCATTATGTATTGAGAAATGTAGTGCTTAATATTTGTGTATAGCATGATCACATGACTTGTACAATATCTTAAGAAATGCTAGCAAAACCTCTTCTCAACGCCTTTTATCACATATTTGTTACAACACCGCCCTTTCATCACTGTGCATTTAATTCCATCGCATTAGAAAATCAAAGTTAAATCACCATCTACTTCTTAATCACCATCGCAATAAGATCAGAGAGTCTGTCGCATATCTATTAGTAATCCTTGCGTTCAACCCCTTGGACGTCACCAAGCACCCTAATAAAGCCTTATACTAGGGTATTTGTTAGGGAAAACTTGCATGGATCATCGCATCCATCCATCCCTTCATCGCATGATAAATCAACACATCATATACCCATATTCATACACGAATAAATGAAAAATTTATTGGACAATATAAAAAATGAAATATTATTATTATTATTATTATTTTGTTGCTTTAACTAGATTTGTAAACGCCCTTGAGTGTGTATATATATTCAATATCCATTAGAATTTCTTCACTAAAATAAGAGATCTTGTGGATTGTTAATTATTCACTAGAAGAAATTTGGGCCTTTAATATCGTTTTAAACCAACATTAAAGGGCTTTAAATATCGGTTGACAACTGACATTAAAGAATAGTGTTATTAAAGCCTTTTAATGACCAGTTGACTTTAAATGACAGTTTTAAAACCGACATTAAAGGTCTTTAATGTCGGTTACAACGACTTTAAAGACCTCCCGTGAAATTTCCAGACGACATTAATGCCTGTGTTTTTTTTTTTTTTTTTTTCAATTCTAAACCACATTGAAGCTGAAATATGTCCGTTTTCTTTAATTTTCGTTGTCGAATCCATTTTTTGGTTAAAAAGTATAACATGACACATCATCATCGAACATTGTGGCTATGACATATTATTCATGTATGGATTGTAAATCTATTACATTTAATCCACAAATTCTGCTATAAAATTATAATTTAAAAGGTTGTACAATAATTCAAGCCTTGAAAACACAAATTACAAGTGATACAAACATTATGATTTTACAAACATTATGAGATTACTGTCTCTCACTACTCAGGTATTGTTGGATTTTATATCCTAAAACTCGTAGTTTGTAAATTAATAATTATATTCTGTTTTGTTTTTCGATAAATTTGTTATTGAAATTGTAATCTTGAATCCAATAAACTAAGGTCCTAAGGCTATTTCATGGTTCAGTCTTATGTAAACTCTTTACATAGGATGCCCCCACTTTCATGTCTCCACATGAACGGTTTAGGATCACATCGTTTGTACTAACTACAAAGTGGGCCGCATCCATAGTGTCCCCAGAATAAGGCGCCCAACCTTATTCATATACTATAGACCATTTTGGCTATATATTTGAACTTGATCCACATTTATGTCACTACATAAAGTTCAAACTACATTAAATAGCCTCAGGACCTTAGTTTATTGGATTCAAGATTACAATTTCAATAACAACTTTATCGAAAAACAAAACAGAATATGTTTATTAATTTACAAACTACGAGTTTTAGGACATAAAATCCAACAAACTCCCACTTGGACTAAAACTCCTAGTGGAGTATCACAATGTTGAATTTAAGTGAGAAACATATGAGTACAATAAACATATGAATACAATAAACTAGGGCATATACCCAAAAGTTCTCCCACTTGTCCTAGTTTACAAACTTCGTAGACCTAGACTCTGTAGGTGACCTTCAAACACTTTAGCCGTGAGGGCCTTTGTAAAAGGATCAACAATGTTTTGCTCAGAAGATATCTGGGTCACTACAACGTCTCCATGATGTACAATCTCCCGGATCAGATGGTATTTGCGCTCAATATGCTTGCCGCGCTTGTGGCTTCTTGGTTCTCTTGAATTTGCAACTGCACCACTATTATCACAATATAGGGTGATAGGCAGATGCATATTTGGAACGACTTCCAAATCTGTCAAGAATTTCCTCAACCATACTGCTTCCTTTGCTGCTTCACATGCAGCTACGTATTCAGCTTCCATTGTGGAGTCCGCAATACAGTTTTGCTTCACACTTCTCCACACTACTGCTCCTCCATTCAGAATGAACACTGATCCCGATGTAGATTTTCTTGCATCTTTATCGGTTTGAAAATCAGAGTCAGTGTATCCAGTAAGGATCAAATCCTTAGTACCATACACGAGCATGTAGTTCCTCGTTCTCCTAAGATACTTGAGGATATTCTTAACGGTAGTCCAATGATCATATCCAGGATTGGACTGATACCTACTGACTATCCCTACTGCGTAGCATATGTCAGGTCTAGTACATAACATTGCATACATCAGGCTCCCTACTGCGGAAGCATAGGGAATTCGTCTCATATCCTCAACCTCTTGAGGTGTCTTAGGACATTGATCCTTTGACAAATGAATTCCATATCTATAAGGTAACAGACCTCTTTTGGAATTCTGCATCTTATACCTAGACAACATTTTGTCTATATAAGTTGCTTGAGACATGGCTAGTGTTCTGTTCTTGCGATTCCGAATAATCTGAATCCCGAGAACATACTGCACATTTCCTAAATCTTTCATTTGGAACTGCGTTGCTAGCCATTTCTTGATGTCAGTTAGGTAACCTACTTCATTCCCAATGAGTAGAATATCGTCAACATATAAAACTAAGAACGCTATAGTAGAATTGACGATCTTCTTGTAAACACAAGGCTCGTCAACATTCTGTTCAAAGCCATAAGATTTGATCGCAGTATCAAATCTTATATTCCAAGATCTAGAAGCTTGTTTCAACCCATAAATGGATTTTTGAAGCTTACAAACCTTTTGTTCTTGACCCTGTGCAATAAACCCCTCTGGTTGAGCCATATAGATACTCTCCTCAAGATCGCCGTTTAGAAAGGCTGTCTTGACATCCATCTGCCAAATTTCATAGTCATAAAAGGTGGCAATGGATAAGAGTATTCTAATCGACTTAAGCATGGCAACGGGAGAGAAGTTTCTTCATAGTCCACTCCCTCTCTCTGGGTATAACCCTTTGCCACAAGTCGAGCCTTAAAAGTCTGTACTTTACCGGCTTGGTCTCGTTTTCTCTTGTAGATCCACTTACAACCAATTGGTTTTACATCATTTGGTTGATCTACAAGTTTCCAAACAGAATTGAAGTACATAGACTCCATTTCGAGGTCCATGGCTTTGACCCACTGATCACGGTCCACATCTTTCATCGCCTGTTTATAGGTCGATGGATCCTCTATGCCGTCATCAGGTATGACGACTTGTGTTTCTGTTAAACCCAAGTAACGGTCAGGCTGATGAACAACCCTCCCACTACGTCGAGGCATTCTCAACTCTTGAGAAGGATGTGACTGACCAGATGTACTAGTTTTATCTACTACTTTAGTAGATGAACTAGCTCTATCTGTAGCGTCTTTGGAAATTTCATTCAATACTAGTCTACTGCGAGGTTGATGACTTCTTATGTGGTCTTCCTCTAAGAATGTGGCATTTTTCGATACAAATACCTTATTCTCTTGAGGATCATAAAATAGACCACCTTTTGTTTCTTTTGGATAACCTACAAATAGGCATAGTTTTGAACGACGTTCCAATTTTTTAGGATTTTGCACCAACACGTGTGCCGGGCATCCCCAAATCCTAAAGTGACGTAAACTGCCTTTACGCCCTTTTCATAGCTCATAAGGTGTTTCTGAAACACTTTTAGAGGGAACGTTATTCAAAATATAGACAGCAGTCTCTAATGCATGTCCCCAAAAGGAATCAGGTAACTCAGCAAAGCTCATCATTGAGCGAACCATGTCCAACAAGGTTCTGTTTCTTCTTTCAGATACACCGTTCTGCTGAGGCATATTAGGTGCAGAGAGTTGTGACTTGATTCCGTGTTCTATCATATAGTCCTGGAATCTTAAGTCCATGTACTCCCCACCTCGATCTGATCGTAGTGTCTTAATTGTTTTACCTAACTGGTTCTCAACCTCAGCCTTATATTCTTTGAACTTTTCAAAAGAATCAGACTTGTGATGCATTAGGTAAATATGACCATACCTTGAATAATCATCAATAAAACTGATGAAATATTCATACCCACCTCGAGCTTTGACATTCATCGGTCCACAGAGGTCCGAATGTACGAGCTCTAAGGGTATTGTGGCTCTGAGACCTTTTCCAGTAAAAGATCTCTTAGTCATTTTTCCCTCAAGACAAGACTCACATGGAGGTAAAGAATTGTCTTCTAACTGATTTAGGAGTCCATTCTTAACCAATCTCTCAATCCTTTTGAGATTTATGTGGCCAAGTCTTAAGTGCCATAGATAGGCATTAGAAGAAACTTTTTGTCTTTTATTCTGAGTTTCGACTGTTCTAAACATCTCAGTATTTAAGAAAAAATTTTGCTTTAGTTGGTCTTAACTTATATAAGTTGTTTTCAAGTATAGCAGAACAAATTTGAATACCTTTTCTGAAAATGAACGCTTCATTAACTTCAAAAGATATTTTATACATTTGTTCCAATATACATGTGATAGATATTAAATTCCGTCTCATTTTAGGAGCATACAAAACATCTTTAAGTATGATATATCTATCGTTGAAAAACAACTTCAAGTCTCCCACTGCTTCGGCCGAGACAACCTCTCATGTTCCAACCTTGAGGGTGATCTCGCCTTCTTCAAGCTTTTTCCAGGAACTAGTTTCCTGAAAAGAGAAGCAAATATGATTAGTGGCTCCTGAATCCAATATCCAGGTTGAGGTATCATACTCCACTAAACATGTTTCAGCAACTAGTAAATCATATTTACCTTGTGCTTCTTTCGAGGCAGGGGCCTGAGGACATTCCTCAGTTAAGACAAATCTCAGGTCATCTATTACTAGTGTTGAATTCATATTTGTTTTCCATGTTGAGTAGTTGTCGCCGTTAAGTTTTTCAGAAGCTAATAGTTGAACTAAAGAGCTAGTCATGCTGAAAAGAAAAACATATCCTTTTTAGTAAAAAAACATTAATCTTTTAAATCCAATCAAGTTTAGCAAAAAAAACTAATAATGTACCCTTCATTATTATATTTTGCAACGATATTTCAACAGTTTAGAATAACCTTCACCGAGGGGTGATCGACTATTCCTCCGTTGAACCAAGACTATCTTGACTAGATACTATCACCAGAATAACTCTTATTCCTATAGTAACTCAGTTATCACTACTTTGGTTAAGAATTTACTAACACTTAGTAATTCTCGTAAGTGTGACCCTCTATTTTCAGACCTCAAAGATCGGAATCATTATGCTCCCGAAGTTGGAAAGACAAGAATGAAAACGGACCTGAGAGACCCTATCAATTTCTAGAGTTCGTGGAGTTCCGAATCCTATAATACAGCCCTCCGATTGGTAAGGTCGCTCCAGGGCAGACATGCAGGCGCATTATAGGAATCTCACGGTGCGACCTAATGGAAGAGACCGTAGGATGTGTTGACACACTTCCTTCTCCCACTTACTATGAACAACTTCCCCTATTCACCTTGGTATTAACTCATGCAAACACTCTCCGAATGGAGTCTGCTCCTAGGGCAGCCCAAAGCCAAGCATGAATCTGACGGTGTGAACTCTTAGGAACGCTAGAGCTAAAAGTACATTACTTCTCTCCAGCTGAAGTGTTCTAGATGGTTAGGGTATAAAATACTTAACGATACATTTCGACTAACTAAACATATCCTAAGTCTAGGTGATTCATCACTTTTATACTGGATTTTTAACCTACGATGTCTAAGTGATAAACAAATTTTATTACCTCACACCGTTCACACATGCTCATAAAACCGATTTAACCTAACTCAGATGCCGACTCGATCTCCAGGTAATAGGTGTTTCGTGAATCGTCTTCACTTTTTACGTTCCAAATGCTGTTTTATGTATAAAACTGACTATTTCGTTAATTGATGACCTAGGTAACTTAATCTTAATCCTGAGCTAACTATGAACTTCTGTTCACTCAGAATTATCCTTAGATCTGCATAGGTGAGGGCAGCTCATCATCGCTGGCCCAATAAACCTCCCATTTTAGGGGTAAGATTGGGTGGATAGCTGGGAACATAGGATGCAAGACGACATTCACTCCTACCCGTTATAGGGATAGTAGATATGTTGTTCTCTTTAGTACTGAATCCAGGTCTTGAACAATGGGTTCCACCCTCTCCTTGGCCTGAGAGGGATTCGGTTTATAGGTTGGACCTTATACCAATTATTCATTAGAGGATCAGTGGAACTTAAGGAACAAGACGTAGTCTTGGGGGTAAAACGATTTTTATGACTCAGCCGAGATTACGAACACCTGTGAAGGATTTGCTTACTAATCATGGTTATATCAAATGGACACAAATATATCTATAGTGAGGGGAGTGCAACTAGGGGACTATAGTGGAATGACCTATTAGTTAACGAATGTTGATTAGCTCCGTTTAAAGAGTTTAGCCAACTAATCTTGGATCGTTGGAGCCTATGATCTATAGGTGCATTAGGTTCCCTTACTAGCTCATATGGAATAAACTTAGAACAGTATGATAGAATGATTCAAATTGTTCGAATTAGGTGAAGAGAGAGAAACTGACAAGTATATGTGATATAATGGTCGGTTTTCAGTATAGAGATACAATTTTAATATTTAAATGTGATTTAAATATCAAGAATATGAATATGTTCATATTCGGAAGCTCGAAAATAATGAAAATTGTCAAAGATATAAAAAGTCAAAGAGTTGACTTTTGACTTTTAAAAGTCAAACTTTGACCGACCTTATATTCAAATGTGATTTGAATTTCAAGAAAATGAATGCGGATTCATGCTCGAGAGGTCAAAATTAGTCAACACGGAAAAAATCATAAAAGGTCAAAATGTTGACTTTTTGGTCAAAGTTTGACTTTGACAAAATGATTATTTTGCCCTTTGTAGTTAGTGGGATTGTTGGATAAATCCACTAACAAAATAGTGGGCTAGGTGTTGGCTTATAGTGGATACATTAAACTCACTTAGATAGTAGATTCTAGATGTTGGGTCTTTATGGATTTGGTTCATGCAATTGTTGCATGGTTTTTTTCTATAAATTGTATTTTGAATTTGGATTAAAAACTTTTGGCCATTTTTCCAAAATTATTTTCAAAATTGGGCTGGAAAAATAAAAAACCCAAACCAAAATTCATTCTTATTTTCCATCTCTTTTCTCTCTCTCGGTTTTCTTCATCCATTGGGTCCCACAACCCGATTCTGAGTCCAGAGGATAGTAGGTCAACTCTAGTGGTGGTTCGACAGAGTTCGGGTCCAAATTCAACGAGGAAAAGCGTTGATCGGGAGCTACAAATGTTGTATCCCATCCCTTTTATTTACTGTTTTTCCTTCAAATTGCATGTTGAATTCATTTTGATTAAAAGCAATTAGAGTGTAATTAGATTCTTATTCCACTGCGTATGTCTCGTATTCCATTAGGTATGTATGGATCCCTTCATAATTCTTTTTTAACAGACCCCCCCAACTTCAGCAGTGTCTGGTTATAGGCATCTTTGTCTGACCATTGTTTTTCAAATGATCACAAATAAAAAAGATTTAAGACAAAGGATTGAAAGCGAAAATGTGATCAGAATTCATATTCAATTAACCAATCAATCGTTTAGTTCCTGCATCTATCGCTTAGCTCCAACGGCCCATTGTGTAGCTCAATCATTTAGTAAACAATCTCGCGCATAGGCTATCGTTTAGCTAACGCATCCATCATTTACCCCTATCGCTTAGCATTTTGCCTATCATGTAGCACGTCTGCTTATCGTCTAGCGCAGCACGGCTATCGTCTAGCGCTCACGCCCATCACGTAGTGCCATCGTGTAGTCTATCGCTTAGTGCCCACGCATCTCTTTAACGCTCAACGCTGCCGTCTAATACTATCGTTTAGCGCTATCGTCCAGCTTCTACGCTTATCATTTAGCGTTTACACTAATCATGCAGTACTTTTCCTATCATATAGCCCGATCGTCTAGTCCGTCACTTCTCATCATTTAACGCCATGCGCATATCTACACGATTGTCTAGCGCATCACTTAGCTCTGCGCATCTGCTATACGATCATCTACCTCATCGTTTAGCTCTTCGCATTGCTACATAATCATCCAGTGCCCGTCTACCTCATCGTTTAGCTCCCTGCATTGCTACACGATCGTCTAGTGCCCACCTACACGATCGCCTACCTCACTTTTTAGCTCCCTACATTGCTACACGATCGTCCAACGCCCGCCTACACGATCGCCTACCTCATCATTTAGCGCCGCTCACTTACTAGACGATCATCTACCTCATCGTGTAGCACTGCTCATTTGCTACACGATTGTCCACCCAACGCCTTACGCTTAACATTTCGCTTTCACTGCTCTTGCTCACACATACCCAATGCATGAGCAACTCTTGGCAACACCTCTTGCCAATACTTCAACAAATGTATCATTTACAACAAAATCATTAATTAAATCGAATTTCAAAGGTCATAGACACATAAAAAGGCCCAAATCTAGGAGTAGAGAGACATATTGAAGTGAAACCACAGCTGGCTTTCAATGAGACATTTACACAGACAGTTGAGAGGTGTAAACATAAGAACAAAAATTGCTGTGAGTTTAAGAGAGGAAAAAGAAGAAAAACATACTGATTTGGACGGCAGCACGGTGGACAAAGGTGAACGGCGGCAGATCTAGAGACACACAATGAGGAAAAATCGAACGACAAATGGCGGCAAGGGAAAATCGAATGATGAACGGTGGCACACACCACGTGGGAATATGAACTTCAGATCTGGAGACACATGATTAGCATATCAAGTTTGGATTCTTATTTATCAAACCGAGAGTATAACAGAAAAATAACTAAAGAGGGAGCAGCAGACCGGGCTGTGGTGCTTCGATAGAACGAGCTTCACCCACGATCAGATCTGGGTTGGCTGTGGCGCTTCGATGGAACGAGCAGCAAATCCAGGCGACTGGGTGCGGCGGCACGGGTTGCATGACGAACAGACCTGCGCAAAAGCCAGATCTACACCACGACAGACTCTTCACCCACGATCGACGGACGAATGGCAAGGGTTTGCAAGAGAGAAGTGAGAAAGAAGAGGGTCTGAAGATGGAAGTGTGAAAATGAGAGGAAAAAGAAAATAGGGGGGAGAGTGAAGAGGGAAAAATGAAAAAAATAGGGGGAAAATAGAAAATAGGGGGAGAGTGAAGAGGAAAAAATTAAGTGGGTCTTTAATGTCGGTTTAAAACCGACATTAAAGGTACCCCTACAATGTCGGTGTAAAACCGACATTAAAGATTTGCTTTTTAAAAAAAACAAAACTGACATTATACATCCGATTTCACTTTTTTCAACCGATATTAAAGTCCAAAATTCTTGTAGTGATTTAGATTTATGGATTGTTATTATTGAGATTGACAATTTATTGCTGACGGAGGAGTTATTATATTAGTCTTTTTGTTAGATTTATTTATTTTTTTATTATTATTATCTAAAGACTTATATGAGGGTTTTATATTATTTATTTATTTTTTCTTTTGTGTTAGACGGCAATTGTTATTATTCAATAAAATAGACGATTGCCAGGCCTTATTGTTCTGTCCCTACTATTTCTTTATTGATATGTGTTCAGTCGTCCTAATTAGACGATTGCCAGCCCTTATTCTTCTGTCCCTACTATTTATTTATTGCTAAGTATTATGACATTCTAATTAATATCATCTAATCAACGTAATTTTTCTTTTTTATTTTGGAAGTCGTAAATTATATAATATATTTTCATTTTTCAATTAATTAAATAGATCAATATCGTCATTCTTTACAAAGTCAACCCGACTCCATGTGAATATTGAAAATACAACCCCACCTTATTACGCAATTTTGGCGTTTAATATATATATATACACACATACATACAAACTAGAAAATTAATTGGACGTAGGGAAAAACGACGATGTAGAACTTAATTTTGTGTAAGAATTGTTGTTTTCTTTTTTTCTAATTTGAATTTGTGAGTTGGAGAAGATTATTCCATATAAAGGCACATATATTTAATATTAGTGAATCAACGTATCAAAAAGTAAAAACAAATATTGTCCAAAATCTAGAGTTTGAATAGATGAAATTTAAAAGTTAGGGTATAAGTTAGTTAAATTACATCAAACAAAATAACAGAGATTAGAAAGACAGGATTTTTAAAGATGAATAGTTTGGTGTATGTCGAGGTACACTATCTTAATGCATCCTACTATCATCACGTAATTATAATTCTTCAAAAAGAATAATGATTAGGTTCAACTTAGACAGTAGGTGTATCATGTAGTCCTCTTTGTAATATAGTAAGAAATTAAAAATAATTCTATTTTTTTTCAAAAAAATATTTGTTACATAGCAAATTTTAATTGAGTAATTGAAAAGCACTAAAAAAAGTGTTTACTTTGCTTCTAGTTTAGAATTCTTATATATATTAGATGTGTTTGCTAGTGTTTTTTACGGATTTAGCAATAAAACAAGATTCGAGAGTCAAAAGAACAAAACCAGGCCAAATTTCCCAAGAAAAGAGAGAGAAAAAAATGAATATGAAAGAAAATGGGAAGGCACTGCAACGCTACACGGCACTTTCGCGACACCATCCACAGAAGCAACATAAAGGGGGGAGTGCCACGGCACGACAATAGAGCGTCCTAGAGCTGGACAACTGTTGCGGCACCAGAGTTATTGTTTGGGAAAAAAATTAGTTTTGGAAAATTTTCTCTACAAATACAAGGGGTTTTCAACAATCCAAACCATGAAATTCCAGAGACATAAACTGAGTTTTTGCTGCAAAAGAGAGTAGAGAATGTGAGGAAAAGAGTTTGGAGGTTATTCGAGATCCAACGTCTTGTTTTTTTTTTGAAAAAAACAACATATCAAATTGATAGTAATGTAATAAAAATTGTAAAAAATAACACGTTTAAATTTTTACCTAGCATCTTTTTTTAAAACTCGTAAAAATAGTGTTGTCGGTCCATCTCATACGAGATCGACTACAAGATTTTAGTTAAAAAATTAACGTTTTTTGACTTATCGATTGTTTGAAACTTTCTCGATACATCTCACCAAATTATATATCGAGATTATGTACATCTCGGTTTTAATATCGGGCAAAATAACACCGAGATTTTATATATTTGAGCTTTCTCGGTGAAATCTTGGGCATAATTAATACCGAGATTCTATATATTTGAGCTTTCGGTGAAATCTCGGGCATAATTAACACTGAAATTCATATATTTAAGCTTTTTCGGTGGAATCTCGGACGGGATTAATACCAAGATTCAGTATATATCCCGGGTATAATCTTACCCGATTTTTCAAAAATTTTGATCTTTCACAAAATTTAAAAATGTTGAATCAATTTGGAAAATCTATTTTGATAATTAGAAAACCCATTTAGAATTTTGGAAATTCATATAATTTTGAAAACATAAATTATACTAAAGATTTGAAAAATTACATAATAATTTGATACAATATTGAGTAAACATAATCGAAATTGGAGAAAATTTGAAAATAATATAAGATTTTGTATAAGATTTTGGAAGATTACATAAAATAGTAAATCTCGGTATGTAATCAGAGATGTACGAAGAAGTCTCAAAACAATCGATGAGTTAGAAAAAGTTGATTTTTTAACACGAGATGGACCGAGAAAAACAATTTTTATGAGTTTTGAAAAAAATCTAATCATGCTATTTCTAATAATTTCCTAAAAATAAATGGATTATTATAAAAGTGAGTATGTCAACTGTCGGTGGGGTCACAAGCTTCATACTTGGGGATAACCAGTGAAGGTTTGGGCATTTGTCCATTTCCCATCTGATCAAAGAATTGAGAGGTGAAGGACCAAGCGAGTGAGAGAGAAATGGAGGGAAGGGGAATTATGAGTCCCAAAAGATCCCGATTTTCTCCGAAAATGACCAAAAAGGGTACTCCACAGCCAGCAAAACCAGCCAAGAACAAACATCCCAGAAATGTTACTGGATCCAAAATAGAAGTCACTCCAATTCCAAACCCAACGCCACCAAGGGCAGCCACAAATCCTAGTCCAAACCACAGCAAAACTCAGTCCAGATCGGAACCATCGTCCCCGATTCCACCTCCAACTCCAACTCCGACGACAAGAAGTCAACCCACCACCCCTTCTTCTTCAAATACCAATGTTGTAAGACAAGGTGGACTCTCCTTTGATAACCCTTCTGTTTCAAAATCCTTTCATTCCCCAAAAGAATATCACAAAAGTTCTCCGGGCTCTTTGTTGGGTCTTCAGAAAGATGTCAACACTACTCCTGATCCTTCTTCCCCTGCTTCTTCTCATACTGCTTATGATCTTAGTGATCGCTTGTTACAACGCCTTTCTTTTGACGGTCAGCTTTCGTATTACTTCACACCTTTTTTTTTTTTTTTTTCTTTTGTAAAATTTTCATCCTACACTCATGAATCTCAACTCCATCCAAACATTTGTAAACTAATTATAGGTTTCAAATTCAAGTACTATATATAAATATATATACTTAAAAGGCTGTTAGATGGTATATCATTAAATTTACCTTCACCTATAAATTTAAGTTTTTGAGTCAACTGGTGGTTTAATATGATAACAGATCAAGTAGTCCAAGAGATGTTGTGTTTCCACTTGCACTTGTTGGGTCTTCTTTATATTTCAAACCCACGAGTGAAAAGGTATTAGATGATATATAATATTAAATTTACTTTATGTATAAAAAGTTTTTATATCAATTGGTGATTTAAGAACCTTCTATACATTTGGGGTGGAATCAAAATTTGGTGAAAATTGAGGAACATTTTTATTTTAAAATTATAAATAAAAATATAAGCTTAATTAAATTACAAGTTAACTTGGCACTCCATCAATTTAATCAATGAAATTTTTATTTTTTTTAAAAAAATTTACATACCTACTAGAAACAAAATCACTTAAATCTAGTTTAAATGTTGTTAATTTAAACTTTAGTTTATTTGTAATAGACCGTGATAGATGAAATTTTGCTATATCATATAAATATTTTATTTATTTTGTTATACTTAAAAATAACCCTTATAACAACTTAGTTATCATTATTGATTAGGCTTATTCAACCTTGCTTTTTTAGTTTAGTTGTGATATGTATATATATCTTCAAGCTATATGATCTAGTTTTGTTGATATTTTCTTTGAGTGGTTATAGATTTGGTTGAAATAATCTAGTACTCTTTCTAAAAGAAATCACATGTGTAGGTAAAGATGTTGCGGACATCCTTCAAGGAAAGTCAATATATGATATAATGGGCTCAAATAAAAAGGAAGAAACATCTCAAAGCATTGATGGTTTGAGAGTACTTCAAATTTACAAGGAAATTGCATCTCATCGCCAAGAAAACTTATTCGTTGAACCTTACTTCAGAAAGCTCAATGCATTATGGGATGAACTCTCATTCTATATTACTGATTTGGCTCAATGTTCCAGCGGCGGTGCAATTCAAAATGTTAGTGAGCTTACGGAGAGACAAAAGGTTGTGCAATTTCTTGTGGGATTAAATGATTCTTATGCCACAATTTGCAGCCAAATCCTTGTTAAGAGGCCATTTCCGACGGTGGAGGAAGCCTATTCTGAAATAATTGGAGAAGAAAAACGTAGGGAATTGGTTGCTGCATTAGAAACTGTGGCTGCAAAAGTAATCCAAAGCAATTGGCTTCTTAAAAATCAAAATAGTCGATCCAATAATAATCGTGGTATTGATCAAGAAGTTGATAATGCTAACCTTGGATCTCCTATGTGAAGTTGAAGATTTTCAGCTCAATGAAAATTCAGGGTTAATGTTTTATTTATTTTTTTATTTAAATTCCTTTTCCTTTCGGTCTTATTCATATGAATATTCTTTGCTTTTGCATCCTTAATATGTTTCATAATTGCTATTGAATTGCACTGTTCTGACACATTTTGTTTTTTTTTTTTTTTGTGTTTTCTCCATGAAGGTAAACTAGTCCAAACTATTGATCATCATGGTGAGACTTCACGAGGAAAATGTGTTACCTCTACAATGGTCGAGTCAGATAATGTATTTTACTTCTTCATTATGTGTGGCTTGTTTCAAGTGAATAAGAGTATTAATGTGACTCATTTATTCGAGCTCTTCTTGTAGAATTGGTAAAATAAGTTTAAAAAATTAGTCTATAATCTAGATTTATTATTTTTGTAAAAATAATAAAAAAAGAAGCTCATCTCACTTGATACACTTAATACACTTTATGCATTTGATACATTACTAGTATACGTCTGATACACTTGTTACACTGTTGATATACACTTAATACATTTGATATACTATAAAAAATAACCAGTTATTTAAGTGTTTTTAAAAAAAAATCATAAAAATGATTTTTTTAAAAAAACACTTTTTCCTCTAGTTATACCAAATTGTCAAAATGAGTATACTAAACTGAGTGTTAGTGAGTTTTAGGTTGAATCTCCGTAGCCAATAGTACCCTTGTGTACTTAAAAATGAAAATAATAATAATAATAACATCATTTAAAAAGGAAGAGAACAACAAAAGAGAAAAAAACATAGCAAATATAAAAGTTAAAGTGAGTAATAACTCATATTGCTACAAACAAAAAAAGAAAATACAAAAAGTATATAGAGCAAAAGAAAAAAAAAATACACAGCTAATATATTTTAAATGTGATATATTAGTTTTGATATATCAAAAAAAGCGAGTCTGTTAAGTGGGCAAAATTGGAATACGGAATAAACAGAATTTTAAATTTAAAAATTTTGTCATGTCTACAATTTTTCATATGTTGAAGACTTATCTCTATATCACTCCTAACAAATTATCTTTATTAAATGCAATAAGAAGTGGAGAATGAAATTTTAAAATGATAATTGATAGTTAATTAAATTATTGCTTCGATTGACCCAAACCAAAGGAGGGTTGCTACAGTGCCTTTCTCTGCCTCAGGACATCGATCCCCATCGCCATGCTGATTCTTCAAGTTCTAGTTCTTTTTAATTTTTCCAATGGCTCACTTTCGTAACCTTCCTCGCTCTTGTTACATAAAGAAAAAAAATAAAGATATCAAATTAATCATTGACAAGCGCTCCCATGGAAACAAGGCCTTGCTCATAAAACTTGGCATACTAACTACAAACACACACTGTCGTAAATATTAAATTTGGGAGTATTTCAAGTATCATATCCAACGCGACTAGACTTAATTAGACAATGAAACTGATGGTTCACCAATTGAAGTGAATGATGATGAGCTTGTGTGCTAAATAAAAATGAATAATGATAATTGATAAACATGGATTATAGCTTAGTTTCAATTAAAAAAAAAGTCATATGCCTTGGACAATGCGGTCTTGTATTGAGCCCACATTTCATCGACAATAATTGGATCACATTCTGTTGGAAAGAAATTTTGGAGGTTGGAGGAAATTTGGAAGAGAATTGAGAAAGAGGCTACTTGTGTTATTGAGCATTTTTAATCTTTTTTGCCTTGATACAAATGGTAAAGGGTCCCTCTTATTTATACTAGTTGGCACTTTTAAATCTATGGCTAGAATTTTGCCAACACATTCATGATCTAGTGGCTACAACTGTTTATCTAGACTATTCTTTATAATTATACATTTTTCTCATATGTTCTATAGAATCCTAAAAGATGCTCTAAATATCTCGTACATGTAATTTCTCTAAAATATTATAATAATTAATACTTCTAGAAATTGAGGTTTTGTTTTGGACTAGGCCCAAATAACACTAACTCAAAATTGAGTTTACATTTCAACACTCCCTCTCAAACTTGATTTTGTTACTCTCGACAAATCTCTCAATCTTGTGAAGTCATCTTTTTAAGAGGTTTAGTGAAGATGTCGGTTGATCATGAACGTGAATTTGGAGTTTAAGAATTGGAGTTAAATAATCAAAAGGGTATAGACTACCAAACAAAGAAGATTCTTGAATTTGTGTATATAGAAAGTTTCGCATGATTATTGATCAGTCTCATCGTTATATATATTTATATCCGAAAATAATGGTGATATTTCACTCCTCACAAGGCCAACACGTAATTGAAAAACTTTTCAAAGGATAAGTTATTATTTTCATCTGTCTTTTTTGCTCCTTAGCAACGGAGCTTTGTATTGAGTATAATTTTAAAAAGAGAGATATTTATTAGTGGAAAGGGGCAATGATATTGTCATATTGGGTTGAGGAAAAGTTAACCAAATGTGTGAGACTACTTTTGAATAGTCACTGAAAGGAAAATCCGTAGTGTGCATATGGTTTATGTTCAGTTTTCCCTTTCACCCCACCACACTAACAGATCTGAAGCTTTTCAACATTTGAACTTAAGAACATCCAAGACCGAATTAAAACTCACCACACTAGCAATGAAGCTACCACGGCTGGCGAACGAGTGAAAAAGCTAGTGGCGACAAATTGCAAACAATGTCGGCGGCTGGAGACTCTAACTGATGGCGAAATGCTGGCGGCTGGATGCACGTGGCAAGGCGGCACATCAAGTGGCGAGATCGACGAAACCCGGCAGCAGCAATGCTGGGATCTACTTGCTCTTGTTGAGACGTTTGTCATTATTAAATTTTATTTGTGGCATTTAGTGTGACTTTTGAGTTTTGTAACTTTTAGTTTTTTGTAACCAATAGTGATTTTTAAGTTATAGGAGTTATGTGAGTTATGAGATTTTTGTAACCATTGGCATTCCTATGGTTATGTTTGTAAGTCTATATAAAGGCATGCTTAGTTGAATTGAAAATATATCTCTCATTTTTCATATTTGTCCTCCACGTTTTTTTTTCTAACATCGTGGTATCAGAGCTAGTAGAAAATATTGAGAGAAAAATGGCCAACGGTGGGATAGGTTCACTTCAACTACCAATGCTTACCAAGCTCAACTATGACAATTGGAGCATCAAGATAAAAGCGTTACTAGGAGCACAAGACGTGTGGGAGATCGTGGAGAACCGTTTCCAAGAGGTAGAAGCTGGAGCCAATCAAGCGCAAAGAGATGCGTTAAAGGAGACAAGAAAGAAGGACAAGAAGGCCCCTTATATCTTGTATCAATCGGAGGACGAAGATACGTTTGAGATCATCGCCAATGCGGAGATGTCAAAGGCAGCATGGGACAACCTCCAATCGACTCATAGAAGAGCCGATCATGTGAAAAAGGTATGGTTGCAAACCTTACGTGGTGAGTTTGAATCTTTACAAATGAAGGAGACGGAGGTGATAGCAGAATATCACACAAAAGTAATGGCTGTCGTCAATCAATTGAGACGGAATGGTGAAGAAATCACCGATGTTCATGTCATGGAGAAGGTTCTACGAAGCCTAAATACAAAGTTCGAGATTATCGCCACGACAATAAAGGAGACATAGGATCTCGAGAACATGACAATTGAACAATTTATAGGCTCGTTACAAGCCTATGAGGAGAAAAGAAAAGGAGGATGGAGCAAACAGAGACCGTTGAACAACTTCTCCAACTCAAAATCAAGCAGGAGAATAGTCGTAGACATAGAAGAGGTCATCGTGGTCGAGGCCATGGTGGAAGAGGTGAAGCCAACACCGATGTTTCTCAAAACTCGTTTGAATCCTCAAGAGGAAGAGGAGGTCGAGGTCGTGGAAGACGTGGTGGAAGGTCTGGGAGAAATAAATCTCAGGTAAAATGTTATAATTGTAACAAATATGGACATTATGCGAATGAATGTTACTCATCTCAAACAGAGTCGATTGATCGAAAGCATCAGGACCGATCAACCGCTAGCACATCAAAAGCCCATCAAGGGAAATCCAATTATATAGAGGAGAATGGAACCTTATTTATGGTTTCAAAGGGAGAAGAAGAGAGTCAAGATAGTATGTGGTATCTTGACACAAGAGCCTCAAATCACATGTGTGGAAAACGCGAGATGTTTGTAGAGTTAATCGTGGAGAAAGGTAATATTGCCTTTGGAGACAATTCTTCGGCCGCAATCAAAGGAATAGGTAAAATTCTCATTCGGTTAAAAAATGGATAAAATCAATTTATCACAAATGTATATTACATTCCCAATGTAAAAAATAATATATTGAGTGTAGGACAATTGTTAGAGAAAGGTTTTGAAGTTCAAATGAAAAACAATTGTTTGTATTTGAGCGATAATCATGAGAGACTTATTGCTAAAGTCTCCATGACCAAAAATCGAATGTTTCCTTTGAATATATGTAATGATGTTCCAAAATGCTTGAAGACGTGTTATGAAGATCTCTCTTGGCTATGGCATCTACGGTTCGGGCATCTCAATTTTGGAAGTCTAGAAGATTTGTTGAAGAAGAAGATGGTACAAGGTTTACCACACATTCACAAGCCAAACCAAGTGTGTGAAGGATGTTTGCTTGGAAACATCATCGAAGTAGTTTTCCAAAGGAGTCTATGACAAGAGCAAAGAAGCCTCTAGAACTCATCCATGCCAATGTGTGTGGAATGATCAAACCAGAGTCTCATGGTAAAAGTAAATATTTCCTTCTCTTTATTGATGATTTTTCTAGAAAAACATGGGTGTACTTTTTGAAGGAAAAATCAGAAGTATTTGAAATCTTCAAGACATTTAAGGCACGTGTGGATAATGAAAGCAACCTTACAATTAAGGTCATGGGAACCAATCGAGGTGGTGAATTCACATAAAATGCGTTCAAACAATTTTGTGATGAAAAAGGCATCCAACGTCCATTAACAGTCCCAAGGACACTACAACAAAATGGCGTGGTGGAGAAGAAGAATCAGACAATCTTGAACATGGCAAGAAGCATGCTAAAGACAAAGAAGATGTCGAGGGAATTTTAGGCGGAGGCCATAGCTTATACAGTTTATTTGACAAATCTAGCACCACCCAAAAGTGTGCTTGACAAGACGCCTCAAGAAGCATGGAACGGAAGAAAGCCCGGGAATGGTCACTTCAAGATGTTTGGGAGTGTTGCATATACTCATGTGTCGGAAGAAAAAAGGACCAAGCTCGATGATCAAAGCGAGAAACACATCTTCATCGGCTATGATGCAAGTTTAAAGGGTTATCGTCTTTACAATGCTTTGGATGGGAAGATAATTATTAGTCGTGATGTTGTTTTTGATAAGGAAGCCTCTTGGAATTGGAATATACAAGAAGAGGATTATGATTTCCTTCCATATTTTGAAGAAGACGATGAAAATGAGCCGACCATGGATGAAATGGGTGAAGGTTTGTCCATTCCAGTGCCACCTCATTCGACCGATCGATCATCATCTGAAGATTCATCCAGCGATTCGGAGAACGAAATTGGCCCAAGAGGAACTCAAAGTCTATGGGAACTTAATGAGGTAAATGAAAATCAAAATGACATAATTCTCTATTGTCTTTTTTGTGATAGTGAACCTATTAGTTCCAAGAAGCCATTGCAAGCAAGAAATGGAAGGATGCAATGGATGAAGAAATTCGAGCGATAGAGAAAAATGACACATGGGAGTTGACCAAGATTCCAAAAGGACACAAACCGATCAGAGTAAAGTGGGTATACAAGACAAAGAGAAAAATCAATGGCAATGTTGAGAGGCACAAGGCGAGACTAATGGTAAAAGGGTGTAGCCAATGACATGGCATCGCCTATGATGAGGTATTTGACCCTATTGTTCGCCTTGAAACTATTCATTTGATTATTGCTTTGGCAGCCCATAATCATTGGAAGATACATTAAATGGATGTTAAATCGGCATTCTTGAACGAAATTCTTGAGGAAGAGGTCTATGTGGAACAACCATTGGGTTATAAAGTCAAGGGTGAAGAAGATAAAGTGCTTCGACTGAAGAAGGCACTTTATGGTTTAAAGCAAGCACCAAGAGCATGGAATTCGAAGATTGACAAGTACTTTCAAGAGAAGAAGTATATGAAGTGTCCTTATGAGCATGCCCTCTACATCAAAATGCAAGGTGAAAGCATACTAATCATTTGTTTATATGTTGATGATTTAGTATTTACCGGAAACAATCCTAGCATGTTTGATGAATTCAAAAGAGAGATGACAAAGGAGTTTGAAATGACGGACATTGGTCTCATGAGTTACTATCTTAGGATCAAGGTCAAATAAGGTTAAGATAGGATTTTTATATCCCAAGAGGGCTACGCTAAAGAAGTAATCAAGAAGTTCAATATGAATGATGCTAATCCAGTTGGAACACCGATGGAATGTGGAGTCAAAATCACCAAGCAAGATGGAGGAGAGAAGGTAAATTCTACATATTTTAAAAGCTTGGTTGGAAGTTTGAGATACTTGACACATACAAGACCGGATATTCTTTATTCGGTTGGAATTCTTAGTCGATTTATAGAGGAACCGACAACAACATATTGTAAAATGGCAAAAAGGATACTTCGCTAAATCAATGGGACGATTGGGTATGGTCTTTCCTATGTCTCTTCTAGCAATTTTGATATTGTTGGTTATTGTGATAGTGATTGGAGTAGTGATTTGGATGATCGAAAGAGTACTACGGGGTTTGTGTCTTTTATTGGTGAAACGACGTTCACATGGATGTCAAAAAAGCAACCCATAGTCACATTATCAACATGTGAGGTAGAGTACGTCGCAGCAACTTCATGTGTATGTCATGTAATTTGGCTAAGAAACTTAGTGAAGGAGTTGAAGTTTCAAATGGAAGGTCCAATGGAGATTTTTGTGAACAAAATATGGGTCATTGCCTTAGCCAAAAATATGGTATTTCATGGGAGAAACAAGCACATTGATACCCAATTTCACTAAATTCGGGATTGCATTATGAAGAAAGAAGTGGAACTCAAATATATCAAGTCACAAGATCAAGCGGTGGACATTTTCACAAAGCCCCTCAAGTTGGAGATTCTTATTAAAATGAGGAGTTTACTTGGTGTAACAAATCAAGTTTAACGGGGGGGTGTTGAAACGTTTGTCACTATTAAACTTTATTTGTGGCATTTAGTGTAACTTTTGGGTTTTGTAACTTTTAGTTTTTTGTAACCAATAGTGATTTTTAAGTTATAGGACTTATGTGAGTTATGAGTATTTGATGACATTTTTAAGTTATAGGAGTTATGTGAGTTAAGAGATTTTTGTAACCATTGGCATTCCTATGGTTATGTTTGTAAGCCTATATAAAGGCATGCTTAGTTGAATGAAAAATATATCTCTCACTTTTCATATTTTTCCTCCACGTTTTTTTTTCTAACAGCTTTGCGGCTGATGAAACCCAACGACGCTGCTAATCGAAGTGGCCAAATGAACGGTAACTTTATGTGTGGCTCTTGTAGTGGCATGTGGCATGGGTAATCAGAGTACTCAGCTGAGAGATGAGAGAGATGGTTGTACGAACTGATGGGAGACGAAAGAGAGAGGTGAAACTTCTTCTTTTTTTCTTTAACCTTAACATGAACACAAATAAATATATATATAATAAGATAAACCTAGTTTATATATATGTGTGTGTGTGTGTATGTATACCAAATCACAAATTCATTCCAATACATCCAAACACTTACCCGAAGTGTTTGCTCATATCGACGCTTCGTTTGGGCCTCGACCAACTTGCCTGAAAAGAAAAACAAAGAGGAACAAGAACACTCATAAAACTATAAGAAGCTCTTATTTGATAGAGGTAGTGCAACTGTACGACGAATCCGGTGGAGGACTGACCAGATCTGGTGAAGGATTGGCTGGATATGGCATCAAGATTGATCGGATCTGGCGTGAGGCTAGGCTGGGCGACTGGCATGAATCTAGTGGAGGACTGACTAATAGGCGCTATATAATGGCTGACCGGTGGGCGTCTGACGTAGATCCGGTGGCTTATGGTTTGAATCTGGTAGGCGTCTGGCACGGATTCAGTGGCGTCTAGTATAGATCCAGTGGCGTCTGGTGCAGATCTGGTGGAGGACTAACTGGATCTAGCGCGACTCCAAATGAGGTTGGGCGTCTGGCGCAGATCCAGTGGAGGACTGACCGGTGGAGGATGTATGATGGCTGACGGGGATTCGATGGCGTCTGGTGAAGATCTGGTGGGCATCTGGCATGTATCTGGTGGCATCTAGCACGGGTTCGATGGTGTCTAGCATGGATCTAGTGGAGGACTAACCAAAGGAGTTGTACAGTGGTCGAACGGTGCTACGAAGAAAAGGTTTCGGGGGGAAGTGGGGTTGCGAGAGAGAAAACAAATAAGGGGGAAAGTTTTATTTGGTAATTCTTTTTTACTTATTTAAAATAATAAGTTAATTAATTTTTGTAGGAGAGAAACAAAATTTAAGAGAGAAATGAAAATAGGGGAAGGAGGGAAACAAAAAATAGAGATTAAAAAAATATTATTTTTTATATTTTACTTGACACGAAAAATATGTCAAGTAAGAGCTTCTTATATTTGACACAAATAACGTGTCAAGCAATCCCTTATATTATTTGACACGAAAAATGTGTCAAGTAATAGTTCGTGTGAAAATATCTGAAACATTTCATCAAACTCTGCGTTTTTAACCCTTTTACTTGATATTTTCTTTTCTAAAAGATCATTACGTGACCTTTTTTTTATAAAGAAACGTCAAGTAATTAAAAACTACAAGTGTCAAGTAATGTAGATTTTGTAGTAATGGATAAAGATGTCTTTATCTTCTTGGTTTACATCAATACCAAGGTAGTATGACATGAGCCCGATGTGGGTCATCTAAAACTCGTTCATCATCTCTTCTTTAAACTTGCTGAACATGCTTGGATTGCTACCTGTAAAGATCAACTCATCTACATATAAGCATACAATCCATACATCATTATTTGGACTTTAATGTAAAGTGCATGCTCATATGGATGCTTGATGAAATTTCTTTGGTGTAGATACTTGTCTCTTTGAGCATTCCAGGTTCTTGGAGCTTACTTTAGTGCATAAAGTGCCTTTTTCAGCTTCAAGACTTTCTCTTGTTTTCTTTCAACTTTATAGCCTTGATGTTGCTCAATGTAGATTTTCCCTCTAGTACTCCATTGAGGAAGGCAGATTTCATATCCATTTAATGGATTCTCCAATTGTTTTGAGCTACTAATGAAATTATTAATCTAACAGTTTTAAGTTCAAAAACAGGAGTAAATACCTCATCATAATCGATGCCAGCTCTTTGACTAACCTTTCGCTACTAGTCTTGCCTTGCATCTTTCAACTTCTCCTCTTACGTTCTTCTTGGCTTTGTAAACCCATTTCACACCAATCGCCTTGTGAACTTTAGGAAGTGAGACGAGCTCCTAAGTTTCGTTCTTCTTGATTTCATTAATCTCTTCTTCCATAGCTCTTTTCCAATTTGGATTCTCCATAGCATCATAAAAGTTCATGGGCTCACAATCGGCAAAAAGACAAAATAAAGAAAGATTATCTTGATTTTTAGTTACCTCATAAATTTCTTGTAAGCTTCTGAAGCGATGAACACTTGAGATTGAGCTTCTGTCCTCTTGAGAACTTTAAGTTGGCGAACCTGGTGGCATATAAGGATCCCCTCTTGTTTGCACTGTACTTATTTGCTCCATGTCATTTTCTTCGAAGTAGGGCAAGAAGTTGTAGTCTTCATCATGTCTTCCTTAATCCCATTCTCCTTCTTCATCGAATACTACATCTAGACTTAGGATTATCTTTCTTGTATCATTATTGCTGAGCTTGTAGCCTTTGGCATTTTAGTTATAACCGATGAAGATGTATTTCTCACTTTTATCATCAAATTTGCTTCTCTGTTCATCTGGTGTATGCACATGAGAAATTCTTCCAAAGACTTTGAGATAGGAAATCCTAGGTTTCCTTCCACTGTATGATTCTTGTGGCGTTTTTCCAGATACACCTCTTGTTTATGATCGATTGGATAGGTAGACTGCACATGCTACTGCTTCTGCTCAAAACTCTTTTGGCAGTTTCTTGCTTTTAAGCATACTTCCTACCATGTTTAAAATTGTTCTGTTCTTTCTTTCCACCACTCCATTTTGTTGAGGAGATCTTGGCACAGTCAAGGATCGATGAATTTCATGATCTTTGCAATATTTTTGGAATTCATTTGATGTGAATTCTCCTCCATGATCAGGGATTAAAACTTCTTGAAGTTCTCGAACACCTCTGATTTATGCTTTTAGAAATATACTCATATTTTTCTCAAAAAGTCATAAATGAAGAGAAGGAAATAGTTACTCTTACCAAGTGAACTTAGCTTGATCGGTCTGCACACATATGTATGTATGACTCCTTTGGGAAGCTTTTCTTGAACTTCTTACTAAGTAATCATCCTTCGCATAATTGATTAGGGTGGCTTATAGAAGTTAGCCCTTTCACCATTATCTTCTTGGAGAATGACTATAATCCCCCCAAAATTGAGATGCCCATATCTAAGATGCTGAAGCCAAAATGTATCTTTGTTACACATCTTGAGGAATCTTGCTATGTCATTTTGAATGTTGAGTATAAACATTCTATTTTTTGGTCATTAGCACCTTAGCAATTATATTACTTGCATTTTCTCTTATAGAAAGATTATTTTCTTTTAAACGAATGTCATAACCTTTCTCTCAGAGTAGGCCTAAACTCAAGATATTACTCTTCATATTTGGCATGTAATAAACATTTGAAATAAATTGGTGCTCAACATTCTTTCGTCGGATCACAATGTTACCTCTTCCTTTTACTTCTATCTTGGATTCATCTCCAAAGGCTACATTGACACTCATTGATTCATCAAGCTCCACAAACATGCTTATTTCTCCACACATATGGTTGCTTGCCCAAGTGTCTAGGTAGCATGTATTATTTTTGCCCCATTCATTACTCGTGCAAGCCATCAAAAAGGTGCCACATGAAGAAAATTTTTGAAAAAGATCCTTTGAGCGGAAGCAAGATCGTCTCAATTTCCATTTTTCATTGAATATAACTTTTACAGTTAAACAAGAACAAGATATGCATTTACATAACTTATAGCATGCAAAACTAAAGAAAAACTTAGGGTTTTAGAAACCCCTACCTTTAAAGATTACTTTTCAATAATCCCTTGAACAAGTCACAAACGGATCTTCTTCTCTACACGGATCTCCTTCTTCAAAAGGGACACCCCCACTTGAGAACCCTCTGTATTCTTAGTGTTAGTGAACGTTGATGAACCTTGTGTTTACAAAAAGATAGTCAACAGTTCGGTAGCTTTCTTAGTGTTTTATATAGACGATATACTACTCATTGGGAATGATTAGGTCTACTGACTGCAGTTAAGAACTAGCTAGTGACCCAATTCCAGATGAAAGATTTGGGAGAGGCTCAGTTTGTTCTTTGTATACAAATCTTTCAGGATTGTAAGAACAAAGTGCTAGCACTGTCTCAGGCGTCGTATATTGAAAAATCTTGCTCAAGTACTCGATGCAGAAGTCCAAAAGAGGCCTACGACCATTCAGGCATGAAGTCATTTTGTCTAAGGACATGTGTCCTAAGACGAGTCCCACATGCATCTGTCGTTGGCAGTTTAATATATGTGATGCTCTACACTAGTACAAACATCTGCTATACTATGGGAATAGTCAGTAGGTATCAGTCTAACCTAAGCTAGGGTCACTGGACCGCAGTTAAGAATATCCTCAAGTATCTTTGGAGAACGAGGGACTACATGTTTATGTATGGGTCTAGGGAATTGATCCTTACTAGATACACGGATTCTAATTTTCAGACTGATAAGGACTCTCAGAAGTCCACTTTAGGGTCAATATTTACTTCTAACGGTGGAGCTGTAGTGTGGCGAAGCACTAAGCAGGGGTGCATCACCGACTCCATGATGAAGGCCGAGTACGTAGCGGCTTGTGAAGTTGCTAAAGAAGTCGTCTGGTTTAGGAAGTTCTTGACAGAGCTGGAAGTTGTTCCAGATATATCTAGGCCCATAACCCTCTATTCTAACAATAGTGGTGTTGTGGCTAACTCCAAGAAGCCCAAGAGTCATAGGCGCGACAAACACATAGAACAGAAGTATCATCTGATCCGCGAGATAGTGCATCGAGGAGACTTGATCATCATGAAGATCGCCTCGGAGAAAAACGTTGTTGATTCGTTTATGAAGGCTCTCACGACTACAGTCTCATGACCTGTAGTTTGTAAACAAATTTGTAAGAACACTTGTGATGTATAATATATATTATATTTACTTCACTTCTTGATTTTGCACATTTAGATGTTTTTTTTTTTTACCACAAATCAATAAACTTAATATTCCTGATTGTCTTTATGTAACTTAAGCATGTATGTAGTGATATATAAGTAGATCATATCTTAAGTGACAACCAAAATGGTCTGTAGTATATGGATATAGGAGGGAAACCTTATCCTGGTAACACTACAGACGCGGCCCGCTTTGTGGAATTATTACAAGTGTTGTGACTTGTCACAGATGATCTGATCCTGATCATTCGTGTAGGGGACATGCAAGCGGGGGCGTCCTATACAAAGAGTTTGTATAAAACCTGACCTCGAAGTATTAACGTCTCGTCATATAACTCCGTTCATGACTGAGACTTCACTTTACTAAGATGACCATAGGTAACATGAACTCAATCCTAAGTGAGTTGGGAACTGTTGCCATTGAGGGCGGTTCTTTGATTTGCATGGGTGTGAGTGGCTAAAACATCGACTCAAACCTACCACTTTGGGGATTCTTCTGATTTGGGAGCTGGGAACTTAGCTTCAAAAGATGGAGTTCACTCCTTCCCCGAAGCAGGGGTAAGTAGATAGATTGCTCTCTTAAGGGCTGATCTTGGGGCTTGAACAATGTGGCGCTACACACCTTCTCTTGGGTCGAGAGTTATTCACACATAGTAGGACTATGTTGTATTGTTCATTAGAGGGATCAGTGGTACTTAAGAAGTAAGATGTAACTACAGGGGCAAAATGGTAAATTTTCCTGCTGTAATTACGAGCATCTGTGAAGGGTCATCGTATTGATGATTGGTTATATCAATGGACATAGAAATATATCTATTGTAAGAAGAGTTCAACTGTCAATCTTTAGTGGAATGCCTGGCAGTTAACAGATAGTGGATATCGTGGCTAAAGAGTTTAGTCAGCTATTCACGTACCGTTGGAACTTTGAGCTATAGGTCCATAAGGTCCCCTTGGTAGCTTAGATACAAGTTGAGAATCAGTTTTTGAGTCCGTTTGAAATGTTCAAATTGACAAGAGGGATTTTGATTATATATGATATAATCGAACTAGTTAATTATATATGATATAATTAAATTTATGTATGAGATACATTAATTTAAAGGAAATTGGATGATTTATATCTAGTGGAGGAAAAATAGTATGATTAATATATGATATTAATTCATAAGTTATGAATATGATGTGATGATATTCATTGTCTATTAATTGGATAGTTAAAGGGGTAATAGGACGGCATCTTCTGTTTTCATAACGAATGAGTAAGTTGAAAAATCACTTTGAGACACTTAAATAGCTCACGGTGTGTTGAGTATGGGATGCACAGACATTGTGTTGGAGAGTATCATTGCTTAGAAAAACCTGTGCTTATACGATAGTGCTTGAATGATCGGTTACCTATACAATAATGCTAAACGATCGCTTAACGATTACACCCACGCGCACTATTTACTAAACGATCGTTTACCTTTTTCTAAGTGATCGTTTAGCATCCGATATTTACTAAACGATCGTATAGACAATCACTTAGTCTTTTTCTACACGATTGTTTAGACAATCGCTTACCTTTTTCCTACACGATCGTATACTTCACTTAAACGATCAAGCATTTTGTCTATACGATAGACGAGCCTATCTCCCACGTGCTTGATCGTTGTATATGATCTCCCTTCCTCCTTCCCTCTACCAAATCCGAATAAAGCCCACCCTTTGGATTCTCACTTCAAGAATACTGAGAGCTCTAAGTGGTGGTGTCATCTCTGTTTTCTTTTGTTCATGTGGAGACTATTCGAGGTAGACGATTGGGTTTTTCCTGAGCAATAGTTTACCGTCTCAGCAAAAGCAAGATTTTCTCTAAAGAATAAGTCTTTAACTGGTATGATCTATCGATCTCTTATTTATTGTTCTTTTGAGCATGCCAATAATTTAGCATTATGAATGCATATTAGTATATTTAAATGTATATATGGAAATTCTGTTACAATGAATTGGAAAGATTCGCTTCCACTCGTAAGTACTCTTAAATAAGAGTTCCTTCACTAGGGATCCAGATCATTCGAGATCGTAAGAACAAGTGGTTGGCCTTGTCTCAGGCATCGTACATTGACAAGATGTTGAACAGGTTCTTGATGTAGAATTCTAAGTGGGGTTTATTACCCTTCGAGCATGGAATTATTTTGTCTAAGGAACAGTGTCCTAAGACACCTCAAGAGGATGAGAAAATGAGACGGATTCCCTATGCTTCGGCTGTTGGAAGCCTTATGTATGCAATGTTATGTACTAGACCTGAAATTTGCTATGCAGTAGGGATTGTCAGTCGATATCAGTCCGATCCAAGATTAGATCACTGGACGGTAGTCAAAACGATTCTCAAATATCTTCGGAGAACGAGAGAATATATGCTCGTGTATAGAGATAAGGATTTGATTCTTACAAGATACACAGACTCTGAGTTTCAGACCGATAGGGATTCTCGAAAATCGACATCAGAGTCAGCGTACACTCTAAATGGAGGGCTATAGCTAGGCGAAGCAGCAAGCAAGGATGCATCGCGGACTCTGCTATGGAAGTCGAATACATAGCCCCTTGTGAAGCAACTAAAGAGGCTGTTTGGCTTAGAAAGTTCCTTACAGATTTGGAAGTTGTTCCAAATATGTCTTGGCCAATCACTTTCTATTGTCATAACAGCGGGGGTTGTGGTAGATTCTAAGGAACCTTGAAGTCACCGAAGAGGCAAGCATATTGAACGGAAGTATTATTTGATCACGGAGATTGTGCATCGCAGTGATATGATAGTCACGAAGATCGCGTCGGAGCACAATGTTGCTGATCCATTTACAAAGGCTCTCACGGCTAAAGTATTTGAGGGTCATTTGGAGAATCTGGGTCTACGGGACATGCGGCACCTTGTTTAGGGTAAGTGCGAGATGCTACTGGGGTATAGAGTATGCCCTAGTTTATTGTATATTGTACTGTTTTTATGTATTGTACATTAGTCTCCCAAGGCATTAGGACAAGTGGGAGATCATTGGGATTGGTGTCCTAATTCCTGGTAGTCTCGTAGTTTGTAAACATTTTGTACACACATTGTTATTAATAAAATAAGTGTTTTTATATAAGCATTTCCTCAAAGCCAAATTAAATTTTGGCATATTCCAAATTTTATCTTAAATTCAAATCATCCAAATTGGGCCTTCTATCCTCAAAGCCAAATTAAATTAAGGATAAAGTTATCTTAAATTAAAAATTTGGCCATATTCCAAATTTCATACTAAATAAAAAATTCTAAATTTTTATCTCCAATTCAAATTAAATTGAAAATAAAACTTGAAACTTCTCATAAATTACAATCTTGACCATATTCAAAATTTCATTTTTAAAATAAGAATTCTTAAGTTTTTATCTCCAAATGAAAATAAATTAAGGATAGAACTGAAAATTTTTCTTAAATTAAAAATTTGATGATACTCCAAATTTCATTTTAAATTCAAATTTTTTATGGTTTTATCTCTAAATCAAATTAAATTTGCAGGAAGCTTGAAATTTTTCTTAAATTAAACTTTGGTCATATTCCAAATTTTTAAATTTAATTTTTTAAATTTTTGCTTCCAAATCAAAATAAATTGGGGATGAAAACTTAGAAGTTTTTCTTAAAGTTTGGCCAGGTCCCAAACTTTATCACAAATTTTAATCAAACTTATATACTAAATTTATAGTTTGATTATTTGAACACATCGAGGTCAAGAATAAACTACATGTATCTCGATTCCAACTTTATCTTTTTCAAGATTCATCAACTCACATCCATGCATAAATCTCGAAAAGGGAGAATTTGTTGAAGGAGAAATTTTGGACCAACCAGAAATTTCCACGCCGTTTACTAAATTAACCATGAAATTCCAAAATATTAAATTTGGGACCAATTAGGAGTTACATGTGCCCCAAATTGAAGTTGAAGACAAATGCATGACGCAACGTGGTTTCATCATGACCGTTGAATTGGATAAATTAACTTGGTTCAATTTAATATTACTATTATTTAGGTTAAAGTCTCTAAACTCAAGAATAGGTTGAATTTGACCCAAATGTCAAATCAAACCCAAATCAAACTAATTGGGCCCAAGAGTCATACTCATAGATCAACCAAGCTCAAATCCAACTAATTGGGCCTAAGAGCCAGGCTCATTGGTCAACCAAGCCCAAGCCCATGAAGCCCACCTGAGAACTCTATAAATAGAAAAGTTCTCCTTATTTGCAGAAGTCAGCAATTCTACAATCTAGACAACCTAGAAATAATTCTCCGAATAAACAAAAGACTCCTAGACTCTTGAAGCTTGATGTTGTACACTCCTTGAATAAGAAAATCATGCGCTCTACTTCTTCAAGTCAAAGCATACGCATTCAATTGAGAGAGAATCAGATGATCAAGTACTAAAAATTGAACCACATCGCATCAAATTAACATCAACACTAACTAAAGTTCAACTCCACGAAATAAATTTTTCTGGAAACCTCGTGCGAACAATATTTACTTTATAAAAGAAACTATTATTATATACTATTTTATTAATAACAAGAAGATATAAAAATAATATAAATTGTATTAATTTAAAAAGAAATTCATATTGATAAAAACAATTATTTATATAAAGAAAAATTCAAATTATATTAAATTAATTATAAATTGATAAATAGTCAAAAGGGCATTATTAGAAAATTATATAAATTTAAGTCATAAGTAATAATGGTACAACACAGACATAGTTATCAAAATACTTCCAAATATTTGCAAAATATTTCTCAAAAAGTAAACATGATTATCTAAAGATACTAAACATCTGTAATTTCGATCATCTATAATTTCGGACATTTAAAGATTTTGGTTATCACATTTTCAAAAAAAAATAAATAATCGACTCTTAAAAAATAAGTGTATATCAATTATTACTTAACTAGGTTCACTTAGAAAATTGAATCCTTTGTCTAGTACTTAAGATATAAATCTAGTTTATGTTTGTTATACATGATGCACGCAAAAATACCTACTTTAAATGTGCATGTGTTGTCATGCTCAATGTCAAAAGTCTTAAATGTTGCAATGCTTGTGAAAAATATAAACAAATTAAGAACATCAAAGTGTTTTACCGACGTTGATTATGTTGAGATGCTATTGACGTCAAGATGCTACTGACAAAAATAGAACAACACACATTTTTATGAAACTGTAGCATCACACATTTTTGTGATGCTAGAGCCATAGCATTGAGACACTATAATATACTAGGGTTTTAGATACAACGTACATAATGTTGAGACGTTATATTATCAGTATTGATATTCAATCCAATAAAAAGAAATTGGAGATTTGATCTAAGAATTTTGAACACAACAGAATCGCCATCTTGAAGAAATATATTGAGGACCTCACATTGAAAAACTCAAAATACCTCACAGTTGACCAGAGAAATAACAAAATAAAATGTTTAATTTTGTTGATTTTATATTTGAAATTTAAAATATTTAAAATAATATTTGGACAATAGATCAACTAAAACTGAAAATCTTGATAAATATTATTAATAAAATCAATAAATAACGAAAATGTTCAATAGAAGTGAAAAAAAACTACATTCGGTTACAGTTTTGTTACAAAACTTAGCTACCTTTAAATACTCTATATAACTAATTTTGTAAAAAAAAAAAAAAAGAAAAGGAGAGAGAGAGTTATTGTAATTGAGTGTTTTACACTATCTTGAAGCAATCTTGAATAAAAAAAAACTCTGTCAGCTTCTTCGTGGATGTAGGCCTCCTTGGCTGAACTACGTAAACGATCGTGTTCATCTTCTTCTTCTTATCGTTTTCCTTTTTCGTATACCCTCTGACCAAAACGATCGTTTAGCTTTACCCAACGATCGTCTAGCTTTTCCAACGATCGTTTAGCTTTTACCTAATGATCGTTTACTTCTGCAAGCCTCATCGTGTAAACGACCATCGTTTAGATTACCATCGTCTAGACAACCTTCTGTAAAGCCTCATCGTCTAGACGACTCCTGCCTTGTCGTCTAGTCGACCCCTGCTTTACCTCCATCGCCTAGACGGTTGAAGAATCCTCACCCTAGCGAATTCCAGCAGCCTCCTGACGTTCCTCTATTTTCTTTTCTCTCGATTCTTTCTTTGCAAAAGGAAAAGAAAAGATAAGTCAATCGAAGAGTTTATCCAGCAGAAGTTTGTGATTCTAATCTCAGCCATTGAAGAGTAAGGCCGAGATCGTACGTCACCCGGTTTATATATCCTGCATGCGACCTAGCGTTTGTCTGAATCATTGAAAGGGGTATCCGATAGTCATGTAAGGACCTTAGTTCACTTTTGGCTCGAAAAGACTTTGTAAATCCATCTTGCATTCTGCTTGCTTCCACATTTCAAGTCCGAATAATTCAAAATATGAAAAAATTAAAATAGAAAAAAGATAATGAAAATAGATAAAATGAGATAATTTGTATTTTAAAAAATAGGATAGCATAACTTCAAACATTAGAAGGCGTCGAAATTTAAATATGTTAAAGGATGAATATAGTTACATTGAATCTGTAAAGTAAAGACTGTTGATTGCATTTTGGGTTATCAAAATTAGAAACATGTGAGAAAGAATATATTTGCTATAAATATGATGAAACTTCATTTTTGCCATGCTTCCAAGTGAAACGTTAAACCTTGTTATCAACCGTGATTTTACTACTCAATATGGTATGAAAAGCCCATAAATTAACTCAAACAACTATTCGATCTAATTAAAAATATAAATTGAGATCTAATCTAAAAATGATGAATCCAAACGAGATACCATTTTGAGAAAACACTTTAACATCTTATATTAAAAAATTTTAAAGCCATCTCACAATTTGATACCTTTTGCATTGTCAATCCATCTCAAAATTCGAGGATGATAATTTAGTTAGTTGTAAGTACTGCAACACTATAGATAGAGTCCCCAACATTGTTCTCTCAAACGTTCTTACTTGAGTGCTCTACCTGACGTTCAGACACTCCAAATATTGTCTCAGTGCTGCCTCTTTAAAATTTAGGCTTCAAATTATACTTCATATTTAATCCTTTCTTCTATATTTTTTCAATTCTTTGTGTTCAGCACATCATAGAGCTATTTATCTTAAATCATCAATTCACCTAGAAGCTTAAACTGATAGATGAAAGTAGATTTAATTATATATTATTTAACACACTTTCTCACTTGTGGGCTTGAAATATGAAGAGTCAAACAAGAAGAAATGAATATTAATTGAGAAAAATATAACAATGCAGGGACTTGAACATATGATATCCTGAACCAATCTATCCGGATACCATTTTAAATCATATATTGACTCAATAACTTAACTTGATGGATGAACGTAGATTTAATTATATATTACTTAATCATTTATATTTTCATTAATTTCCCTCTTTTATCTCCCATAGTTCAGTTTAGAAACATTTATATTTTCATTAATTTCCCTCTTTATCTCCTATAGTTGAGTTTAGAAAAAAAAATAAAAATAAGTATAAGCATGAAATTACACTTTCACCATTATAAAATGTGCTTAAGAAAACAAACAAGTTGAACATAAAGAAACAAACAAGTTGCGAATAAAGAAATCAAACGAATAAAGAAATCAAACAAGTTGCGAATAAAGAAATCAAACAAGTTGAAAATTAGTGAGCTTGAGTGCGCCATCATTATTTAATTAGAAGGTAATTAAAAAAAAAACAAGTTGTGAATAAAGAAATGATTCACCAATAAGTGCACCAAGTGCACCATCATTAATTATTGAAGGTAACAAGTTGCACATAAACAAAGAAAATATTTACAAATTAATCCGAAAATTTTTAGTCAGGGAGAAAATTAGCTTTTGATTAGGGATGTGGTGTATACGGGTTGGGTTGGAGGTAATTTTTGGGCTAAACTGAAAATTCCAATTAATTAGATTGGCTATTCGAATGACTCGAGTTGGGTATTCAAGCAAATCCTTAAAATTCAGGTTGGATTGAGTTGTCGGGTTGTACAATTTTTTTTCTTCATGTACTTTTTGTTAAATTTAAAAATATTATAACACCTATTATATAAACCCCTCTTAAACGCCTATTATAAATATTATAACGATCTCAAACTCCCAGCATTAAATAACAGAAACAGCTCAATCCTCAAGTTTCTTCATCTCCTAAACACCCAAGGAGGAAATAGAACGATCGGATGGATGGATGAACCAAAAATTAGACAAAAAATGTAAAATACCATAGTTTTTTTTTTAAAAAAAATGTCGAATGACCCTTTGTTGATGTCAAATTAGGATGAAATTATCAAAATATGCTCATATGCACGTGGAAAAGCAATCTCGCTTTCACTCTCGCTTGTCTCGCTCGTCTCACTCTCGCACTCGCACTTGCAAGCGAAAAAGATGAATTTTTCTTTCCCTTCTCGCCGGTCTTGCTCTGGCTGATCTTGCTCTTACCGGTCTCACTATTGTCGATCTTGTTCTCGCTAGTCTCGCTCTTCCATTCTTCACTAGTTTCACTCTTCCTTTCCACACACAGTCTTGCTAGGCATTCAACATCAACAATCACTCTCCTCCGAGCTGCTCATGTGAACTCACTGTGCCGGAGAAGAAGAAGATGCAACGAAGAAGAAGTCAAAGAAGAAGAAGATTCAGTAAATGAAGTCGGAGAAGAAGTCGGGAGGAAGGTAGAGGAAAAAGAAAAAGAAAAAAAAACATAGAGAAGAAAACAAGAAAGCAAGGTTGTTATTTCTATTTGACTACCATGTGGTTGTTATCTAAATTCTATTTGATTGTGATCATGTGATTTTCATTACATATTAAATACTTTGTGGTTTCTATTTGATTGTCATGCAATTTCTATTTAATTGATATCAATTACTATCTAATTAATATTTGATTATCATCTTATTGATATTGTTGGGGTTGATGCCTTAAATCTCGTAGGGTCCTATAGTTTGTAAACTTTGTATGAACAAACTTTTATGTGATTAATAATATTTGATATTTTTATCCACTTTGTCTATAAAATATGTGATATTTTAGTTGCATTAATCACAAACCAATAAACTAACATCCAAGGCCATCGTTGTAACTTAAACATGTATGTGGAGACATACAGGTGAATCATATTTAAGTGATAACCTAAATGGTCTGTAGTATATGGATAAGGCTGGATACATTATCCTGGTGACACTACGAGTATGACCCGCTTTGTAGGTGTTACAAAGGTTGTAAAGTACTACAAATGATCTTATCTTCATCATTCATGTATTAGACATGTGAGCGGGGATATTCTATACAAAAGAGTTTGTATAAGGCCAAACCACGAAATGATAAGTCTCATTATATAACACCGTTCATAATAGAGACTTTCATTTCACTAGGATGACCACAAGTAACATGACTTTAATCCTGAGTGAGTTGTGAACTCCTGTCTATGAGGGCAGTCCTTTGATTTGTATGGTTGAGAGTGGATAGATCATCGACTCAACATGCCTACCATTTTGGGGATTCGTCTGATTGGGGAGTTGGGAACACAGCTACACAAAATGGAATTCACTCATTTCCGGAAGTAGGGATAAGTAGATAAATTACTCCCTTAAGAATTGATTTCGGATGTTGAACAATGTGATGCCACACTCTCTACTGGCCCGAGAGGAGATTAGTCATAGTGAGACTATGATCTATTGTTCATTAGAGGGATCAGTGGTACATAAATAGTTAGATGTAACTACAGGGGCAAAACGGTAATTTGACCCAGTTGTACTTACGAGCAATTTATGAAGGGTCATCGTATTGTTGATTGGTTATATCCAATGGACATGAAAATATATCTGTAGTGTGTAAACTGCAACCGTCAGTCTTTAATGAGGTGTTCGTCAGTTAACGAATGATGGATAATGTAATTAAAGAGTTTAATTAATTATTCAAATATCGTTGGACCTTCAAGCTACAAGTCCATAAGGTCCCTTTGGTAGCTCAAAAGGATTTAGTTGAGAATTAATTTTTAGATTAATTTGAATTGTTCAAATTAATAAGAGGGAATTTAATTATATATGATATAATTAAATTAATTCAATTATATATGATATAATTATTATAATGTATTTGATACATTATAGTTTAATTTGCAGAAATAAATATTTGAATAAGATTCAAATATATTTTCTATGAATATGATTCATAGTTGTTAAATTTAATATAAATATGATTTATATTAAATTTCATAAAATAGAGAAAAGTAATTACAAATTATATTGTATATGATACAATATTGAAACTATAGATTATGTATTATATTTGATATAACATATAGTTTAATATAAATAAGATATGATGAGTTGATTATCATATTTATTTATATTTATTTTATTATTGTGGATAATTATTCATCTTTTATCTCCAACCACCTTAGTGGGTGGTTAAGTAGTTTTATGCCAAATGGAATACAAGAATTATTTTTTCTTTTCTTCCTCAAAGACTCATATTGAAATGCTCCACGATTGAAGTTTGCTATACGATAGAGAGCAAAAAAGTTATGTATCTTCTTCAATCTTCTTCCTCCTCAAAAACTCACATACCCTCGTTACCAAAATAGTCAGAGCCCCCAACTCCTGGACTTTCACCCTGAGTATATCGAAGGTTTCTAGTGGTTGAGTCTCGTGTTTTTGTTCGAGTTTTTACATGAAGAGGGTCTTCAAGCTTGTTGTTGTTTTAGTTCATGATAGTTTGAGGGTTTTACAAGAAGAAATGTTCTTCAAAGGTATAATCTCTTGAACTTTTTTTTTCTTTACAAAAGCATGCTATAATTTATTTAAGAATGCATATCTTGTATGTTTGCTGTTAATTTGTTTTCAATCAAAATGGAATTTGGACGATCCGCTTCCGCTCAAGGATTTCTTTAAAATGAGTTCCTTCAATTAGTATCAGAGCCAGGTTTAGCGTTCTGATTGCAAATTCCATTTCTGTATTGAAATCATTTATAGTAGATGTGGATTTTAATTTCTGCTTTTAAATGTCAATGTATATAGATGGTTGTTGATGGATGTTTTGGGATAGATGTCTCTGTTGTGGTTTTCTTTTTAAATTTCAAAGTTAATTTGTAAGGGCCCCTACGTTTTAGGCATTAAACTATGAGTCTATATTTGTTTTAGTTTTGAGTCGTTCATGATGCTTTAGAAGAAAGGTTGCAATGCGTTATGTTGGAAAAGACGAAACGGTGGCCGCATCGTGTAGCTAGAGCTATACAATCGTTTAGATTTTGCTATGTGTTCATGTAGAGTTTTCTACACGATCTTGTAGCATCTGCTAAATGATCGCATAGCTAATCCTACGCAATCATGTAGAGTTTGCTACACGATTGTGTTGAGTTGGCTACATGATCGTGTAGATGCTCAATGGGTAGACGATCACGCGGTATATGATACTTGATGAAAGGCTTGCATGCTAAACAATCGTGTAGACTATCATGCTTATCGCATAATCAGTAGCTACACGATCGCATAGTATACGATACTCGACACTCGCTACACGATCGTGTAGACTATCATGTTCATCGCATAGTCAATAACTACACGATCACATGGTATACGATACTCGATGCACGTTGCACGATTGTGTAGACTTTCATGCTCATCACATAGTCAAAAGCTACGCGATCGCTTATAAACGATTGTTTATACTCGATGCCTCATTACTCGACAATCAGGCGTTTGCTACATGATCAAGCTGTAAGGGTTCTTGGTGGAGAGGTTTGAGGCGAGCAGTTTGAGACCTGGTTCTTTTGTTCCGAACCGGTGGACACAACTTTTGTAATATTTTAGCCATTTATTTTCGATTTTTAGATTAACTATCCCAGTCCATCAACTTTAGTTAAATATGCATGTGATGTATGTTTATTTTATATGGCATAATGTATGTCATATATTTTAAAACCCACCATAGGTTATGCATTTAATTTTATGCATCATTTTATATTATAAGTGTTATAATATATTAGTATGCATAATTAAATTACATAAAGTATGCTCATGCATTATATAATATAAGAGTTATAGTATATATATGCATACATTATAGCATATCCATGCATCATTTATATTATAAATATTATAATATAAGGTTGAATGTATGTATGGAATGTACGTTATAGCTTAATTCATTACTTACCTATATAAAAGTTATATATTAGTAATGAATGAACATTGCATGAAGCATGACACTACCTTAGGTTAATTTATAATTTTTATAAATAACTTATTGTTGGGTTTTATATCCTGAAACTCGTGGTATGTAAACAATGGAGCTTATTCTGAAAATTCAATAAAGGTGATATTGAATAAATCTATTGCTTAAAGAGAAATCCAATAAACCTAAAAGTCCCTTGACTATTGGATGTGTACTTGAACTTTATGTGGAGACATAAAGGTGGATCAGGTTCGAGTAAATAGTCAAAATGATCTATAGTATATGGATAAGGTTGGATACCTTATTCTGGTAACACTATTAGATATGGCTTGCTCTGTAGTTGTTACAAGGAGTTGTAAAGTGCTACAAACGAAGTAATCCTAATTCGTTCATGTTGGACATGAGAAGTGGGGGTATCCTTGTGCAAAAGAGTTTGTACAAGATCGGACCACGAAATGAGTCACTCTTACTTTATAATGCTTTTTACTGTTTAAGACCGACTATTTGATGGCGATGACTTAGGTAACTTAACCTTAATCCTGGGCTAACTATGAACTCCTGTTTATCTAGGATTGCCCTTAGATTTGCATAAGTGAGGGTTGGCTCAATAGCGCCGACTCAATATGACTGTCATTTCAAGGGTAAGACCTGATAGATAGCTGGGGACATAGGGTGCAAGAGAGAGTTCACTCCTACCCGCTTTAGGAATAGAGAGGTTGTTCTCTTAAGTGCTGATTATGGGGCTTGAACAAGGGATCCTACCCTCTTATTAGGTATGAGAGGGACTTGGTTTTTTGATTTGATCACAAAAAAATTCTTCATTAGGGGATCAGTGGGAATTTAAGGAACAAGAGGTAATTTCGGGGGTAAAATAGAGATTTGACTCATCCGTTATTATGAACAACCTGTGAAGGGTTAACTTACTAATCATGGTTATATTGAGTGGACATAATATATCTACAGTGAGGCGAGTTCAACTATGGGTTTTAGTGGAGTGACTCATTAGTTAACGAATGAGAGTAAGATCGGTCTAATGAGTTTAGCCGATTAATCTCGGATCGTTGGAGCCCATGATCTGTAGGTCCATGAGATCCCTCTACTAGCTCGGAAATGGATTAGCTCCAGAGTAGCATGATAAGTTAATTTGAAACGTTCAAATTAGAATAAAATGAAATTGAAGAAAATATATTTAAATATGATTTAAATATATGAAGATGAATTTGTGTAAAAATTAATTTAATATTGGATATTAAATTAATTAGAATTATTTAAATTATTTAAAGAATTATTTATTAATTTTATTAGAAAATTAATTTATGAAATTAATTTGTAAAATTAAAATTTGATTTTAGAAATAAAATATGATTTTAAAATCAATTTTAGTTTTTGTAAATTGAAAAATCACATAAACTTGAAAAATGGGTTTTTCAAGTTCATCATCAGAGTAGCTTACAAGGAACCCACCACCTCTTCCTTCGGTTTACTCCAAGCATGAACTGCATCCCATGTAGCACATCTCATGATAGTCTGCAATATATTGAAGAGATTGGAGTGAAGAATGGATGATGAACTGATTGTATTTTTCGCTGAAAATTTCGAATGAAGAAGGTGTTGTTCAATAGGTTGGTTCAGTGAGCTTTCTCCATATTCCCTTTGATTCCAACTTATTTTGTGTCCCATAACTCAATCTAGAGTACCAATAGGATAGTAAGGAAGATCTTGTGGTGGTCTACACAAGGATTTGGAGGATTTAGCAGTTGAAAATAGAGATTTTGAAGATTCGGCCAAGGTATATTCTTGAAACCCATTATACTCTGTTTTAGCATGTTTCTTTTCAACCAAAATTAAAGAATTAGAGTAATTATGGATCCTAATTTCTTCTATTGCATAATGGCGTCGATCCAACAATTGGTATCAGAGCATCTTATAAGCATTCAATTCGGATTAATTCTGGTTTGGTGGGTGTTTTGTATGAAAATATGAAACTTCTGTAATTATATGGTTTTCTAAATTTTGGCCTTTAATTTCTCTTTGATTTCCCATTTAACTTTGTAATTGGCTCTTGCTTGATGAGCTTTAATGTCTTCCCAAGAGTCTGTAATTTATTTGGAGTCATTAGAGTTGAAATTAAGTTGTAATTCGAAGAAACAAGCGAATGGGCCGAGTTGCAGATTCCAGACGATTAGCTTCTGTTCATATCGTCATTGAGCTTCAGTGGCTAAACGATCATTGAGTTTCATACGTTAGACAATATGAAGGAAAAGCTAAACGATCATGTAGCTTCGGGCGTTAATCATTTAGGTGTTGTGCGCTAGACGATCGTCTACCTCGGGAGCTAAGTGATGCGTTGTATTGCTATACGATGGCACTGCACGATCGTGTAGCTTCGGGTGGGAGCTAAGAGATGCGACGAAGGGCTATGCGATGGCACTGAGCGATCACTTACACAATCTTTTACCTTTGAGCGATAGCTGGGCGATGCATCGATTGCTATGCGATAGCACTAGGCGATCGCTTGCCTCAGGCGCACGCTAAACGATCAATATGTGATGCTAAATGATAGAAGCCAAACAATCGTGTAGTAAATTGTTTCTGCTAAACGATGGAGCTATACGATAGTATTTGATACTAAGTGATCGTGTAGCATCCTCCGACGCTAGACCATGAACTATATAATAGAAGGAAAATACTATACAATTGTGTAGCTTTGTTAAATGATAGGCGTTGGTTGGTAAACGATCGAGAAAGCACTAAACGATCAAGCCAAATGTATGACGATGGTCAACAATACTAAACGATCAGCCTTGGTGAGATTTTTGGAGAGAGCAAGATCAGCTGGTTCAATCGGTTCTCTTGAGGTCTAGTCCGGTTCAGCTTCAAATGGTTTGTGGTTGGTCCGGTCAAACTCTATTGGTCCGGTTCAGACGATTCGGGTCCGATTCAAGCAGTTTTGGAGCGGTTCAAGCGGTGTTGAAGCTGTTTTTGTAATAAGTTAGGCTTTTGTTTGCTTGTTTTTACCAAAACTAAAACCATATCAATATTTGTTTAATTATTTATGCATTGGATGTATGTTATAATTAAATAAATCTTGTATGTGCATATAGTATGCCATTTAGATTTAAAATCCCACCATAGGAAGCATGCAACATGCATTGAAAGTAGGTTATAATTTGTTATAATATATAGTATGCATGTTAAAGTTTCTTGTATTTAATATAAGTGTTATATTAGATATTGAATGTCTGTATGTCGTGGATGTTTAGCATGTCTAAAGTTTTATAAACTGTAATAAAATTGGGTAAGACGTTTAAAATCCATACCAAAGAACAACTGCGTGCTCAAGTAGGTTAACCACTTGTTTTAATTAGTTAAAATAAGTTGTTAAACTTGTAAAAGTAAGGTTACAAACTCAACTGGTATATAATCCTGTCGAAGGTTGAGGGTATTTAAGTTGACGGTCTATGGAACACCTCCTACCTGGGGATTATGGTCGAATAATTGAGCATTGGTAACCAGTTTTATGAGTATTCGTGAGCGATGTAAGGTAATAAAAGTGTTTATCACCTAGACATCATAAGTTTAAGTTCATTTAGAAGAGTTATACATGGATAAACCACATAGATTTAGGGTTATTTTTATTTAGCCGAAAAATAACCTAAGTATAAAGTTACCCAAACATTAGAACACTTCAGTGGTAGTGAATAACTTCTATATGATAGAGTTATTAGAAAACTTCAGTGGGAGATTAATAATCTACATGGTATGTTATCCTTAGCTCTTGTGTCCCTAAGAGTTCACAGTCTGGATTTAAGCAGTACTTCGTGTCACCCTAGAAATGACCTCCCTTCGGAAAGTATTTTTAGCTTACATTTAGATTCGGGTGAATAAGGGGAAGTTGTTTACTTAGAGATCAAGGTTATGATTTTAACTGCCATATCTCCATATAGTTCACATCGTAAGATTCATATGACGCTTCGTGTCACCCTGGAAGTGACCTCCCTTCGGAAAGTGTTTTGTATAAGTCAATATCAAGGTGAATGGAGGAAGTAGTTCATAGTAAATGGGTGAAGAAAATGTGTCAACATATCCTGCGGTGTCTTTCGTTAGGTTGGACTGTGAGATTCCTATGTTGCGCCTGCTGGTTAGCTTAAGCAGCCCTTTGCTAGTCGTTTAACGATGGCCATCCCCCTCGGTTATAACATAGGATTCAGAACAACTCAAGCTCCATAAATGGATAGGATTTCTTTGGTCATTAGTGGCCTCTGAGGTCCGAAAATGGCGGGTCTACACTTACAGAATTATTAAGTGTTAATAATGTCTGAGTTATTCTTGAGTTAGTTTTTGGTAAAGAATGTCTTGATGTAGTATCGTTGCAAAAGAATAATCTTGGGTAAATTATTAAAATTACTAAAACTTGATTGAATATCTAATTTCAGAATACAAGTTCTCTACTACAAGTGTTGGCGTTAGATATATTCATTGGGGATAATTATGTGAATTAGAAATCAAATTTGAACACAATACTTGTGATAGACAATTTATGGTAACTGAGGACTATCCTCCCTCTCTAACACAAACCGAAATGTTCGGGATGTATATGACGATGGATCAAGGCTAATGATATAGAATGTGCTTATATCCTCGCCAGCTTATCTGATGTGTTGAAAAAAGAAGCATGAGGATATGATTACTGCCAAAGAGATTTTGGAATCTCTATGAGGGATGCCATTAAGCACGTTTACAACAGTCGCATCAAAGTGGAGACCAATATTTGTGAACATGTCCTGGACATGATGGTCCACATTCATATGGTAGAAGTAAACGGTGTTGTCATGAACGAGAGAAGTCAAGTTGGTTTTATTCTAGAATCTCTTATGAAGAGTTTTCTGCAATTTTGAATGCATTAATGAATAAAATTTGACGACTCTGCTGAATGAGCTACAGACTTACCGGACAATGTTGAGAACAAAGTGTTTGGTGCTAGATGTAAATGTTACTACTGCCAAGAAGAGAGGAATGTCCTCCAAGCCTGAAGTTTCTTCCTCTTCAAAGAGTAAGAGTATTCTTATGAAGAAAGGCAAAGGGAAAGGGATGAAGAATCCTACTGGATTGAAAGGCAAGAATAGAGCTGCAAAGGAAAATGTTTCCACTACAACGAAAAAGGGTACTGGAAGAGACACTGCCCTTAATATCTTGTCGAGAAGAGAGTAGAGAAAAGGTAACCAGGCTAACTTGACCCTGGGACCATTTGTTCAGCTCATCCAATGGGAGAAGTTGCTACTTATTTTTAATTGTTAAAACTTGTATAGAAAAAATTGTATATATTTTTGGGATAAATGAAATGTTCATTTTCAAAAAATTATGTTCGTTCTAACAACCTATGTTAAGAATCAAATTGTTAAAACCATTTGTAGACATTCAGATATCTAAATGGCTAGATCAAAGTATAGAAAGTTTAAAGATTTCCAGATCTGACTTTTAACAAAGAGTTGTTGAGACATGTCAGATGCATCTTGCTCAAAGAGTTAAGAGTACCTCAATGTAGTGAGAGGAAAGTGTGCTTCTTGGCCATTATTGAGATTAAAACGCCATCCCCTTATAGTTTTATCTATAGCCTATTGTATACTAAAATATTTACAATAATTCTCTCGGCTAAAGTGTTTGAGAATTACGTAGTAGGACTAGGAATACCACATAACCTAGAGCAAGTGAGAGAAATATCGGGTATTGAGATACCAAATGGTAAAAGATGGGTATGGGATGCCCTAGTTTATTGTATTTCTCTATAAACTCAGAAACTCAATCTTATATATCGGATGTATAGGTTACCACTGGAGTTTTAGTCCAAGTGGGAGTTTGTTGGGTTTTATGTCCTAAAACTCGTGGTATGTAAACAATGGAGCTTATTCTGAAAATTCAATAAAGGTGTTATTGAATAAATCTATTGTTTAAATAGAAATCCAATAAACCTAAAAGTCCCTTGACTATTGGATGAGTACTTGAACTTTATGTGGAGACATAAAGGTGGATAAGGTTCGAGTAAATAGTCAAAATGATCTATAGTATATGGATAAGTTTAGGTACCTTATTCTGGTAACACTATTGGATACAGCCTGCTCTTTAGTTGTTACAAGGAAATGTAAAGTGCTACAAACGAAGTGATCCTAATTCGTTCATATTGGACATGAGGAGTGGGGGTGTCCTTATGCAAAAGAGTTTATACAAACTCGAACAATGAAATGAGTCACTCTTACTTTATAACGTTGTTTACTATTTAAGACTGACTATTTAAAAGCGATGACCTAGGTAACTTGACCTTAATCCTGAGCTAACTATGAATTCATGTTTATCTAGGATTGCCTTTAGATTTGCATATGTGAGGGTTGGCTCAACAGCGCCGGTGCAATATGACTGTTATTTCATGGGTAAGACTAGATAGATAGCTGGGGACATAGAGTGCAAGAGGGAGTTCACTCCTACCCGCTTTAGGGATAATAGGGAGGTTGTTCCCTCAAGTGTTGATTCTGGGGCTTGAACAAAGGATCCCGCCCTCTCATAATGAGAGGGACTTGGTTTTGTGATTTGATCACAAAACAATTGTTCATTAGGGGATCAGTGGGGACTTAAGGAACAAGAGGTAATTTTGGGGGTAAAACTGAGATTTGACCTAGCCGTTATTACGAACAACGTGTGAAGGTTTAACTTACTAATCATGGTTATATCGAGTAAACATAATATATCTACAGTGAGGCGAGTTCAACTATGGGCTTTAGTGGAGTGACCCATTAGTTAACGAATGGGGGTTAGATCGGTCTAATGAGTTTAGCCGATTAATCTCGGATCGTTGGAGCCCATGATCTGTAAGTCCATGAGGTCCCCCTACTAGCTCGGAAATGGATTAGCTCTAGAGTAGCGTGATAAGTTAATTTGAAACGTTCAAATTAGAATTAAATGGAATTGGAGAAAATATAATTAAATATATGAAGATAAATTTGTGTAAAAATTAATTTAATATTGGATATTAAATTAATTAGAATTATTTAAATTGTTTAAATAATTATTTATTAATTTTATTAGAAAATTAATTTATGAAATTAATTTGTAAAATTAAATTTTGATTTTAGAAATAAAACATGATTTTAAAATCAATTTTAGATTTTGTAAATTGAAAAATCACACACACTTGTAAAAAAGTTTCATCATCAAAGTAGCTTACAAAGAACCCACCACCTCTTCCTTTTGTTTACTCCAAGCATGAGCTGCATCCCATGTAGTACATCTCTTTGCATGATAGTCTGCAATATATTGAAGAGATTGGAGTGAAGAATGGATGATGAACCGATTGTATTTTTGGATGAAAAATTCGGATGAAGAAGGTGTTCTTCAATGGGTTGGTTTAGTGAGCTTTCTTCATATTCCCTTTGATTCCAGCTTATTTTGAGTCGCACAACTCAATCTAGAGCACCAATAGGATAGTAAGGAAGATCTTGTGATGGTCTACATAAGGATTTGGAAGATTTAGCAGTTGGAAATAGAGATTTCGAAGGTTCGGCCAAGGTATGTTCTTGAAACTTATTATACTCTGTTTTAGCATATTTCTTTTCAACCAAAATTAATGAATTAGAGTACTTATGAATCCTTATTTTTTCTTCTACATGATAGTGTTAATCCAACACTTATGTATGTCTAGCTTGCAATATTGGTTGGTTTTAGTTGTTTTATTTTTTATAAGTGTTATAATAAATGAAATTAGAATTAAAATCAATAATAAATAGTTGCATAAAACCTTAGACTTTAATCATTTTTTAAAAGTGTTCTAAAGTTTGATTGAGATAGACCTAAGATCACGTTTCTAATAAGATTATAAATCTAAATTTAATCTTTTAAATCAGTTTAATAAGATTAAATTGATTCCTAATAAAAGATTAAATATGTAACAAATGTATCTATAAGGGACCTTTTGTTTAAGACTGGTTTTTGCTAGGCTGGAGTACTTAAGTCGATGGAAACGTCGCACCCCTAGCTGGAAACCTACCTGCAAAGGTGAATTAGATAGATTTGTTACATGCATGCAAATTTGATTAAAGTCTTTTAAATAGTTTAAGAAGACTTGAATAAAAGTTGTTTAATCATCAACATCAAGTATTGCTTTTTAGAAAATTAAACAAATTACTTAGATAAAATCAGTAGCCAGATTTTCTAAGTTAATGAACCCTAGGTAGAACACTCAGTGGGAGGAAAATAGAGTTTATGATACTTCACTTTAATCTCTACATGTTTCTCCCTAAAAATTCACATCATGAGATCTATCCTCGACCTCGAGGCACCATGAGTGTCCCTTTATGGATGGCATTTGGTTAGGTCAATACCAAGGTGAATGGAGAAAGTGTTTATAGTAAGTGGGAGCAGGACGTATGACAACATATCACTCGGTTTCTCTCATAAGGTTGGATAAAGTTTCATGCATCGCCTCGTGGCATCATGGGTGTACCTCTAAAGGATGGCAGTTTTGCATGACTCTTTATTTAATCTCCAAAAATAGATAGGTTTGCTTTAGTCTCTTATCCTAATCGGCTTTTCCCTAAGGTTGGTCCATTAAGGCAGGTCTCTAGAACCTAAAATGAGGGGTTACACTTACACAAAATTTTTAAGGATGTTAACAAATTCTTCCTCGAACAATGGTACTATTAGATTTAATTACAAGGAGTTGTTTCTGTCTAATGGTTAAAAATGTCTCATTTTAGTGAAGGGACACTCGATCAACCTACTGTGACTTTTGTCCTACCTCATTGAAGCATCATTGCAAAATAAATGTCACTTAGGGTACACTAGACTATTTTGCTAAAGCATGATTGGTTTTCTAAAAGTGGTTTAATGCAAGTAGACTTATTTAAGTTTGTTCTGTTTCAGCAATTTTATTATGGCTACTGTGACTCTAAGCTTACTTGCTGCCAACAAACTAACTGGCAAAAACTATGCTAGTTAGAAAAATACAATAAATATGATTTTAATCATTGATGATCTCTGATTAGTCCTAATGGATGAGTGTCCTCCCATTCCAACTTCTACTGCTTCTCGAAATGTTCGAGAAGCATATGAACGAGGGACAAGGGCGAATGAGAAGGCCTGAGCATATATCTTGACCAGCCTTAACGAAGTCTTGGCCAAGAAGCATGAGCTCATGGTCACTGCACGTGAGATCATGGAGTCCGTCCAGGGAATGTTCGAACAACTATCCGCACAGCTTAGGCACGACGCTCTCAAGTACATCTTCAACTCTTGGATGCAAAAGGGGTCATTTGTTCGAGAACATGTTATCAACATGATGATCCATTTCAATGTAACTGAGATGAACATGTCAAGCATCAATGAGGCTGGCCAGGTTAGCATAATTTTGGAATCTTTACCAGATAGCTTCCTTCATTTCTGTAGAAATGTTGTTCTGACAGGATTGACTACAACCTTCCTACTTTGTTTAACGAGCTGCAAACTTTCCAATCCTTGTTGAAAAGAAAGGAGAAGAAGGGTGAAGCAAATGTTGCTTCATCATCTAAAAAGTTTCATAAAGGTTCGACCTTTGGAACAAAGTCTGCACCATCTTCCTTCGGCACCAGAAAGTGGAAGAATAAGAAGGGTGGTAAGAGGAAGGCACCTGCTAACCCACAAGCCGCTGCTCCAAGGGGTTGACAACCAATAAGGGTTGACAAAGGAAAATGTTTCCATTGCAACCAGGACAGACACTGGAAGAGGAACTACCTCAGATATTTGGCAGAGAAGAAGAAGGCCAAACAAGCTAAATGTGATTTGTTTGTTTTGGAAACTTGTTTAGTGGAGAATGATGATTCTGCCTAGATTATTGACTCTGGGGTCATTAACCATGTTTGTTCTTCATTTCAAGGAATTATTTCTTGGCGGAAACTTGATGTTGGAGAGATGGCGATGCGAGTTGGAACTGGGCACGTCATCTCAACTGTGATAGTGGGAGGTCTTCGATTAACTTTACAGAACAAATTTCTCATTTTGAATGATGTATTTGTTGTTCCTGATTTAAAAAGGAACTTAATGTCTGTAAAGTGTCTTTTGGAATGTAATTATCAACTTCATTTTCTTATAATAAAGTGTTTATTACTAAGAATGGTGTTGATATATGTTCGGCTAAACTGGAAAAAAAATTTGTATTTGCTAAGCCCGTTAGCAACAAATGCCCTCCATAATATAGAGATGTTTAAAACTGTCATAACTCAAAATAAATGATTTAGAATTTCTCCTAAGGAAAATGCCCAATTTTAGCACCTAAGATTAGGACACCTTAATCTCAGTAGGATTGAGGGGTTGGCGAAAAATGGACTTCTAAGCAATTAGAAGAAAATTCTTTACCTGAGTGTGAGTCATGCCTTGAAGACAAGATGACTAAAAGGCCTTTTACTGGAAAAAGGTCATAGGGCCAAAGAACCTTTAGAGTTAGTGAATTTAACTTTCTGTGGTCCGATGAATGTAAGAGCCAAGGGAGGTTATGAATATTTCATCACATTCACTGATGATTATTCTAGATATGAGTACGTTTATTTAATGCAATAGAAGTTTGAGTCTTTTGAAAAGTTCGAAGAATTCAAGGCTGAAGTTGAAAACCTATTAAATAGAACGATTGAAACACTTCGATCTGTTCGAGGTGGAGAGATTTTGGATTCATCTTTCCAGAAATATTTGACAGAACATGGAATAGTTCCCCAATCTTAGCACCTGGTACACATCTGCAGAATGGTGTATCAGAAAGAAGAAATTGAACCCTATTTGAGATGGTTCGGTCTATGATGAGTTACTCTTCCTTACCTGACTCGTTTTGGGGTTATATAGTGGAGACTGCAGCTTATATCTTGAACCGTATTCCCTCTAAGAGTGTTGCCAAAACACCTTTGGAGTTATGGAATGGTCGTAAAGCTAGTTTACGTCATTTTAGAATTTGGGGTTGTCCAACACATGTGCTTGAGGCCAACCCTACACTACTACATAAATTGGATTACTTGTACTTGACGTTTTTCCAATGTCAAGTAAAGGGTATACTTGACACTTATAAAGCATCAATTATTCGAGTGTCAAGTATAGTGTGATAACTTGACACTGTAAAAACATCAAGAGAAATAATTCTTGACACATTTTTCGTGTCAAGAAATATAATACACTTGAGACTAATGACACGTTAAGTGTATTAATTCTTGACACTTATTATTGTGATTACTCTTGACATTTCTTATTTGTCAGGTATATTTTTATCTTGACACGAAATAAGGGTCAAGTAATATAATTTTTGACACATTTTCAATGTCATCTATGTTTTTTTTTCCAAATTAAACATTCAAATTTAATTTCTATTTCTCGTTTCCTGCATTACATTTGTTCCAATAAGACAATTCCATCAACTTAACAGTTGCACGTATATTTCAGGTCTACATATCAACCCAATACATCCAACGTAACAATTGAGAATACTTAATAAACAATTCCATTCTTCTATTACTCATGTGTACATGAATGATTCCAAAATTTACAAGACGAATCGTACAACAGTACGATAATTCAAAAAATTTACATTACTCTATCAACCCACCCCAATATATGATAATTTCACAATTGTAAGACCAATCTATATGTGCTATGTATTCCAAAATTCACAAGACTAAAATTCTATCCTCCACCACACATTTCTTTGAAGTATATAACCTATAATGGTTGAATAAAACATTTACACAAAAAAAGTTTTGGGCATTTCCATGTAGCCATATACACAATTTATAGGAAGTGCATCAGATATAGCGACCTAAATATTCAGCCCATTCCACGCGTACTTCATCCAATTCAAGTTGCAAGTACGAGCTCCTCATATCAATCTATAAAACATAGAAAGTGAGATATACATATTTATTTTCTATTTACACTATCTATAAATATAAATATTAAGCCCATTCCTCGTATGTACATACCGCATCTGTTATAATATTCTTCTCTTTAGTCACGATTTCTCGCATATATCTCATAACATAATACCCACATTCGACAATTCCCATCCTATAAAGGACAGTACAATACAAAGCCAATAATTAATACACATAACATACAGATGCATTAAATAAACATCATTCTATTAATTTTTTCAATGCTCTTATACTTACCTTTACTGTTTTCCAGAATGTGCTTTTTCGAGTCATTTGCAAATTTTTTTTAGACTGGAAAATGGTCATTGCCCTACATCTGTCAAAGACTATAGTATAATATTCAGAATGAAATAAACTTTACACCGAAAAAAAAAAACTTTAGCAAAGTTAGCTTACATATTTTTTATGTATTTGATATCTTCTTGTGAACGTGTTCTCAATGAGTCAAGATAGTATACCACGTCATCATACGCATTGATAACAATTAACAACAAATGATCACTGAATAAAATACACAACTAATTAGTATGGAACATGAAGGTGGCTCATTACATTAAGGTAGAACAGGGTACAAAAAGCTTTCAAGTACAATGATCCTAACACAATTCTACATTGGAACAAAACAGGAAAAGGTAGAACATGAGTATATGGGTTCTAAACATGAGTATAACTAGTTATACTGACCAGGGATTATAAGGAGCAATAATTAATTGACCGTGTTTAGAAACCATTAATCTACTACAAAGGTTTCGAGCTCTAACTTCTCGAGTATTTTGGCCCGCGGATATAAGAGATGGATCTACAAAAGTATACTTCGACCCTTTATTTGAATCAACAATAAACGAGTGTAGATACCTACAATAATAAATCAAAACATTAACTTACTACTAATTAATAAAGTGATAATATATCATAAACAAATAACATTTACTTACGTGATATAAGCCACCATTGATAAAGTCTTCACTTTTTGCCTGCTACAATACTCGATCACATCTTCTGGCAGAACATAACTCTTTCGGCCAAAACCAAAGAGCTCAACAGGTAGTTGGAAGGAAATACTAGTCTCATCAACCATTACCTTTTCAGTGTACCTGAGAATAGACTTCAAGGATATTGATAAATTAGATGGTGCACTAGTAACTTCATTCTCTTTCGGTATCGTCTTTGAAGCTTTTTCCTAGCACAATGAAGATAGAACATGAGTAAAATGTTCATTCCTAAAAATTTCTCCTTCAAGATCAGTGGTACATTAATAGCAATCACTTCCTTATCCTTTTGCGCATTCTCTGAAACTTTCTCCAAAAACCACCAAGTTATAATTTTATAAGTAACAAATTGTAAATTTACCTCATAAATTTACCTCATAATACAATTCACCTTCAAGATCAGTTGTACAATAATAGCTTCCATCTCCTTCACCTTCTCACCTTAATCTTTTGGATTTTATTCTTGGAGCATTTACCATGCTCAGATCTTGGGCTGTTTTGAATTTGATCTTCCAACTTCTTAATGCGCTTACGAAGTGCTTCATTTTCATCAACAATTTTTTTGTGTGTATCCTCTATTTTCGCTGTATGAAAGTAAACAGTATGTGTAATGAAACCACCCACCCCATGTACGCGTCTACCATATTCTGGAGTACCCAACGCTTGAGTCAAAACATCATTCGGTGAATCATTTTTTTTGGAAAGTTGATCTTCATTCTTTATGATCTCATCCTAAATGGAAATTATATATATTCATTAGCACATATAAAATAGTATAATGATTTCATGCAAACGTAACATTGGTAATCTTACTATTCGGTTGGCGACTTGTTGGACATCCCCATTGTCTACTCTTCTTTTTTCTTTATCTGATCTTTTTTCCACATATTAGTTCGTCCAAAATCACATTTGTTGGATGAAGGTAATTTTTTCTACATAATAAACATATTATTGGATATAAGAATATTTGTAAAATAGTTAAACTTAAGAATATTTGTACCATTTCCTCAGCAAGATTTGACAAACTTCAGAGATTTATTGACGTTCTTAATGAAAAGTTTAATACCTCAAATAGTATTGACGTTTAATCCCCATTGTCTACTCTTCAAAGCTTAATGAAAACTTCAGAAATTTTTAAACTTAAGAATATTTGTACCATTTCCTCAGCAAAATAGTCAAAATAAAAATGACAAGAAAGTGACAAATAGTATTGACGTTCTTAATGAAAAGTTTAATACCTCGAACTTCAGAGATAATCTTGATTTGAAAAACTCTTGCCAATGATGTGTTTCAATTATGTGGTAGTACATCGAAAGTGGGTGTAACAAAAGTTGGGGTTCATCCTTAAAAAGGATAATATGTTGTGTCATTAACCAAGACTTGAATTGACGAAATGCAACGCCCGCAATTTTTAGAATAGCCTTCTTACTTCTACCATCAATAATGAAAGCACCCTAAGCATTTAAAAAACTTGATTATTACTTTTCAAGTATAATATTAATATAATACATCAACAAAGGAAAATATACATACCTCAACAATATTAAACAGTTTTTCCTTTAAGTCAGTCGATACACACTTCCAAGATATATAGGTAATCAGGATATTCATGCATTCAATCTGTCTTTTGTTCGTTTAGCATTCAATTCGTCTTTTGTTTTTCCTGGAATATCAAGAAGGGTACCTATGATATTCATGCAAACATTTTTCTTGATATGCATCACATCTAAGCAATGTCTAACATGGAGATATTTCCAATAAGGGAGTTGGAAAAAAGCAAACATCCTATTCCAATAACATTTGGTACTTCCTTTTGTAACATTTCTTTTTTTCTTTTTTCTTCCTCTTTGAAAATCAAGATCTGTAGTTTTTTCAAATACAACCTCCCCAGACAAAGGTTCTGGAATACTTCCAAGTTCTCTCTGACCATCAAATGATTTCTTTTGACGTCGAAAAGGATGATTTTGTGCTAGAAATTTTCTATGGCCAATGTATGCCATTTTTTCCCATGTTTCAGTCTTAATGAAGTTGTGTTATCTCCAAAAATCGGACATGCTTTATAACCTTTGACACTACATCCACTAAAGTTTCCTTATGCTGGAAAATCATTGATCGTTCACAATAGAACTGTTCTTATGTTGAATAGTTCTTCTTTATAAGCATCATAACATTGCACACCACTTTCCCACAGATGTTTTAAATCATCAATCAATGGCTCTAAGTATATCTCAATGTCATCCCCTGGTTGTTTTGGACCTGAAATCAATATTGATAACATCATAAACTTTCTTTTCATACACAACCATGAAGGAAGATTATAAATGACCATACCAACTGGCCAACAACTATGCTTATAGCTCATATAACTATGTGGATTTATTCCATCTGTTGACAATGCTAAACGAAGATTCCTAGGTTCAGAACTAAAGTTCGGCCACATGGTGTCAACTAACTTCCAAGCTAGGGAGTATGCAGGGTGACGTAATTTATCATCCGTTTGTCTCCCATTAGCATGCCAAGTCAAATTTTTAGCACATTCAACATTTCTATGCATCCGTTGAAAACGTGGTATAGGAGGAAAATACCACATTATTTTGGCAGGGATTTTCTTCTTCTTATGTATGTCTTTACCATATTTCCACCTCGACTCACCGCATTCAGGACACATAAGTGCATTGGCATATTCCTTTCGATACAAGCAACAATTATTAGAGCATGCATGAATCTTTTCATATTCCATTCCTTGTGCACCTAATGTTTTCTTTGCTTCATCATTGATGTAGGGAGGTCATTAGTAGAAGGTAAGATATCCTTTAGTGCCTTTAGTTGTTCTGAGAAACTAATGTCACTCCATCCATGTCTATCTTTTAAGTCATACAACTTCACTAATGTAGACAACTTGGTGAACTTTTTGCATCCTTCATACAATGGCTTCTCAGCATCATTAAGCAACTTTTCGAATCCGTGGGATCTTTTGAATATTGCTCATGAGCAATTTCAACCATTTCTTTTATATTTCCAACATCATTCTCTTCATACCTACACTAAAAGGATTTTCCATGCAAGGATGAACTAGGAAGTTCCTCACCATGCAAAAACCAAATCTTAAAACTTTCATCAATCCCATTAAAATATAAATGATCTCTAATATCATTGTCATTATGACTTTGACAATTTCCACATTACAAACAAGGACAATGTATAGTAATATTATTTGTATTGGAAAATCCAAATTTGATGATGTTTTCCACACCCAACTCAAACTCTTTAGATAATCTACTCTTTGTCATCCATGATTTATCCATACTTATAATAAGCTAATCTTGGAACTACAAAAAAATATTACAATAATTCAAATTAGATAACTCATACAACTTATAAAATTTGTATGGAATTTATATCTATAGAGAATTTAAGAATCTTTATTCGCAGAAGATGATTGAAGACATAAAAACCAAGCAGATCAGCAAAATTAACATCTAAAACATAAACAATCCACCAAAATTTGGTCCAAATAATCAAACATTATATTCCAACAGAATCACAAAAATCCATAAAACCAAGCAGATCAGCAAAATATCACAAACTGCATCCTTAAACTAAAAAAAAAAACTGCATTTGTAAGTGCATCCTTAAACTAAAAAAAGAAACATCATCCGTAAGTGTATCCCAAAACTGTATCATCTAATCTAATCACAAAGTGCATCCTCAAACTAAAAAATAAACAAAAAAAGAAACATACACATAACAAATATATACACATTTCAATTAAAAAAAATATATACATATAACAAAAATGTTTGCATGAAATACTTACTCACAGCGAACGATCCCAACGACACCACAGAACGACGACCCACTGGACGACACCACCGATAGCAGATGACCACGGATGGAGGCGAGGCGACTAGAGAACGGACGACCACGGACCAGTGACAACAGACGACCCACCAGACGACACCACTGACAGCAGACGGCAACACTAGCGGACTAGAGAAATGCAGGTGGAGGCGACTAGGAGAAATGCGAACGGTCAAGGGTTTGGGGAAGGAGAAAAATGGAGAAAATGAAGTTATAAATCTAGGGCTTTTCATTAAAGTAAGAAAAAAAATATTATTAAGTAATTTTTTTTTATATTTTACTTAACACTAATAAAATGTCAAGTAAAGGTTCGCGTGAAAATATTAATAGACAAATAGAGACTAGACGATTGTTTAACAAGTCCAAATGATCGTTTACAAAATACTATACGATCGCTTAAATTATCTACATGATCACTGAGCTCTGCAACACGATCGCTGAGTAACAAAATGCTATATGATCACCTACCCAATGCTATACGATCACCTACCAAATGTTACACGATCGTTGAGCTCGGCTACACAATCGCTTAGCTCTGGTATACGATCGCCGAGCTCGGCTAAACGATCGCTTAGCTCTATTACACGAATGCTGAGTAACAAAATGTTATACAATCGCCTACCCAATGCCATACGATCGCTACCAAATGCTACACAATCGTTGAGCTCGGCTACACGATCGCTTAGCTTTGCTACACGATCGCCGAGTAACAAAATGCTATATGATCGCCTACCCAATGCTATACGATTTCCTATGAAATGCTATACGATTGTTGAGCACGGCTACACGATCGCTTAAGTCTATTATACGATCGTTGACTAACACTAGACGATCACCCAAAAAGACCCTGCGATCGCTTACCCGGAACTACCAAATACTATATAATCGCCTACAAAATTGGAGGCCTATCAAATATCCAAAATATTCTGTCAATCTCTGCTTTTTTTAACCCTTTTACTTGATACGAAAAAAAATGTCAAGTAAGACCTTATATTTCTTGACACAAAAATCATGTCAAGTAAAGGTTCGCATGAAAATATCCGAAATATTCTATCAATCTCTGCTTTTTTAACCCTTTTACTTCACACGAAAAAATATCAAGTAAGAGCTTCTTATAGTTGACACGTGAAACGTGTCAAGTAAGACCTTATATTACTTGACACGAAAATCGGGTCAAGTAAAGGTTCGCATGAAAATATCCAAAATATTCCGTCAATCTCCGCTTTTTTAATCCTTTTACTTGACCTTTTTTGTCCAAAATCATATTACTTGACATTTTTTTCCACATAAACATCAAGTAATAAAAAACTACAAGTGTCAAGTAATGTAGATTCTGTAGTAGTGCTAAGAAACTAGAACCGCATTCAAGGCTATGTCTATTTATATGCTACCCCAAGGAAACGAGAGGTGGTTATTTCGATCCTAAAGAAAACAAAGTATTTGTGTCGACAAATGCTACTTTTCTTGTGGAAGAAGACATATGGGAGCACAGACCCGGAAGCAAAAACGTGTTGAATGAACTTTTCAAAGAAACTACTGAATCTTCAACAAGAGTTGCTGAATTAGCCTATTACCTCAACAAGAGTTATTGATGTAGATTCATCTAGAGGGTCAAATCTACCTCAAGTGTTGAGGGAACCTCAACGTAGTGGGAGGGTTGCGAACCCACCTATTTGTTATATGGGTTTAACTGAAATCTTAGCTACGGTAGCTGATGGCGAGGTTGAGCATCCATTGTCTTATAAGAAGGCAAAGGATGTTGATAGAGATGAATGGATCAAAACTATGGATCTCGAAATGGAGTCTATGTACTTCAATTCAGTATGGGATCTTTTAGATCAACCTGATGGGTTAAACCTATAGGGTTAAAATGGATCTACAAGAGGAAACTGGGTGCTGATGAGAAGGTGCAAACCATCAAAGCTAGACTAGTGGCAAAGGGTTATACCTAGGTAGAAGGAATCCACTATGAGGAGACTTTCTTTCCTATTGCTATGTTGAAGTCTATCTGAATCCTCCTATCCATTGCCATATATTATGACTATGAGATATAAAAAATGGATGTCGAGACTTCTTTTTTGAATGGCAATCTTGAGGAGACCATTTATATGGTGTAGCCCGAGGGATTCATAGTCCAAGGTCAAGAGCAAAAGGTTTGTAAGCTTAATTGGTTCATTTATGGACTGAAACAAGCATCTCGATCTTGAAATATAAGGCTTGATATTGCAATTAAATCTTATGTTTTTTATCAGAACGTTGATGACCATTGTGTCTACAAGAAGATCATCGATGGTTCAGTAGTTTTTCTAGTGTTGTATGTAGATGATATCCTACTCACTAGGAATGATGTAGGTTTACTGATTACAATTAAGAACTTTCTAATGACCCAATTCCAAATGAAAGATTTGGGAGAGGCTTAGTTTGATCTGGATGCTCAGCTCTTTCGAGATCGAAAAGACAAAATGCTAACACCGTCTTAAGCATCATATATTAACAAGGTGCTTGTTAAGTATTCAATACAGAACTCCAAGATGAGGCTTTTTCCTTTCAGGTACGGAGTTACTTTATCTAAGGAACAGTGTCCTAAGACACCTCAAGATCTTGAAGATATGAGACGGGTCCCCTATGCATCTGCCATGGAAAGTTTGATGCATGTGATGTTATATACTAGACCTGACATCTGCTATGCAGTAGGGATAGTCAGTAGATATCAGTCTAATCCAGGATTAGATCCCTGGACAACCATTAAGAACATCCCCAACTATCTACGTAGAACGAGGGACTACATGCTTGTGTATGGTCGTAAGGATTCGATCCTTACGAGATACACGAACTCTAATTTTCAAAATGATAGGGATTCTCGAAAATTTATATCAGGATCAGTGTTCATTTTTAATGAAGGGGCAGTAGTATGGCAAAGCACCAAGCAGGGGTGCATCGAGGACTCCACCATGGAGGCTAAGTATGTAGCAGCTTGTGAAGCTGCCAAGAAGGCCGTTTGGCTCTGAAAATTTCTAACTGATCTGGATGTTGTTCCAGACATGTCAAAACCCACCACACTTTATTGTGATATAGTGGTGTTGTGGCTAATTTCCACGAACCTAGGAATCAGAAGTGCGGTAAGCACATAAAGCGAAAGTATCATCTCATTCGGGAGATTGTGCATCGAGGGGACATGATTGACACGAAGATAGCTTCAGAGCACAATGTTGCTTATCTATTTACGAAGACCCTCACAGCTATAGTGTTTGAGGGTTACCTGTAGAGTATGGTTCTATGGGATAGACTATGGCTGGACTAGGGCAAGTGGGAGATCTTGAACTAGGCGTGTTATGCCCTAGTTTATTGTTTTGTGTACTTGTATTTCATTATATTGTACAGTCTACTAGCTTTAGGACAAGTGGGAGACTGTTGGGGTTGATGCCTAAAATCTCGTAGGGTTCTATAGTTTATAAACTTTGTATGAACAAACTTTTATGTGATTAATAATATTTGATATTTTTATTCACTTTGTCTATAAATTATTTGATATTTTAGTTGCATTAACCACGACCCAATAAACAAACATCCAAGGTTATCTTTGTAACCTAAACATGTATGTAGAGACATATAGGTAGATCATATTTAAGTGATAATCTAAATGGTCTATAGTATATGAATAAGACTTGTATCTTATCCTGGTGACACTACGAGTATGGCCCGCTTTGTAGATGTTACAAATGTTGTAAACTGCTAGAAATGATCTGATCTTAATCATTCATATATTAAACATGCGAGCGGGGATATTCTATACAAAAGAATTCATATAAGACCAGACCATGAAATGATTAGTCTCATTATATAACACCGTTCATAATAGAGACTTTCATTCCACCAGGATGACCATAGGTAACATGACCTTAATCCTGCGTGAGTTGTGAACTCCTGTCTATGAGAGCAGTCTTTTGATTTATATGGCTGATAGTGGACAGATCATCGACTCAACATGCCTAGCATTTTGAGGATTCGTCTGATTGGGAAGCTTGGAACACAGCTACACAAGATGGAATTCACTCCTTTCCAGAAGCAGGGATAGGTAGATAAGTTGCTCCCTTAAAGGTTGGTTCCGGGTCTTGAACAATGTGGCACCACACCTTCTACTGATCCGAGAGGGGATTAGTCATAGTGGGACTATGATTTATTGTTCATTAGAGGAATCAGTGGTACTTAAGGAGTTAGATGTAACTACAGGGGCAAAATGGTAATTTGGCTCAATTGTACTTACGAGCAATTTGTGAAGGGTCATCATACTGTTGATTGGTTATATCTAATAGACACAAAAATATATCTGTAGTGCGAATAGTGCAGCTGTCGGTCTTTAGTGGGGTGTTCGACAGTTAACGGATGGTGGATAATATAATTAAAAAGTTTAATTAATTATTCACGTACCATTGAAGCATCAAGCTACAGGTTCATATGGTCCCCTTGGTAGCTCAAAAGAATTTAGTTGAGAAACATTTTTTTGGGTTAATTTGAATTATTCAAATTAATAAGAGGAAATTTAATTATATATGATATAATTGTTATAATGTATTTGATACATTATAGTTTAATGGAATAAAAGAATTATTTTTTCTTTCCTTCCTCAGAGACTTACGTTGAAACGCTACATGGTTGATGTTTGCTATACGATAGAAAGCAGAAAAGTTATGTATCTTCTTCAATTTTCTTCCTCCTCAAAAACTCAAATACCCTCCTTACCAAAATAATTAGAGCCCACAACTCCTGGACTCTCACCTTGAGTATACCGAAAGTTCAAAATAGTTAGAGTCCACAACTCTTGGACTCTCACTCTAAGTATACCGAAGGCTCCTAGTGATTGTGTTTTTTGTTTTGGTTCGAGTTTTCTTGAAGAGGGTCTTCAAGCTTATCGTTGTTTTTTAGTTTGTGGCAGTTTGAGGATATTATAAGAAGAAACTTTCTTCAAAGATATAATCTCTTGAACTTTTTTTTTTTTTTGTTTTTTTACAAAAGCATGCTCTAATTTATTTAAGAATGCATATCTTGTATGTTTGCTGTAAAATTGTTTTTCAATAAAAATGGAATTTGGATGATCCGCTTCCGCTCAAGAATCTCTTTAAAATGAGTTCCTTCATATATAAGATTGGTACCTCTTATTGTCATATGATTTTCATCGCTATCTCATTGCTATCTAATTTCTATCTCATTGTTATGTGATTTTTATTAGATATTAAGTAGTTTGTGACTTCATCTTTTGAAGAAATTAGGTTGAGGTTAAAGATTTTGTCAATTTCCCCTATCGGCATAACCATGGGACACAGACTTAATTTCTCAAAACACTTTTGACATTCATACAACTGCCACTTAAGTCGCATATTTCCTTCTCTTTTCTTTTAATTTGGACTTTATCCCAAATAAGGAATACACACAAAAACCCACGATATTTTTTCAACCAATTAAATAAATCTTATAATTTCTTTTAGAATACGAGAAAAGAAACCCAAAAAATTATCATCGAAGTTTTCTATTTTCCTTAACTTTCGTCCCATAGACGACTAATCATCCTTTCTCCCACTTCGCTCTATATTCTCTCAATTTCCTTCTCTTACTTTTTTTTCCCCACTTTTTCTTCTCTCTCAAATTCCCACTTTCCAAACTTTTCTTTTCTCTATTTTTCTTCTTCTTTTTTCTTTTTTCTTTTTTTTTTCAAATGGCTTCTCCAACCATTTTTTAAAATTATTTTAATCATTCTTTTTTTGAAATCAAAATAAGATGTGATATTTGCGAGTGTGCCTCTACTTTTTATTCTTCTGCAGATCTAGCAAATTGGCACAATCCAAGCATAAAAAAAAAAAGTAAAAATCTAAAATACCTTCTATCGTTAATATACTCAATGTCAAGTACATTTGTTAAGTGATATACCTTATGTTAAATATATATAGATGGTATACTATTAATAGACTCCATTCTAATTGCATTAGTTAATCAAGTATTTATTGATTGGTGCGTCTAATACATCCATGTTTTATATTTAATATACACTTATACGCTATTAATATACACTTGATACATTTGATATCCTTGATATACTCTTGATATACACATGATGCGCTCTTAATGTATTACTAATATACACTTGATACACTTGATATACTATTAATATATACTTGATACACTTGATATACTACTAATATACACTTTATATACTACTAATATACACTTATATACTTGATACACTACTGATATACTTGATGCACTTGATACTCGCAAATGTCCTCTCTATTTGATTATCTCTTTCTCTTTCTCTCTCTACCACTTGATAAACTACTGACAAATATTTGATACATTTGACCGATATACTTCATATATTTCATAATGATGTGCTTGACTGATATACTTGATATACTTGTCAATCATGCACTCATTTATACTGCAGATAAACTTGATACACTTGACTAGTATACATTATATACTTGATAATGATGCCCTTGACTAATAAATTGTTGATAAATCAGTCAATCATTGCTCCACACTATCTAGCACCACCTACCACTCCAGCTCCTCACCACTTATCTCTGTCGACCGTCGCACATCCGATCACCGATCATTGGTCATTGTTTTTCTACCTCTATATCTTTCTTTCCCCCAACATTTCTCTTTCAAAAACTCCACACCATTTGTAAATTATGCCCACTACACCTTCCCGTCTTTTACCTTTGTCGTCACCCCATATCCGGTCATCAGTTGTCGGTCGCTATTTTTCTTTCTCTATCTCTCTTTCTTTCTCTATTGATGAGATATAAGTATATAATATTCAAAAGCATAATAGAACCAACATAAAAAATGGAACAAAATTAATGTAAAAAATATCTAAATTTTCAACGACTTTAAACTGCACATACAAAACTGTACACAAAACATAAAAAAATTATCAACACCAAACAGCAATGAAATGCATAAAAAATCAGAAAGTGTAACAGAAAAATCGAGATAAAGAGTTTAGAAGAAGAGCTTATCTATTAGTTTTTTGTCATATGTTGTAACCACCGGCTCACCTTGAGCTCTCTTCTTTTGAAAATGTAAACCTACATATAAAAGAGAAGAAACCAGCTCAATCCAATCAGATCTTTCTTTCGCTGAGGGAAATACTGCTTCGAGAGAGGGCGGTACGGAAAGAATTTAGTGATTCACCTAACACTTCAAAGCGTTACGGTTGTGCTTCTTTAGAGGGAAGTCCCATGCATAGTCAGTACTATAGCCCCAATCATGGCTACTACGCCCTGAGAAAGTCACCGGCGGTAGGTTAGTACAGTTCTCCTGCAGTTGATTTGGCCCCACGCTGATTCATGAGCTTCTTCTTGAGTCTAGGAAATAATAATCAAATCAAAAGAAGCGGTTGGGCGAGAACAAGAAATAGTTCAATAAGGAGTGAGAGAGTGTTAGGAACCTACACTCGACCACCTCTCTAACAAGCTTCACGATCAATAAACAGAAAGAAATTAAGAAGAAAAGAGCAGGGAATAATAAAAAATAACAACGATCTTCTTATTGAACTATTTCTTCTTAAACAGGCGCAAGTTCCAGACATTTCACATCAAAAACAAAAGAAAAATGAATGAAATACTCAAACGACAAGAGACTCAAGCAACCCAGCTCTGGATTCGAGAGATGCTGGGAAATCCCTCCATGGAGATCGACTCTTCCCTCTTTTTCACTAATTTTCCTCCCCCCCTTCGTTTCAGCATTCTCCCCTTTTGTTCAACATCCCGTGATCCCTTCTCCAACGACCTCCTCCTCTATTTTGTTTGTTGAAACCGTATATTCACCTCCCACTATCTCCTTAACCACATTCATGTGTGAGTTTCCCTTTTTGCCCCTCCTTTTATAAGTAAATACAATTGGAGGTTTTACATTACCGCTCCTCTCAAAGTACACCTTGTCCTCAAGGTGGAATGATGGAAATTTTCGTCTTATGTTCGGTGCTGATTCCCATGTAGCCTCACTATCCAGGAGACCCTTCCACTTTACTTACCATTCTTGTATATTCAGCTCTCCATTCCACCTTACTTCTAACACAACTTCAGGGGCAACTTGTAGCTTAAAATCTTCGGTGAGCATCGGTGGTAAGTGTTGCACCCGTTGAGATTTGCCCAATTTTTTCTTGAGTTGAGAGACATGAAACACATCATGTATAGCTGCTTCAGGTGGTAGATTCAAACGGTATGTTATTTCTCCTATCTTCTCGGACACTTGATAAGGACCAAAAATTCTAGGGGACAGCTTCTCACTTTTTCTTTTTGCCAATGAACGCTGTCTATAGGGTCGTAGTTTGAGGAAGACTTCTTCCTCTATCTCAAATTTTAACTCCCGTCTATGCTGGTCGGCTTGCTTTTTTATTCTGTTTTACGCTATTACTAAATTCTCTTTGAGCGTGTTCAAGGTCAGGTCTCAATCCTTTAAGAGCCTATCCACACTGTCATTGGTTGACTTTGTTTCTCTATAGTGCACTAGCGGTAGGGAGGTACGACCATAGATTGCTTGGAAGGGTATGGTTCTTATAGACACATGGAAGGTAGTGTTATACCATTACTCTACCCAAGACAGCCATTTATTCCACCTAGTGGGTTGTTCATTGCAGATCTCTAGGCAGTGATTTACTCGTTTGTTTGGCCATCTGTTTAAGGATGGAAAAAACCGTGCTTCTTTTCAACTTGGTTCCCAAAGCTGTGAATATCTCCCTCCAGAAGTTATTCAAGAATATCTTATCCCTATCCGTGGTAATCGACTTAGGGATGCCATGAAGCTTGATGATTTCTTGAATAAAGATTTCAGCCACCTGTTTAGCTGAAAAAGGTGTTTCAATGGAATGAAATGCCCATATTTGCTTAGCCTATCTACCACCAGCAAAATGGAGTCGAAACCCCCTACTCTCAGAAGTCCCTAGATGAAATCCATTGTCAATTCTTCCAGAGTTAGTTCGGGAATGGGCAGTAGTTGCAGCAGTCCTGCAGGCATTAGAGACTCAGACTTGTTTCGTTGGTAAGCTCATAGCTTTCCACATATTTCTTTATATCATTTTTCTTTCCCGGCCAATACAACTCACCATTCATTCGTTTGTATGTTCTCAAAAACCCCGAGTGACCCCCAAGTATCGAATCATGAAATGTGTGTAGAAGGGATGTTATTAGAGTTGAATGTCTCGGAATTACCAAACTCCCTTTGGTAGTTAGGTTTGCCATCCGAGTTTTCTTTCAACAAGGAAATGATCTGTTGTAGCTCCTCGTCCTCTTCCACCTCTCTAAGATTGAGCTCCACATCTACCACTGCTGAAGAGTACAGGCTGAGGAGTTTTGAGGGTAGTTGCACACGTGAAAGGGCATCAGCTGCCTTATTCATTAGTCCCGATTGGTAAACGATCTCAAAATCATATCCTAGGAGCTTGGATAACCAGTGCTGGATTGTGGTTGCACTTCCTTCTATTTTATTAGAAATTTCAATGCTTTTTTATCTGAGATTACCGTGAATCTTCCCTATAACAAATAATGTCTCCATCTTTGGGCAGCTAATACCACTACCATTAATTCTCTCTCGTAGATTGACTTATTTTGTGCCCATTATGAAAGTTTTTTATTGAAGAAGGCAATTGGCTTGTCCCCTTGAGTTAGCACAGCCCCCACTTCTGTCCCTAGGGCATCAGTTTCTATGATGAAAGGTTGATTGAAATCCGGTAATACGAGAACAGGGCACGATATCATCTATTGTTTCAAACCTCAAAGGCTCGGGTGGCTGCTTCATCCCAATTGAAACTATTTTTCTTGAGTAATCTCGTTAAAGAAGCTGCTCTAGTGCTGTACCCCTTGATAAATCAGTGGTAATACCCTGTTAACCCCAAAAATCCTCTCAATTCAATCACATTTGTGGGGCACGGCCAGTTTACCATAGCTTGGATCTTCTCTCCATCTGCTTCAACCCCCTGTTGTGAGATCCAATGCCCTAAGTATTAAATTCTCTCTTGGTAGAAAACACACTTCTTTTGATTTGCAAATAGTTGGTTATCCCTTAGCACATTGAATACTACCCCAGGTGAGTCTCGTGGTATGAAATCTCTGGACTATAAACCAAGATGTCATAAAAAAACAAAAGTATAAAACGACGTAAGAATGGTCTAAAAACTTGATTCATGAGGGATTGGAATGTCGCGAGTGCATTAGTGAGCCCAAAAGGCATAACTAAGAACTCGTAGTGTCCTTCATGGGTCCTAAATGCCGTCTTCTCAATGTCTTTCTCCCTCATTCGAATTTGGTGGTACCCAGACTTCAAATCGAGCTTAGAAAAAACCACAGCCCCGTGCAACTCATCAAGTAGTTCTTCGATTACAGGAATAGGGAACTTGTCTACTATTGTAGCTTGATTCAACCTCCGGTAGTCTACACAAAATCACCATCCACCATCTTTCTTTTTCACCAACAATACTGGACTTGAGTAGGGACTTCAATTGGGTCGAATGAAGCCGGCTTGTAGCATTTCCTGGACTAACTTCTCTATCTCTTCTTTCTGAGCATAGCCATACTTATAAGATCGAACGTTGATTGGATTTATGCCCTTATTGATGGTTATTCTATGATCAACTGCTCTTCTAGGAGGAAGAGAGGTGGGCAAGATAAAGATATCTTGATTTTGGTCCAACATCTCTTGGATCATGATGCGTAGCATGAATCGAGCTTGGTCTTTCTCCCCCTTCTTTGTCTCTTCAAAATCCTTAATCTCAAGGTGCTGGAAGTCCACCAAGAACCCTAGATCTTCTTCATCCTACTGCTTAATCAATGTTTTAAAAGATACTTCCGCTTTAGTGAGGGATGGATCCCCCCTCAACATGACCTGAGCTTCTTCTAACCAGAAAGCCATGGTTAAAGAGGGCCAATGAATACCCATGAATCCTGTGGTACACAACCAGGGCATCTCAAGAACTACATTCATTCTCCTCAATTCCATTGCTAAGAAGTCAGCCTTCACTGTTAAGTTCGGTAGTTTGAGCTCTATCCCCTTACATATCCCATTACCTTCTATCTCGCTCCCATTTCCTATAACCACCCCAAATTTTTTTTGATGTTCCACCAGTAATCCAAGTTCCCTCACTGTATCATGATGTATAAAGTTGTGTGTAGCACCAGAGTCGATGAGTACTACCACCTCTTTTCCTCTAATTTCTCCCCTTAGCTTCATGGTTCCCTTCGCAGAAAACCCAAGTAGTGAGTTCGGTGATAGCTCTGCCTTCTCCCTCACCACGAATTCTTCATTTCGGCCACTTCTTCCCTTTTTACCACCTCTTCTTCCCTCATTTCTTCCTCTTCTTTGGTTATGAATAGCATCAGTTGCCTATTCTCCTTGAATTTACATCGATGCCCGGGTGTGTATTTTTCATTACAACGAAAACAGAGCCCCTTATCCAGCCAGTCTTTGAAGTCCGCGTCACTCAACCTCTTTAGAGGTGCCTCTTTTTTTATGGGAAAATTGGGTTTCGCCGGAATGGGTAATATCGGCTTCACCGGAATCGCGACTTGCTTCATAGAGGGGTTGTCCTGATTCTGACCTTGGGTTTTTTCGCTCACCTCCATCTTGTCATTCAGGCCCATTCTTTGGATCAGCCCACTATTGCCCATTTCCTTTAACGCTATCTTAAGGGCGATATTTCTGTCATTAACCAACTGTGCTTCCTTCATACAATCATCCAAGGATTTGGGATTTCGACTAATGACTTTAGCTTGCAGCTCCGGTTCCAGTCTGTTCATGAACGCATCCCTCAAAACCTCCTCCGATAGGTCCCGTAAGGGTGCCGAATAATTGACAAACTTCTTCACATATTCTTGGTAAGAACCTTCCTGTCAGATTTTGAGAAGTCGTGCACACAGACTCCCTTCCCCTACCTTCCGATAATGTTCAAACAACCTTCGCTTCAGTTCGTCCCAAGTAATGATGGCCCTTCGGTTATTACTCTAGCGGAACCAATCGACTTCATCGGAGGCAAAGCTGATCACTACTACTTTAACTTTCATCGGAGAGATTGTGTATCTCAAAGTAATGCTCTGCGCGGTAAACCCATGACTCCGGATTGTCTCCTGTAAATAGAAGGATTTCGAGTAACTTGTACTTACCTCTATCTGAGCTTTCAATTCCAGAGATTTGAGAGGACTCCGCTTCCTCTACCTTTCCTTTCGCCTTGAGTGTGCTCCCCTCCGTTAACGTCGACTCCTCTTTCTTTCGAGCTATATTGCTCTCCTGAACTTCCTCAGTGAGCTTTTCGAGGTTTTTGCACAAGCCCATCAATAGGTCTCTTAGCCCTACCATCTTCTTCTCTGCGCTGTCCACCCTCTCTTCCAATTGTTTCTGTGTCATGGCGCGCGTTTTCCCCAGGATTGCGGCTCTGATACCACTAATGTTAGAAACCTACACTCGACCACCTCTCTAACAAGTTTCACGATCAATAAATAGAAAGAAATTAAGAAGAAAAAAGTAAGGAATAATAAGAAATAACAACGATCTTCTTATTGAACTATTTCTTCTTAAACAGGCACAAGTTCCAGACGTATTCACACCAAAAACAGAAGAAAAATGAACGAAATACTCAGAAGACAAGAGACTCAAGCATCCCAGCTCTGGATTCGAGAAATGCTGGGAAATCCCTCCATGAAGATCGACTCTTCCCTCTTTTTTACTAATTTCCCCCCCCCCCCCCCCACCCCCCCCCCCCCCCATTCGTTTCAACCTTCTCCCCTTTTGTTCAACCTCTCGTGGTCCCTTCTCTAATGACCTCCTCCTCTATTTTGTTTGTTGAAATCGTGTATTCACCTCCCACTATCTCCTTAACCGCATTCATGTGTGAGTTTCCCTTTTTGCCTCTTCTTTTATAGGTATATAGGATTAGAGGTTTTACAGAGAGATATGAGATCAATCTGTAAAATCAAGAAAAAGCAATAAAGTGATACTCCCCTTATTTTGCATAGTGGACGTAGGCCTCTTGCTGAACCACTTAATCTTCTTATGTTCTCTCTTCTTCTTCCCTGACCATCTTCTTGTTCTTCTTTGCATCCTCTACTCGTTTCTGGTTTCATATAGGTGAATCTCTGATGTCTTGAAGCTCGAATTCACCATTTCTTCTCCAAAACCCTCAAGAACTCAGAAGTTCAAAGAAGGAAGAAAATTACTCTCGGAAAACCATCTGATTCACACTATTTTCTTTTCCTGTCTGCTTGACAAGTTGAAAAGAATAATCACCTTTAGCTGATACGTGGCAGATAAGAAAGGCTGAAGAAAACTTTCCTAAATCCATTATCTTGTTTATGTTGGGTTGAAGCTTCAAGATTGGAATTGGGCTTACTACATTAATCGAGTTTGGGCCTGCAAAAGAGAAAGCATATTTGTAATACATAGTAGAATAAGAGAAAAAATCTAAAAATATATTACATCTTTAAAATATTTGCAAATATAGATGAGTTGACTAGTCAATCTTTGATTTTTTTAATTTCCAATTTTCCCCTCCCTTGTCTTATTTTGTTGTACACATTTTTTTAGTCTTTTTATTTTCTTTCTCTTCTTCGATTTTTGCTTCTTCCCTCCCTTTTTTCATTTTATTTTCTTTCTCAGTTTTTGCTTCTTTTTTTATTTTATTCTTTTTTTTATCCGATTTTTGCTTCTTTTCTTTATTTTTTTTTATTTTCTTTCCTTTCCTTCTTTTTTCCTTTCTTTTTCTTTCCTTTCTTTTTTATTTTCTTTTATTTTCTTCCTTTTTTCTTTCTTTTTTTCTTTTCTTTTTTTAAATTTTCTTTTCTTTCTTCGGGTTTTGCTTTTTTTTTTTTATTTTCTTTCTTCGGTTCTTCCTTATTCCTTTTTTTATTTTTATTTTCTTCCTTTTCTCCAATTTTTGCTTCTTCCCTTGTCTTTTTTTTTATTATTTTATTTTCTTTTTTCTCAGAGTTTTTTCTTCCTTTTTTTCTATTTAATTTTCTTTCCTTTTTTCAGTTTTTGCCTTTTCTCTTTCTCTTATTCTTAAAATTTTTTTTCTTTTATTTGAATTTTTTCTTCTTCCTCCTTTTTTTTCACAAGAATTATGAAGCTAAGATCCGTACGTAGGACTTGAGAGTACTCAATTCATAAGTGATTTAACACCAACAAACCAATCATCAAGTTTGATTATTATAACAAATAATAAATATAAATAGCAAATGAAAGTCTATCACTGATAGCCACTAATATTTTCTATCATTGATAACCTAATCTTTGATTATATTTTCGTGGTTAATAGCCACTTATAGAAATCTATTATTGATAGCCAATTTAGTGAATTTAATTAATAAAGTTGAATCTCGAACAAAAATGTAAGTGGAATGCCTAGAAGTTATCACTAATAGTATGTTTATCAGTGGTAGAACCTATCATCAAAAAAGGACTTATAAATGTTTGGGAAGGATAAGAAAGGGGCAAAAAGGAGTTTAGTGGCTATGATTGATAGAAGCTACTACTGATAGCATGTTATCAGTAGTAGAAGCTAATACTAATAGCATGTTATCGATGATAGAAGCTACCCGATAGCACGTTATAGGTGATAGAAGCTACGACTGATAGCACATTATCGGTGATAGAGAACTGTCACTGGTAGCATGATATCAGTGAGATCATTGATAGCATTTTATTAGTGATGTTATCAATGAAAGAAGCTATCACTGATAACCACAATATGAGTGATGTTAGTGATATCAGTGATAAAACTTAGGTGATATCTCTATCCGTGATAACAACTGATAGTTGTTATCAGTGATAGCCATGATAAAAGATTATTAGTGATAACTACTATGGTAATCAAAGTTGTTGGTCTTCTTTCAAAGTTGATCCCTATCTATAAATCTACCATTGATAGCCACTGATAGCCTTAAGTAGTAATATTTCAACGTTGATTCAAATTGATGAAAGTGAATCAATGATAACTACTAATAATTGATAGCAAATTAAAAGCTAATATTTCAAGATTGTATTAATTTTTGTCAAATTCAAGTTATCGCTGATAGCAACTATCATCGATAGCAATTGATAGAAGCTATCAGTGATAGCAACTGATAGCAGCTATCAGTGATAGCTTTTAATTTAAGAAAATGGGGAAAAAGCGAATAAAATAATGGCTAGGCATGGGTTTTTTAGTCTTTACCATTTTTTTTATCTATATATGCAATTATTTTATCCTTGTACTACATATTCTATTATTTTAGGCTTGAATTCTATTTATGTAACTAGCCCAAAGAGAAAACAAATTAGTTGTTTGGGCTACATAAAGTAAGTTGCATCAACAAAAATCAGATAGCAATAGTAGAAAATCACAAAGTACGTTAAATTCATAAATCACCAGCCAAATACAAGCACAAAAAAAAAAAAAATTAAATAAGGCACATGTCCACAAATCTACAATCGATGATCTTTTCAAATTCAATAAAATTAACTCGATTTCTTCTCTCACAATCTATAACTCACGAAAAACCTTCATGATTTTAGATTCTCATTAATCTATAACTAACATAACAAATTTAAATGAATCAATCAAAGATAAAATCATACGTGATACAGATGATGAAAAAATCTAAAACAGAATTGATACTCCAGTTTGGTTGGCTGATTTTATTACAGGCAGAACTCAAGCAACATGTTGTGCAAAGGCATTGTCATAAACATTGTTACATGTCTGGCAACAAATTCTGCATAATATATTTTCCATATCTATCTGTGTTATTTGTAGATCTTCGTATGTGCATTCCTTATTTTTCTGCCGAGAATATTTATTCACTCAAGAAATAGATTTTCATAGCTAGCCTTATTTATAGGAAATTTGTAGCACGTTTTGTTTTTATTACAAAAAAAATAAATATATGTCCTTTTCTAAAACTATTTGCATATATAAACTATTTCAGAAATACATTTACAGTTTTTTAATTCCTAAAATAACCGTCTTCTCCTTTGTCTTCATCATCGTTCTTCTCCCCCTTCTTCTTCATCAATTTATTTATGTATTTGTGTTTTTTCACCGCGACACTTCATCATCGACGTATTCAATCTCTTGTGCATTTTCCAAGTACGTCTTCTACATTCTTTGTCTCTCAATTCTGAGAGGAACGATTAATCAGTTGTTTGCTCGTGACTTCTTCTTTCTACGTTCGATTTGGTATTTCTACTCACGATTTTGTATTGTTTCATCCTTTTCTTGTTCAATTCTTTTACCATGTCTAGATATTCTTCCTTCGTTTTTTTATTCGATTTCATCCAAGTTTTTAAATTCTTTTCCTTTGTCCTTTTTATGTTTCATTGATTTTACTTGAAGTATACTCAGTTTTTTTATTCGATTTCCTCAGTTTTCTCGTTTGTTCTTCTTTAATTTTTCCTTTGAGTCTTCATAACTTAATTTCTTTTTCATTTATATTTAGGTTTTTTTCCAATCAGTCATGAACTTTCTATCACTGATATTAGTAGTCATGAACTTCCTATTACTGATATTAGTAGTCATGAACCTATCATAGAGGTTAGTCTACTGATGATAGATACATATCATATTGTATCAATGATATTAGTCTATCACTCATACTATAATATATTTGTAATAAGGAGAGTTCCGCTGTCAGTCTTTAGTGCAGTGCCTGACAGTTAACGGATGGTGGATCCCATGACTAAAGACTTTATTCAGTTATTCATGTACCATTGCAGCTTTGAGCTACAGGTCCATAATGTCTCCTTGGTAGCTCAATGGATTCAAGTTGAGGATAAATTCTTGGTGTTGATTTGAAATGTTCAAATTGACAAGAAGTAATTCGATATATATGATATGATCGGTATGGTGTATGAGATACATCAAATGGAGGATTAATATAAGTGGGATTTAGATTAAGTGCCATGGAATATAAAAAGAGCTATGGTTTGTATGTTTCATGAGATGAAATATTAAAACTATAGGTTATAAATATAGTATGATAAGTTCGTTAACATTTATATTTATAATAACATTAATTATTGGATAATTATCTCTTTTTCTCTAATAACCAATTGAGTGGGAGGTTATTAGTGGTTTCATGGTAACCGTGAGAAAAAAGAAAAAATGTTTTCCTAATTCTAGTAAGAAAAAAGAAATAAGATTTGAAAAATTGTGTATTTTAGGTTTTCCATTCTGAAAAAGTTCTCACAGAGAAGTTGTCAAGTAAATCAAATTTACTAAGCGACAGCTTGGAGTTAGCTAAACGATCGTGGAGTGTTCTTACACGATAGACACTCAACTAGACGATGAGCTAAACGATCACATAGCTTTTGCTAGATGATCGCATAGCTTTTCCTAAACAATTGGGCATCGACCTATACGATAGGTTTTTCCATCTCCCACTTGCTCAATCATTTACATGATTGTGATTCCTCTAATTTTCTCCCTCTAACCAAGTGCACACAGAGCCCATCCTCTGGATTCTCATATCGAGAATACCAAGGTAACCTTCTTGGTGGTGTCATACTCAAGTCGACACTGTCGAGGTTCTGTTGAGGTTATTCGCAGTGTTCGGGTTGTTCATGACCTTGGCGATCGCTTAGTTTGATTGCGCGTGTTCGTGCAGTGTAGCGGTCGTGTTGGACGTTTGTGTGTTGCTGTGATCGAGCATTCATGATCAAGGAAATTGAAGATGAGTCTACAAAGGTTTGTTGATTCTTCCCTTGATCTGTAGTAAAACATGTTGTAATTTATATTTTATGCAAAACCACATGTTTCTGTTTATAATTGTAATTGTAAAGTTCATATACGATTGAAATTTGGAAAGATCCTTCCCCTACTCATGGAAATCCTCGTGCCCGATTTCCTTCACTTTCCTACTGTGGTACGCCGACTACTGGAGATAGCATGTAATTAGCAGAAGCAAATAGAATCATTAAGTGCTCTAATTCATAAATTTTACAATTTATGAAAGCAAGTTCATAATAGAAAAATAGGGTTTGAAATATACCTTTGTAGAACTCCTTTAATCCACGAAATCAGCTTCAAATTTGATTCCAAATACTTGTGAACCAACAGTGGATCTTCCTTACTATTCTCTATGTCCTTAGATTGGATTGTGGGATCCAAAATGAATAGGAATTGAGAAAGTTTTTAAGAGAAAAAGTCTGGTTTTTTCTGGTTTTGAAGAACTCTTCATCAAAACTTAATTGTTTGCAAAATCAACCATCTAAGAAGAAGACAACAAGTGCAGATCTGTTGAGGTTTTATTCATCTCAACCATGCAATCAGATTGCATAGCCAATGACAGCTCCTCCTTGTGAGATTTGAGTGGGAATTGAGTGTTGAATATTGGAAAAACCCATTCAAAATACCACTCATAAAAGAAATTGGTTTAAAAAAAAAATTCATTTTAAAAATCAAATTTCAAAATTTTAATTTAAATTTCTAAAACTTAAATTAAAAGTAAAATTTATTTATTTTGATTTTTCATAAAATTAAAATTTTTTATTTAAAATAATTAATTAATTTTAAATGAAGTTTATTTAATTAATTCTACTAATTTAATATCAAATATTAAATTAATTAAACACCAACTTCACAACCATGAATCTCTATCCATGTAATTTAATATTTAAATTGAATTTAAATATTAACCAATTTTTCAATTTCATTTAATTCAATAATTAAATGTATAATTATATTGCATATAATTACTAATTCCCTTAATTCGAATTTGAACGTTTCAAATTAAACTCATCACTCTATTCTAAGGTTTAATCCGTTTGTGACTTAGTAAGGGAATCTAATGAACCTACAGATCATGGGCTCTAACAATCCGAGATTAATCGGCTAAACTTTTTAAACCAAACTAATCAACATTCGTTAACTACCTGATCATTCTACTAAAGCCCAGTAGTTGCACTCCCTTCACTATAGATATAATTGTATCCACTCGATATAACCATAATTAGTAAGTTAACCCTTCACAGGTTGTTCGTAATAACGGCTAGGTCAATAGTTGTTTTTCCCTTGAAATTACCTCTTGTTCCTTAAATTCCACTAAGCCACTAATGAATAATTAGTTATGATCCAATCAACAAACCGAGTCCCTCTCAGGCCAATGAAAGGTTGGACCCATTATTCAAGACTCGAAGTCAATATTTAAGGGAATAACTTTTTTACTATCCCTAAAAGTGTGTAGGAGTGAATTTCATCTTGCATCCTATGTCCCAAATTATCTATCCAGCCTTACCCTTGAAATGGGAGGCTTATTGAGTCAGCGCTGTTTAACCCTCACCCATGAAAATCTAAGGATAATCTCGAATAAATAGGACTTCATAGTTAGCTCAGGATTAAGGTCTAGTTATCTAGGTCATTGCTTTGAAGTAGTCAGTCTTAAACAGTAAACAATGTTATAAAGTAAGAGTGACTCATTTCTTGGTCCGATCTTATACAAACTCTTTACATAGGACGCCTCCACTTGCATGTCTCCACATGAACAAATTAGGATCATTTGTTTATAGCACCCTACAAAGATTGTAACATCTACAAATTTAGCCGCATCGCACAAAGTTCAAGTACTCATGTAATAGCAACGGATCTTTAGTTTATTCGGTTTCGATTATTTCTAAAATAAAATGAGCAATTCATACATTCAATAATAAATTTATTGAATCAATACTTCAATAACATCTTTATTGATCAACATAATAAGTTTATTGTTTAAAAACCACGAGTTTTAGGACAGAAAACCCAATAAACTCCAACTTGGACTAAAATTATGGTTACACACATTTGTACATATAATGTTGATATTTAAGTTTTTAGAGAGAAATACAATAAACTAGGGCATCACATACTCGTAGTTTTGTCTTTACCAAGTATCATATACCTCGGGTACCATATACCTATGGGTTCTTCTCCCATTTGCTCTAGATTATATAACCCATATTCCTAGACTTACTAGGTGACCCTCATACACTTTAGCCGAGAGGACCTCTATAAACATATCCATATACAACAGACTTCTAATCAATAAATAGGGAACACATCTTATATCCTCAACTTCTTGATTCTCAACGCCAACACCAAATATTTGATGATTCGAGTTTCTACTAAACTTATGTTATGGCTAGGATGTTACGCAACCTTCCCACTACGTTGAGGCATTCTCAACTCTTTGAGTAAGATGTACTTGACCTATCTTAACAACTTTTATTTTAATGTCAGCTTAATCAATAACTCTTGATATAATCATGATCTTTCATGTATACCTCTTGAAGTAAAATATAATTTCTCGATACAAATACCTGATATTCTCTTGAGTTGAAGAAGTATACTGCTTTTGGGTAGCCTACAGATAGGCATATTGTTTGAACGATGTTTTAATACCTTAGGGTTCGACACAAATACATGTGTCGGTCTTTCCCAAATTCTGAAATATGTAAACAACCTTTACTGGTCATAAACCAATTTTATGACTTTTCCACATCCCATATGGAGTTTCAGAAAACACTTTTTATGGAATGATGTTCAAAAGAGTATATAGCAGTCACTACTGTGTATCCCCAAAACGATTTATGTAACTAAGCAAAAGCTCATCTTACAACCGAACCATGTTTAACAAGCTTCTGTTATTCTTCCCGATACATTGCTCTGCCAAGGCACTAGGTGTAGAGACTTGTTACTGGATTCCATGTTCTATTAAATAGTCTTGGAAATCTCATATTTTCTGTACACTCCACCTCGATTTGATTGAAGTGTCTTAATTGCTTTACCTAACAAGTTTTTATATACCTTAAACTTTTCAAGTGTTTTAGACTGATGATAAAGTTAGGCAAATATAACCATACATTAAATAATCATCAATATAACCGATGAAATATTTATACCCTTTTTGTGCCTTGACATTCATCAGACCATAAAGGTCTGTGCACTAAGAGTTCCAGGATCCTTCCTTTTAGCAGGGAGATTATTTTGAAACAAAGCACTACATTCGTATGTTTGTGCAACTGTTTCATTTTCTCTGATCTTTCTCTTGTTGGCTAGAATGTCCTTGAGGAATTTCACATAGCTCGGCATTTGCTCTAATGCTTCTATTAAGGGAATATTAATATGCAGTTGTCGAAGAACGTCCAGGAACCTCTGAAATTGCTTACTATCGTCTTTCTTTTTCAGCCTAGACGGGAAAGGTGGAGGATCCCGGCCTGTTTCCTGCTCACTTTGTTGCTTATGAGGTCCTGTGCTTGCTGTGTGTTGTTGGTTGGAGGTTGCATTGATTGAGAATTTAAGTCTTCAGAAACTCCATCTTTGGTAAATAATCTTGCTTTTGAATTGGGGTTGCTTTCGTTATTTTGTACTTGGTCATCATCAATAGTTGACTCAGCTGGTACTGATACCGCATCTGGTACCTTTGGCGCAATTGGGGCTGTTGTTTTGCCGCTCCGCAATGTCATGACATGACATTGTTCTTTACCTTTTGGCCCCAATATTCCTTAACTTCCTTGTGATGTACCAGGCGTTTTCTTCTTTAATTCTCTTTCAAGCTGATCTAGTTGGTCTTCTAATTCTTTAAGAGAGTCAGCTTGCGACTGTCTCATTGCCTCACTCTGTTCAATGTAATGCTTTAGTGAAATTTCCAGAGACAAGGTACTGCAAGAGGTATTATATGCAAACAGTTGGTCGCATGGCTGTGTACCCTGAAAATCACTTGGACTATAATCCTTGGTAGTGAAAACCGGAGGGTTGCCTCGATCCTCTTGATAACTAAATTGATAGAAACTATGGTCTTCGTGATAGAGATTCTCATTCTAAGTGAAAATTGGATGATTCCCCCAATCATGGTTGTGGTTGTTGCCCCATGATTCATCATAAATTGAATATACTGGTTGTTGATCCCATGGGCAGACGTCTGCTAGATGTACTACTCCCCATTGAGTGCAATCCATAGCGGTTATATGAGTCACCGCGTTAACTTGCGCTGCTCCCTGGGAGAGAGTTTTTCGCTGATTAGCCACCGTCTGAAGGAGCAATGTCATCGTGGTCATTTGCTCGATCAATGTGCTCATTGTGTCTATTGGCACATCGACCCTCTCTACTTTTTCTGGTTTCATACATCTTACCTCAAGCCCATTATCAATCCATTCGTCAGAATGTCGCGATATACAATCCAAGATGCCCTTTGCTTCTGTATATGACTTATTCATTAATCCTCCTTCTGCAGAGGAGTCGGAAACTGCTCATGTTGATGGGTCTAGGCCATTGTAAAAGGTTTCCATCAAGATATTATCAGGAATCCCAATATGCGGACAGTTCTTTACTAACTGTCGGAATCGCATCCAAGCGGTGCTCAAGGTTTCATAACTCTTTTGCTCAAAATTCAACACCTTTCTTCACCTCCTTATGTTGACAGATGGAGAGAAGAATCTATTCATGAACCTATCAACCAACAGTCCCCATTCATGAATTTCGCCTGGCTCTAATGCTTGAGCTCACCTCTTTGCTTCATCCCGCAATGTGTACAGGAATAGATACAGTTTAAGATTTTCTTGAGTTACACCAAGCGGAGAGAATGCACTACATATGTATGCGAAGTTTTTTAAATGTGCGTGTGGGTCTTCTCCCTGTAATCCTCCGATTTGTCCCACATTCTTAATCATTTGCAGCATGATCGGTTTTATCTCGAAGCTTTCATTCCCGTCAACTACTGGTTTTGAAATTCCTGGTAAAAATTTTATAGATCTGGTGCTGCATACTCCCTTATAGGGATGTTCTGATCAGCGGCAAGAAAAACAGGATCTTGCACTGGCAAATCTCCTCTCAGGTTTCCAGTAGGAGCCATATTCTTTTCAGTCGTACTTCTTTACCAGTTAATTCAACCCTGATGAACTCTGCGCGAAGAATATACTTGATCTCTGGGTCCACTTAGAGTTACCAGACCACCTCCAGTACTCCTAAGTCGTCAGACTGCTCTCCGCGTTTAACAGTCAGTTCAAAGAGATCTGTCCTGCAAAATACCAAAAACCACTCAAACAATAAACCATTGACTAAGTTCCCCGGCAACGGCGCCATAAACTTGTAACGTGGGTATTGTATGTATGATATTCAATGCTCATGATGATGCGATACTACTACTATTTATGCGTTAATTAGAGATGCTCAAGTAGTATGCCCTGCGTTGTCACAAGTTTCCTTACGATGGAACCAAGTATAACTCAACCGCAAGTTTCTCGGTGTGATCCGAAGTCGAACACGGGGAAGTGATGCCGGTTATTGCGGTATATTCATGGTATATGCAATCGGGTTTTTAATTCTTTATAAAAGGTGTGTACAGTATGTAAATTGCGGTAAAATAAAAGAAAGCAGTAAAAATGCGATAAAGCTAAGCTAGATGTTACAAGATACGGGCTTTATGTGCAAGATACTAGGATTAAGGCTGGCTGTGAAGATTGTTTAAAGACGTGGGATGCGACGACAAGTCTTGTGAACAGATTAGAAAGAGAAAGATAAGTATTACAAACAACGCAAGTTCTTAATTTAATTGAAGGTATAAATACTATCCGCTCTTCTCTTGGCGTACATCTCTCAGTGATCGGCCGCGTTTCTCACATGTATGTGGTGAAACAGAGTTTAACGTAATGAACGTAAAGTTGCTTCCATGTCTAGAAGTACTACTCGATTTAGTTAACGCACTCTTCTGACCTTCTCTCGATAGATCATAATGACATCTTTACTTCTGCTCTCACAGGTGAAGATGCCATCTAGCATGCTTTAACTAAATGTATTTTATAACTTTAATACATATTAAGTTCTTGATGATTCATATTGCTTATCAATGGATTAATAAAACATCATGGAGAAAGTGACTAATGAACGGAAACAGACAGAGAAAGGTAAACGAAATCTATAGAAACATTCAATATTTCTACTAAGTGTTTGATACATGATGTGTGAATGAAGAGATAAAGAAAATATGGAATACAATGAAAGAGAGATAGAACAGATACAATCCGGTCCCAATGTCTTGGCATAGATTCGATGGAAATCTGCTTGCCGGATAGGATAGTTTCGATGGTAGGAAGAGCTTCCCTCTCAGGCTTGCTCCACGGGTAGCAGGGGTCTCTACATAGATCTTCGATCGGGTATACAGCTGGTCGGATCTGAGATTTATCTCTCGGCCTTATCTTTTTCTCTTCCCGGATTTCTTATTTTCAGTACTCAGCTCAGCCTTTTTCTCTCTAAAATCTTACAGCACTTAGCCCAGTAACAAATAGCATAATTTTCTCTGAATTCGCTGAGGTATTTATAGGAGCAGATCCTTTGACTCCGGCCTTGTGGTCCCCACTTTTGTTATGAAAATTCCAAAGATGGAGGGATATTATTCCTTGTGTTATGCAATCAGACCGTCAAATCTCCACAATGATTAGTTGTAAATGTGTCTCAATCCTCCGCCTTTGCGTTGCTCAGCTGCATCTTTCGATCATGGTTTGCATGCGGTGTTTGTTTTTATTACCGCATGTGGTCGAAGCATAACTCTGGACCGACTGTCGTATTGTGCCGTTACTTCGGTAATCGTCTCTTCATGGTTGATCGATGGGCGCAATGTAATAGAGATGTGTTGATTAGTTTCTCATGAGCCTTGAGCACAAGCGGTGACTTGGTCTTCTACAAAACAAAGTAAAGTTTGGCTTGTCCTCCATCTTTTTGGCGTTAGTGGGTGTAATTGCAAACATTTATAATTATTGTCATACTATGTTAATTTTCATACAATTGGCGCATAATTACTAACTTTTGGACGCAATATCTAGATAAGGTGGCATAAATAACTTGTATTTCTACAAGCTATCAGTATCCCCAAAACGATTTATGTAACTAGGCAAAAGCTCATCTTACAACCGAACCATGTTTAACAAGCTTCTGTTATTCTTCCCGATACACTGCTCTGCCAAGGCACTAGGTGTAGAGACTTGTTACTGGATTCCATGTTCTATCAATTAGTCTTGGAAATCTCAGATTTTTTGTATACTCCACCTCGATCTGATCGAAGTGTCTTAATTGCTTTACCTAACAAGTTTTTATATACCTTAAACTTTTCAAGTGGTTTAGACTGATGATAAAGTTAGGCAAATATAACCATACATTGAATAATCATCAATATAACCGATGAAATATTTATACCCTTTTTGTTCCTTGACATTCATCAGACCATAAAGGTTTGAGCACTAAGAGTTATTTGGCTCATTAAAACTTTTTCATATAAAAAATATTTTGGTAATCTTATCTTCAACACAAGACTCACATGTAGTGTTAAAAGGTTGTCTTCTAATTAATTTAGATGACCACTTTTAACTATTTTCTTAATCCTATTAAGATTTATGTGACCAACTCTTTAATTGCCGAAGATAAGTACTTGAAGAAACCTTTGCCTTTTCTTTCCAGCTATTTTAAATATCTAAACATTTGAAATGGTCTAGAGTTGTTTTATAGTAGAACATAAAAATACTTCTTTTGCTAATGAACATTTCATTTATTTCAAAACATACTTTTATACAAATGTTCTTACAAAAGATAGATAGAAGAGTTTTCATTACATTAAGAGGAAGTATATAGATCCATCTTTTGATAACAACTTCAGGAACTCCCACTGATTTTTCTGAGATAGTCTCTCTTGTTCACAACCTTAAAAGTTCTCTTTTCTGTAAGCATTCTTCATAAATTAATTGCCTTGTTTTGATTTTTCCTCTTTCTTTTCCAAAATGTATTTTGGGCAATTTCTCTTCCAATGCTTGTCTTCATTGCAGTAGAAAAACTTTCCTTTGTCTGCAACTTTAGCCTTGCCTTTGTTGTCAATACGAGCATTCCTATTCCCTTTAATCTTTTTCATCTGAATAATTTTGTTCTTAGAAGAAGAAGATTCTGTTGGGAATGTACTAAAACTCACAGTTTGTGTTAAACCTCCTATTTATCAATAATAATAAGTTGTTGATTTTGCATTCTATTATGAAATTTCAATAAACATATCCATGGCTATAGTCTTAATACTTTAACTTTATGTGGTGACATAAACAGGATCAAGTTAACAGTATATAGCCTAAATGGTCTAATAAGTATATGGATGAAATTAGGTATCTCATCCTAGTAACATTATTGGATGCGGCTCACTCTGTAGCTCTTACAAGAAATTGTAAAGTGTTACAAATGATGTGATCCACAGATCATTCATGTTGAGACATGTGAGTGGGGGCATCCTATGCAATGAGTTTGCATATAGACTGCACCACAAAATAGTCACTTTTCTTTATAATGACCTTTTACTGTTAAAACTGACTATTTAATTATAAAGTACTGTATGTTAATTCGATATTACTCTTGAGCTAACTATGAACTCCTGTTTGTTCGGGATTATCCTTTGATCTGCATGGGTGATAGTAGTCCAACAACACTACTCAATAAGTCTCCCATTTTTGGGGATAAGACCAGATAAATAGCTGGGGACATAGCCCTGCAAGATGGAATTCACTCTTACTCCATTTAGGGTTAGCAGATAGGTTGTTCACTTAAATACTGATTCCAGGTCTTGAACAATGGGGAACTCGCCGTCTCATAATAAAGAAAGGACTTGATTCATAGGTATTATGAATCAAAATTGTTCATTAGAGGGTCAGTAGGAACTTAAGAAACAAGATGTATTCATAGGGGTAAAATGATGATCTTGACCCAGTTGTGATTACGACAACCTGTGAAAGATCGACTTACTGATTATGGTTATACCAAGTGGACATAATATATCTACAATGAGGGGAGTTCAACTATGGGTTATAGTGGAGTGGCCCATTAGTTAACAAATGGGGGTTAATTCGGTATAATGAGTTTAGCAAATTAATCTCAGATCGTTGGAGCCCATGATCTATAGGACCGCAAGATCCCCCTACTAGCTCATAAATGAATAAGTTTTAGAGTAGCATGATAAGTTAATTTGAAACGTTCAAATTAGAATGAAACGAAATAGGGGAATTTATATTTAAATATGATTTAAATATACGAAGGTGGATTTGTGTAAAAATTAATTGAATATTTGATATTAAATTAATTAGAATGATTTAAATGATTATTTAAATAATTATTTATTAATTTTATTAGAAAATTAATTTATTAAATTAATTTTATAAAGTTAATAATATTTTCAGTTTTGATTTTGAAATCATTTTTTGATGAAAATAGAAAAATTGGAAAATTGCACAAAATGGAAAAATGGGTTTTTCCATTACCATCTTCAACTAGCTCACTCAAAAACCATCCACTTTCTCTTCAATTACTCCAAGCATGAGTTGCATCTCATGCAGCCATCTTCTTCGCATGTTCACCTGCAATAAATAAAGAAGATTGTAATGGAATTGAGGCATGCATTCAAAGAGGTTTTTTAGTAAAGTTCGTGCTAAAGAAAGAGTTACTTCAAACAAACTGTTGCAGTGAGCTTCTTCCATGTTTTTCGTTCGTTCAAGCTGTTCTTGAATCCCATAACTCATTCTAAAGCTCGAAGAGGACAGTGGAGAAGATCTTGAGGTGGCTCACGATAAGTTTTTGGAAAAGACAACTACTGGGGATCAAAATCTTGAAGAGTTCTACAAAGGTATGACTTCAAACCCTTTTATTTTAGATGAGCATGCTTTAGTTTCTATTGATGACATGTAGAAATACATGCCATCTTAGTCCTTTTACTTAGAATTATGAAGGTTGTTAGGCAGAATATGCGGCAATCATGTTAGGAATTCACGAGAAAAAGAGTTTGTGTCGATCAGCATGATGAATCTCAGCTAACCCGTTACTTTGCGTTAATTATGCGTTCAATATTTTATTTTTGTAGCCAATGCAGGAAATGAACACAAATGCGAAAATCGGACCACTGCATAGATGATTGCATGCGGAGAAACTTTCCACCGCAAGGAAAACTCATTAGATCAACGCATGGGTGTTGTGGTGATCAACCACATGCGTCCATCACATGGGGATTGTGCTCGTCGAGCGATTGCGGTCATCATGTAGAGTTGCGGTATTAAGCGAATGTGGCCATTGAATGATTGCGGCTACGTGACAACGCATTCTAATGGGATCAACGCAAGGTTGGTGGAATGAACACATCAATGCATCTACCTCGAGAAAATCCAAAAGATGATGTTGACGTTTCACCTACCACCCCGTCGGTGGAAGAGATTCAAAAAGGATTAACGCATCCAATGTCAGACTCAGAGCAGTCCAATTAATGTTGTCGGTGACCCAAGCTCTATAAATAGAAGCCTGAGCTGAAATTCAATCATCTAGAGATTATCCCTCAAACCGGGGATTTTCCCCGCGATCCAGACAAACACATGTAAAAATGGCTGAGAGTTCTTCACCTCCTTCATCCATTCCGAGTGACGACCGTAGCCTTCGACTAGAGCTAAATCTTGAGAGAGTCAGCTCTTCTACCCATCCATCCCACCACCGGCAACCTTGACACACATCCATTGGAAGCAAAGTTTTGATTCCAACCGGTCATTTCTTTTTCCTTTCTTTTCCTATATTGTATTATATGACATTTTGAATTAAGGAATTAATACAATCTGTTTTCAATGCATTTCTCTATTTCTTCGACTCCATCTCCATCTTCTTTGCTTAGCATCTTTACTTTCATTGCAACACTTAGTGAGATTGCTTAGGTATTGCATACTTAGTCGTGTGGATAAGGGATATGAAGCATGTAGCAACCTACCGAGAGGTCTGCGTTGCGTGAGTTTGTGAGCAACCTTATTTGCTTAGTGTGAAGCTGCGACAATGCCTGTCTATAGGCTAACGCATTGCTTGTCTATGAATAAAGTCAACAACAACCAATTGCCCGAGAGGGTAAGTGGTTGGTTGCATTAAGCAATGTATACTTTGTTCACTAAAGATAGGAATAAGCTTAGGTCAGCCAAGTTCATGCGATTACCTTACTCTATGAGCGCATCATTCATCATTTAGGCATACTTGAGAGAGTAGTCTAAAACCCAAATCTAAGACTCGAGAGAGCAGATTAGAACACATAAACAAGAATGGAGATCTTAGAGATAAGCTTTGTTTGCGTCACACAACGTATGCACCCTATAGATTGGATTTACATGCATCCAGGAAGTAGGATAAGGGGTTATGCAGCAGCCACGCTCATGTGGCGAGAGCTAGTGAGCTGGTTATGAAGGTCTAGGTAGGCATAGGCTTCTCGACAATATTGCAGATACACCGTATACGTCCTAAAGTTAGGTTCACATGTGTGTAGCATGGTTGCATGGATTGCGTTGACTAAGATTGTCCTTGCGGTCACTCTTAAGGGTTGCAATTAAATCATCTCCGCATTTTATCTATTTTCCCACACATTTATTTCATGTCAAGTTTTGTCGCATCTCTACCTCTCATGCATATTCTCATTGTGTTGCCTATTAGATAGGTGTAGGAGTAGGATTAACTTAGCAACATCCCCTCAATTCCTTTATTTATACCGCTGCATGCACATCACCACAAACACATAGTTACAAGTCCCTGTGTTCGACCTCGGATTACCCAAGAAACTTGCGTTGGAATTATACTTGGTTCCAACGGAAGAAAACTTGTGGCAGGACGCATGGTCATCACATACATTCATTAACGCATTATCAGTTCAACGCATGACCAACGACGCATGACTATCGACGCATATCTTAAGAACATGCATCGCATATCGCTTCCACAGGATTTTGGTTGTCGAGTAAAATTAACTTCCAATTTTCCACCATTATCTGCCAAAATTAATGAATTAGAATGCTTAATGATCCTTGTTGCTTCCATTGCATGTTGATATACTTTTACAATTGATATCAGAGCATCATATAAGCATTCGATTCGGTTTAATGTTGGTATGGTGGGTGTTTTTCATGAGTTATATGAAACTAATACACTGATATGGTTTTTTGAGTTTTGGCATTTTATTTCTCTTTAATTTCTTAATTAAATTTGTAATTGGCTATTGATTCATGAGCTTATATGTGTTATCAAGAGTCTGTAAGTTATTTGGAGTCATTAGAATTGAAATTAAGACTTAATTGAAGAAACAAGAGAAGAAGGTCAAGCTGCAGATTCCAGTTTTTTAGCTTCTGCTAGAAAATCATCATTGAGGTTTAATTGCTAGACGATCGTCTAGCTCCAGGCACTAAATGATATGAACAAAAGCTTGACGATTGTGTAGCTATGGGCGCTGGTCGTTGTGATGTTGTGCCCTAGACGATCTTATACATGCGGGAGCTAAATGATGCAATGAAATGCTATACGATGGCACTACACGATCGTGTAGCTATAGTGCGAGCTAAATGATGCGTTGAAGTGCTATGCGATGGCACTACGCGATTGTGTAGTTACAGCACTGAACGATAAATTGAAGTTCTATGCAATGGCACTACACGATTGTGTAGTTGCGAGGAACGCTAAATGATGACAAGAGGCACTATGCAATGGTGCTAAGCGATCGTTTACCTCTGCCCGACACTAGGCTTTCGTGTTAGACGATAGACTCTAGAGCTACATGATAGCCTTAGCGAGATTTTGAGCTTGGACGATAGTAGCTGGTTCAACCGATTTTCTCGAGGTCTAGTCCAGTTCAGCCTCAAAGGGTTTTTGGCTTGTCCGGTTCAGACTTATCTAGTCCGATTCAAGTTGCTTGGGTTTAGTTTGGAGAGGTTCGAGCGCTTCAGAGACGGTTTTGAAGTTTTTTGTAATAATTAGGCTTTTGTTTGCTTGTTTATGCCAAAACTAAAACCATGTGATGTATATAATAATTAATTAAATCATATATGTGCATACAATATGTCATATAGATTTAAAACCCTACCGTAGGAAGCAAGTTACATGCATTAAAAGTATGTTATAAAATGTTATAATATATAGTATGCATGTTAAGGTTATATTTAATATAACAATTATATTAGATACTGAATGCCTTTGTTGAATGTTGTGGATGTATAGCATGTCTAAAATTTTGTAACCTGTTATAAAATTGGGTTAGACGTTTAAAATCCATAACAAAGAACAGTTGCATGCTCACTTAGGTTAACAACTAGTTTTACTCGTTAAAATAGATAGTTACCTTATAAAATTTGGTTACAAACTCAAATTGGTTCATAAACCTGTCTAAGGTTGGGGGTACTTAAGTTGACAATTTACGGAACACCTCCTCCCTAGGGATTATGACCGAATGATTAACCATTGTTAGCTGATTTTATGAGCTTGCGTGAGCGATGTGAGGTAATAAAATGGTTTATCACTTAGACATTGTAGGTTAAAATCCAATTATAAGCGTTATATTTGGATAAACCACTTAGACTTAGGTTGTTAAATTTAGTTGTTATACCTAAGTAAATACCCAAACACATAGAACACTTCAGTGGGAGATTAACAATATATTCAATATATAGTTATTAGCTCTCATGTCCTCAAGAGTTCACACCGTGAGATCCATGCTCGGCTTCGTGTCTCTTTTACCGCGACTGCTTTATTCGAAAAGTGTTTGCATGAGTCAATAACAAAGTGAATGAGGGAAGTAGTTCATAGTAAATGGGTGAAGGAAATATGTCAACATTGTCTTATGGTCTCCTCCATTAATTTAAACCGTGAGATTCCTATGTTGCGCCTACTGTCGTTTTTAGGCGACACTAGCTAGTCGTTAACCGTGGTGATCCTCTCGAAGGGTTTAACATAGGATTTGGAACAACCTAGGCTTTAGTAAAATGAATAGGGTTTTATAGTTCCGTCTTGGGTATTGTGTTCTATCTTAGGGGCATGTTCATACCTTTCTATAAGATCTGAAAACGGCGGGTCACACTTACAAAAATTACTAATTGTTAGTAAAGATCTTGACTGAAAACGATAACCAAAAGAACTATAGGAGTAAAGAGTTATTCTGATATAATATTTGGTCAAGAATTGTCTTGCTCCTGTGAAGGAATTCTTGACTGCCCCTCGATAGCAAATGTTCTAAATCACTAAAGTATCGTTGCAAATAAATAAAGATTTATTGGGTACTTTATTATTTTGCTAAAAATGGATTTAGATGCATAATTTAATAGAGTTTGTTTAAAATGTTTCAACAATGTCGAATTCAAACATACAATTGTTGGCTTCCGATAAATTTAACAATGAAGGATATTCAAACTGGAAATCCAATATCAATACAATATTAGTTGTGGTGATTTGAGGTTTGTGTTGACGGAGGAATGTTCTCCGGTTCCCAGTACAATAGCGAATCTAAATGTTTAGGACATCTATGATAGGTGGGTAAGGGCTAATAAGAAAGCTCGGGCCTATATCTCAGCAAGTATATCTGATGTACTTAATAAGAAGCATGAGGTTATGGCCACTGCCCGTGAGATAATGGCGTCGCTTTAGGAGATGTCTGGGCAACCGTTATCCTCTGTTCAACATGAAGCCATTAAGTATGTATACATTAAATGCATTAAAGATGGAACCAACGTAAGAGAACATGTTCTCGATATGATGGTCCATTTTAATGTTGCAGAGGCTCATAGGGCGATGATAGATGAGGCGAGTCAAGTAATTATGATATTGGAATCTCTCCTAGAGAGTTATCTGCCATTCAGAACCAATGCTGTTATGAAGAAAATTACTTATAATTTGACCACGTTGTTGAATGAGTTACATACATATTAGTCAATGATGAAACTAAAGGAAAAAGAAATAAATGTTGTTTCAAAACCTAAGAAGTTTTATAAAGGGTCTATCTCTGGATCGAGACCCACAGATAATAAGAAGTCTGTTCCTTCTTCTTCCAAAGATAAAACCGTACAAGTGAAGAAGAAAGGAAAAGGGAAAAAGAGAACCACTGCTAAGAAAAACAAAAACAAAACTCCTATGGGAAAATGTTTCCATTGCAGAGAAGATGGGCACTGGAAACGTAACTGCCCAAAGTATTTGGCTAAAAAGAATGAAGAAAAGACGAAACAAGGTAAATCTGATTTACTAGTTGTTGAAACATGTCTAGTGGAGAATACTCACCTTATCTGGATATTGGATTCAGGTGCCGCTAATCATGTTTTTACTTTTTTACAGGAAACTAGTTCTTGGAGAGGACTTTCTGAACAGGAAATGACTTTTAAGGTGGGAACAGGTGAAGTCATTTCAGCTCAAGCAGTGGGAGATGTCAAGTTGTTTTTTTTGGAGATTCTTTTATCTTACTTAGGAATGTATATTATGTACCTAAGATGAAAAGAAACTTCATCTCCATTTCTTATCTGCTAGAAAATATGTACAGAATATCTTTTGAATGTAATGAAGTGTTTGTTTATTCAAGAGGTGTTCATATTTGTTCTGCAAGACTCGAAAATAACGTGTTCATATTAAAACCAATCGAAGTAAGAGCCATTTTAAATATAGAGATGTTTAAAATGACTGAGACTCAAAATAAGAAGCGGAAAATTTCTCCTAACGCCTATCTTTGGCACCTCAAACTTGGTCACATTAATCTCAACAGGATTGAGAGATTGGTAGAAAAACATCTAAATCAGTTAGAAGATAGTTCTTTACCTCCATGTGAATCGTGTCTTGAGGAAAAAATGACTAAAAGATCTTTTTCTGACAAAGGTCTTCATGCCAAAGACCCTCTCGAACTTCTACATTCAGACATATGTGGTCCGATGAATGTTAAAGCTCGAGGAGGCCATCAGTATTTCATCAGTTTTATTGATGATTACTCTAGATATGGCTACATTTACTTAATCAGTCATAAGTTTGAAACTTTTGAAAAGTTCAAAAAATTTAAGGCTGAGACAGAAAATTTGTTAAGTAAAAGAATCAAAACACTTCGATCTGATCGAGGTATATGGATTTACAACTCCAGAACTATCTAGTAGATCATGTAATTCAATCCCAGCTCACAACACCTGGAACATCACAAAAAACGGTGTTACAAAAAGGAGAAATCGAATCTTGTTATACATGGTCCGATCAATGATGAGTTATGCTCAGTTACCTCAATCCGTTTGGGAGTATGCATTACAGACTGCATTATTTATTCTAAATGTTGTTCCTTCAAAAAGTGTTTCAGAAACACCGTACGAATTATGGAAAGGACGCAAAACTAGTTTACGTCATTTCTGTATCTGGGGTTGTCCAGCACATGTGTTGGTATAGAATCCTAAGAAATTGGAAACACATTCGAAATTATGCCTTTTTATAGGATACCCCAAAGAAACAAAAGTAGGATGGTTTTATGATCCCCAAGAAGATAAAGTATTTGTATTGACAAATGCTACATCCTTGGAAGAAGATCATATAAAAAATCATTTACCTCACAGTACACTAATATTGCAAGAAATGACTAAAGATGCTACAGAAACATCAATAAGAGTTGTTGATCAAGTTGGTCCATCAACAACTGTTGTTGTCCCGTCACGTCCATCCCAAGAGTTGAGAATATTCAAAAACCTGAACACTATATGGGTTTAACAAAAACTCAAAACATCATACAGGATGATGGTTTAGAGGATCCATTAACCTGTAAGAAGGCAATAAAGGATGTTGATAAGGAATAGTGGATAAAAACCATGAACGATGAAATGGAGTCTATGTACTTCAACTCTATCTGGGAACTTGTGGATAAACCACATGGGTTTACACCTATAGGTTGCAAATGGATCTACAAGAAGAAACGAGACCAAACTGATAAAGTGTAAATCTATAAAGCCAGACTCGTGGCAAGAGGTTTTACCCAAAGAGAATGAGTTGATTATGAAGAAACTTGTTCTTCTTGTTCTTCTATTGTCATGATAAAGTCAATAAGAATACCTTTTTCTGTTGCCACATATTATGACTATGAAATATGGCAAATGGATGTCAAGACAACTTTTTTGAACGGTCATCTTGATGAACGTATTTTTATGTCTCAATCAGAAGGGTTCATCGAAAAAGGACAGAAACAAAAAGTCTGTAAGCTTAATCGATCCATTTATGGACTGAAACAAGCATCCAGATCCTGGAATATAAGGTTTGACACTGCGGTCAAATCTTATGGCTTTGAACAGAATGTTGACGAACCTTGTGTGTACAAGAAGATAATCAACAAAACTGTCGCATTCTTAGTTCTTTATGTTGATGATATCTTGCTCATTAAGAATGAGACAAGTTTCCTTGGTGACGTAAAGAGATGGTTAGCAACACAATTCTAAATGAAAGGTTTGGGTGATACTCAATATCTTCTAAGAATACAGATCTTTCGGAATCAAAAGAATAGAACACTAGCACTATCTCAAGCATCTTATATTGACACGATGTTGTCAAGTTATAATATGCAAAATTCCAAAAAAAGGTATGTTACCTTTTAGACATGGAATTCATTTGTCGAAGGAACAGTGTCCTAAAACACCTCAAGATGTTGAGGAAATGACGAATTCCATACGCATCTGCAGTTGGGAGTTTGATGTACGCAATGTTATGTAAACGCCTTAACATATGCTTTGCAGTTGGAATCGTTAGCAGGTTCCAATCCAATTCGGCACACAATCATTGGATTGCTGTAAAAAACATCCTCAAGTATCTTAAGAGAACGAGGGAGTATATGCTTGTGTATAGACCTAAGGATTTGATCCTTATAGGATACACTGATTCTTATTTCCAGACTGACGTAGATTCCAAGAAATCTACTTCAAGATCAGTTTTCACTCTCAATGGAGGAGCTATAGTTTGAAAAAGCATCAAGCAAAATTATATTGCTAACTCCACAATGGAAGCGGAATATGTGGCTACATGTGAAGCTGCTAAAGAAGCAATATGGTTACGCAAATTCTTGGCTGATTTCGAAGTAATTCCAGATATGCACCTGCCTATTACACTGTATTGTGACAATAGTGGTGCTGTTGCCAACTCGAAAGAACCAAGGAGTCACAAACGTGGAAAACATATTGAAAGAAAGTACCATCTCATCAAAGAGATAGTATACTGAAGAGATGTGATCGTCACAAAGATTGCCTCTGAAGTCAACCTTGCTGATCAATTTACAAAGGTCGTCTCAGCTAAAGTGTTCGAAGGCCACCTAGTTGGACTAGGACTCCGAGTAGTATAATATAGGGGAAGTGGGAGAATATCTATGGTATTATAGATGCCCTAGTTTATTGTATTTTCCCTTTATGTTTCTCAACATTATATTGTATATATTTATTTTCACTGGAGTTTTAGTCCAAGTGGGGAATCCTAGAACTCGCAGTTCGTGTTAAACATTTTATTTATCAATAATAATAAGTTGTTGATTTTGCATTCTATTATGAAAATCCAATAAACATATCCATGGCTATAGTCTGAATACTTTAACTTTATGTGGTGACATAAATAGGATCAAGTTAATAGTATATAGCCTAAATGGTCAAATAAGTATATGGATGAAATTGGGCATCTAATCCTGGTAACACTATTGGATGCGGCTCACTATGTAGTCCTTACAAGAAGTTGTAAAGTGCTACAAATGATGTGATCCACAGATCATTCATGTTGAGATATGTGAGTGGGAGCATCCTATGCAATGAGTTTGCATATAGACTGGACCACAAAATAGTCATTTTTCTTTATAACGACCTTTTACTGTTAAAACTGACTATTTAATTATAAAGTAACCTAGGTTAACTCGATCTTAATCCTGAGCTAGTTATGAACTCCTGTTTGTTCAGAATTATCCTTTGATCTGCATGGGTGAGAGTAGTCCAATAGCACTACTCAATAAGCCTCCCATTTTGGGACAAGATCGGATAAAAAGCTGGGGACATAGCCCTGCAAGATGTAATGCACTCCTACCCGATTTAGGTTAGCAGATAGGTTGTTCTCTTAAGTACTGATTCTAGGCCTTGAACAATCTGGACCTCGCCTTCTCATGATAGAGAAATGATTTGATTCATAGGTATTATGAATGAAAATTGTTCATTAGAGGGTCAGTAGAAACTTAAGGAACAAGATGTATTCACAGGGGTAAAATGGTGATCTTGACCCAGTTGTGATTACGAACAACCTGTGAATGATCGACTTACTAATTATGGTTACATCAAGTGGACATAATATATCTACAATGAGGGGAGTTCAACTATGGTCTATAGTGGAGTGACCCATTAGTTAACAAATGGGGGTTAATTCGGTATAATGAGTTTAGCCAATTAATCTCGGATCGTTGGAGCCCATGATCTATAGGTCCGCGAGGTCCCTCTATTAGCTCGTAAATGAATAAGCTTTAGAATAGCATGATAAGTACATTTGAAACGTTCAAATTAGAATGAAATGGAATATGAGAATTTATATTTAAATATGATTTAAATATATAAAGGTGGATTTGTATAAACATTAATTAATGTTTGATATTAAATTAATTAGAATTATTTAAATAATTATTTATTAATTTTATTAGAAAATTAATTTTATAAATTTAATAATATTTTCAGTCTTGATTTTGAAATCATTTTTTGATGAAAATAGAAAAATTGGAAATTTGCACAAAATAGAAAAATTGGTTTTTCCATTACCATCTTCAACTAGCTCACTAAAAAACCATTCAATTTCTCTTCAATTACTCCAAGCATGAGCTGCATCTCATGCAACCATCTTCTTTGCATGTTTACCTGCAATAAATAAAGAAGATTGTAATGGAATTGAGGCATGCATTCAAAGAGGTTTTTGAGTAAAATTCGTGCTGAAGAAAGAGTTATTCAAACAAACTGTTGCAGTGAGCTTCTTCCAAGTTTTTTGTTCGTTCAAGCTGTTCTTGAGTCCGACAACTCATTCTAAAGCTTTAAGAAGCTAGTGGGAAAAATCTTGAGGTGGTTCACGACAAGTTTTTGGAGAAGACAACATCTGAGGATCAAAATCTTAAAGAGTTCTACAAAGGTATGACTTCAAACCCTCTTATTTTAGAAGAGCATGCTTTAGTTTCTGCCAAAATTAATGAATTATAATGCTTATTGATCCTTGTTTCTTTCACTGTATGTTGATATACTCTTACAGAATCAGACCTTACTTTAGAAGATGGTCCTCTTTGATCTGTAGTGGCAACATTTACCTATGCTTCTTGTCCCTTATTTTTCAATCGGGATTGATAAGTCTATAGCTCATTGAGAACAGTGGTCAAGTTATATTATATCTTGTTCACCATTGCATTGGTGGGGAACCGTAAGAAGCTCTTCGAAAGAGATTCTAGAATAAAACTGACCTAACTTTTCTCGTCTATGATAGCTCTCTTTACTTCTACTATATTGAAATTGACCATCATCTGCAAGACATGTTCTCTAATAGATGTCTCTTCTTTCATACGACAGTTATAAACGTACTTGATGGCATTATGTTTAAGGAAGAAAGGCAGTTGTTCAAACATCCCTCGCAGAGATTCCATAATCTCTTTTACGGTATGCATGTGATCGTGTTTCTTCGCCAAAATATCAGATATGTTGGCAAGAATATAGGCTTGGGCTTTTTCATTTGCCCTTGTCCTCTTATCATATGCTTCTAGAACATTTTCATTTGAGTTGAACCAAGTTTAGAAGAAAATTCCTCAATTAAAATGAACCTCATATCATCTACTACTAGTATTGTATTCAGGTTCGATTTCCATGTAGTGTAATTGTCCCCTTAAGTTTCTCAAAAGTCAGTATTTGTATTAATGAGCTAGTCATTTCTAAAAGTAAAACAAATTCTATTAGTGAATTGCCTTTAAATCCAATCATATTTTAGCAAAGTAATAATTTATCCAAATTTCATTATTTTATTTGCAATGATACTATAGTGAGTCAAAATAACTACTACCGAGGGGCAGTCAAATACTCCTTCACTAAAACAGGACATTCTTGACTAAATACTATCTCCAAAATAACTCTTATTCCTATAGTCATTTAGTTATCGTTTTTTGTCAAGAACTTACTAACACTTAGTAATTCTGTAAGAATAACCCTCCATTTTCAGACTTCAGAGGTTAGTGGCCCCACAATGCTACTGAATTGGAGAGTCGAGGTTGAGAATCGACCTAAGAAATCCTATCCATTGTTGGAGAGTTTTGTTGAGCTCTGTCATCCCGCTCTTCGAGATCTTTCATTGGCTCTTTTCATTCAATAAAAAATTGGATTAACTTTGATTCCCTCCCTTTAATCGTACTTTAATCTAAGCTATTACTTCCGAGTAAGGCACGAGACGAAAGGAAGGTAAACAGAAGTTAACGACAGGCGCAATAGAAAGTTGGGGGCAGGCGCGATAGGCTTAGATTAGATGCAAGAAAACTCAGTCTCAATATGCGCATTAGAAAAGGGGGGAAGTGTGAGGTGGGTTAGCGCTTCGGTCAAGAGGTGGGATAGCGTCCCACCTTCCTGTCTTGGCACGGTGAAAGGTTTCCCGTTGGGGTTTCCGGCCCCCCTCCCCTGGTCTTCACCTAATTGTGGAAGAGGGGAGGTGAGTTGATACTCAACTCTCTCTCTCGTGCCTTTCTTCAGCTTGTTCCTGTTTGTCTATTCGGGACAGGGCTGCACCTTCGCCTTTGAACATTCCATTCCAAATCAATACTACGTACCGTACCTCCGGATTAGCGGATGGAGCATACCGGTTCATGCCATCAATCCTCCTTCCCTGTGTCTATCTTTTCTTCAAAAGGCGGGGTCTTTTTCCGTTAAAAGAAGCCCCGCTCCCTAAAGCGAAAGAAAGGGCCCCTCTCTGATAAGGAAACAAAATAATCTCAATTTGATGACAAATTTGGTCCCTCCATGGCACCGAAAATGTATCGGGGCTCAAGTGATTCACCGAAGCGACGAGACCGGCTCTCAAGGTAAGTTCAAGTCGAAACCATAGCGGGGGTTCTGAAGCTTAGGAGAGAAGAAAGTTTCGCTGTCGTTAGATTGTGTGGCAACGTGAGCCAACGTCAGCGGAAAGGAGGAGGAGACGGAAGGCAGTATTCCGAATCTATGTCGGAATTGGAGGCTGAATAGAAACAGATTCTTGCGGATCCCCGCTTCCCTTATGTTGTTGAAAGGCATTCTTCACGTCAAGTGGATTGAAATAAGGGCAACTTTTTTATTGGCGTCGACTTTCGAAACTTCAATCCCGGTTAGAGGACCAAGATCTTTCATCTTACTGCACACACAAACAAAAAACAGAAGCACCACACCCTTGCTTCATTGCATGAATGAATTCTTTGTTTGATTCTTCGCTACAAACGCTTAACACATGTAATTCGTCTTATATGAATGTTGGAGTCCAAGCGAAAGCTAGATTCGTTTTTTGACCTGAAAGCCATTCATTGCTTTGAGGGATTGGTTGTGAGCAAGGAAGCATTGAGTTGGGCGCGCCCGGGAGGAGACTCAAGACTTTGGATTTGAACAAGAAACGCCACTGATCACGAGTGGGATAGATGGAGTCATCCGTAAACTCTTCACGGAGTGCTTTTTCAAGGAGGAAGAGGAGGTCTTACCATATATATTACTTATGTTGTCGCAGATGGGTTCTTACTTATTAGTAGCATATCCGCTATTAATATCTTTATGCTCTTAACCGAAGGCATTCTACCCAGTAACGCGGATACTTCGGATCCCACTTGAACGAAACGGAAGATATTGTCGATAAATAGAAGCACGTCTTGTTCATTAACATCTCGGAAATATTCCGCCAGTCGGTCTCACAGTCAGGCAGGCTTATACGATTCTGATACCGAATCGTATCTCTTGAAGAGAGGTGCCCCCACACTGAAGAAAAAGTACATAAGGGGGGGAACTTTTTTTGACTTCTTGAGAAGACTGCTTTCCTTTGAAAGAGCTGAAAAAAGAAAGAAATGGGACATAGAAGTTAAGTCTATTTGAAATGAAGCGAGCTTGCTCTTCCGTGGAATTCCTATAGTTTACGAGGAAAAGCACCTCCAACAACTTCGGGAGAAGGGGTGCTCTCCTATCTTTTGATTAGGAAAGAAGAACTCATGAAACCTTGGATGGTCGTCAGAGTTATCAAAATCCGGAATTACTGATTCACTAACTACACTAGTGAAGCAGTCTTAAAGTGAAATGACTTCCAACCAGGGAAGGGTTGACTATGCTAAAGCAGAGGGTTAGAACCATGCAAATTTGACTACCAATGGGGATTAGTCCTTTCATAGATTCTCGAACCTCCGACAGACGAATTCAGACCAGACTCTTCTTTGTTTGAGCTGCTCCCACGCACGCAGACCACCACTCACTGGTGAAAGAAGAGAAAAGACAATTGAAGGCCCTGAGGCCGGAATGCGGTAGGGTCTTCAAGCCCCACGAATCCTACACCCATGGGCATACGGCCTGGCAGGCCTTCCCTTTCCGCTTCCTTAAACCAATAGAATTGAATAAATTGGGTTTCAGTAGTGATTAGGTACGAGCAATAGTCTAATTAGGATAACTCTTCTTCCCAGCTCTTGACTGAACCCTGAGGTCCCCGAGAGCGAGATGGAAATTCTTTTTATTCTATTTATATAGAGTACTGAAAAGAAGGTACTGCTCACACTCGTAGATCTTCACGGCACCTCCTCCACCATAGTATGAGCTGGGAGCTGCTCCGAAAAGCGCGTTATTCTGAATCCCATGTTACAATCCCCCGAGGGGATGGTTGCCATAAAAACGACTAGCATAGATCGCATAAAGCCGACAAGCAGGTGCAACATAGGAATCTCACAGTCCAAACTAATGAAGGAGACCGTGGGACACATTGAAAAACATCCTTCACCCAATTATTATGAACTACTTCTTCTATTCACCTTGTTATTAACCCAAGCAAACACTTTCTGAATGGAGGTCATTCCTAAGGTGACACGAAGCCGAGCATGAATCTCATGATGCGAACTCTTAGGGACGTGAGAGCTAAGAATAACATATAGTATATGTTATTATTCTCCCACTGAAGTGTTCTATTTATTTTTGGATAAACATTTACTTAGGTCTATTCTGGCTAATAAAAAACCTAAGACTAAGTGATTATCCATGTATAACATTTATATTTGGATTTAACCTACGATGTCTAGGTGATAAACCATATTTAAAACCTCAAATCACTCACGCATGCTCATAAAATCGGGTTAACAACACTCAATTATTCGGTTGTAATCCCTAGGTAGGCGGTGTTTCGTAAACCATCAATGTAAATACCTCAAGCCTTAGACAAGATTATAGACCGGTTGAGTTTGTAACCAAATTTTACAAGATAACGACCTATTTTAACTATTAAAACAAGTTGTTATTTCTTGACGTAGATGAGCATGCTTCTTATCTTTGTTATGGATTTTAAATGTGTAATCTGATTTTTATAACAATTATAAAACAATAGACATGTTGATCATCCATAACATTCATCAAGAATTTTGGGATTTAATATAACACTTTATATTAAATTCTTGGAACCCTAAACATGCATATTATATATTATAACTCTTTATAACATACTTTCAATGCATGCTACATGCTTCATGTGGTGGGATTTTAAATCTACATGGCATACTATATACACATACAAGTTTTATTTAGTTATAACATACATTCACTATGCATAAATAATAAAACGCATACTGATATGGATCAAATTTGGCATTTCAAACAAGTAAAAGGCCTAAATTATTACAGTACTAATTAAAAACTTCTTCAAAGTGCTTCTAGTCTTCACAAGCCGACCCGAACCAGACCCAAACTGCCCGAACCAGATCTCTAAAGCACCAAAATTGGTTGAACCGGCCAAAATGGGGTTGAACGAACCTCCAAGACCCGAATCGGATTAACCAGTTCACCTAAACTGTCGATCGAGTCGCGTGCACGCTTTCTGGGCTGTCATGAGCAGTGTTACAACGTTCCATCCCAGCGATGCAATGCCTCGAACTAATGAAGAACAATGTTGCAATGCTCTATGGGCAGCATTGCAATGCTGCCTGATAGTAGCTTCAAACTTGAAAATCTACAGCTGACCTTCATTGCTTCTTTCTTCAATTACAGCCGAATTACAACCCCATTAACTCTAACAAATTTATAGACTTTTAATCACACAGTAAGGCCCATAAATAAAGAGCCAATTACAACAATTAACACTTAGTTGAAGAGAATTTTAATGCCAAATCTGAAAACATTTATATCAATCACCATTTTCATACAACCTATGAAAATCACCCACTAAGCTAAAATTACCATGAATTGAGTGCTTAAATCATGCTCTAATACCAATTGTTGGAGTAAGCATGAAATTAGCGGAAGCAAATAAAATCATTAAGTGTTCTAATTCATCAGTTTTAGCATTTATGAAAGCAAGTTCATAACAAAAAAAAGAGAGTTTAAAGTATACCTTTGTAGAAATCCTTTAGTCCACGAAACCAGCTTCAAATTTCACTCCAAAAGCTTGTGGACCACCAGTGAATCTTCCTTACTATTCTTTAGGTCCTTAGATTAGATTGTGAGATCCAAAATGAATAGTAATTGAAAGAATATTTAAGAGAAATAGTCTGGTGTTTTCTGGTTGTGAAGAACTCTTCTTCAAAACTTCAATGTTTGCAAAATCAGCCATCCAAGAAGAAGACAACCAACTCAAATCTGTTGAGATTTTTTTCATCTCAACCAAGCAATCAGATTGCATAGCCAGTTGACAACACCTCTTTGTGTGATTTGAGTGAGAATTGAGTGTTGGATATTGGGAAAAGCCACTCAAAATACCACTCCAAAAAGAAATTGGTTTAAAAACATTTTTTCATTTTAAAATTCAATTTTCAATTTTTTAATTTAAATTTTTGAAACTTAAATGAAAAATAAAATTGATTTATTTTGAATTTTCATAAAATTAAAATTTTCAATTTTAAATCAAATTAATTCAAATAATTAATTAATTTTAAATAAAAATTATTTAATTAATTCTTTTAATTTAATATCAAATATTAAATTAATTAAACACTAATTTCACAATCATGAATCCCTATTTATGTTACTTAATATTTAAATCAAATTTAAATATTAACCAATTTTTCAACTTCGTTTAAATTGATAATTAACGTGTAATTATATCGCATATAATTACTAATTCCCTTAATTCAAATTTGAACGTTTCAAATCAAACTCATCAATATATTCTAAGGTTAATCCATTTGTAAGCCAGTAGGGGGACCTAATGACCTACAGAGCTCCAACGATATGAGATTAATCGACTAAACTCTTTAAACCGAACTAATCAACATTTGTTAACTACTATGTCACTCCACTAATGCCCAGTAGTTGCACTCCCCTCACTGTAGAGATATAATTATGTCCACTCGATATAACCATAATTAGTAAGTTAACCTTTCACAGGTTGTTCGTAATAACGGCTGGGTCAATAGTTGTTTTACCCTCGAGATTACCTCTTGTTCCTTAAGTTTCATCGATCCTCTAATGAACAATTAGTTTGTGATCTAATCAGCAATCGGAGTCCCTCTTGAGCCAATGAGAGGGTAGGGCCCCTTGTTCAATACTCGGAATCAATACTCAAGGGAACAACTTTTTTACTATCTCTAAAAGCGGATAGGAGTGAGTTCGATCTTGCACCCTATGTCCCAGCTATCTACCTGGTCTTACCCCTGAAATGGAAGGCTTATTGAGCCGGCACTGTTAAGCCAACCCTCACCCATGCAAATCTAAGGATAATCTTGAATAAAAAGGACTTCATGGTTAGCTCAAGATTAAGGTCAAGTTACCTAGGTCATCACTTTGAAATAGTCAGTCTTAAATAGTAAACAACATTATAAAGTAAGAGTGGCTTATTTCTTGATCTAATCTTATATAAACTCTTTGCATAGGATGCTTCCTCTCGCATTCTCCACATGAACGAATTAGGATCATTTCGTTTGTAGCACTTTACAACGATTGTAATAGCTACAAAGTGGGCCACATCTAATAGTGTTACTACGATAAGGCACCTAACCTTATTCATATATTATATATTGTTTTGTCTATTTACTTGAACCTGATCTACGCTTATGTCTCCACACAAAGTTCAAGTACTTATGTAATAGCCATGGAGCTTTAGTTTATTGAATTTCAATTATTTCTAAAATGAAATGAACAATTAATACATTCAGTAATAAATTTATTGAATCAATACTTCAAAAACATCTTTATTGATCAACGGAATAAGTTTATTGTTTATAAACCATGAGTTTTAGAATATAAAACTCAATACAAATATGGTAATATTACCTTGTGATTGGTAAGTTTCCCTTCAATATGTCTTCATCTAGAAATTCTAAACTGAAAAATGACTCTAAATATTTTATACGGGATCCTTCTATTATATGAAAATTTCGTTCAGACCAAAAAATAGGAGATGTGTCCCCGATGAAGAGTTTGAGTCTTATTTGTCCTTTTGTCACAAGCATGCATGCAAAGGTCATTTTAGTCCAAAATGAACTGCTAGATACATGTTAGACTCAGGACTATTTTGGAATTCTTTATTTGCTAACTCTTATGCATTTTGCAAGTCTTGTGATACATGTCAAAAATTTGGATCTTTATCCAAAGGAAACGAAATGCCACTTAACTCCATTCTTGTATGTGAGATATTTGATGTTTGGGGCTTAGATTTTATGGGCCCATTCCTTCTTTGTTTCAATATTTTACATTTTTGTAGATTACGTTTGAAGTGGGTTGAGGCAATCTGCACTAGGACTAATGATGTTTCTACTCTTTCAGGATTTCTCAAAATAACATTTTTGTGTAATTCCTAGAGCAATTATAAGTGATCAAGGAACACATTTTTGAAATAGAACCATAGAGGCATAGTTGAAGAAATACGGAGTACACCATCGAGTTGCAACCCCATATCATCCTCAAACAAATGACCAAGTCGAAATTTCCAATTGAGCAGTGAAGAGCATTCTTGGAAAGACAGTCAACTTGAAAAGAAAAGATTGGAGCTCTCGATTTAATGATCCGCTTTGGGCTTATAGAATCGCTTTTAAGACACCTATTGGAATAACCCCGTACAAAATTGTATATGGAAAGGCATGACATCTTCCCGTTCAAGTTGAGCACAATGTGTATTAGACCGGTAAAAGAATGTAATTTGAATTTAACCCAAGTTGGAGAGGAAATACTTCTAGAATTACAACAATGGGAAGAATTAAAACATAATGCTTATGAAAAGTCCGACATCTATAAAGAGAAAACCAAGTTTATTCATTATAAAGGTTTGATAAGAAAGGACTTCAAAATTGGACAAAAAGTATTACTTTCCATTTCTAGATTACAACTGATGCCTAAAAAACTTAAGTCCAAATAGTTAGTCGTTTTGAAATTACTAATGTTTTCTCTTATGGCGCAATTGAGATTAAAAGTTTTGAGACAGTAAAAGTTTTCAAGGTGGACGGGCATAGGCTTAAAGTCTTCAACAAAGGGCATGTAAACCAAGTTCAATTGGACTTGCGTTTGACTAATCCCTCGTACAGTGATCTCCCTCTTCACCAACGTCGAGCAAGTGATGCTAAAAATTTGTAAAATAGGATGAATTTTCTCTTTCTTTTCATTTTCATATTTTCTCTTTTCTTTTTCTCTTACTTTGTTATTTTTGAATTTCTTAGCATACTTTGTCAATAAATAAAAGAATGAAAGAATAATTTATTTTTCTTTTTCTTTGTAGGTAAACTCAAGAAAAAAGAAAAGCTAAAAAAGACAAAAACAAGAAATTCTCACAATCAAAAGAATATGCAACCACAAAAATTAGGGAAGTTTCTCTCTACATCCCTTACTTTTTATTCTTGAACATATATGCATAGTTTAAACATTGAGGACAATGTTCAATTTTTAAGTTGGAGGTGGAAAACATTGCTTGCATTTTTTTTTTAATATTTTTTCATAGAAAAAGGAGCCCTAATTAAATTTTTACTCTATGATATATATATATGCATGTTTGGAATCCTTGAGCATTTGAGCTCGAGTTAGATTTAGATTTTGTCATTTTAATATTTTTATATCTCGACTATATGTTTGTGGCTCTATGATGATGTCCTTGAGATTGTGAACCATGATTTCTCTTTTATGCGCCCAAAGATTATTTTTCTATAAATGAAATAATGCATGATTGATGAAATGCATGAAAAACACAAAATAAAAGAATCACATTCATTTTGTTTTATGTCCTCATTAGATTTCTACACAATCATTTCTTTCTTATCGATGAAAATTTTGATGACACACACTTTTTAGCAAAGATACAAACAAAATTTTAAACATTTTAAAATTTTTTAACAAAATTTTGGAACCATTTTTCAAAAGAAAATTTCTTTTTCTTTTAATTTCATAAAAAAAAAAATCGAATGCTTTGTTTTTATGTTTATATAGAATCTTAGGCTTTTAGAAATGTCATTCTACTTGATTTTCTTTGTTATCCCGATAGGACAACTTTTGGTCTTCAGAACAACCAACTTGTTTTAGAAGCCAACCTAGATAAAGAGGATAAATAGGACCTATTATAAAGTTTCTAAAAAAATAAAATAAAATAAAGAAAGCTTGCAAAATAATATAACATTCACTAATGTGTGTATGCATGCATGGATAGAGGAGAAAAGAACTACCTTTATCATGTCTAGTTAGGGCCCATGAGAAAAGAGTGATAGGTTCCCATTGGTCAGAGTGTAAAACTATCCCTCTAGGTAAAAGAAACACTAATTAAGATTTGTGTGTGAGAGTTTATAAAAGTTACCCTAGTCTTAGAATTGCCTCTCTTTTTTGCAAGTTTAGGTATATCTCAAACTGATAACCAGTGTAGGGCGAAGAAGAATTGAGAGTTACATAAAACCTTTCTACTAGACTTAGACTCTTAAATAAACTAAAACTTTGCATTAGTTTCTTTGATGATTTTGCTAGAAAAAGAATTTTCTTTTCAAAAATAAATCTCAGTTGATTGTTATTAAATTCTAACTTTCTAAGATGCTTGTATCGTATCAATGTTTCCTCAATTGTTGAAAAAAGAGTTAAGAATCAAATATTTGTTTAAGTCAAGTGAGTATATATACAATTTGAATGAACAAATAAATGATTCATATTTTGACTGAATGTATGTTTTAATTTTACTTGCTCGGGATGACCAAGAGCTAAGTTAGGGGAATTTTGATAAGTCTTGAAAAGAACTATATTATACATGTTAACTTCCTCACTTTATATTGTTAATTTGCTTAAGATCTCAATTTTATAGGTAAAATAGTCTCGGGAGCAGTTTAGAGCAACTAGAGGAAGCTTGAAGTTAAAAGGAGCAAAACTAAGCCAAAAATCACATCATTAGAATAAGTCGATAAAATTACCATTTTTCCATCTGAAGTAGTGTTGCAATGCTGGTATGAAGGGCCCAACCCTGCCTCAACGCTAGAAGATAGAGAGCACCAAATTGGTGCAAAACAAGGCAGTGTTGCAACGTTATCCCACAGCGTTGCAACACTACGTATGTTGACGGAAAAAAAAAAAAGAAAGCATGTGCATGCCTTGCGTAAGCAAGAGTTCTGACGCTGACAACGAGCATAGCCACGCTGCGACCTACACAAGTTAAAAGAATTAGTTTTTCTAAATGAATTTCAAAAGATTGAAGTAATATTAGTGTGAAAAGAACGAGAGAGATATCGATTTTGACGAAATTAGAGAGCTATTCTCTGTATATTTTTTGAGAGATTGTCTTTAATCATTCAATCTATGTACATTTTGATGCAAGATTCAATGGATTGCTTGGAGATTTTGCTAATTCATGAGTAGGTAAGTTCTTTTTTTTGGGATTATGCTTGATTAATCAATTCTTGAGGTTTTTCTTTTACTTTCATCTTACAATTTGTTGTTCTTTAATGTTCTTGTTGAAATATGAATAAAATCATTTAAAGGTTTGCTAGTTTGAATGAACTAGTAATTTTGAATGAGAATTTGAACGTTTTCCTATTTTCTTGAAAGGATTTGCTAGTTTCAAATATTCAAATTAATCAATCTTCATTTTGGTCTTCTTAATTTCAAGAATGTCATAGTTAAGAAAACCCAATAATTCATGCAATTTAGAAATTAAATGTGGAATATCATCAGGAAGAATTTATGAACTAAATTAGGATAATTAACCAAATTAGGTTAATTAGCTATTAATTAACCAATTTAGGTTAGTTAGTAATTAGGGCATTAGGGCCTAGCCTTAATGAACTATGGAACAATTAAATTGAATGAAATCATTTAAGTTAATGATCGAATTAGGTTAATCAACATAAAATCCCAAAGATTCTTTTTCCATTGAATTTCTTATATAATTTCTTTCATACTCTTTCTCATTAATCTAATTACTAAAATTTCATATCAATTCTTGTTTTACTTTTACTTTGTTTTTAAAATCAACAATCCCCCTCCTCCCCTTTAATTTGGATTTCAAAACTCAATTTTGCCAATTAATAGAGGTTCTTTGTGGATCGACCTCGTACTTCCACTATTACTACGTATTAGTATTAGTAGTTGTGCATGTTTTACAAATTCTATTTGTTTTGGGTTAAGTTGAACTAACAACATCATTTTAGCTCGAACAGTTAAATAATTACTTTTGTTACAATTGCTAAACTCTATATAGAGTGAAGTTTCATTCCATTGGGCACACTGCCCTCCATACATAGGTGAATTTGCACCGACTTGGATTATCAATCTCTGTGTCCTTATATTTATGTTTGCTTTAGCATTGCTCCACTTGTCATACATATTGTATGTGACATCGTACTTGACACTGTATTCTGTGTTAAATCCACCCTATTTTTTTTTCAAGAATCGAACGTGATAAAAACTTCATAGGATCATTGAGGGAGTTGAATTTCATCTTCAAAAAATGTTGCAACTTCAAAGAAAATTATTTAACCGGATGCAACCAGGCGAAATGGCATCAAACTTCTCAAACAAATGCAACATCAAAGATAAAAGAAACAAAAAGGAAATAAGGAGAAAAGGAAATAAAATCTGTAAAAGTTTATGTATGTATGTATTTCTCTACTGTATATCAAATTCGAGTACAAGGCTATATATATATACACAAGAATACCTAAAAATAGATATTAAACCTAAACAAAATAACCAACCAAATATATTACAAAATCGTATCGTAACCAAATAACTATACAGTTTAACATCCCCTCTCAAATTCAAGGTGGTAGAGTAGAGACCATCTTGAGTTTGAAAAGTATCTAATTGAAGAGGACAAGGGAGAGAGCTTTGGTGAAAATGTCTGCTGGTTGTTTGATCGTAAATATGGCTTGAAGATGAAGGGTGGAACTATGGAGATGATGACGGACAAAATGGCAGTCAGTCTCAATGTGCTTGGTCCGTTCATAGAAAATATCATTATGTGTAATCTTAATAGCACTATGATTGTCACAATGAAGAATAGTGACGGAGTTCTAGGGAGCCTTCATATCATCCAGGAACCCATGAAGCCATAAAACCTCTGCAATTGCATCAACAAGTGCACGATATTCTGATTCTATGCTGGAACGAGAATGAACAATTTGTTTCTTACTCTATTAGAAGTTGAGAGAATCACCCATATAGAAGCAGTAACGTATGGTGGATCGTCTATCCGTAGGTTCGCCTGCCCAGTCAGTGTTGAAATACCCAGAGAGAACCAATAAGGATTGAGAGAGAATCGAAGACCATGCCCTAGTGTTCCTTTAACATAATGTAGAATATAAAGTACAACGGTGAAATGTATAATGTAAGAAGTAGACATGAATTGACTGATAACATGAATCGTATAGACAATGTTTGGACGGGTCACTATTAAATAGATAAGACTGCTAACAAGTTAAGGTTGAGTCCTTGAAAGGAACACCATCAAAAGAGATCAGACGAACATTTGAATCCAATGGTACTGGTGTTGTGGCAGAATCAGTGATACCAGAACGGTCAAAAGATCAGATGGCATATTTCACTTGAGACGAGTAATATCCATCAGGACATGATGAGACCTAAAGACCAACAAAATAACTGAGTGGTCCCAGATCTTACATCTCAAATTGTTCTCCTAGATAGCTCGTAGATCCGAAATAGCCTGAGGATCATCACCAATAATAATCATGTCATCTACATATAAAAGAAGGAGAATGACGCCATGCAAAGTCTTATCAATAAAGAGAGTAGAGTCATGAGATCTTGAAGTAAACCCAAGTTAGGTGATGGTCGAACTGAAGGTTGCAAACCAGGCACGGGGAGCTTGTTTTAGCCCGTAAAATGCATGATGAAGAAGATAAACCTTTCTAGGCATGGGAGAGACACCAGATGGTGGCTGCATATAGACTTCTTCAGACAAAGTGCCATTGAGGAAAGCATTCTTAACATCCATCTGAAGAATAGGCTACTGTTTGGCAGCTGCTACGACCAACAAACTCCGAACAAATGTCATTCGAGCAACTAAAGCAAAGGTTTCCTCATAATCAATGCCATACTCCTAAGAATATCCTTTGGCAACCAAACGAGCCTTATATTGTTCTGACTCATCAGATCGAGTCTTGATTTTATAAATCCACTTACATCTTATAGGTTTCTTTCCATGAGGTAACTCAACATACTCCCACGTATGAGTTTTTTCTAAAGCCTGAAGTTCCTCATCCATTGCTTGTTTCCAGAGAGGGTTAGTACAAGCCACATGATAGGATGTAGGTTCAACCATAAACATGATAATGGAAATACAATGATAGTATTTGAGATGGTGAGGAGGTTCTCTTACCCGGGTGGATAGACAAACAGGTGTAGGGTCAGGGTCTACGTCAGGAGCAGATGGTAGGTCTGGAGGGAAACAGGAGGAGAAGATAGATCGAGCTTTGAGATGGGTAGAGTGGAAGACTTAGGATCAGATGAAAAATCATTGAGAGGAAACAGATTAGTGGCAAGATTAGAGAAGAATGACCGAGGACTAAGTAGGGAATCATGAAAAGAAGGAATACTAGAAAACATACAATGTTCGCAGAACAAAAGGTGATATGACTGGAGATACGTAATCGGTTAGAAATGGGATCCCAACACAGAAACCCTTGATGTTCAGTTCCATATATTGGGATTGGTGTCCTAATTCTCTCAGAGTCTCGTTTTTTTGTAAAGATACACATTGTTTAATGAATAAAATAAGTGTTATTGAATTCTGGCATTTACTCACATCCAATAAACAAAGCTCCTTGGTTATCTTATGTGAACTTAAGCATGTATATGTGATATACAAGTGGATCATGCCTTAGGTGATAAGCTAAATAGGTCTGTAGTATAAGGATTAAGGTGTGATACCTGATCCTGGTGACACTACTGATACGACTCACTTTGTAGAAGTTTGCAAGTGTTGTAAACTACTATAGACGGTAGATCCTGACCATTCATGTGGAGACGTACGAGGGGGGGTGTCCTATTCAAAGAGTTTGTATAAGACATGGACCACGAGATGATTAGACTCTGTATATAACGCTGTTGATACTAGAGACTTACATCTCACCTAAATGACCATAGGTGACACGACCTTAATCCTGAGTGTTTTAGGAATTCTTGCCTTTGAGGGCGGTCCTTTGATTAGTATAGGTGAGATTGGCCAGATTACCAACTCAACATGTCTACCTTTTTGGGGACTTGTCTGATCTGGGAGCTAGGAACTCAATCCACAAGATGGAGTTCACTTCTTTCCCGAAGTACGGATAAGTAGAGAGATTGCTCCCTTAAGGGCTGATTCTGGGGCTTGAACATAGTGACCACAACCTCTCTTTGGAAGAGAGGAATCAGTCATAGTAGGACTATGACTTATGTTCATTAGAGGGATCAGTGGTACTTAAAGAGTTAGATGTAATTACATGGGCATAACGGTTATTGGCCCAGTTGTACTTACGAGCAATCTGTGAAGGGTTGTCGCACTTCTGATTGGTTAAGATGGACACATAATATATCTATGGTAAGGAGAGTTTAGTTGTCGACCTTTAGTAGAGTGCCTGGTAGTTAACGGATAGTGGATCCCGTGACTAAAGAGTTTAGTCCGTTATTCACGTATCGTTGGAGCTTTGAGCTACAAGTTCATATGCTCCCCTTGGTAGCTTAATGGATTTAGTTGAGAATCAGTTCTTGGTGTTGAATTGAAGTGTTCAAATTGACAAGAGGTATTTTGATTATATATGATATAATCGGTATGATGTATGAGATACATCTAATGAGATTTACATTAAGTGTCATGGAATAAAAAAAGAACTATGGTTTATATGTTTCATGAGATGAAATATTAAAACTATAGGTTATAAATATAGTATGATAAGTTGGTTATCATTTATATTTATAATAATATTAATTATTGGATAATTAATTATTTTTCTTTAATAACCAATTGAGTGGGTGGTTATTGGTGATTCATGGTAACCGTAATTTAAAAGGAAAATTGTTTTCCTAATTTTAGTGTGTTAAAAAGCTTTTACAAACATTGATTTTTTTTTTTTTTTTTATGTTTTCTCTCGGAAAAAAGAAACTCACAGTGCTTGTCAAGTAAATACGGATCTAATAAGTGACAACGTGTTTAGTAAACGATCGTGTAGTATTTTGTAGGCGACAGACACTAAGCTAAACGATGAGCTAAACGATCGCATAGCTTTTGCTAAATGATCACTTATCTTTAGCTAAACGATTGGGCATCGACCTATACGATAGGTCTCTGCCATCTTCCACCGCCAATCATGTACAAAATCGGTGTTTCCTCCTTCGTCTGTCTCATACCAAGTCTGAACAGAGCCTACCCTCTAGATTCTCACACCGAGAATACCAAGGTAACCTTCTTGGTGGTGTCATACTGAACTCGACATCGTCGAGGTTCTGTGGAGGCCATTAGTGTGCTGTTGGAGTTCGTGATCGAGGCGATCATTGAGGACGAGTACGAAGTGTTCATGCAGTGTTGCGGTCGAGTTGTTCGAGTGCTCGTGAGCAAGGAGCGTGGATACGAGTCTACAAATGTTTGTAATTTTCTCCTTGTTCATTTGTTTTGTTCATGCTGTAATTTCTATATTGATTGTATAACCGCATGTTTCTGTACGATTGTAAATGTAATGTTCATTCATGATTGTAATTTGGAATGATCTTATTTCTGCTACTCATGGAAATTTCGAGTTCGATTTCCTTCACCATAATCAAGAAAGCAACATAAACGGGCCTGAGGTTGAAGTTCGATATGTTCGTGAGGATGTAATAGAACAAAGCATGCACAGCCGAAAATTTTAAGATGGGAATAAGAGGGAGATGTACCATACAACTGCTCAAAAGGAGATAAGTGGTAGAGATCAACAAAGGGAAGACGATTGATAACATAAACAGACGTAAGGGCAGTCTCACCCCAAAACTTCTCGGAGAGAAGCTAAGCACTAATAGAATCAAGAATATGACGATGCTTTCGTTAATCTCTACCATTTTGCTAGGAGGTATAAGGACATGAACATTGGATAAGAGTGTTCTGTGAGGCGAGAAAAGCTAGTAGGTGAGATTCCTTATACTCCATTACATTATCCGTTCGAAGAATTTTGATGGTTTGAGAAAACTGAGTTTTAATCATTTTGGAAAATTCAATGTAAACTTTGGGTAAGGAAGAATGACTCTTAAGAAAATATATCCAAGTAAATCGAGAATAGTCATCAATAAATAATACAAAATATCGATAATCACTCACTGTAGGAGTAGGAGTAGGGCCCCAAATATCAGAATGAATATGATCAAATGGTGTATCAGAAAATGATGTTGAGGTAGAAAAAGATAGAGCGTGCTATTTTGCAAGTTTGCAATGTACAATCAAACAAACGAAATTGTGAAACATTATTCAAGATAACAACCGAAATTAAACTATGAATTTTGTTAGATGATGCATGACCAAGACGAAGATGCCACCAATGTGTATCGGTATCAATGACAACAACATAAATGGGTGGTTGAACAGGTGGCTGAAAAGACATGAGTTCAAATAATCTTCCTACCTTGCGACCCATACCAATCATCTGATCTGTCCGCGAATCCTTAACCTAACAGCCATGAGGAGAAAACGGAATAGTTAGTCCTATGTCACAAAGTTTTCCAGCAGAGGCAAAATTAAATGATAGATTAGGGACATGATAAGTATCGGAAAGGTTAATGGTTTGTGTGTTAACAATCCATAGGTGTGAAAAATAGTCGTGGTTACCATCAACGAAATGTATATGAGGAAGAGATTTTACAGGTGTAGAAGAAGACAACAAGGCTATATTTGGGGTCATGTGATTACAACAAGAATCAATGAGCCAATATGTACCTGGTATGATAGCAAGAGTAGAAGAATTGGAAGATAACACTTGTTTGAGAAAATCCTGAAGGTCACTAATTTGGAGACTAGAAGGGTTGGAAGGTGTCACATTGGAAGAAGTGACGATAGCAGCAATAGATGAAGAACTGTGTTTAGAAGTACTCTTAGACTTAGTGGTGTAACCTGAGGGCCGAGGTGGCCGAGTAGGACAGTTGTCCAAAATATGACCACGCTTGTGGCAATACCTACACTTAATGGTAGGACAATTAGAAAACTTGTGATCATGCTATTTACAGATTTTGCAGAAAAGTGACTCAGTTGGAAAACATGAATGAGTGGTTGCGAGAGCAGCTGACAGAGAGAAGACTAGCCCAAGTCGTTTCTCCTAAAAAAGAATTTCCTAAATCGCATCATCAAGGGATAATAGAGGACTGCGATGTAACAAGGCGGCAGGAACAGACTCATATCCAGGATAGAGTCCCATGAGAACCTTAATGAGCTGCAGATGATCCAGACTAATTTTAGCCTTGTCTAACTAAGTCCAAATGGGCTGAAGAATGGCAAGGTACTTATCTATAGATTGTCCGACCTCTTGACTGGTGCTGACCAGAGTAGTGTGAAGTTGATAGGAGTGAGCAAGATCGATAGCTTGGAATCACATAGACAGAAAATCCCAAAGTTCTTTAATAGTATCGAATGCATCAATTGGGTGTTATAGATGGATTGAAAGTGTTACCCAACCAGGTGATTATTTGATGAATTTTGCTACCCTAATCTTCCAGTTTTTCCACAAACTTATTGTCCTCTTCAGTAGCACCTTTGACAGGTTGAGCGACATCACCGATAACAATTCACCATAACTTGCGACCAATTAAGAAGCTCTTCATTTTATAAGCCCGAGTAATGTAGTTGGTGCCATCAAATATAGTGTTGATAGGACGAAAGATGTCAACTTTTTCCATCATGATGGAAAATAAATCAGAAACAGACAACGACATAGGTTTACTCAATTGATCAATCCAATTTGACTCGGCTAACTCGACTCGGCTCAGCTCATTCTGGTTAGCTTGACTCGACTCGCTCTAATTGGCTCGGCTTGACTTGGCTCGCTCAGCTGGACTGGAGATTCGGCTTGGATTTGGACTGATGAAGATGGACCGAGGCAAATCTGAGCACGGACGAAAACGATGAGTCGGATCTAGGCACGAACGGAGTCTATTCATCAGTCGCATGGCACGAACAGAGTTGGATCTGACCACAACAGCACGAGTGAACGAAATTTGTTCGTCAGTCAAACGAATCTTACTGGAGCAAGTCGGATCTGGAAAATAAAATGAGAGCGAACAGGGATGGGAACAAGTCAAAGTCGGATTTGACGGAATAAACGCGAACGGATCTGGCGAACACTCTGATCGGACAGGAAACGAACATCGACGTATCCGGTAAACAAGTCGGACCTGGACACGAACAACAACATACAAGTCAGATCTGACGAACGAGAACGAACGAACGAACGTAAACGGACGAGAATGAATAATCCAAAATGGAATGACGAAATGAATGGGAGTCACCACGAGCGAACGACATGATTGGATGGAGACAAACGGTGTCGGGAGTGACGGTACGTACAAAAATGGAAAATCATAACCTAGTATGTTGGTGGAGGTTAATGATATGTTGATAGAGGTTCTGATACCATGTAAAAGTTTATGTATTTATGTATTTGTCTACTGTGGAGTACAAGGTTATATATATATAAAATGACCAACCCAACAGATTACAAAATTGTATCGTAACCAAATAACCATACAATTTAACAAAATCTCATTAAGGCAATTTTCGATAAGAGAAATCATGAGTACAAAATATCTTCTATAGTTCTAACGTGATTTAAGAGAGTGAAAGATTTGTCATACTTGCAAAATTTGAAAGTTTGGAGTCATGTTCATACACTAATCTTAATTTGCCACTAAATACAGTTTCCAAAAAAGAAAAGGAAAGAAAAAAGCTCTTTGTCCTATATTCTTTTTCCACTTTTCCAACCAAACAATTTCTCTTCACACACATCATATCTAATTTTTTCCCCTTCATTTCTATTTCATTACGAACTTTCTCCATCAAAATTTTGCAACATTAACAATATACCACAAATGTTTAATTGCTAAAGAAGCAAAACTGGGTTTACAATTGGTGCAATATAATTGCCTAAAATAGTCTTTTCTTGTGTTTCCTCAAGGAAAATTGAGACCAATAAGCTGAACGTAATATATCCACAACGAGTTTAGAGTGAAACAAACAAAAACAACCAACTGGAAGAATGGAAACGATTGCAATGGCCAATGGAATCTTATTCTTTGCTTTATCATATGCAATATAGAAAGTCGTGCAGAAAGCCGCCAACATGCATGATATAGAAAGAAACAATGTGACTAACCCGAACAATAATTTGGTTGGCAACGACATCATGAAATCTTCTTCTGCATAGCGAGACGTTAAAATCGACAAAAATGTGAGTATAGAAGTTGTAGAAAATACCAAAGCCGCAACATCTGATATTACGAACACTGTAAATGTCTGACTCTGTCGGAAGATAGGAATGCCATCCTTATCATCATTGCCTCCTGGAACGGTGAACGCCGCCGCGAAAACCACCGTGGCAATTAGAGTTGCCACCAACATACATGAGTTCGACGTGTTTTTCATCCACTCCTCACCGGCTTTTAGTAGATGTTTGTGCTCTTTTGTGAAGCGTTCACGAGGTGTTAGGCTTTCAACTGGGTCTCTTATTATCTCCATTGTGGAAAGCTCTGGAATTGGATCACGTCTCATTTGAAGATGGGAAGAAACTACAATTTTAGCACCTGGATCACATCTCATCCACTCATCACCATCTTTTAGTACTTGTTTGTATGCTTTTGTAAAGAGTTCACGAGGTGTTAGGCTATCAATCGGGTTTTTTACTATCTCCACTTGGGGAAGCTTTGAAATTGGACTTCTCATTTGAAGATGGGAGGACACGACAATTTTCTCCACTTCCTTCAAGTTCACAATACAACATTTCAATTCTTGCATAATAATGGTATTAGAGAATAAAGAAAAAGCAATTGCATCCTTGTTACATTCATCTTTTCTCAATCCATTTTAACAAAAAAAAACAAAAAAAAGACCACGTGACAAACTATCGATGGATGATTGGACAGACCGCAGAAAGATATATCACATCCAGTTGTCCAACCATAGTTCACCACATTGAAACCTCTTTATTCTTCTCATTTTTAAATAGTTTTTAATCATTTCTCTTGTGTGGTTGGAGTTTTCTGCAAAGGAATAAATGTAGTCTAGAATGCATTTAAGTATATATTGCTAAAAAATTAAAAAAATATTGTGTGCATTTTTAGTTACACCTATCTTTTCAGCATATTCAGTCATTCAATCATAGTTTATCAAGTAATAAACCTTTTTTTTCTTCTTACTTTTTAATATTTTGAGTTTTTTTTCGAATGGGATGTAAAAGAAAAACGGATGCATGTAGTGTAAGAAGTATCCAAGAATTGCTCTAAAATTTAAATATACGCATCAAACTACGTACCGTGAACCACAAAAGCTCTCTTTGCATCTGTAGTGCTGCCCCTGAAACTCTGCTCAAGTGATATGGAGATGCCAGCTTTCCAGCCAAGTGTAGCATGTTGGAGTTTTTATCTTTATCATGATAATTGGCAAGAAAATCCCTCAGCCCTCCTATTTCATATATAAGACTAAACACACTTTCTTGTCGATTTTCAACTGCGATATGAAATATGCTTTTGTCGTCCTCGTCAACTTTCCATAGCAAATCAGGATAGGAGCTAATGAGTATTATCAAGAACTCAGCATTTCCAACTCTTGCTGCATCGTGCAATAACCTCGAAGGTGTTTTTATGAACTTGTATAGGTCAAGTTTTGAAAGATCTCGGACAACAGTATTCCATATATTTTCAACAGTTCGATGGGCTAATGTCTTCATTAGAGCTGTTTTGTAAAACCCTAAGCCTAGCAGAAATTAAAGCACTCAAAGATTATATCATATAATGCTTCAAAACATATACATTATATTGTATCTAAATCAGAAAGCAAAGTTTGATGTGTATTACGAGAATTCATATATCTTTTCCAAAAGCAAAGCTCGCTGCTGCTACCAATTGCAGATGCCTTTCTAGCTAGTACGTGCAGGGCTGTGTCACCATTTTCATCACTCCTATAGAAATATAAACTTGATTTTGGATTAGAAATATTACGACCTAGACCAAATAAAAGTCAAATTTCTATAATTGTAAACAATAGTTCTAGATAGACATTTGTAGTCATTAGATCGTGAATGTGTCGGTAACATCTTAACCATAGATTTAGAGAGACCAACTAGTATAAATAGAACGAATGTCTTAACCAACAAAAAAAAAAAAGAAAAAAGAAAAATAGAAATAGAAATGGTTAATAGCACAAGTAGCCTCTTTCTAAAATTTGTCTTCCAAATTACCTCCAACCTCCCTCAGGTTTTTTCAAGCCCATCCGTGCCTTTGCTAATTCAGGTTTCTTCGCCAGAATATCTAACGCTATATCTACAATAAAGAGAGAAAGGAAAAAGAAATGTTAATTAAGAACATTTTAAACTAAATTAAAGTAGATGTGATATATCTTAATAAGGATTTGGAAGCAAGCAATTAATACCATAATAATCACTGGAGACTGTAGCAATGAGAAGTTCAATTTGTTCATACTTATTTAGATCTTCAAATTTAGTCTTGGAGAAGAGGAAGGAAGCCATGTCTTTGCGTTTGTAAGCTACAGCCATTAAAACTGGGAATGGTTTATAATCATTATAAAGGTTTGGAAGATCAGGATTCTTGTTAACCATTACTTCAGCGATTTTGACAACTCCTGATGCAGCAGCAAAAGCAAGGGCAGTATCTCCATTTTCATTTTTGATAGCTAAGTCAGATGAAGATGAAAGTTTAACCAACTTTTCAACGAATGAAATATGTTTTGCAGCAGCAGCAATATGAAGAGGAGTATCCTCTGCATCAGTTATCCTCGTAGTGATAGATGATCGATCTGCCAGAAATATAGTTTTGGCTGTCTTCCAATCACCCTTTAAAGCAGCTTGATATAACACAATCTTTAGTGGAACGTATTCATATTTCCTTCTTGCTGCACATACAAACAAACAATGTATCCCTAATAAAATAAACCTTTCTTTTTTGTACAGTAGTCAATTGATGTTGAGGATTCAAAAACACATATACCTCACAACTTTCTACACTAATTTCAGTCAAACTAGTATTAATATCCAATTGATACTAACTATATAGTTAAAATACTAATCCTCAATCTAAATATAGTTGATAAGTTTTTTTTATACCCTATAATGGAATAATTTTGTAATGTAATATAATTCAAAACTCATATTTAGATTCAGCGTTTAGAGTCGTGATTTGTAATACAAACTCATTCTATTTCCATCGTTTTCAACCAAACACTTTTTCCCACCATTTTCACGGCTTATGATCCTATTTTCATTTTGCCCTTTCGTTTCTCACACATCCCAACAATAATCTTGATTATATTTCAGCTCTCCAATACAGTTACTATATCTCCTTGAGAAAGAAATCAAAAGATTTAAATCGTTTTAATCTCACTTATAATTGAACCGATCATAAATCATTAACTTATTTATAATCGATATAATATTAACTTTAAAAAATACGACCATAAATCATTAACTTTTGACATATCAATATTTGAGAAAATTTTGGTCCTTTAAATTTGGATTTGATCATACTGTACTTGAATTCCTAAGGTCCTTTAGACACAACCATGAAAAGTTTTTCAAACTCAACACATTTTAGCATTTGAAGTTTAAAATAATCTTGTTTTGTGGTCGTATCCATTAACAATTTTGGTAATTCTCATTTTACGAATGGGATTAGAGAGATTTGAGCCATCAACCTCTTGATCCTCAACACATAGCATGATAGTTGAGCTAATCTATTTTTTACTCTTGTGTTATTTTTTTTATTATATAGAGTTAACTAATCATTTTTATATTATTTACAGAATGGCATGGAATCAATATATTAATATTAAAATTTTTAAATTTTTAAGTAATATCAAATGGGAATAGTTCAATTGATATAGTGCTTATATTATAGATTTCAAAGTTAAATATTTGATTAAAAAAACATCAATGGATAGTCTTTTAATATTTAAAAAATAAAATTATTAAGTTGGTGATATGGAAAAGTATATAAAATAACTATTATTATTTTAATTTTGAAAGAATTAAAAATTATTCTTTATCTTTTTTTCTCTTTTCTCTCTCAACCACCCACGTTCCCTTTATTTAACAAGTATACGAAGTAAAGTAGCACTATTTTGTAACAAAAATCTTTTCTTTTTTTTTTTTTCTACAGAAAATACTTTAGGTTAGCCCCACCTATCAACACCTAATTAAAATTTGCCACGTGTCAATTTAAAAAAAAATCTTTTGATAGAAAGGGATTGTGGAGATTAATGATTACACTGCACTGTTTTTTTATAGTGTTTAAATGAATGGAAATATAGACTATAGAGAACTAGAAATTTTCTTAACAATAGATGAGTATGCAATGATAATCTGAGGGACAGGGGATCTAAATTTAAGAATGTAAAGAGGAAAAAAAAGAGAATTATGAAGGAATATGTGTTTGGAATGGATGAACATACCGTTGCGTAGAACGAAAGGCTCAATGTTGGCCGACGGATTTGGATTGGATTCTGGTTCTACTCCATTGTTATTGCTTGGATCTGCACTATCGCCTGAGCTCTCTTGTGTTGAAGATGCGGTATCGCCTTCCGTGGAAGGCTTGGACGTGGAATCTCTGTTGATATCTTCCTCTTCCTCTTCTTCTTCTTCTTCCCCTTCCTCTTCCTCTTCCTCTTCCTCTTCCTCTTCCTCTTCTTCTTCTCCATCTCTTACATCAACGACAACCGCATCAGGCACCTGCGGAGCTTTATTGTCCGGTGTTGATCTAGTGCAGTTAGCATCAACAGATCTGTAATGGGACGATCCCAATTCGTCGCTAACAAGAGGTCCTTGAGCTGGTAGAGGAGTGGTTGGTTCTTGTCCTCCATTTGGATCAAAGTTATGAGTGGTATGTGAATGAGAAGAAATATCATCGTCTTCTTCGAAAAGAGCTTTTATTGAGCTTCCCATATTGGCCTTCATCTTTCTTCAGATTTTCCAAGCAGCTTTAGATTGGAAATTTGACGCCCAACAAATTCAACCCTTTAAATGGTTTTGAATAATATATAGAATAATGCTTAGGTGTAGTCTCCTAAAAAAATATCTATTCTTTAATTATTTTTTTTTTAAAAAAAAATTGACTTTTTATTGAATGCAACAAAGGGTATTCCCTAAAAGATGGGTGCTGCACCTATATTTTTTGGTAATATATATGGAGTATTGTTTTAGAACAAATGTTAGACAACGTGGGACATAAACAAATATCTTTATTTATATGGACTAGTTGGCTCACATTTATATTTAATGACGGACTTAAATATTAATTCACACATCCAAATGAAGAAGAATCATAAAAAATGAGGAATCTAATGCGTATGAGCTGTAAATATAGGATATTTAATTCACTCAAAATATTGCATATGAGCTGTTTGGATAAAGTTTAACAATTTATTCAACTTTTGATTCATTTTATGTTCACATTTGTAATTTAATTAATTATATTTTGTTTAGTTTAACTACTACGTTGAATCGTAGATTTTTAAGATGGTAATGTAAGAGATGGACTTTTTACATATCTCTACAATAATATGATATTATCTCTATAATAATATGATATTATTCTTTTTCTATTTTTTGTTTTTACTCTAAAAAATTTCGTATAAAATAAAGATAATTATCTCCACTTATATATTCATAATTATCTTTCCATCATGACTTGATTGCATTTCTAACATTAGTTTCAATTTTTACGAGGTGTTTTTTAAATGCTATGAGGTAACCAAAAAATTCTATCGTGAATAACCTAGTAAAAGATCAAAATAATCCAACATAAAAAGAAGCTTTAACGAATCTCGAGAAGAAACATAAGAAGACTTCGAAGTCAATGATGTTTTTTATTTTATTTTTTTTTCCCCTTCCTTCCTTTGAAACCCTTTGAACAAAATTCAGATCATTAACCCAGAAAAAAAAAAAAAAAAACATACAAACAGTTTGAATAATTTTTTTGGGGAGGAAAAACTAACAGTGAAATCAAACTAAAAACTTACACAACATACTAACAAAGAAAACTACTAGGATAGAGATATATTGAACAAAAGAAACTTGTTCTAAACGATTATGGTCATTGTAATAATTATTAGTGCAATATGATTTGTTTAAAAAACACAAACACCGATACAGATATAAGATATCAATACGATATGATACAATGATGTGCCAATTTCTAAAAAACAAAGATATGTTTTATATATATATATATATGATAATGCTGAATGAATTGTTATAATAATTATTTTAAGTTAGATTAAAGTAGATTTAAGAAGAGAGTGAAAACATGAAAAAGAAAAATCTAGCAACGACAAATGGTGATTGAGCAACTAGAACAGACGATAGGAAAAAAAGTAGAAAATGAAAATTGATAAATGAAGTTGAAGATGAAAAATGTGTGATAATTAAGTTTGGTCTTGAAAGCTACCAACCTTGTTATCTAGTTTTTTCTCGTCTCTCAATGACTGAATTAACCTACTCAACGACCAGCCTGTCCTCTTCACTTTAAAATATTCAATTCCTGCAGATTTTGGTCTTTCAATGAAGCCACCCACTTTCTGTACTCCTAACTTTAAAACCTTATTTTACTCTTCACAATAGCTGAAAACAAAAACCAAAATTAAAACATGTTCCTATTCTCTCTTCACCCAATTACACTCAGAATTTTTGTTTAAATTATTTAACACTTCTAAAAGTGAGTGATCTATAACTACGAGTTTTTAAGTGAGTTTGGTAAAACTACGAGTTTGGGAAGGTATGAAATATATTTTCAAATGTTTAATTTTAAAAATAAGTCATTTGGGAAGATATTATTGTATTTGACAACCACTCAAAATAGTTTTTCAAATGTGTTTTAATCTGTTGGAAATAAAAGTGTTCAAATAAAAATGAATTTTTTACAAAAACAATTTTTTCTCAAATCAATCTAAATGGTCTTGACATGTTACATAACTGATGTATATAATAACTTCATAATCTATCCCACGAGATATTTATTTTTATGTTGGATAGTGGAAGACTACAGTCTTCCTTCAACACCCACCTCATTATCTTCAAGGTCAAATGTGTCTGCTAGTCTCTTCCTTGAGCCAATTGTTTTTGGTTTGTTTTGATTTTTTTTTTTTTTTTTTTTTTTTTTGCTTTTTTGAATTTGGGGGATTTGGCTTGTTTTTGTTTAAATTCAATGTAAAATGTGAATTGAAATGTTTTAAGACGTTAGTTGTTTCTTTTTCTATGTAGACGTTTCCTTGTTTCTTAGGGATGAACATCCACATTTTTTACATTGGATTCCTTGACGTTTTTTAAAACGTCAAAAAAAGTGACAACTGACATTTAAAAAACGTAAGAAATATTGTTTTTGTAGTAGTGCGTGTTTAATTTTAATTCCTATACTATTCATTGTCAATTAAGTCCATGCACTCTCAATAAATCTGATCACAAAACCGATTTCCTACGTTTTTCTTCACGAATTATTACAAAATAAGTCATGTCCACGGTTGGAAATGGCTTCATGAGAAGAATCTTGGCGAAATTAGATGAATAAGAATCATTTAGTCCCAAAAGAAATTGCATTACTTTTTCTTTCTCCACATGGTCTCTCATCTTCGGAATTATTGCTTCCGATGAAGACTGAGGCAACTCACTGTAGGTTGCAATTTTATCCCACGCTGCCTTGAGATTTATGAAGTAAGATTGAATTGATGATTTTCCTTGTGATGACGTGCAATTTCTTTGTAAATTTTAACTAATATGTTAGTCGTATTTAAATAATAATATATATATTGTCAAATTGAGAAGTACAATCGAAACATAATAATAAAATAAATAAATATTAAAATAAATAAAATATAATATATAAGTAAATAAAATAAAATAACAAAATGAGAAATGAGAAAATTTTCAGATTTATTCACTTTCTCCAAGTTGTATAGAATTTGCCCAATGTATATGTTATTTTAAAGTCCACAAAATGTCACTGTTTATAGGTAAAGTAACAAGTAGGATGTGGACTTACATGGACACCAAGCATGAAGGAAAATCATAGGTTTGCTTTGTTCTTACTTAATGTCGTATTTCTTTTTTTAATAGTCTTCCCCAGATTCATAGCATCCAAGTGAATTTCCACATCAAGTATCCATGATAAATAATTATTATTGTTAATATCAAGGGTGAAAAATTCTAATTTTGTAAGATTTGTCATGGCAACACTATCATAAAATACTCATTGATGTTTTCAAATATTACATAATTCTAATAAAATAGTAGAATTGAAAATTATGGCTCAAGTTTTTTTCTTTTTAAAGATAGTTTGTACACTGATGCAACATAATAGTAGCAAAATTAGACATCAGTATATCTAGAATCATTTTACCGATTTTAGAAAAAGGTAAGTCCATATTCTACAAATTGGTCATAAAAGACTATTTAATACTTGATTTTATCATCTAAATTATAAGATTTTGGTTTTTCTTAAGATTAACATTTAGTGTCACCCATTCTATCTAAAACAATGTCAATAAATTCAGTTGATGACACTAATCCTTTAAGTTCTTTTTAACTTTTACGATAATTAATGATTAAGTTGAGTTTTTGAATGGAATAATCATTTCTATTTGAGTGTTTAAAAAATTAAATTCAAAATTTTTTGTTCTGTATATGAATACTTTGTAGAGAATTTGTTATGTTTTGAGAATGGAAAAGAATTCGAAGTTTTTTTTTTTTAATTTTTATCATAGAAAACTTAGGAAAATATGTGTATAGCTGAAAATTAAAACCAACAAAAAAAAAAGAGACAAAATCAATTTCATTTACAAAAACAATACTAGATACCCCAACACAATTCAATTCAACTCAACTCTACCCCAAATATAGACAATAATTACCGACTCAACTCTCTGCTTTTATTGCGTACCAAACGCCCCCTAACAGGTTCCTCAAAAATAATTTTGAGATGAAGGATCTTGGTGATGGTTTTTTTGTATTAATAATTAAAATACTGTGAGATCATTCTCAAGGTATTTCGATATTGTCACAAAAGAATTACATCGAAAAGATTTTGAGTAGATTTGGCATGAAAAATTGTGCACTAATCCTTTCAGTTCATTTTAACTTTTACGGTAATTAATGATTAAGTTGGGTTTTTGAATGGAATAATCACTTCTATTTGAGTGTTTAAAAAATTGAATCCAAAATTTTGTGTTCTGTATATGAATACTTTGTAGAGAATTTATTATGTTTTGAGAATGGAAAAGAATTCGAAGTTTTTTTTAAAAAAAAAAAAAAAAATTATCCTAGAAAAGTTATGAAAATATGTGTATAGCTGAAAATTAAAACCAACAACAACAAAAATAAAATTAAAATAAAATCAATTTCATTTACAAAAACAGTACTAGATACCCCAATGCAACTCAACTCAACTCAACTTTGCCCCCAAACACAGACAATAATTACCAACTCAATTGAACTATGCATACCAAACACAGACAATGTAACTCTCTAGATAATAATTACCAACTCAACTCACCTCAACTCTCTGCTTTTATCGCATACCAAATGCCCCCTAAAAGGTTCCTAAAAAAAATTGAGATGAAGGATCTTAGTGATCATTCTTTTGTACTAGGAATTAAAATACTGCGAGATCATTCTCAAGGTATTTTGAGATTCTCACAAAAGAACTATACTGAAAAGATTTTCAATAGGTTTGACATGTAAAATTGTGTACCAAGTGATACCCCTGTCGCTAAAGGGGATAATTTTCATTTAGGTCAATGCCTCAAGACTATACACGAGAATAAGGAGATGTAGAAGGTTTCCTATGCATTGGCTATTGGAATTAAAATGTATGCTCAAGTATGGACACGTCCAGATATTGCATTCATAGTTAGATTGTTAGGCAAATATTTGAACAACCCGAGGATGGATCATTGGAAAGCAGCCAAACGAGTTATAGTGTATTTGTAGAGAACAAAAGATTATATGTTCAGTTATTGGAGATAAGAAGTTGTGGAGATCATTGTGTATTTTGATTCCGATTATGATGGACTCCAAGACACTTTGGGATCCACTTCAAGCTCATCTTCATGTTGGCTGGAAGAGCTGCATCCTGGAAAAGTGTTAAACAAACACTGATGACTTCTTTTATCATGGCTGTAGAGTTTATAGCATATTATGATGAGGCATCCAATCATGGAATATGATTGCAAATTTTGTCACTAGGTTGAAGATAGTGGTTAACATAGAAATATCACTAAAATTACTTTATGATAATAAGTCGGCAATAATGTATTCTAACAACAACAGAAGTAATAAGAAGTCAAAGCATGTAGACGTGAAGTTTCTCGTTGTTAAAGAAAGATTTCAGAATGGTCAAATTGTGATAGAATACATAGGAACAAACTCCATGGTGTCAGATCCATTGACTAAAGTTTTACCATCTAAAGTTTTTTAAGCATGATGCTCACATAAGTATTAATCACTTTTCTGATTCCATCGTTTAGTTGGAATTTATTATTGAGGATGCTCTTTGACCGAAATTTATTTTCTATATAGAATAAAGTTGATCATGTGGGTTTTATGTCCTAAAACTCGTGGTTTGTAAACTATAAAACTTATTCTGAAAATTCAATAAGTTGTTATTGAATATATTTATTGCTTATTAGAAATCCAATAAACCTAAAGAGACTCATGACTATTACATGAGTACTTGAACTTTATGTGGAGACACAAAAGTGGATCAAGTTCGAATAAATAGTCAAAATGATCTATAGTATATGAACAAGGTTGAGTGCTTTATTCTGGTAATACTATTGAATGCGGCCTACTCTGTAGTTGTTACAAAGAGTTGTAAAGTGCTACAAACGAAGTGATCCTAATTCGTACATGTTATGACATGAGCAGTGGGGGCATTATGTGCAAATGAGTTTGTACAAGATCGGACCACGAAATCAATCACTCTTACTTTTTAACGTTGTTTACTGTTTAAGACTGACTATTTCAAAGCGATGACCTAAGTAACTTGACCTTAATCCTGAGCTAACTATGAACTCCTATTTATTTGGGATTATCCTTAAATTTGCATAGGTAAGGGATGGCTCAACAGCACCGGCTCAATAAGCCTCAATTTTAGGGGTAAGATTGGATAGATAGCTGGGGACATAAGGTGCAAGAAGGAATTCACTCCTACCCGCTTTTAGGGATAGTAGAGAGGTTGTTCCCTTAAGTGCTGATTATGGGTCTTGAACAAGAGGCCCTACCCTCTTTAGCCAAAGAGGAACTCGGTTTGTTGATTGGATCACAAATAAATTGTTCATTAGAGGATCAATGAGACTTAAGGAACAAGAGATAATCTCGGGAGTAAAACAGACATTTGACCCAGCCGTTATTATGAACAACTTGTGAAGGGTTAACTTACTAATCATGGTTATATCGAGTGGACATAATATATCTACAATGAGGGGAGTTCAACTATGGGTTTTAATGGAGTGACCCATTAGTTAACGAATGGGGGTTAATTCGGTGTAATGAGTTTAGCCAATTAATCTCGAATCGTTGGAGCCCATGATTTGTAGGTCCGCAAGGTCCCTCTACTAGCTCATAAATGGATTAGCTTTAGAGTAGCGTGATAAGTTAATTTGAAACATTCAAATTAGAATTAAAGAAATTAGTAATTATATGAGATATAATTACACGTTTAATTTTAAGAATTAAACGGAATAGGAGAATTAATATTTAAATATGATTTAAATATATGAAGGTGGATTTGTGTAAAATTAATTTAATATTTGATATTAAATTAGTTAGAATTATTCAAATTTTTTAAATAATTATTCATTAATTTTATTTAGAAAAATTAATAAACGTTTCAATTTTTTAAATGAAATTGATTTTTGAAATCAATTGGAAAAAATTGAAAAAGTTAGAAAAACATAAAAATGGAATTTTGGTTTTTTCCAATAACCCCTTCAACTGTTAAAATCCACCTATTTTGGCTTCAATAACTTCAAGCATGAGCTGCATCTCATGCAGCCATCTTTCTTGCATGATAGTCTGCAATATATTAAGAAGATTGGAGTAGAATAGAAGCATGCATCTATATAATTTTTGTTGAAAAATTCGTGTTGAAAAAGTTGTTCTTCAAGTGGGTTGCTACTGTGAGTTCTTCTCTAAGTTCCCTTTATTCAAGCTTATTTTGAGTCCCACAACTCAATCTAAAGCTCCAAGAGAATAGTAAGGAATATCTTGAGGTGGTCTACAACAAGATTTGAAAAAGTTTGCAATTGGGAATCAAGATTTGAAGAAGTTCTACAAAGATATGGCTTGAAACTCTCTTGATATTGTATTAGCATGCTTTAGTTACAGCCAAAATTAATGAATTAGAGTGCTTATTGATCCTTGTTACTTCCACTGCTTGCTGATATACTCCAACAATTTGTATCAGAGCATCATTTAAGCATTCAGTTTGGTTTAATTTTGGTGTGGTGGGTGTTTTTCATGAGTTATATGAAAATTGTGCACTGATATGGTTTTCTGAGTTTTGGCATTTAATTTCTCTTTGATTTCTTGATTAAATTTATAATTGGCTTTTGTTTGATGAACTTATATGTATTGTCAAGAGTCTGTAATTTATTTGGAGTCATTAAAGTTGAAATTAAGTTGTAATTGAAGAAATAAGTGAAGAAATAAGTGAAGAAAGCCGAGCTGCAGATTACAGTTCTTCAGCCTATGTTTAAATCTCGCTACAAAGCAAGAGCAAGAGGACTAGACAATCGTGTAGCTACAGACGTTGGGCGTTGAAATTTTGTAGACGATCGTGTAGCTACAGACGCTTAACGATGCGTTGAAGTGTTATACGATGGCACTACACGATCATGTAGCTTTATCCAGGCATTAAACAATGCGTTAAAGTGTTATACGATGGCACTACATGATCGTATAGCTTTGTGCAGGCGTTGAACGATGCGTTGAAGTGTAATACGATAGCACTACATGATCGTGTAGCTTTGCGCGAGCGTTGAGCGATGTGAAGAGCCACTATACGATAGCACTATACGATCGTGTAGCTTTGTTTGGCGCTACGCGATGGCGATACACGATAGTTGAAAGATGCTAGACGATCGTGTAGCTTTGTTCGACACTATATGATGGCGCTACATGATAGTTGGAAGATGCAAGGTGATGCCACTACACGATCAGGCAGACACTAGTCAATCGTGCTAGATGATAGACATCAGCGTTACACAATGAGCCTCAGCGAGATTTTGTTTTAGTGAGATTCTGATGGAATTCTTCGAGCGAGATTTCAAGTTCAAACGAGATTTTAAATCAAGTTTGAGCGAGATTTCTAGTTTGAACAAGAATTTATTGGAATTTCGAGCAAGAGATCGAGTTGAATGAGATTATGAATCAAGCTCAAGCGAGATTTCAAGCATGGAGCAAGAGATCAAGTTTGAAGCGAGATTCTTCAATGGAGCTGGCGAGAGTTGAACCGATCAATACTAAAGCTAGCGAGAGCAGCCGGTTCGACCGATTTTCTTGAGGTCTTGTCCGGTTCAGCTTGAAAAGTTTTTGGCTAGTTCGATTCAGGCTATTCTGGTTCAGTTCAAGTTGTTTGGGTTCGGTTTGGAGCGGTTCGGAAGCAGTTTTGAAGCTGTTACTGGCTGTTTTATAATAATTAGGCTCTTGTTTGCTTGTTTATGCCAATACTAAAACCATATCAGTTTTTGTTTAATTATTTTTGTATTTGATGTATGTTATAATTAAATATATCTTGTATGAGCATAAAGTATGTCATGTAGATTTAAAATCCCACCATAGAAAGCATGTTACATGCATTGAAAGTATGTTATAAAATGTTATAATATATAGTATGCATGTTAGGGTTTATCTTATTTAATATAATTGTTATATTAAATATTGAATGCCTTTGATGTATGTTGTGGATGTTTAGCATGTCTAAAATTTTATAAGCTGTTATAAAATTGGGTTAGATATTTAAAATCCATAACAAAGAACAGTTGCATGCTCACGTAGGTTAACCACTCGTTTTAATAGTTAAAATAATCGTTAAACTTGTAAAACTCGGGCTACAAACTCAACCGATATATAATCCTATCTAAGGTTGGGGATATTTAAGTTGACGGTCTACGGAACACCTCCTACCTGGGGATTATGGACGAATTATTGAGCGTTGTTAACTGGTTTTATGAGCATACGTGAGCGATCTGAGGTAATAAAACGGTTTATCACATAGACATCTTAGGTTTAAATCCATTTATAAGTATTATACTTGGATAAACCATATAGACTTAGGGTAATTTGTTTAGCCGAAATGAACCTAAGTATAAATTTACCCAATTGTTAGAATACTTCAGTGGGAGTTTAATAACATATATGATATGCTATTAGAACACTTCAATGAAAATCAAATAAATTATATGATATGTTAGAACACTTCAGTGGGAGATTAATAAACATATATGATATGATTATTTCTAGTTATCACACTAAGAAAAAAATTCATGTGGCACTTCGTGTCACCCTAGAAGTGACCTCCATTTGGAAAGTGTTTGAATGAATTGAGATTTTGGTGAATGGGGGAAGTTGTTCACTTTAAAATCAAATACAATGTTTTGATTTTAAAATTTTCACGCTCTCAAGATGTTCACACCAAAAGGTTCATGCGGCACTTCGTGTCACCTTGGAAGTGGCCTCCATTCGGAAAGTGTTTGCATGAATTGATCATGGTGAATGAGGGGAAGTTGTTCACTGAAAAATCAAATAGATATATTGATTTCAATTCTTACGTTCCTACATAATTCCCACCGTGAGATCTCTGCAGCACTTGTTTCACCTTGGAAGTGACTTCCATTCAGAAAGTGTTCGTTATAGATCAAGACCAAAGCGAATGGGGGAAGTAGTTCATAGTAAGTGGGTGAGGGATGTGTATCAACATATTCCACAGTCTCTTCTATTGGTTTGAACCGTGAGATTCCTATGTTGCGCATACTTGTCGTCTTTAAGTCGGCCTCGCTAGTCATTTAACGATGGTTATCCCCTCGAAGGGTTTTAACATAGGATTTGGAATATCTCAAACTCTAGAAATGAAGAGGATTTCTAAAGTCAGTTTCAGGTTTGACTTTCCAATTTCGGGAGCATCGTTGGGATCAGACTTTTGAAGTCTGAAAACAGAGGGTTACACTTACAAGATTACTAAATAGTTAGTAATTTCCAACAAAAAATGGTAGCTAAATGAATATTGGAATATGAGTTATTCTGGAGATAGTATTTAGTCAAGAATGTCTTGTTGTAGTATCATTGCAAAAAGAATAAATCTTGGATATATTATTACTTTACTAAAACTTGATTGGGTTTTAAAAGCAATTCACTTATAGAATTTGTTTATAATTTCAGAATGACGAGTTCACTAGTACAATTGTTTACGTCTGATAAACTGATTGGGGATAATTATGTAACCTAAAAATCAAATTTGAATATTATACTTGTGATAGACGATTTACGGTTCATCTTAACAAAAAATTGTCCTCCTGTCATGATATGATAGATAGATCAGGACAAATGATAAAGCTCATACTTATATCCTAGCCAGCATATCTGATGTTTTGGCGAAGAAACATGAGGATATAGGTACTGCCAAAGAGATTATGGAATCTCTAAGGGATGTTCGGGCAACTGTCCTTCTCCCGAAAGCATGATGCTATAAAGTATGTTTACAAATACCGCATGAAAGAGGGGGCCTCTGTTCGTGAACAATGTCCTGGATATGATGGTTCACTTTAATGTGGTGGAAGTAAACGGTGCTGTTGTTGACAAGAGAAGTCAAGTCGGTTTTATTTTAGAATCTCTTTCGAAGATTTTTCTGCAGTTTTGCATGAATGCACTCATGAATAAAATTGAATATAGCTTAACTACTCTACAGAATGAGCTACAGGCATTCTAGACTATGTTAAGAACTAAAGATCTGGAATCCAAAGTAAATGTTACTACCGTTGAGAAGAGAGGAACGTCCTCTAAAAAGCCTGATGTTGTTTCCTCTTCACAGAGTAAAATTATTCTTATTAAGAAGAACAAAGGGAAATGGAAGAAGAAACCCGCTGGAAAGAAAGGCAAGAACAACGCTGCAGACAAAGGAAAGTATTTCCACTGCTATGAAAAAGGACATTAGAAGAGAAACTACCCTCAGTACCTTGTTGAGAAGAGAGCAAAAAATGCAAAACAGGTAAACTAGTTCCTGAGGGTCGCTTGCTCATGTTAATCAGTTGGAGATGTTGTTTGATGATAAACGTACTCGCTTTTGTTATCATGATAAACGTACTCGCTTTTGTTATCATGATAAACGTACTCGCTTTTGTTATCTTGTAAAGAACAAATTTTTGTTGTAAATGAAATGTCCATTTTAAAAAATTATGTTTGTTCTATCTCATAGCAACTTCTGTTAAAAATCAAACTAGTTAAAAGCCATTTGCAAATATTCAAATATTTAAAACGACTAGAAATCAATTAGATCAAATTATAAAAAGTTTAAAGATTTCTAGATCTATTTAATTAACACTGTTAACAAGAGTTGTTAAGACAGGTCAGATGCATCTTACTCAAAGAGTTGAGAGTACCTCAATGTAGTGGGAGGAAAGTATGACTTCTTGATCATTTTTTAGAATAAGATGCATTCCTCATATAGTTTAACAAGAAGTCTATTGTACACAAACATGTTTACAATGATTCTCTCGGTTAAAGTGTTTAAGAATCACCTAGTACGACTAGGAATACCAGGTAAATAATCTAAGGAAAGTGGGAGAGATATCGAGTATGGGATACCGAATGGTAAGTCATGGGTATGGGATGCCCTAGTTTATTGTATTTCTCTATAAACTCTGAAACTTAGTCTTATATATTCGTATATATAAGTTATCACTGGATTTTTAGTCCAAGTGGGAGTTTGTTGGGTTTTATTTCCTAAAACTCATGGTTTGTAAACAATAAAACTTATTCTGAAAATTCAAGAAGTTGTTATTGAATATATGTATTGCTTATTAGAAATCCAATAAACCTAAAAAGACTCATGACTATTACATGAGTACTCGAACTATATGTGAAGACATAAAAGTGGATCACGTTCGAATAAATAGTCAAAATGATATATAGTATATGAATAAGATTGGGTGTCTTATTCTAGTAACACTATTGGATGCGGCCTACTTTGCAATTGTTACAAAGAGCCGTAAAGTGCTACAAATGAAGTAATCCTAATTTGTACATGTTATGACATTAGGAGTGGGGGCGTCCTGTGCAAATGGGTTTGTACATGATCGGACCATGAAATCAGTCACTCTTACTTTATAACGTTGTTTACTGTTTAAGACTCTATTTCAAAACGATGACCTAGGTAACTTGACCTTAATCCTAAGCTAACTATGAACTTCTATTTATTCAGGATTATCCTCAGATTTTCATAGATGAAGGTTGGCTCAACAGCGCCAACTAAATAAACCTCCATTTCAGGTGTAAGACCGGGTAGATAGTTGGGGACATAGGGTGCAAGAAGAAATTCACCCCTACCCACTTTTAGGGATAGTAGAGAGGTTGTTCCCTTAAGCGCTGATTCTGAGTCTTGACAAGAGACCCTACCCTCTTATTGTTGATTGGATCACAGATCAATTGTTCATTAGAAGATCAGTGGGACTTAAGGAACAAGAGGTGATCTCGGAGGTAAAACAGTCATTAGATCCAACCGTTATTACGAACAACCTGTGAAGGGTTAACTTACTAATCATAGTTATATCGAGTAGACATAATATATCTATAGTGAGGGGAGTTCAGCTATGGGCTTTAGTGGAGTGACCCATTAGTTAACGAATGGGGGTTAATTCGGTGTAATGAGTTTAGCCAATTAATCTCAGATCGTTGGAGCCCATAATCTGTAGGTCCGCGAGGTCCTTCTACTAGCTCATAAATGGATTAGCTTTAGAGTAGTGTGATAAGTTAATTTGAAACGTTCAAATTAGAATTAAAGAAATTGAGATATAATTACACATTTAATTTTAATAATTAAACGGAATAGGATAATTAATTTTTAAATATGATTTAAATATATGAAGGTGAATTTGTGTAAAATTAATTTAATATTTGATATTAAATTAGTTAGAATTATTTAAATTATTTAAATAATTATTCATTAATTTTATTTAGAAAAATAATAAAATTTTCAATTTTTGAAATGAAATTTATTTTTGAAATCAATTGCAAAAAATTGAAAAAGATAGAAAAACACAAAAATGGAATTTTGGTTTTTTCCAATAATCCCTTCAACGAACTCACTTAAAACTCACCTATTTTGGCTTCAATAATTCCAAGCATGAGCATCTCATGCAACCATCTTCTTTCCATGATAGTCTGCAATATATTGAGAAGATTGGAGTAGAATAGAAGCATGCATCTATAGAATTTTTGTTGAAAATTTCATGTTGAAGAAGTTGTTCTTCAAGTGGGTTGCTGCTGTGAGTTCTTCTTTAAGTTCCCTTCATTCAAGCTTATTTTGAGTCCCACAACTCAATCTAAAGCTCCAAGAAAATAGTAAGGAAGATCTTGAGGTGTTTACAACAAGATTTGAAAAAGTTTGCAGTTGGGAATCAAGATTTGAAGAAGTTCTGCAAAGGTATGACTTGAAACCCTCTTGATATTGTATTAGCATACTTTAGTTACTGACAAAATTAATGAATTAGAGTGCTTATTGATCCTTGTTTCTTCCGTTGCTTGCTGATATACTCCAACAGATGGTTTATGTTTTATTATCTAAACTTGTTTATCATGCATGCAGTTTAGCAAATGTGGTTTAGCATAAAGTTTTTAAGAATGATCTCACTAAGGTATTTAAACTAGTTAGAAATAGGCAGATCATTTTGCATGTAGTTTCCATGCTATCCATCTATACTTGATCTATGTCATTGAATGTATTGAAATTGGCGATCAAGGAAGATTTAGTTACAAGGGTAGTGACAAAAGTCGCCTTGATTCTATGCTAATACAAAAGATGGACCAGATTGAACTAAAGGAAAATTCTATTATTGAAATAACCGGTTTATAGGCGCTTATAATTTAAGTGATTTAATTACATTAGGTACACATACATAGCCCAAGTGGAAGATTATTAGACGTATTTAAATAATAATACATATAATTAAAGTATAGGTTATGTATGTGGATTAATATTTTATCACATTGGATTATTTTATTAGATTGAACCCTATCATGTAATCTAATTAATTAAGGCCCTATATTCCTAATTAAGTATGAGTTTAATGGGTAGAAGCTCGTTTCTAGTTAATTAGGATTTCTAATTGAGTATGGACTTAGTGGGTAGAAGTCAATTCATTAGGGTTTAATGGGAACCCTAATTGAGACCTTACGATTATGGTCCCTAATATACTAACAATAATCACTCAGTCTTTCTTGAATACCAGATAGAGATCCCAATCCCAGTAAGAGTAAGGGTATTCAAAATTTTGGTTTAGGAAGACAATAATAATCTTAAAGCTATCATCAATCTCTCACTAAAATTTGGTATATTATCTATTATTGACAATTTAACATGAATAATTCTAAAATTAATCTATTCAGTATAGATTTAAAGTATTTGCACTAACAATATTCTCGAAACCTTAATGCTTTGAGAAGAAAAATTTTCCTTAATTCTAAGGGTAATTTTTGGGAAAACCATAAAATATTTATTACTCGTATGAAAAGATATTGAACAAATTGTAATCGCACCTTCTAAATTGTTGTTGTTAGGATTTGAGGACACGACCGTGTTTGAAGTATTTGAAGATCTAACATTGTTAACTGCAATTTAAGTTGGTGCGTTGTTGCTCTCGAGGATTGGGCGTTGACTTTGTTCCATGTGAGGATGTTCGGGGACTGATAAACCCTCTTATCATCTTTATTAATTTCTCTCTCAATTTTGCCTGTTTTTTTTCAATGCTTCACTTTTTCCCTTCTCAAATTCAACTAAAACCTAAGCTTTATATAATTGGAAATGGAGGGTTTATCCAGTCAATGTCATACAGCCTTGACTATTATTATTATTATTATTATTTGGAAATTCATTTTTGGTTGTTGGTGCTCAATTATTGACAACTTTGAATAAATAAATCATTGTTCATTGGGATTGCGATGTTATTTTTGTTTTGATGTTAAACCAATATATTGGCAAATTATGCGACAAGAATTCACAGAATTTATTTGATGCATTTTTGCAAATGTCAAATCATTCGTCCGACCCCTAATGCATTTAATATTTATGTTAAATTTTTATAAAGGCATAGGAATAGATTATTGTTGTATTTAGTTGTGCACAAGAATTTTATGAGGATTTGAAGTAAATAAATTAGTGCCTATTTAGTAAGCTTGAGATTGAGAGAATATCAAATAATTTATAGAAATTGAAAAAAAAAAAAAATTCTAGATTTGCATCAGCATCTATCAAATAGTATCAATTATAGATTTCTATCGATCTCTATCAATCTCCATCATAAAAGATTAAATATTGTTATTCTCTATAAATAGTTTTCCTTATTTTTCTATTTTTGAAAATTCCAAATTTAAAAACAAGGATTCAATGAAAACAAAGTTGCATTTTATATTTTTAAATATGTGTTTGGTCGTAGATTTAAAATTAAATTCTAATTTAAACAAATTTTTAAAATGTGATAGAAAATATATTTAGTTATTTACTAAATACTATGTTGAATATAAACTCCTTACTAATTATATTCTGAACTTATTTTATGTTAAAATTTATTGTATAATTATTATGTATTAATATGATGTAATATATATAATATACAACATATTTTAAATTTAACAAAAATAATCAAGTTTATAACTTGGAATAGTATAATTGTTATTAGTTTTATCACTTTTAATATAATTCTGCATTTTAAAATTTTGAATTCACAATTTGGATATACTAAAAATATATAAAAAAAAATCTTTTTAGAATTTGCACGATTTGGATCACAAAATCTGAAAACAATTTTCGAAAATACTATCAACCAAAACACACATTCACTGAATTTAGTAATTCTGAATACATAAAAAAGAATATGGGTTCCTACCAATTAGGCGCTTGTGCCTCTATTTATTTTTTGAAATTAATCATGGTATTCTCATCTAATATTTATAGATCAAGTTATAAACAATTAATTAGTTAATAACGAAATAACCATTTTAATTGGATAGTTAACTATGAGTACTATTAAAAAAACGAATACTAATTCTAAGTTAATTTAAATAGTCTAAGTGAACATAGTTCAACGACACAATGTATAGTATTATATGTTTTGAAGTTAGAGGTTTGATTTTTCTATCTCACATATTATCAAATAAATAAATGTGAATTTAATCAATACTTTTTCCTAAAAAGATACTAAAGGAGGGAAGGAATCAAAAGTGCACCTAAACGACTAGATTGACACATCTTTGACAGTTTTACCACACATCCTAAACTCAAAAGCATATTCATTACCATCGAAAGATCAAGATGATCGATAAGCACAGGAAAAAGAAACAAATGATTATTTCTTTCCAACCAAATATTTCTTTATTGAAACTAATACTAAAATTAATTAACAAATATTTTGAATCACATTAATTTAATATATTTTTATCAATAAACATGGATTAAATAACTATATGATTATTTATTAATTAGAATCCATTATTTAACTTTAGTTAACTAAAATATGATATGTTTCGGTGAAAGTTGGTGACTTCAAATTATTATATGTTAATTATTAATTATCTAATTATAAATAATTTTAAAAATAATTATTTGATTATAAAAAATTAAGAGAATTTCAAAAACCACGGCTGAAAAATGATGGTAGTTGTAAATATATCTTCAAATTTTCAGTTGTAATAACTCTGCTCAATTGGACCTCAAAAACTCACCTAGGGTAGAAATTAAAATTCTAGAGTATAATTTTTTAAGAATTTTAAACAAAAGTTAAGATATGAAATGGTATACGGTAGTAATCAAACAAAATTTTGGATTTACTAGAGGTAATATATATATATATATATATGAATATCACTCAAGTTCTTTTCCTATGCATGTCAGTTATGTCATTCTTGTTTGTTTGTTAATTTTCTAGACTCGTTTTTTTAAGAAAATTTATATTTTTAGCCTCGTGATTTAGATTGCATTTGTTAGATCTCTAAACTTTAAACTCAACATTTTAGGGGTTGTTGGATAACCAATTGACTTTTGATTTTTTTTTTTTTTTTTTTTTTTTTTTTTTTTTTTTTTTTTTTTTTTTAAGATTAGACCGTTTAGTATGTAATTAAGTTTTTTTTTTCTTTTCCAATCCAAAAGAGGTTTTAAAAATGTTGGGAAAAAATATTTTCAAAATTTGATTTTCGATTTTTATTTTGAAAACAGGCTAAGTTTCTTCTATCTAATTAACAGAATGAAGAAAACAAAAGGACTAACTTGTGCACCAGCAGGGATGTCAGAGAGACGGAGTGGAGTCAGGATGAACTTTCCATCCCTATTTTGGTTGGGATTTTTTCGTCCTCATACCCACTCCATTTCCTATCTTTTCGAGAGTGGGTTGGGTGAAGGAACCCCATTCTAGGACCGGATCTCCATGGAGAATTATTTTTCATTTCTATTTTTATTTTTATTTATTTAAAATTAATTAAAAGATAGTATTTATATTGAAATTGTAAGTATTTTATGTTACAAGTTATTACCATTATTGTTTTATTTTTTAAATGAATAATTTAAATTTATTTTACTACTTTCTATTGTAAATTTAATACAAAAAATTATTATATTATGGAATTAATATTTTTTTAAAAAATGACATTAACAGATACAGTAGCTTACAATGTGCATGTATTAAAACGCATTCATTCTAAGGAAAAACACATAAAATTCCTTGCACGTCGTTAACTCATTAAAAAGTAGCATTTTAGTTAAATCTGCTTCACTAGCGCATCCCAATGTAGGAATTGAAGAAATTTCACTAAGTGTTGAAGACCAAGCTGGCGCATGGGCTATGCGTTCAAGGCTGCTCGATGCAGAAAAGATACATTGGCTAACACTTTTGTGTCAAATCACCACTTGTAGGTATAGGCATCTGACTGGCGACATCTGAATGTCTCAGAGGTGGTAGGTTATTGACCCAGGGTATGAAATTTAATGCAAGTCCTATCAACATATTGCTTGGAGTTGCCTATAAAAAGGGAAGTCAGCTGCTGAAAAAGAAGTTAGCCATTTTTATAGAAACATATAAACAAATTAGAGAGCCAATTAGTACTTAGCTCAATTCTGCTATCTACAAGAAGAAGATAAGAGGGAAGATCTGTTGAGTTTTATGTCCTAAAAACTCGCAGTTTGTAAAATGATAAACATTTTCTATAATTAATATACTTGTTATTGATTTCATAAATTGTACGAGAGTCTAAATCCAATAAACTAAGACCCATGAATATTGTATGAGTACTTGACCTTTAGGTGGAGACATAAGAGTGGATCGTGTTCGAGTAAATAATCAAAATGATCTATGATACATGAATGAGGTTGAGTACCTTATTCTAGTAACACCGTGGGATGCAGCCTACTTTGTAGTTGTTACAAAGAGTTGTAAAGTGCTACTTACGATGTGATCCTAATTCATACATGTTATGATATGAGAACTGGGGGTGTCCTATGTAATGAGTTTGCATAAGATTAGGACCAAGAAATAAGTCACTCTTACTTTTTAATGTTGTTTACTGTTTAAGACGGACTATTTCACCTAGATGACCTAGGTAACTCGATCTTAATCCTGAGCTAACTATGAACTCCTGTTTATTCGGGATTGCCCTTAGATTCGCATAGTTGAGGGTTAGCTCAATAGCGTCGACTCAATAAGACTCCCATTTCAGGGGTAAGACCGAATAGATAGCTGGGGACATAGGGTGCAAGACGGAGTTCACGCCTACCCGATTTAGGGATAGGAGAAAGGTTGTTCTCTCAAGTACTGAATCTAGGTCTTGAATAAGGAGCCCCACCCTCTCACTGGTTTAAGACAGTTTGGTTTAGCGATTGGATCACAAACCAATTGTTCTTTAGAGAATTAGTAGGGACTTGAGGAATAAGACGTAATCTCGAGGATAAAACAGATATTTGACCCAATCGTTATTATGAACAACCTATGAAGGGTCGACTTGCTGATTATGGTTAAATCATGTGGACCTAATATATCTACAATGAGGGGAGTGCAACTATGGACCTTAGTGGAGTGACCCCATTAGTTAACGAATGGAGATTAATTTGGTCTAATGAGTTTAGCTAATTAATCTCGGATCGTTGGAGCCGATGATCTGTAGGTCTGCGAGGTCCCCCTACTAGCTCGTAACGGACTAGCTCTAGAATAGCGTGATAAGTTAATTTAAAAAGTTGAAATTAGAATTAAGGGAATTAGTAAATATATGAGATATAATTACATGTTTAATTTGAGAATTAAATAGAATAGAAGAATTTATATATTTAAATATGATTTAAATATATAAAGATGGATACGTGTTAAAATTAATTTAATATTTGATATTAAATTAATTAAGTTTTATTTAATAATTAATTTATGAAATTAATTAAAATATTTCATTTTTAAAATAAAAAAATATTTAATAAAATCAAAATTTGTTTTTTGAGATAAAATTGAAAATTAGAAAACAAAACACTTAAATGAAAAATGAAGATTTTCCATTATCCATCTTTGAAGTAGCTAAAAAATAATGCATCTTCTTGGCCTTGTCTTCTCCAAGCATGAGTTGCAACTCATACAAGTCTCTCCTTTGCATGTTGATTTGCAATATAATGAAGAGATTAGAGTGAAAATCGGGCATGCAATCTATAGAGAATTTTAGAGAAAATTCAAGTTGAAGAAAGGGTTCTTCAACAAGGTTGCTACAGTGAACTTTTCTCCTTCATCCCTTGATTCAAACTTGTTTTGAGTCTCACAACTCAATCTAGAGCACCAAGAGAATAGTGAGAAAGATCTTGAGGTGGTCTGCAACAAGATTTGGAGAAGATAGCAGCTGGAGAAAGAGCTTTGAAGAAGTTCTACAAGAGGTATGTCTTGAAACTCACTTGTTTTTCTACAAGAGCATGCTTTATATTTTGCCAAAATTAGTGAATTTGAGTGTTTAGATGATCCTTGTGCTTCCGCTATTGCTGATACAATCCTACAATTGGTATCAGAGCATCAAATAAGCATTCAATTCGGTTTAATTTTTTTTTGGTGGGTATTTTATATGAGAAACATGAAACTGATGCACTGATATGGTTTTCTGAGTTTTGGCTATTTAATTCTCTTTAGTTTCTCATTTAAATTTATAATTGGCTCTTGTTTGATGAGTTTTTATGTGTTAGCAAGAGTCTGTAATTTATTTGGAGTCATTAGAGTTGAAATTAAGATGTAATTGAAGAATCAAGTGAATTAGGCCTAGCTGCTGTTCCAGTTTTCAACTTCTGCTCAAAATCATTGTTGAGGTTCAGTTGCTAAGTGATCGTCTAGCTCCAGGCACTACACGATCTGAAGAAAAGCTAGATGATTGTATAGCAATGGGCGCTGGTCATTGTGATGTTGAACGCTAGACGATCGTGTACTTGCGGGAGCTAAACGATGCATTAAATTTGCTATACGATAGCACTAACCAATCGTTTAGCTTCGACATGGGAACTAAACGATACGTTGAATTTATTCTACAATGGTACTACACGATAGTTTAGGTATGATGCGTGCTAAGCAATGCGATGAAGTGCTACGCGATAGCGCTGAGCGATCGATTAGATGCGGAGCTAAGCGATTGTGTAGATGAAGTGCTAAGCGATACGTTGAAGTTTCTATGCGATGGAAATAAACGATCGCTTGCCTACGAAATGCTAAGCGATGCGATGATCTTCTATAGGATGGAGCTAAGCGACCGTTTAGCTACGGCGGATACTAAAATGACATGAAGCACTAGATGATGGTGTTAAGCGATTGTTTAGTTCTATATGATAGAACTAACCAATAGTTATGCGATAGCTAAGTGATGGAGTTGAGCGATCGTATAGTTCTATGCGATAGAACTAAGCGATCGTTTAGCTTCGGCAGTCACTAAGCGATCGTGTAGTTTTATGTGATAAAGCTAAACGATTGTTTAGTTGAGGCAAACACTAAGCGATCGTGTAGTTCTTCACAACACAAGGTGATGGAGCTAGATGATTACCTTTAGCTCTACACGATTGACCTTTGCAAGACTTTGAGGTTGGACCGAGAACAACTGGTTCGACCAGTTTCTCAAGGTCCAATCCAGTTCAGCCTCAAAGTATTTTTGGCTTGTCCGATTCAGACTCATCCTGTCCGGTTCAAGGTGTTTGGGTTCGGTTTGGAGTGGTTCGAGCGATTCAAAGACGATTTTGAAGGTGATTGTAATAGTTAGGCTTCTGTTTGCTTGTTTATGTCAAAACTAAAACCATATCAGTCTGTGTTTCATTATTTATGCATTTGATTTATGTTATGATTAAATAAATCTTGTATGTCCATATAGTATGCCATTTAGATTTAAAATCTCATCATAGGAAGCATGTTACATGCACTGAAAGTATGTTATAATTGTTAATAATATATAGTATGCATGTTAGGGTTTCCTGTATTTAATATAAGTGTTATATTAAATATTGAATGTCTTATGTATGTTATGGATGTTTAGCATGTCTAAAGTTTTATAAGTTGTTATAAAACTGGGTTAGACATTTAAAATCCATAAACAACAGTTGCATGCTCACGTAGATTGATCACCTATTTTAATTGTTAAAACTTATAAATCCTAGGTTACAAACTCAACCGGTATATAGTCCTATCTTAAGGCTGGGGATACTCAAGTTGACGGGTTACGGAACATCTCCTACCTGGGGATTATGGCCGAATTATTGAGCATTGGTAATCGGTTTTATGAGCATAGTGAGTGATGTGAGGTAATAAAATGGTTTATCACCTAGACATCATAGGTTAAAATCCAATTATAAGAGTTATATTTGGATAAACCACATAGACTTATAGTTGTTTTATTAGCCGAAAATAACCTAAGTATAAATCTACCCAAACACTTCAGCGGCAGTTTAATAAACTTCTATATGATAGAATTATTAGAAAACTTCAGTGGGAGATTAATAACATATACGATACGTTATTTTTAGCTTTCACGTCTTTAAAAGTTCACAATCCAGATTTAAGCAGTATTTCGTGTCACCCTGGGAGTCACCTCCCTTCGAAAAGTATTTTTTTTACATTAAATCTAGATTTCGGTGAATAAGAGGAAGTTGTTCAAATATAAGTCTATTATACAATAAATAGATTTCAACTACCACGTCTCCAAATAGTTTACACCGTGAGATTCACATGACGCTTCTTGTCACCCTGGGAGTGACCTCCCTTTGGAAAGTGTTTTATATGAGTCAATATCAAGGTAAACGGAGGAAGTAGTTCATAGTATGTGTCAATATATCCTACGGTCTCCTCCATTAGTCTGAACCGTGAGATTCCTATGTTGCATGAGTTGGTTAGCTTTAAGCGGCCCTTTGCTAGTCGTTTAGCGACAGCAATCCCTACGGAGGGTTGTAACATAGGATTCGGAACAACACAGGCATCAGTAAAATGAATAGGGTCTTATAGTTCCTTCTTGGATGTTGTCTTCTATCTCGAAGGTAAATTTATACCATTCTATAGGATCTGAAAATGGCGGGTTACACTTACAAGAATTACTAAGTTGTTAGTAAAGATCTAGACCGAAAACGATAACTAAACGACTATAGGAATAAGAGTTATTCTGGAGACAATAGGAATAAGACTTATTCCGGGGATATTGTTTGGTCAAAATTGTTTGTTTTAGTGAAGGAGTATGTGACTGCCCCACGGTAGCACATATTCTGACTCACTAAAGTATTGTTGCAAATAAAGAATGGTTATGGGTACATTATTGCGTTTTGTTAAAACTTGATCTTGGATTTAGTTACAATTTGCTAATTAGAATTTCTTTGAATTTTAATAGGATGTCGAATTCTTTTGTAATACTCGCTTCCGATGTACATAATAGTAAAAGCAAATTGACAAACAAATTACTAGCAATTGATAATACCAAAAGAGTTTTAACAAAGTATTGTCCTCTATCTCCCAACTCATCTGAAATTATGAATTATACAGATAAGAATATAGAATTCGAACAACAAGATAAATATAATTTACTTGTTATCGAATCATGTATAGTGGAAAACGATAAAATCTGGATAATTGATTCAAGTGCCACTAATCATGTATGTATTATCTCACAGGAAACAAGTTCCTGGAGACAATTGACAGAAGGTGAAACAATTTTTAAGGTAGGGACTCGGGAGATTGTTTCAGCTAAAACAGTGGGAGATATGAAGTTATTTATAGGAGATAAGTACATTTATTTGAAAAATGTATATTATATTCCTTCTATGAAAAGGAATCTAATATATGTCTCTTGTTTGCTAGAACAAAATTATAAAGTTTATTTCGAAAATGGTGAAGTGTTCATCAAAATGAAAAATAAATAAATTTGCTCTGCAAAACTAGAAAATAACTTGTACATGTTAAAACCAACTGAGGCCAAAGCTGTTTTGAACATAGAAATGTTTAAAACTGCTGGGACTCATAAGAAAAGGAATATTTCTCCAAATGCCTATCTTTGGCACTGGAGACTGGGTCACATAAATCTCAACAGGATTGAAAGATTGGTTAAAAATGGTCATCTAAATAAGTTGGAAGACAGTTCCTTACCACCATGTGAGTCATGTCGTGAGGGTAAAATGACAAAAGAATCTTTTTCTGGAAACGGTCTTAGAGTCAAACAACCCCTAGAGCTGATTCACTTAGACCTTTGTGGGCCTTTAAATGTTAGAGTAAGAGGAGGGTATGAATATTTCATCATTTTTATAGATGATTATTCCAGGTATGGGCATGTTTACCTGATGCACCAAAATTTTAAAACTTTTGAAAAGTTCAAAGAGTATAAGGCCGAGGTTGAGAAATAATGCGTTATTTTATGCGGTGAAATAATGAAAGGTATTGTGGTGATGGAAAATGTGTTGTGCAATAAGTTTTCTCATTAGAATCCAAGTATAAATCCTACTGAGTTTCCTAGCAAGTCCAGGGTTGAACTCAGGGACTAAGGAAAACGATATGCGGTGGTAATTTGTAAGATAACTTTGCGGTAATGAATAAATTAACGATTGGTTGGTTTGTTGTTTGCAATGTAAAATGTATGCGGCAGAGTTACGAAAAGAGTTAATAATACGGAAGATGCGATGAATATGTGGTGAACGAGTTGAGAGGGATTCAGATAACACTTCCTAAGATTGCGTTCATGTTATGCGATCATACAATATACATACAATAGCAAATCATCTCTCAATGCAAATGTTATGGCTTCTAAGTCTAGAACACATGCGATATATGCGATAAAGTCTATAGGACCTACACATAAGCCTCTATTCTTGTTTATGCGATGACAAATGACATACACACATACAAGGCGACCACATAATACCATAACCTATCTCTAGGGTGCATGCGATGCATGTTGGCAAACAGAGCTTATCTCTAAGTCTCTATCTTTTGCTTAAGCAGATCTAATCTTACTCTCTCGAGTCTAGATTCTAACCTAGCTCTCTCAAGTCTCAGATTCTTTCTTTAGACTCTCTCTCGAGTAGCTCTAAAGGGGTGTTGGGCGCAACATAAGACAAGTTAATCGCATGCAATGAAGATCCTAGGTCACGTTAGCTAAGTTCTTTTCAACCCATTCGATAAATTTAGCTACTCATGCATGCTTTTAAGAGAGTGAACATATGTAGATAAGAAAGTTCCATTTTATAGACATGTAATTGAAATACAGAATAATAATGTGGAATAAGAATAAAGAGTCTGGTAGCAATCTCTTTCTTCCCAAGGCTTTTACACTATTCTTCTCTACTCTGTTTAAAAGATAATCTCGCTCTCGCGAGAGTCGGCCCTCTCTCTGCTTTTCCATGCCTTCTGGGTTCTCTCTCGAACTGACCAGAGCGATCTTCCGGCGTCTCTTCCCTTCTCTTGCTCCACCTTCTAAGTAATAGAAAAACTATGAACAAGGCTACTTCTATCTAAGGGAAATTATCTAACTGTCGAACTCCTTCACTGAAGGTTGCCTTCGATATTTATAGAGCTTTAGGGTGAAAGGCTTCTTCTCTCTTATGATTGCACTGATGGGATGGCATTAATTCTCTGTCTAATGCGCCGAATATTTTTCATCAAATAGTTGAGTGTACTTGCTACAGTAGTTCGGTAACGGCTTGTCAACTTAATTCGGAATCGACCGTCATCAGCTTTTTGTTCCATCGTGATTTATTACGCTTTTCACTCAGATGTGTCCACCAAGTTGCGTCGGCTCTATGCGGCAACCTTCTTGAGCAGATAGTTACGAGTACAAATCACCGCATAGCCTTGCGTAATGCAATCTTTTGATGCGCTTGACCGTTGATTTCTTGTGATCGCATTTTCCGTCTTGCGTCAACGCTTATCTGCACAAAAATACATAAGTTAACTGTTTTTATGCGTTGGACGCATGCGACCGCAATATTATGAACTTAATGCTTTTTGGACGCAATCTTATATGTTTTTATCAACGCAACCTTACATTGTTTTATAACTTAGCACTATAATAACGTGCATTTCTGCCCATTATCACACCCCCAAATTTAAACAATGCTTGTCCTCAAGCATAAGCTAAAGATTTCCTTTAGAAAGTCGACCGCAGTCTCTTTTCTTAGATTTCTTAAGGATGCCTTATTCAATTCCTATACACCAAAATTTTCTTAATTCTTATCCAGGTCTCTTCTTAAATATTTCTAAAATTTAGGGACTGCAAGTTTAACCTCAAAAAGACTTTACTAGATTCCAGGACATTGCATGATTTTTTAAATTTTTTTTTTTCACTGAGGCGTTAAATGATTTTTTTTTATCCTTGCGTAATTTAGACATTATTTATTTTTTTCTGACCTTGCATTGATCCAAGTGTCTCACCTTCGTTTTGGCTTGCCCCCACGTGTGTCATGCGGACATTCAACTACGAATAAGGCGCTCTTTCTCAGATTAAACTCATACCCAATTGACAGTGGAGTTGCGGTCATTTTTTTTATATGTTGATCATGATTCCTACCTTCGTTTTGGCTTGCCCCCACGGGTGTCTTGCAGACATCCAACTACGAGTAGGATCCGATCGCAATGTTATGATTTTTTTTATAAGGCTAAAAATAGCAAGGTCAAAAAATGAATATCGCACCCCTAAATTTAAAATGCGGCAATATCCTCATTGCCAATAGATTGAAAGAAGTCATGTGATGTCCTTAGGATGTTTCGTAAAGGGTCAGTTTGAAAGAAAGCTAGCAAACCACTAACTTATAAAAATATTTCATGAGGTGACTGTCCTAAAATAAAGTTGACTCTAGTGTATACGAAAAAATAGAAGCATGCGTTTCATCATTGAAATCATAATCGGCAAAGAGAAATCATGCGGTGACTTACTAAATTGATCAATGTTAAATGATTGTGGTAACAAAAGAGGATGTTATGATAAAATTTTCAAAATTAAAATGCGATGCAGTAGTGCAAAATTTGGAATAAAGTCAAGGAAAGATACAACCCCCAAATTTGTGCCGTCGCTCGCATTATTTTTGACGCATCGATCTACTTTCTTTGTATTGCGATGACGAAATAAAGTAGTTGCGCCTTCTTATAGTGCCTTTGCAATCGTTTACCTCGATCTTTTGGAAAGAAAAACATTGAGAGGGTCAAATGATAACAATAAAAAAACAAAGTTAACAAAATTTTTCTTTTTTCTTTTTTTTTTTTAAATCAGATAGTGAAATGATAATACTAAAGGGAATAGAGATGAGTTTATGAATTCAGGACTTCAATGGATACTTCAAAAAACATGCGGCCTGCGTCCCAGATGAGTTTGAATCCTCTGATAGCAGAGGGACTGCCCACTTCTTTGTCATTCAGCGTTTCTCAGGTACATGGAGGCGATCTTGCGATATCAGTCTTCTCCGCAATATACTTTCACTCGTTGCCCATTAACCTTGAATATGTTGGTTCCGTCGTCATTGGATAACTCGATCGTGCAATGCGAGAATACCTCTCTGACTATGAAGAATCCAGACCAACATGATTTTAATTTCCCAAGGAAGAGTCGTGGCCGCGAATTAAATAGTAAGACCTTTTTCCCGTCTTGGAGATTCTTTCCGCATATTTGTTTGTCGTGCCAGCACTTTGCACACTTCTTGTAGATCTTTGCATTCTTATATGCGTTAATTCTCTATTCCTCCAGCTCGACCAATTGAAGTTTTCTTGCTTCTCTTGCGGTCTTTAAGTCAAAGTTTAGCATTTTCACCGTCCACAGCGCTTTGTGCTCCAGCTCCAGTGGTAAATGACATGCTTTACCAATTACCAACGTATACGGGGACATGCCTATGGGTGTCTTATAGGTAGTTCAGTATGCCCACAACGCATCGTCCAGCTTTGTTGCCCAATCCTTTCGTGAAGGCCTTACCACCTTCTCCAGTATCAACTTGATCTCCCGGTTGGACACTTCAGCCTGACAATTCGTCTGTGGATGGTATGCGGTAGCCACTTTTTGGAGGATATTATATTTGCGCAACAATTCTTCGACAGTGTGATTGACAAAATGGGTGCCTTCATCACTTATTATGGCACGGGGGGTTCCAAAACGAGTGAAAATATTCTTCTTTAGGGATTTGGAGACAACCGCCGCATCGTTTGCAGTGCATGCTCCTGCTTCTACCCACTTGGATACATAGTCGATGCCTAACAGGATATACTTGTGACCATTCAAAGGTGGGAATGGTCCCATGAAATCAATGCCCCAGACGTCGAACAACTCCAGTTCTAAAATGATGTTCATGGGCATCGCATGTTTCCATGAAATGTTACCCGTGCGTTGGCACCGGTCACACTTCATCGCATAATCTTTTGCATTCTTAAATAGTGTTGGCCAATAGTACCCACTTTGTAGTACTTTTGCTGCGGTGCGCTGCCCTCTCAAGTGTCCACCATATGATGAATCATGACATTACGATAATATGCGTTGATGAGCATCGACCGGTACACACAATCGCAAAATCGGGTCTGACCTCCTCTTATACAGATTTGGCTCATCCCAAAAATATGATCTGCATTCATGCCTGAGCCGCCTCTTTTGATGGTTGGTATAATCTTCGGGAAATTGCTCGCAAACCAGATAATTTACCACGTCTGTGTACCATGGAAATTATTCAATATGAAATAACTGCTCGTCTGGGAACACTGCCCTCACCTCTGACTGATTGCAGTCAAACTCTGGATTTTCTAATCTAGATAAGTGATCCGCAACTTGGTTCTCCATACCCTTGCGATCAATTATTTCTATATCGAATTCTCGGCTTCGCGTCCTTCTTTGTCATCAAATATTTTATCACCGAGTGGTCAGTGTGGATGAGTACTTTTGTTCCCAGCAAATATGCTATGAATTTCTACAACACAAATATTACCGCAAGCAGTTTTTTTCTATGATGTTGTAGTTAGTTTGAGCAGGATTCAAAGTCATACTCGCATATGCGATGAGATGTAATAGTGTTTTTCTCTTCTGTGCCAGTACTGCTCCCATCGCATACCCGCTCGCATCGCACATTAATTCAAAGGGAAGTGTCCAATTTGGTGCATTCAACACAGGCATGGTCGTCAAAATCATGAATGCGTTGAGGCAATTGTCATCAAAGTCAAATTTTCTATTGGCCTCTATCAACGCACTCAGCGGTCGTGCTATCTTTGAAAAGTCCTTGACAAAAAAAAACGTTTGTAAAATTCGGCATGTCCCAAGAAGCTCCTAACAGCCTTGTCCACCTTTAACCCGTACCTAGATACCTTATGCCCCAGCACAATGCCCTCCTTTACCATAAAATGGAATTTCTCCCAATTAAGCACGAGGTTCGTCTCCTCACATATTTTCAATATCTTCTCCAAGTTGGCAAGACAGACTTCATATGTGTGCCCATATATAGAGAATTCGTCCATGAATATTTCTACAGAGTCTTCGAGATATTTTGAAAAGATGGCCATCATGCACCTTTGGAAAGTGCTCTGTGCATTGCAGAGGCCAAACAGCATATGACAAAAAGCAAATGTTCCATACGGGCAGGTGAAGGTGGTCTTTTCTTGATCTTCGGGAGCAATCATGATCTGATTATGACTGACATACCCTTCCAGGAAGCAGTAGAAGTCATTTCCAGCTAGACAATCCAACATTTGGTCAATAAAAGGTAAAGGGAAATGATCTTTCTTTGTTGCTGCATTGAGTTTGCGGTAGTCCATATAAATCCGCCATCCGGTGATGGTTCTTTGCGGTATCAGCTCGTTATTTGCATTCGGGACTACCGTCATCCCTCATTTTTTCGACATGCGCTGCACGGAGCTAACCCACGTGCTGTCTGTTATTAGGTAGATGATGCCCATGTCTAACCACTTGATTTTCTCATTCTTTACGACCTCTTTCATCACAGGGTTGAGTCTGTGCTGATGTTCAATTGATCTCTTGTGGTTCTCTACGAGACGAATTCTATGCATACAGTATGCAGGGCTAATTCCTCAAATGTCTGCGAGCGTCCAGCCAATCGCTCTCACATATTTTCTCAAAATGCTTAGTTGCGCATTCTCTTGGTCTTCATTAAGTGCGGAGGAAATTATTACTGGTAGCTTTTCATTATGCCCCAGAAATGCATACTTTAGGTTGTTAGGTAGAGTCTTCATCTCTATTATTGGTGGTTTTTTAAGGACGGTTGCGTTGTTTTTCTTTCTTCATTCACTGTCGGCACATCTTCTTGGGTTGCGATCATCTCATCTTCCTTGTTTTTTTTTTCTATGATTGCATCCTCTTCTTCGTTTCCGTCTTCAGACTTCTCTTCTTCATTCAAACTCTGTTCGTTGTCGGATTTGTTAAAGTTTTCTTCATCAGGATATTTCATGGCACGGATAATGTCAAACTTGAGCTTTTGTCCATTCACGCTCAAGGTGATCTCTCCTTTGTACCCATCAATCTGGGCATGACCAGTTGATAAAAATGGTCGTCCCAGGATGATGGGCACATCCTTGTCAGCTTCATAGTCCAAGATGATGAAGTCGGCTAGTAATATAAATTTTTCGATTGTGACCAGCACGTCCTTCACCTTCCCTCTGGATGCACCAGAGATCTATCAGCTAATTGGAGAGTCACTGTAGTGGGCGCTAGTTGCCCCACATTCAGCTACTTGAAAATTGACAGAGGCATCAAGTTAATGCTGGCTCTAAGATTGAATAGCTTCTGCCCGATGTACAAACCTCCAATGGAGCAAGGTATAGTAAAACTCCCAGGATCGCGTATCTTCAGTAGGATTATAGATTTTGAGCTTTGTGTCAAGGCCACCGTGACGAACTTACCAGTGCCTTTCTTCTTTGTCACCACATCCTTTAGAAACTTTGCATATGCGGGCATCTCCTCAATTGCTTCAATGAACGAAATATTAATATGCAATTGTTTTAACATAGTCATGAAGTGTTGGTACTGTACCTCGTTATTCTTTCTGAGTCTCTGTTGGAAAAGTGGCAACTGTACTCTCACGATCCCCTATTCTTTTGGTTCTGAGGTGGACGCAATCTCTGGCTCTATCGTTTCTTTTTCTTCTTCTTCTTGAATCATCGCAATCTTTGGTTCTAACGCAATTAGAGCAGTCCGGCTAAACTTCTTCTTCTCCTCTACCACAGAATGGCCACTCCGCAATGTCACAACTTGACATTTCTCTTTACCCGTACCCCCTGGGTTGCGTGGGAGTTTTGTTGAACTCGACAGGGCCTCTTGCGGTCTATTCTTGAGTTCGCTCGCAATCTGGCCCATCTGTAGTTCCTGGTTGCGGATAGATGTGGCCTGGTTTTGAAGCATAGTTTCGTTCTTCTCAATATATTGCTTCAACAAACTTTCCAAAGATGAAGATTGCGGCGTCTGCAAACTGTTGGCTTGATTACTCACCTGACCGATGTGTCGCGGGAAAAATCCAAGTGGCCCTTCTTTTTGCGCCACTGATTGAAATCCTTGCTGCTGATTTTTCCACGCAAAGTTGAGGAGGTTTCTCCACCCAGAGTTGTACGTGTTAGAAAACGGGTTATTCTTCACAAAATAAATTGACTGTGGGTTCTGCAAGCATTCCTCCATTGCGTGTCCTTCACCGCAAATAGCACACCTTGTGGCAGTCTGGTTGATTGCGTTCACTTGCCTACTATGCGTTGTTGGGCTGTTGATTGCGATTCCCTATATCAAGTTCATCATCGCAGGCATCTGACTCTGAAGTGATGCGATAGCTCCATTGCTTGCGTCACTATCCTTTATTCTCAATATTTGATCGCTTTCTCTTCAGTCTTCGTGATTTTTAGAGATACGATCAAGGATGCTCTTGGCCTCATCATACGTTCTGTCTAGCAGACCTCTAGCAGCTGCCGCATTGGCAGCGGTCTGCGAAGTGGGATTTAATCCGTGATAAAAAAATTTCCATTTGCAAGCAGTTGGGTAATCCGTTGTGTAGGTAGTCTCTTACCAGCCTCTTAAACCTTACCCAAGCATCGCTGAGCGATTTTCCATGTCATGTTCAAAATTGGTTATTAATTTTCTTCTCCTTGCATTCTCAATTGGTGGGAAATAGTTCTTCATAAACTTCTCTACCACTTGTTCCCAATAAGTGATCTCCCTTGGTTCGAGAGAGTACGCCCATTTTCATGCTTGATCACACAAAGAAAATGGAAACAAAATTAGTCGAACTTCTTCGGTAGAGATATTTGGGAACATAAAAGTGTTGCAGATTTCTATGAAGCTCCGGAGGTGGGCGTGCGGGTCCTCGCCACGCCTTCCTCCAAACTGTTCAGTGGTCTGGATCATCTGCAGCATCACTGGTTTCATTTCGAATCGAGATCCATCAAGAGTAGGCCTTATGATTCCTGGGGAGAAATCGTAGATGTTGTGCGATGCATAGTCCCAAATGGGCCTATTGCGATCGTTTGCCAGTAGGATTGGATTCGCCATGACATTTTTTTCCTTTGGTGCTCCGTTTCCAGGTTACTCCGCCATATTGTCCTTCTATTGTGGTTTTTGTTGGCAGCTATCTCTCAGTCTTTCGTCGAAACATCCTTTCAATCTCTGGGTCGTAATTTTCCAAAGATTGAAAGCTCCAAAGAAATCAGAAAAAAATTACCGTTAGCACACTGAATTGCCGAAGTCCTCGACAACACCGCAAAAAACTTAATGCGTTATTTTATGCGTTGAAATAATGAAAGGTATTGCGGTGATGGAAAATGTGTTATGCAACAAGTTTTCTCAGCAGAATCCAAGTATAAATTCTACTTAGTTTCCTGGCAAGTCCAGGATCGAACTTAGGAACTAAGGAAAACGATATGCGGTGGTAATTCTTAAGATAACTTTGCGGTAACAAATAAATTAATGATTGGTTGGTTTGTTGTTTGCAGTATAAAATGTATGGGGCGGATTTATGAAAAGAGTTAATAATACGGAAGATGTGATGAATTTGTGGTGAATGGGTTGAGAAGGGATTCAGATAACACTTCCTAGGATTGCGTTTATATCATGCGATCATGCAACACACATACAATAGCAAATCATCTCTCAACGCAAATGCTACGGCTTTTAAGTCTAGAACACATGCGATATATCCGATAAAGTTTATAGGACTTACACATAAGCCTCTATTCATGTTTATGCAATGACGAGTGACATACACACATACAAGGCGACCACATAATACCATAACCTATCTCTAGGGTGTATGCGATGCATGTTGGCAAACATAGCTTATCTCTAAGTCTCTATCTCTTGCTTATGTAGATTTAATCTTGCTCTCTCGAGTCTAGATTCTAACCTAGCTCTCTCAAGTCTCAGGTTCTTTCTTTAGACTCTCTCTCGAGTAGCTCTAAAGGGGTGTTGGGCGCAACATACGACAAGATAATCGCATGCAATGAAGATCCTAGGTCATATTAGCTAAGTTCTTCTCAACCCATTCGATAGATTTAGCTACTCATGCATGCTTTTAAGAGAGTGAACAGATGTAAATAAGCAAGTTCCATTTTATTGATATGTAATTGAAATACAGAATAACAATGCGGAATAAGAATAAAGAGCCTGGTAGCAATCTCTTGCTTCCTAAGGCTTTTACACTATTCTTCTCTACTCTGTTCAAAAGATAATCTCGCTCTCGCGAGAGTCGGCCCTCTCTCTGCTTCTTCATGCCTTCTTGGTTCTCTCTTGAGCTGACTAGAGCGATCTTCCAGCGTCTCTTTCCTTCTCTCACTCCGCCTTTTAAGTAAAAGAAAAACTATGAACAAGGCTACTTCTATCTAAGGGAAAATTATCTAACTGTCGAACTTCTTCACTGAAGGTTGCCTTTGGTATTTATAGAGCTTCAGAGTGAAAGGCTTATTCTCTCTTATGATTGCACTGATGGGATGACATTAATTCTCTGTCGATGCGCCGAATATTTGTCACCGAAAAGTTAAGTGTACTTGCTACAGTAGTTCGTTAATGGCTTGTCAACTTAATTTAGAATCGACCGTCATCAGTTTTCTGTCCCATTGTTATTTATTACGCTTTTCACCTGGATGTGCCCACCAAGTTGTGCCGGCTCTATGCGGCAACCTTCTTTAGCAGATAGTTGTGAGCACAAATCACCACATAGCCTTGCGGTAACACAATCTTTTGATGTGCTCGGCCGTTGATTTCTTGTGATCGCATTTTTCGCCTTGCGTCAACGCATATTCTGCGCAAAAATACATAAGTTAACTATTTTTATGCGATGGACGCATGCGACAACAATATTATGAACTTAATGCTTTTTGGACGCAATTTTATATGTTTTTATCAATGCAACCCTACGTTGTTTTATAACTTAGCACTGTAATAATGTGCATTTCTGCCCGTTATCAAGAACCAATTAGGTAAAAAGATTAAAACATTTCAATCAGATTGAGGTGGTGAGTGAGTATATGGACATGGAATTCTAGAACTATTTGATAGAAAATGGAATTCAGTCTCAACTCACCGCCCCCGGCACACCTCACCTTGTTGGATATGGTTCGTTCCATGATGAGTTATGCTCAGTTACCAAATTGTTTTTGGGGACACGCAGTTGAGACTGCGGTGTATATTTTAAACATAGTTCCCTCGAACAGTTTTTTAGAAACGCCTTACGAGCTTTGGATGGGACGTAAAGGAAATTTACGTCATTTCAGGATTTGGGGTTGTCCAACACATGTGTTGGTGCAAAATCCTAAAAAGCTGGAACACCGTTCAAAAGTATGCTTATTTGTAGGCTACCCAAAAGAAACAAAAGGTGGTCTCTTTTATGATCCTCAGGAAGATAAAGAATTTGTATCGACAAATGCAACCTTCCTAGAAGAAAATTATATATAGAACCATCAACCTCGCAGTAAGCTAATAATAGAAGAAATGTCCAGAGAAACGAAAAAAGTATCAACAAGAGTTGTTGATCGAGCAGGTCCTTCAACAAGAGTTGTTGATAGAGTAGGTCCATCAACAAGAGTTGTTGATGAAACTGATACTCCACATCCTTCTCAAGAGTTGGGAATGCCTCGTCGTAGTGGGAGGGTTGTGTAATAGCCTGATCGGTACATGGGTTGAACTAAAACTCAAGTCATCATACCAGATGATGGTTTAGAGGATCCATTGTCTTTTAATCAAGCAATGAACAATGTGGACAAAGACAAATGGATTAAAGCCATGGACTTTGAAATGGAATCAATGTATTTCAATTCTGTCTGGAATCTTGTAGATCAACCAGAAGGGGTAAAACCCATCGGTTTCAAATGGATCTACAAGAGAAAACAAGACCAAGCTAGTAAGTTACAGACTTACAAAGCTAGACTTGGGAAAAAGGGTTTACCCAAAGAGAGGGGTTAGATTTTGAAGAAACCTTCTCTCCAGTTGTCATGATAAAGTCTATTAAAATACTCTTGTCCATAGCCACGTTTTATGATTATCAAATATGGCAAATGGATGTGAAGACAGCTTTTCTAAATGGTCATCTTGAAAAGAGTATCTATATGTCTCAACCAGAAGGGTTTATACCGTAGGGTCAAGAGCAAAAAGTTTTCAAGCTTAATCGATCCATTTATGAATTAAAACAAGCTTCTAGATCGTGGAATATGAGATTTGACGCTGCGATCAAATCTTATGGCTTTGAACAAAATGTTGACGAACCCTGTGTATACAAGAAAATCGTCAACAAAACTATCGCTTTTCTGGTGTTGTATGTTGATGATATTCTACTCATTAGAATGAGGTAGAATATCTACTCATTGAAATGAGGTAGAATATCTAGCTGACGTTAAGAGATGGCTGGCTTCAAAATTCCAAATGAAAGATTTGGTAGAAGCACAATATGTTCTTGGAATCCAAATAGTTCGGAATCGCAAGAAAAGAACATTGGCATTATCTCAAGCATCTTATATAGACAAGATGTTGTCTAGGTATAAAATGCAAAACTTCGAGAAAGGATCTTTACCTTTCAGGCATGGAATTCACCTGTCTAAGGAATAGAGTCCTAAGATGCCTCAAGAAGTTAAGAAGATGAATCGAATTCCATATGCATCTGCAATTGGGAGTTTGATGTATGCAATGTTGTGTACTCGTCCTGATATATGCTATGTCGTAGGAATTGTCAGCAGATTTTAGTTCAATCTTGGTCATGACCATTGGACTGCTATTAAAAACATTCTCAAATATCTGCGAAGAACGAGAGATTATATGCTCGTGTATGGTTCTAAGGATCTGATCCTTACTGGATACACTGATTCTGACTTTTAGACCGATATTGATTCGAGGAAATCAAATTCGGGGTCAGTATTTACTTTGAACGGAGGAGCAGTTGTGTGGAGGAGCATCAAGTAGAGTTGTGTTGCGGACTCCACAATGGAAGCTAAGTATGTAGCTGCAAGTGAAGCAGCAAAAGTAGCAGTATGGCTCAGAAAGTTCCTGACAGATATGGAAGTAGTTCCTAATCTGCACTTGCCTGTCACTCTCCATTGTGACAACAGTAGAGCAGTTGCAAATTCAAAGGAACCACGAAGACATAAAAGGGGAAAGCATATCGAACGGAAGTACCATCTCATCAGGGAGATTATACACGGAGGAGATGTTATCGTCACTCAGATTGCTTCCCAAGACAACTTAGTTGATCCATTTATGAAGGCCCTTTCGGCTAAAGTGTTCGAGGGTCACGTAGTAGGACTAGGTCTATGAGTTTTGTATCACTAGGGAAAGTGGGAGAATTGATGGGTATTGTAATGCCCTAGTTTATTGTATTTGTACATTTTATTCTCTCCATGTAAACTCAACATTGTATATATTTGTATATATTGAACCATTGGAGTTTTAGTCCAAGTGGGAGTATTGTTGGGTTTTATGTCTTAAAATCTCACAGTTTGTAAAATGATAAACATTTTCTATAATCAATATAACTGTTATTGATTTCATAAATTGTACGAGAGTCTAAATCCAATAAACTAAGACGCATGACTATTGTATAAGTACTTGAACTTTATCTGGAGACATAAGGGTGGATCGGGTTCGAGTCAATAGTCAAATGATCTACGGTACATTAATGAGGTTGGGTACCTTATTCTGGTAATGTCACACCCCGCCCCAGATCACCCTCCGAGCCTGGGAGAGGGCGTGATTGATAGCAGTTATCAACCCTTTGGTTGACACTTTCTGCCTAATAACTCTTGCGGAAATAACTCTGATACCAATGTACAAATTTAACAACCAACTGATTAAGTAGGCCCATTTTATATTATAACAATGTAACGTTTATACAACTGAAAGACTTAACAACAAAGTTACAACAACAACTGTAAAACCCTCCGGAAGTGTAACTGTGGCATGTGGCAGACATTGACCGTAGCAGCATCCTGGAACTCCTGACCTTTTCGCTACCTTGGGGGGGAATATAAGAAAACATTTTGAAGAGTGTGAGCTACTAAGCCCAGTGAGTGGTATATTTTTTTATAAACAAAACCTTGGCTCATAAAAAATAAACTTTTGGGGAAAACAACATGCAATCAACAACACATTAATACCATTTCAAAGTCATTTCCTCAGCCAAGCCGCTGAATCATTTCCTGTTAACGGTCAACTACTGTCAACCCAACAACACAACAACAATTTTATGGAAACTTTCCCTATACCCCATTTTTCCGCCAATGTGCACATCGACCATTTCTTTCCTGCTAGTTATGCTTAGGTAATTTGGTCATATTTTCCCGTCGGTCGTCACTGACTATCATTTCTCGCCGACGAAGCCGACCATATTTCCCTGCTAAGTACCCTTTTCAAGCATACTAACCATATCCTGGATATAATTCTAGTTTCCATCACAATATAACATGCAATATCACGACAATCACAATAGAAATCATGCATCCCTACTCATGCACATTTGACATTACCCTCTACGTACAAGGCTCATATATACATATACATACATAAATCAAAACAACACATAGTAACCGTTCACCATCAGCAAATCCTTCTAACGCAATTTACTTGTAAATATCTCCCCTACTCAAACAGAATATGAATTTGTGTAGCACCTCCTTCGAATTCCTTGCTCCACCACCAACGACAGCTTTCCCACCAAATGTTCACTCTCTACTTAGGATTTTTACTACTAAAATTGTTTGGAATGAGTTTAACCTTTATGTCAAGGCCTCCTATTTATAGCCGTTCTCAGCCTCTTTCCTCACGACAACTCACCATACAAATGGCTCTTCCTTAGGTTGCCCACGCTAACTCTGGCTAGTCGAGCTTTGAGTTGTCTAATTCTGGGTTTGCCAACCAAAATTATCTTAATTTGCATGTAATCTCAACCGTACACCACCTACTTAAGTTGATAAAAATCTTCCTTTTGCCACTTCATCTGCTTAATTTCTGATTTATTTATCCAAATTACTAATGAACGCAACCAATTATCTTTAAATGCGTCCATCTGTCCCAATCTCGCTGGTTTTGCTCTCGTGGCTCTCGCACTCTCCCACTTTCTCGCTTTCTCCCTTCTCGCTCTCTCCCATTCTCTCACTCTCTCCATTCTTGCTCTCTCCAATTCTCTCGCTCTTCTCTAATCTCGCTCTCGCTGATCTCGCTCTTAACGAACTCGCTCTTAGCTATTGTAAGCGTCGTTTACCTCCGTGCAATTACTACACGATCGCCCACCTCATCGTGTCGCGTTGCTCATCTACTAGACAACTGTCTATCTAGTGCCTTGCACACAACATTTCGCTTTCTCTGCTCTTGCTCACGCATACCCAACACATGAGCAAATCTTGGCAATGCTTTTTGCCAACACTTCGGCCAATCATGCGTTCATCCCTACGAACGCAGGTCGCCTTTCTTCTCATCTGATGCGTTAATGTAGAACGCATGGTTCATTTTTGACTTTACACTTAGGCAAATTTCACTACAATTTCACCAATTAAAGCTCACCTTAAATCACTAAAGGAAAATATACTAAACACTTTAAAATTTCCTTCCCTTTAATATAGGATTTAACTTTCACTTAGTTAATTCCTTTTAACACCTACTTAAGTAAGAAAAATGGAAATCCGGGTTTTACAGGTAACACCATTGGATATGGCCTACTCTGTAGTTGTTACAAAGAGTTGTAAAGTGCTACATACGATGTGATCCTAATTCGTACATGTTATAATATGAGGAGTGGGGGCATCCTATGAATGAGTTTGCATAAGATCAAGACCTAGAAATAAGTCACTCTTACTTTATAACATTATTTACTGTTTAAGACTGACTATTTCACCTAGATGACCTAGGTAACTCGATCTTAATCCTGAGCTAACTATGAACTCCTGTTTATTCGATATTGCCCTTAGATTTGCATAGTTGAGGGTTGGCTCAATAACACCGACTCAATAAGACTCGCATTTTAGAGGTAATATCGGATAGATAGCTGGGGACATAGGGTGCAAGACGGAGTTCACGCCTACCCGATTTAGGGATAGGAGAAAGGTTGTTCTCTCAAGTATTGAACCCAGGTCTTGAACAAGGAACCCCACTCTCTCACTAGGCTGAGAGAGTTTTGTTTAGTGATTGGATCACAAACCAATTGTTCTTTAGAGGATTAGTAGGGACTTGAGGAATAAGACGTAATCTCGAGGATAAAACAGATATTGGACCCAACCGTTATTACAAACAACTTGTGAAGGGTCGACTTGCTAATTATTGTTAAATCACGTGAACATAATATATCTACAGTGAGGAGAGTGCAACTATGGGCTTTAGTGGAGTGACCCATTAGTTAATGAATAGAGATTAATTTAGTCTAATGAGTTTAGCCAATTAATCTCGGATCGTTGGAGCCCAAGATTTATAGGTCCGTGAGATCCCCCTACTAGCTCGTAACGGACTAGCTCTAGAATAGCGTGATAAGTTAATTTGAAAGGTTCAAATTAGAATTATGGGAATTAGTAAATATACGAGATATAATTACATGTTTAATTTGAGAATTAAATGGAATAAGATAATTTATATATTTAAATATGATTTAAATATATAAAGATAGATATGTGTTAAAATTAATTTAATATTTGATATTAAATTAATTAAGTTTTATTTAATAATTAATTTATGAAATTAATTAAAATTTTCCATTTTTAAAATCAAAATATATTTAATAAAATCAAATTTTTATTTTTTAGATAAAATTGAAAATTATAAAATAAAACACTTAAATGGAAAATGAAGATTTTCCATTATCCATCTTTGAAATAGCTCACAAATAATGCATCTTCTTGGCCTTGTCTTCTCCAAGCATGAGTTGCAACTCATGCAAGTCTATCCTTTACATATTGATTTGCAATTTAGGGAAGAAATTGGTGTGAAAATCGAGCATGCAATCTATAGAAAATTTTAGGGAAAATTCGGGTTGAAGAAAGGGTTCTTCAACAAGGTTGCTATAGTGAGCTTTTCTCCTTCGAGTCCCATAACTCAATCTAGAGCACCAAGAGAATAGTGGGAAAGATCTTGAGGTGGTCTACAACAAGATTTGGAGAAGATAGCAGCTGGAGAAGGAGCTTTGAAGTAGTTTTACAAGAGGTAAGTGCATGCTTTATATTTTGCCAAAATTAGTGAATTTGTGTGCTTAGATGATCCTTGTGCTTCCGCTGTTGCTAATACAATCCTACAAGATCCATTTTCCACCGTTGATCAAGAGGAGCTATAGGAGACAAAGCTCAAGAGAGGAGTCTTCATCACATTCCTCACCAAGTTGGTTAAACTAGCATTCAAATTGAGCCAAAGAGAACAAAAAATTGGACTTTGCGGTTTGACTCCTTCGTTCTACACATCATTTTCCATCTCTTATTTCATTCTTTCTAACTGAAATTGTTGTACAAACAATTGCTATCTTTAATTCAATCATTGATTATTCACCAATTATCCATTTGTTTACATTCAAATTTTTTCGTGCTTGCTAGTGTTTTGACATATAAATATTTGAATTCCATACGTCAATCATCCTAATGAGTTGATTGAAGTCACTGAGTAGTTAAACCACTCGAGATAGGAATTTAAATATAGAACACATCAAGTCAAAGCACATAGTAGGTTTAGAGATAAAGTTACTTGCATATTTATTCTATTCTCTATAATTAGCACATGCACCCTAGAGATAGGAATACATGTGGCATTCACATTGAGAAATATTGAACTAAATCTGAACTAAAGAACAAAAACACCAACACGTAGCACTAACACTTAGTTTGTAAACCATCATTCATACCATTCTCATCTCACTTTCATTGTACTCATAAGCTTATCACTCCCACTTGGGATTAATGCATATCATCAGTACTAAAGACCATTCATCCACAATTTTCCCTTCTCCCTCTAAACTTCTACTTCTTCTTGTATGCTTGCATTTAGATTATTGTACATGATTCACACTTAAGCAAATTTAGGATCCCTCTACATTAGAGTAAAAACAAAATCTATGTCAAATCATTCTAGAATCCCTACGTTCCGACTCTAGACTTACAAGGTAACCTAAGTTAGATTATACTTGGATCTGATTTAGGAAAGCTTGTACGCGTCACAAGGTGTGCTTATATCCACTCCGATGTATTGCCTGCTTTACATAAAGATAAGTTAATCCATCATTCATCTCCACTCATCTCATCCACTCATTACCATTTTTTATCTTCATTCATAGCACTTTTAGACTCAAATCAACAAGCGAACAAGTTTTTAGCATCATTTCCAGGGATCCTAGCAACAAAGCTAACTAGAATTTCGCTTTTGTATCTTTTGCTGAAACTTTCAACCAAAGGAGTATTATAAGTCAAGCCTAAACTTGTAAACTTTTTATGATAGGCAAAGTACTCCTGGACTCGTATACGACTTGGAGGTTGAGAGAACCTTTAGACGAGGGAACAAATTTAATCATCGTTAAAGGTTCATGCAGCAATAACAACAAAAAAAAAAAATGGCGGACCACCAAATAAATTAGAATTTGGCTCCACAATTGGCAAATGATACCCTAAATTCGATATTGATGGTAAACAATAGCATGCATCCGATGCAGAGTACGCGTCACCGATATTATATGACTTTTTACCTTGGATTATATACCCAATGCCTGATGGGAGGAGGTTTAAGATGAAATCAATGATGCTACAAATGTTGCAAACAATAGGACAATTTGGAGGTGCCCGTGACGAAGATCCCCATGCATGTATGAAACGCTTCTTAGAAACATGTAACTCATTTGTGATTCCTAGAATCACACCAGAAGCCTTTAGAGTGTCCTTGTTCCCAAACTTACTACATGATGACGCCAAACCATGGGCGAGCTCTCTAGAGCCTGGTGATGAGATAACCATGTGGGATAAACTAGTGGAACAGTTCATGCATAAACTTTTCCTTCACACGGTCAATGCAAGTAGGTGTCGAGAAACCATGAACTTTGAGCAATTAGAGTATGAAACGTTGAGCGCTGCATGGGAGAGATTCAAGGGGTTGGTACGAATTGTCCCAACCATGAACTACCATTGATTGTTCAGATGGAAACCTTTTACGGAGGATTGAATAGACCCTCCCAAATGGCAGCAGACGTAGCCACAGCTGGTGACATAAGGGATAAATCATACGATGAAGCCAAGAAAATTCTAGACCATATTGCCAAACATGACATGGAGTGGGTTGATTATGCCAATGACTCCAAAACAGATGGTAGGAGGCGTTCTCATAATACAATTGACACCAATGTTGTAGCCACTCTCTCTGCACACATGGCCTTAATGACAAATTTGTTGAAAATTTTATCGATGGGAAACGCAGCACATACACAGAGTGTGCACCAAGTGGATGCATTCGCTCAACCCATGATCAGTTGTGTGGGCTGTGGAGAACCAAATTCCTACAATGACTGCCCACAGAACCAACAGTTTGTATGTTTCATAAAAAGCAACCCACAACAAAATACACACAACCCTAGATAGAGAAACTATCCTAATTTTTCTTAGGGCGGTCACTCGTAAAAGCAAAAAAAAATCCTAAAACGCTTTAACAGCCTAGGCAGGGGTCGCCGCCTAGATTCCAGCATATGCAACAACAACACCTCAGCATCAAACTTTAATAGAGGAAGCCATGCGTCAAGCTCATCATCTCCGTTGGAAAACCTATTAAAGGAATACATAACCCAGAATGATGTGTTACTAAAGACTCAGGCATCATCAATCTGGAACTTAGAGATACAGGTTGGGAAAATCACAAGCGAGCTGAAGAATAGGCCGCATGGAGTGGGAGACCTTTAGTAGAAACAAAGAGGGACCCAAGAAATGACTGTCATCCTTCAACATCTGAAAATACAACATCTGAAATAAAACAGGAAATAGCACCTGGCTCTATAAGTCATTCACAACCACACATATTTAATGCGGGGGAAAATGAGGTGTATCTAAATGCACCATTTCACAGACACCTACAAATGAAGAGTGACGAAAAACAATTCAAATGCTTATTTGAAGTCCTTAAGAAATTACATATCAATATTCCACTCATAGAAGAATTAAAACAAATGCAAAGTTATGTAAAATTCTTGAAGGATGTTTTAGCGAAGAAAAGAATGATCAATGAGTTGGAAGTCGTGGCATTAACACAGGAATGCAATGCGTCAATCAAAAACAATATTCCTAGAAAGCAGAGAGAATCGGGCAGTTCCATAGTACCTTGCTCAATTGGGGGGATAGATGTGGGGCACGCGTTGTGCGATCTAGGAGATAGTATTAACCTCATGCGCTTGTCAATTTTCAAGAAGCTTGGAATCAGAGAAGTTAGACCCACCTCTGTAATGCTTCAGCTCGTTGATAGGTCTATCAAATACCCTGAAGGAAAGATTGAAGATGTTTTAGTAAAGGTTGATAAGTTTATATTTCCGGTGGACATTATCATCTTAGACTATGAAGCTGATCGGGATGTCCCCATCATTATTAAATGCTCATTTCTGGCTACTGAAAATGTTTTGATAAATATGCACAAAGGGGAACTTACCATGAGTGTGGACAATCAAGAAGTTAAATTCAATGTGATGAATGCATTACAGTTCCTAGATGATGCGGAGCCCTATCAACCTATGGATTCGATTCAATTTGCTGAAGAAGAGGAGCTGGAAACGGACTGTCTGTGAGGTCCACATGTTGAGCAATGACGCAAGAAGATTTGAGCCACTAAGTTTGGATGAGCAGCAGAGAAAACCAATGCTCCCATCCTTGGAGGAGCCGCTAACGCTTGAAGTAAAACCTCTTATTGACCACTTAAAATAAGGTTTTCTTGGAACTAACAATACTTTACCTGTTATAATTTCAGTTACTCTATCTCAATCTAACAAGCATTCTCTTTTGCAAATATTGAAAAAGCATATGCGTGTAATTGGCTAGACGCTAGCTGACTTCCGAGGAATCGATGCATCATATTGTATGCACAAAATTAGATTGGAGGAAGGAAAAACTGGATTGATCAAGCCACAACGTAGGCTTAACCCTATCATGAAAGAATTGGTAAAGAAGGAAATTATCAATTGGCTCGATGCAAGAGTGATCTACCCCACTTTTTACATTAGTTGGGTAAACCCAATCCAATACGTGCCAAAGAAAAGGGGCACCATTGTTGTAGTCAACAAAGACAACGAACTAATACCATCTAGAACTGTTATTGGGTGTCGCATATTCATGGTCTATAGGAAGCTAAATGCGTCGACCAAGAAGGACTACTTCCCCCTTCCTTTCATTGATCAAATGCTCAATAGACTAGCTGGGTAAAGAGTTTTATTGCTTCTTAGATGGATATTCTGTATACCCCCAAATTTTGGAGATCAGCAAGGTCCTCATTGCTAAAAGAGAACTATAAAAATGCCTTCAAAATTTTTAAAAGAAGGTATGAGTTGAGGCTTGCAGACGTTGGAAATGAAATATATATTTTATTTAGAAAAGTTGTAAACTTGAGACTTCTAATGCCTAACTTGAACTTTTAAGTTATTAATATTAGTTTTATCATCGAGGTATCAACACAGAATGCAAGACAAGAAAAACAAGAAATTATAAAGGGAACTCTGAAAGACAAATGCAAAGATCATAATTGAAATGTTTCATTCATAGCTTAAAGAAGAGTATATAAAATTCAAAACCAATGCAACTCATACAAAAGTTAATCAAATCAAAACAAAAGACCAACACTCCTAAATTTTCTATGATGTTGACGCGTCATCCCTGCATTCAAGTGTAAGGTCTTCATTCATGAATCTAAGTGGTTGATATACTATGTTGTGAAATTAAATTGGTCTTGACTTCTCTGCGTCAGTTGGCGCAAATAATCACTTAGAGCCATGTTATGGCATTGCAGCATTGTTAGTTGTAGATGTAGTGCTTCCATAGATGCAGCCAGTGGTCTGATCTGGGCTTTGATGAATTGTTTAAGTTCATCCATATTGGCTTGAGGTAAGAGAGTAGATGCGTTTTTTGGGAGAGGTTGGGTGTCACGTGTCTTCCCAAATAGGTCTTCAATGTGTTGCTGTATCCAACCCAGTTGGTTCATAAATGGTTGTGGGAGGAACAAAGGAAGGAATTATGAGTGAGCTAAGAGGGGAAGGTTGAGAGTTGTAAGTCACACCAATTTGATCCTCATGCATTTCATCTTGAGGTGTTGAATCGATTGGGTCATTAATGGGTGAAGACAAGGTTAAGGCACGAAGGGGTTGTTGGGAATGTCCTAAAACTCGTAGTTCATAATCATGGAAACATATTTTATTTTTCAATAAAAGTATTATTGGAGGATTTATTTAATAAAAGTGTTATTGAAATTGAAATTTCATTATGTTATAAAATTCAATAAAGGAATCCATGACTATAGTATAAATACTGTGACTTTATGTAAAGACATAAAAGAGGATCAAGTTATAATATATAGCCAAAAAGGTCTATAAGTATATGGATGAGATTGGGTACCTCATCCTAGGGACAATATAGATGCGGCCTACTTTGTGTACTGATATGAACGACGCGATTCCGAAATCCTTCATGTAGACACATGTAAGTATGAGCATCCTATGCAAAAGGGTTTTGTATAAGACCGGACCATGAAATACTCACTTTTCTTTATAACGATTGTTTACTATTAAAACTGACTATTTCAAATTCGATGACCTAAGGTAACTCAATCTTAATCCTGAGCTAACTATGAACTCCTATTTATTTGGGATTATCCTTTGATCTGCATAGGTAAGAGTAGTTCAACAACACTGCTCAACAAGCATCCCATTTTGGGCATAAAATCAGATAGATAGTTGGGGACATAGTCATGCAAGATGAAATTCACTCCTACCCGTTTTAAGGTTAGCAGATAGGTTGTTTCCTTAAGTACTGGTTCTTGGTCTTGAAGAAAGGGGTCCTGCCCTCTCATGGAAGAGAGGGACATGATTTATTAGTTGAACTATAAACCAATTATTAAAATAGAGAATCAGTGGGAGCTTAAGGAGTAAGATATAAGTATAGGGGTAAAATGGTATTTTTTTACCTAGCTGTAAATACGAACAAACTATGAAGGATTGACTTGCTGATCATGGTTAAATCAAGTGGACAAAAAATATATCTATAATGAGGAGAGTGCAACCATGAGCTATAGTGGTGTGTCTCAGTGGTTAACGAATATTGACTAATTTGGGTTAAAGAGTTTAATCGATTAATCTAAAATCATTGGAGCTCATGATCTGTAGGTCCATAAAGTCCCTTTACTAACTCGTAAAAGATTAAATCTTGGATTAAGAAATTAAGCAAATTTGAAGTATTCAAAATTTGAAATTAGGGTTTGAATTTGAAATGTTCAAATTCAATTTTGGATTTGGATAAGTATATTCGATATAATTAACGTTTTAATTTATCCAAATTAAATGTAATTGGAGAGTTTAAAATATTTTAATATTGGTTTAAATATTTATTACATGAATAGGGATTTATGTTTGAACTAGGTGTTTTATTAATTTAGTATTTGATATTAAATTATTATTATGTAATTAATTAAATTAATTAAATTATTTATTTAAATGAAATTAATTTGAAATTAAAAAAACCAATTTTAGAAATTGAATTTTTTGTTTAAATTTATTAATTATAATTAATTTAAATAAAAATTTTGAAATTTAATTGAAAGTGAAATTATACAAGATTTGATCTTGTTAGTAGGTTTTTCCATAATTCAACACCTCGACTACTCAGTTAATGCTTCTTGAAGTGTCAATTTCTTGATTAACTTTGTGCTTGCACGTATCAACTGATAAAAATGTTCAATTTCTGAATTTGGACACTCATGCAATCTAAATTTCAAAAGAGTTTCAGCAAAAAATGTTTTTGCTCTTAAACTCTCTATTTTCCACCTTAATCCATCTCAATTTAGAGTTTTCACCACTCAATCCAAGGCTGAGAATAGTAGAGAAGATACTCTTGGTAGTCTAGTAAGAATTTGAAGGTCAAATTCGTGGAGTTCAGCAAGGATCAATAGGGAATCTACAAAGGCATACACTATGAAACCCTCTTTTGTTAAAAACTTGTTTTTAAGCATGCTTTGTACACAAATTAAGTATAATTAGAGTACTTAATGATTCTGTTAGTTTCTTCTTTATGCTTGTTTACTCTATAAACTAGTCTCAGAGCATGATTTAAGCACTCAATTAGCGTTAATTTGAGTTTGGTGGGTGAATTTCTAGCAATGCATGTTTGTTGACTAATATGGTTTCTAAATCAACTTTAGCATGATTTAGTTGATAAATTTGTAATCGCTCTTAGCAGATGGGCTTTAATATATATTTAAGTGTTTGTAATTTTATTGGAGTCAATAAAGTTGAAGATAGGTTGTAATTGAAGATTCAAGCAAGCAAGGTTAGAAATAAAAACTGTAGAATCAGCCATTGCCTTCGCAATGTCATGATATTGTTCATTCTAAAGTCAAAGGCGTTGCAATGCTAGGATGGAGCATTGCAATGCTGCTCGTCCCAGCCCAGAAATGCGCTCGCAATAGGTTCGGTTCGTGGGAGTAAGCCAGTTCAACTGATTTTTGCTGCCAGGGGTCCAGTTCAACCCAAATTGGTCCAATTCAGACCCCTTTGGAGCTTTGGAGGTTCGGTTCGAGCGGTTCAGGTCCGATTCAGGTCAGGTCAAGCAGTCCAGAGGCACTTTGAAGCTCTTTTTATCTTATTTTTGTAATAAAATAGTTTATTGCTTGCTTAGGATGCCAAAGATGATCCATATTAGTGTTGTTTAGATATTTTATGCATGTGATGTATGTTATATTTAAATTAAACATTATGTGCATATTGTATGCCACGTAGATTTTAAATTTCACAATAGGAAAGCATGTTTCATGCACTAACATGTGTTATAAGTTAGTTATAATATATAGTATTCATGATCAGGGTTTCATAAGTTTAATATAATTGTTATATTAATGTATGAAATGCTTAAGTGAATGTTATAGCATGTTTATAGTTTTATAAGAGTTATAAAATGGATTAGACATTTAAAATCTATAACAAAGATAAGATGCATGCTCACTTAGGTTTAATAACAACTTGTTTCAATAGTTAAAATAGTCCTTATCTTATAAAATATGGTTACAAACTCAATCAATGTATAATCTTGCCTAGTGCTGGAGGTACATTGACGGTTTATGTAACACCTCCTACATAGAATTTTACTCGAATTACTGAGCGTTATTAATCGGTTTTATGAGCATGCGTGAGCGGTGTGAGGTAATAAACCACATAGAATTAGGATGTTTTTTAGCCGAAATATACCTAAGTACAAAAGATACGAAAATAATTAGAACACTTCAGTGGAAGATTAATAATATATATGATATATTATTTTTAGCTCTCGTGTCCCTAAGAGTTCACATCGTGAGATCCATGCTTGTCTTCGTGTCACTTTTACCGCGACTGCTCCATTCGGAAAGTGTTTGTATGAGTCAATATCAAGGTGAATAGGGGAAGTAGTTCATCGTAAATGGGTGCAGGAAATGTGTCAACATATCCTATGGTCATTTCCATTAGTTTGAATCGTGAGATTTCTATGTTGCGCCTGCTGTCGTTTTTAGACGGCACTAGCTAGTCATTTTTATAGCAATCCCCTCAGAGGGTTGTAACAAAGGATTCGAAACAACTCAAACTTCATAAATGAATAGGGTTTCTTAGTTTCGGTTTGAACATCGTCTTCCTATTCGGGGGAATATTCATACCGTTCTATGAAATCGGAAAATGGAGGGTCTTACTTACAAGAATTACTAAGTGTTGGTAAATTCTTGACCGAAAACGGTAACTAACTAACTATAGGAATAAGAGTTATTCTGGATATAGTATTTGGTCAAGATTTTCTTGCTTTAGTGAAGGAGTATTTGACTGCCCCTCGATAGCATCTATTCTAACTCACTAAAGTATCGTTGCAAATAAATAAAGAAATACGTGTACTTTATTACTTTTTATAAAATTCGATTTAGATGTAATTTACTCATAGAATTTTTTTATGTTTCAGCATGTCAAACTTGATTATATAACTCTTAGCCTCTAAAAAATTCAATGGAGAGGGTTATTTAAATTGGAAGTCAAACATAAACACAATATTAGTAGTTGATGATCTGAGATTTGTTTTAACGGAGGAATGTCCTCCTCTTCCCAATCCTAACACAACCCAAAATGTTCAGGATATCTATGACAGATGAGTCCGGGCTAATGAAAAAGCCAGAGCCTATATTTTGGCAAGCATATCTGATGTGCCTACCAAAAAGCATGAAACCATGGTCACTACAAGAGAGATCATGGAGTTGTTGCAAGGGATGTTTGGACAACCATCCTCATCGACACGACATGATGCTATTAAATACGTTTGTAATTCACGTATGAAGGAGGGGATCTCTATTAGAGAACATGTCATGGACATCATGGTCCATTTCAATATAGCGGAGGCAAACGAGGCTGTCATAGACGAGAAAAACCAAGTGAGTATGATAATGGAATCTCTTTCGAAGAGTTTTCTAACCTTTCGTACAAATTCTATAATGAGTAAGATTGATTACAACTTGACCACTCTTCTTAATGAACTCCAGACTTACCAATCTTTAATGAAAATAAAGAAGGGGAAGCAAATGTTGTTTCCCAAAGAAAATTTCAGAAGGGTGCTTCATCTAGTACAAAACCCTCTGAAAAGAAGTCTAGATCTTCAGAGGATAAGAGTATCCAAATGAAGAAAAAGGGAAAAGGGAATAAACGGTCACCTACCATTAAAAGTAAGACAAAAGTTGGAAAAGGAAAATGTTTTCATTGCAACGTTGACGGACATTGGAAGTATAATTGCCCTAAGTATCTTGCAGAAAAGAAAACTGAGAAGGAAAATCAAGGTAAATTCGATTTACTTATAATAGAAACATGTTTAGTGGAAAGTTCTCACTTAACATGGATACTAGATTTAGGTGCTGCTAATCATATTTGCGCTTTCTTATAAGAAACTAGTTCCTGGAAGTAGCTATCAAAAAATGAAATTAAATGACTTTCAAAGCGGGAATAGGTGAAGTCATTTCAATAGAAGCAATGGGAGATATCAAGTTATTTTTTGGAGATTCTTACATTTTACTTAAAAATGTATATTATGTACCTAAAATGAAAAGGAACTTAATTTTTGTATCTTGTTTGTTGGAACATATGTTTAAAGTCACTTTTGATATAAATGAAGTGTTCATTAGTTCAAATGTGTATAGCTAAACTTGAAAATAACTTGTAGGTGTTAAAACCAACTGAGGCCAAATCCATTTTAAATATAGAGATGTTTAAAATGGTAGAAACTCAAAATAAGAAAAGAAAGATTTCTCCTAATGCCTATCTTTGCCACCGAAGACTTGGCCACATAAATCTCAATAGGATTGAGAGATTGGTTAAAAATGGTAATCTAAATTAGTTAGAAGATAGATCTTTACCTCCATGTGAATCATGTCTTGAGGGAAAAATGACTAAAAGATCTTTTTCAGAAAAAGGTTTTAGAGCCAAAAAATCTCTAGAACTTAAACATCCAGACCTTTGTGGTCCGATGAATGTCAAAGCTCGGGGAGGATCTGAATATAATGTCAGTTTCATTGATGATTATTCTAGATATGGCTATGTTTACCTAATGCATCAAAAGTTTAAGACTCTTGAAAAGTTCAAAGAATGTAAGACTGAGGTTGATAACCTATTGGGTAAAAGGATAAAAACACTTCGATCAGATCGAGGTACTGAATTGCTAGATTTATAATTCTAAAACTATTTAGTAGAACATGGAATTCAATCCCAACTCACAGTACATGGTACACCATAGCAAAATGGTGTAGCAGAAAGGGAAATTTGAACAATTTTAGACATGGTTCGTTCAATGATGAGTTATACCTAGTTACCTCAGTCTTTTTGGGGGTATGTAGTGCAAGCTACTGTACATATACTAAACATAGTTCCCTCAAAAAGTGTTTCAAAAACACTATATGAGCTATGGACAGGACGTAAAGGTAGTTTACATCACTTCAGAAGTTGGGGATGTCAGGCTCATGTATTGGTGCAAAACCTTAAGAAGTTGGAACGACGTTAAAAAATATGCTTATTTATAGGATACCCTAAAGAAACAAAAGGTTGGCTTTTTTATGATCATCAAGAAGATAAGGTATTTGTATTGACAAATGCTACATTCTTAAAAGAGGATCACATAAGAAAACATCAACCTCGCAGTAAACTAGTATTAGATGATATGTCCAGAGAATCTATAGATAAATCAACAAGAGTTGTTGATCAAGCTTGTCCTTCAACAAGAGTCGTTACTCCATCACATCCTGACTGCTATATGGGTTTAACAGAAACTCATGTCTATATACCTTATGATGCCTGATAGGATCCATTAACCTCTAAACAAACAAAGGAAGATGTAGATAGAGATCAATGGATAGAAACCATGTACCTAGAAATGGAGTCCATGTACTTCAATTCTATCTGGGAACTTGTAGATTAATCAGAGAGGTAAAACCTATTGGTTGCAAATGGATCTATAAGAGAAAACGAGACCAAACTGGTAAGGTGAAAACCTATAAAGCTAGGCTCGTGCCAAAAAGTTTTACCCAAAGAGAGGGGGTAGACTATGAGGTAACCTTCTCTCTTATTGCCATTATTAAATCAATTAGAATACTTTTATCCATTGTTGCTTATTGTGATTATGAAATCTGCCACAAGGATGTCAATACAACCTTTTTGAATAGTCATCTTGACGAAAGTGTTAACATGTCTCAACCAGAAGGATTTATTAAGCAGGATCGGGAGCAAATGGTTTGCAACTTAATAGATCCATTTATCAATTGAAACAGGCATCTAGATCCTAGAATATAAAGTTTGACACCGCGACCAAATCTTATGGCTTTGAATAGAATGTTGACAAACCTTGTGTTTACAAAAAGATAGTCAATAAGACTTTAGCTTTCTTGGTCTTTTATGTTTATGATATCCTGTCTCATTCTATTGACGTAAAGAATGGCTAGCATTGTAATTTCAAATGAAATATTTGGGAGATGCACAATATGTTCTTGGAATCAAAATTGTTCGGAATCGCAAGAAGAGAATGCTAGCACTGTCTCAAACATCTTATATTGACAAGATGTTGTCAAGTTATAACATTCAAAATTCCAAAATGGGTATGCTACCTTTTAGACACGAAATTCATTTGTCTAAGGAACAGTGTCCTAAGACACCTTAAAAAGTTGATGAAATAAAAAGAATTCCTTATGCATCAGCAATTGGAAGCTTAATGTACATTTTGTTATGTACACATCCCGACATATGCTTTTCAGTTGGAATTGTCAGCAGGTTGCAGTTTAGCCCTGGACATGACCTTTGGAATGTTGTTAAGATTATCCTCAAATATATTAGGAGAATGAGGGACTATATGCTCGTGTATGGTCCTAAGGATTTGATCCTTACAAGATACACTGATTTAGATTTTCAAATTAATGTAGATTCTAGGAAATCTACTTCAAGATCAATATTCACTCTTTACGAAGGAGCAATAGTATGGAGAAGAATCAAATAGAGTTTTATTGTTGATTCCACAATAGAGGCTGAATATGTAGTTGCATGTGAAGCAGCTAAAGAAGTAGTATGGCTTAGAAAGTTTCTAATGGATTTGGAAGTGGTTCCAAATATGCATATGCCAATCGCCTTATATTGTGATAACAATGGAACGATTGCTAACTGAAAGGAACCAAGGAGCCACAAACGCAAAAAACACATCGAGAAAAAGTACCATCTCATCAGGGAGATCGTACATAGAGAAGACGTGATTGTCACGAAAATAGCCTCTGAAAATAATCTTGCTGATCCATTCATGTTCACGACTAAAGTGTTCGAGAGTCACTTGGTCGGATTGGAACTACGAGTTTTATAAATCTAGGGCAAGTGGGAGAATGTCAAAGGTATATAGATGCCTTAGTTTATTATATTTTCAGGTAAGTAGGAGAATGTCAAGGGTATATAGATGCCCTAGTTTATTATATTTTCTTTTTTCTCAACATTATATATTGTACATATCTGTAACCCACTAGAGTTTTAGTCCAAGTGGGAGATTGTTGGGAATGTCCTAAAACTTGCAATTAGTAATTAGGGAAATATATTCTATTTGTCAATAAAATATTATTGAAGTATTTATTTAATAAAAGTGTTATTGAAATTGAAGTTGCATTATGTTATAAAATCCAATAAACGAATCCATGGTTATAGTATGGATACTGTGACTTTATGTAGAGACATAAAAGAGGATCAAGTTATAGTATATGATCAAAAAGGTCTATAAGTATATAGATGAGATTGGGTATCTCATCCTAGGGACACTATGGATGTGGCCTACTTTGTACACTAATACGGACGACGTGATCCCGAAATCCTTCATGTAGAGACATGCGAGTGGAGGCATCCTATGCAAAAGAGTTTTGCATAAGAACAGACCATAAAATAGTTACTTTTATTTATAACTATCGTTTACTGTTAAAATTGACTATTTCAAATTCGATGATCTATGGTAATTCGATCTTAATCCTGAGCTAACTATGAACTTCTGTTTATTTGGGATTACCATTTGATTTGTATGGGAGAGAGTAGTTCAACAACACTGCTAAACAAGCCTCCCATTTTGGGAAAAAGACCGGATAGATAGCTGGGGACATAGCCCTACAAGATGGAATTCACTTCTACTTGTTTTGGGTTAGTAGATAGGTTTTTCCCTTAAGTACTGATTCCTGGTCTTGAACAAAGGGGCTCCGCCCTCTCATGGCCAAGAGGGACATGGTTCATTAGTTGGACTATAAACTAATTGTTCAATAGAGGATCAATGGGTGCTTAAGGGGCAAGATGTATTTACAGGTGTAAAACAGTATTTTTGACCTTACATTAAATACGAACAACCTATGAAGGATTGACTTACTGATCATGGTTAAAGCAAGTGGACAGAATGTTGAGATTGGTATTCTAATTCTCCTGGAGTCTCGTTGTTTTGTAAAGATACTGTTACGTTGGAAAAAGAGAGGAAATAAATATGCGTCTTATGCTTTGCGTTGATCTCCATGCGCTGATGGTCATGCATTGGACTAGAAAATATATAATATGCGATTAAGCATTTATGCGATGACCATTCGTTCCTACCACAAGTTTTCTTACTTTCTCGCCAAGTATAACGAGAACACAAGTTTCTCGGGATGATTTGAGGTTGAATCAAGGACTTGTAACTCAATAATGTTTGTGAAGTAATGCGTTTGAGGCGAAGAAAAAAAGTAAAAAGACAGAAATTAATGGAATTATACGCTACTCCTACTCCTAACTAAACAAATTGAGCAATCGAAGTTTAACTATGAGAATTGAAAGAGTTGTTAACGCATAATAATTTTCAGTATGTTAGGTTGCCCGAGTAATCCCAGCTCACCACACTAACGCATCACACACCTCTCGGTGGCTAACCGCATGCCTATATCTCTATAATGCATAGTTGCGTCAAGCATAAGATCGTGTTTATCTCTAGGAACAATGCATACTTTGCTTTAGTGTGTTCCACTACTCACCCTCTCAGGTGGTTAGTTGCGGCTAATCAGTTCATAGACAAGCATTGTGACGGCTCATAGACGAGTGTTGCTACCGCCTCACACCAAGCGAAGTAGACTAACTCACTATACTCCCACAACACACACCTCTCAATGGGTTCCTACATTCATCCTATCTCTAGGCTGCACGATTGAGTATGCGACTACCTTTGATAACTAAACGATGAATGTAAACAATGACAAAGGAGAAGAAGATGGAGTTGAAGGAACTAAGAGATGCATTGATTACAAAAAGTATTAATGTCTTAAACCAAAATGTAATACAATACAGAGATAAAAGGAGAGGTGGAAGGCTAGATGAAAATAATATCTTGCTTTTCATCCGAAATGCGTCAAGGCAGCTGGTGGTGGCATGGATTGATGGTGGAGAAGTCTCTCTCAAGCTCTATCTCCGACGTAACTCCGATCATCACTCAGAAGTGGCTGTGGAGGTGGAGAATCCTCAAAGAGTGTCTGCTCATGCTCTCATCTGTGATCACAAGGATCCACCTTAAGGCAGAAGCTTGGATGCCTTGAATTTGGGCTCTAAGGCTCTATTTATAAAGCTCAAACACCGACAACATTGGTGGTCCCGCTCTGAATCACTGTCATTTCAGATGCGGTAGGTGAAATGTCAACATCATCTTATCCTTTTTTATACTCCCAAGGTATGCGTTCATGCTTGTTTCTCCTGAAGTACCAACGCATTCCACCCATCTTGCAATCAACCTTCTATCACGGCTATTACTCTGTAGCTGCGGTATTCTATGCGACGAACCAATCTTCATGAAGGTCAATGCATGCGATCAACTTGCGATGGTCTGGCATCAGTGCATGCGATCGATTCCTGCGATAGCTACAAAAATAGACATTTTGACATAACGCATGATATACGGTTAGCAAGGATGGTTAGTGCTGATCAACGCAAGTTCACTTTTCACATAAATTCTTAGTATTATCAACGCATATTCTTCTTGTTAGCCCTCATAATTCTAAGTAAAAGGTTATAATAGCTTGCATTTCTACCAGCTATCAGTATATATCAATTTATTGGGGGTTTCTTATGGATTAATGGTTATTTTAAATATACCTTAGAAAATTTGAATGGATTCATGATTATTTTAAATATACCTTAGAATATTTTGTTAGGTAATTTAAAATATTGTAACGAATACATGAAATATACTACAGTTTATAAATTAGAGATTGACTCAATGTTTGACATAAATCATAATATAAATTAATATATGAAATATACTACAGTATATAAATCTTCATAAATTTCAGTTACACCACAGTATATATATCATAATACAATAAGTCTAAATAAAAAATATTCGTTTATATCAAATAAACGAATACATATACCTTATTATATATCAAATTTTCTACAAAAGCTAAAAAAATATACATATATATCACAGTATATAAAAAAAAGGAAAAAATAAAGTTCATCTTCATATGGGGGTTTATAATACATGACTCCATCTTCATCTCTTCTAGTTCTTTAGCCATGGACGCCATGGATCTCTCTCCCTATCGTCGTCGACCGGATTTGCTTGCCTCGCCATGCTGTCAACCAAATCTACTCAACCCGTGACTGTCGATTCACCCCACGTCATCCACGCCATTGATTTGTCCTAAGTCATTCGTGTCACCTCATGCAGAGCCATCAATTCACCCCATGCCATCCTCTACCGCCTACAACTTACATAGCTGGAAGGAGAAAAGAGAGTGAAGAGGAAGAAATGAGTGTGAATTATGAGGGAGAGAATATATGAAGTATATTATTGGGGAAGAGAGAACATATGCATGGAAAAAAGAGAGTATGCATTGGGGAGAAAGAATATGCATGGAGGAGAGAGAAATACATAAATAAATAAATAAATAAATATAAATATATATATATATATATATATAATGTAAATGAGGGCTAAATCGTAAATAGCCACTGATATTAATGAAAATATGGAGACCAATAGGTCTTCTTTGTAAAAAACTAAATGTTTAAAACATTAACGTAATATGTGTCTATTCTTAAGAATTTTTATATAAAAATCCCTTAAGTAAATTATTGATTTTTATTTAACTTTCACAATAAATATATATATATATATATATATATATATTGAAAACTTATTTATAGAGTATGCAACTCTCTCATCCTTCGAATTTTCAAATGTGAGACAAGAATAGGGTAAATCTTTAATGTTTTCACTTTACAAGTCTCACCTACCCTTTACCTTCCAACCTACACTACACACATTTAATCTCCTTTACTTTTTTAATCATCAATGCATGTGTAGATGAACATTAGCATGTCGAGATGAAAACTAATTGGTTGTTGAATTTAATTTATGAATTTTAAAATTATTACTAGTTATTAATTAGGTTAACTTGATGGACCGATTCAAATATGATTCAAATGGGTTGGGTCAGCTGAATTTAAAAAACAAAAAGATTGAGCTTAGACCGGGCTTGGATCGAACTTGGATAGGGGGCTTGAATTGACCTTTGCGTTTTGAGCCCGATTATGAAACTGATTATACAACATTAACATTTCTTCTATATTTACACATCAAACTTGGAAGTTGATGATGATTCCACCATTTTACAAGACTTTTGAGCTGGTTGCATGAGATTTTTGTAAGCAAATTGAGAAATGCCTCTTTTTTTCCTTCTTTTTTGGAAAAATATGACGTTTGAGATGGGTTCAATGTAAACATTAAATATATGCCAAGTTATTATGATGATGAAAAATTTTGACAACCTTTTCAAAAAGTATGGTACGTATAAATTCAAAAATAAAGAAATATTTTAGCCATTTTTCATTTTGGGCTTTTTCCGTTTTCTTTTTTTCTTTTCTTTTAGCTATTCGTCATATTTTCCCTTTATATATCGTCTATACGTTTGAAACTATCCCTAAATGTCAACAATATAGAAGAAAACTGAGAGTCCACCAAATTCAATATATCAACTTAGTCCATTAGGCGACATGTTATCCAAATATTCACGTGTCATCTGACAGTCGATTCATTGGATAAATCATATTGGTATTAAACTTCACATTATAAAAGGGTAAAAATGTCAACAAACAATTTCGACAAATAACTATCATCTCTTTTCTTGGGCAAAAAAAATTTAAAGGAAATGAGCACTACAAGAAAAAAAGGCTCTCCCGACACCTAAAACAATCATCAGAAGATACATCGTCGGGAGAGAGGGTCTCGTCCGACTACGTAAGTGTAGCATCGGGAGTTAGCAATAACTCTCGATGCCATATATAAGTTGTCAGGAGATATGTCCAAACTCTCAACGGGTTGACAATATGCATCGGGAGTTTGGGACGAAGAAGCAAGCATGACCAAACTCCTGAAGAATTCAATAATTTGTTGGAAGTTTGGTAGGAACTCACGACGAATCTTCCAATGGCTCACGATAGCTACTGGGAGACAGGTTTCAAAACCCCAAATTGAATAAGGCATATCAGATTTTCCTTTTTCAACCCTAGGGTAAGCCAACTAGATGAGAGAGAGAGAGCAGTGTCGCCATTCGTCCGCATCTTCCTGTTGGGTTTTATGTCCTAAAAACTCGCAGTTTGTAAAATAATAAACATTTTCTATAATCAATATACTTGTTATTGATCTCATAAATTGTATGAAAGTCTAAATCTAATAAACTAACCCATGACTATTGTATGAGTACTTGAACTTTATGTGGAGACATAAGAGTGGATCGGGTTTGAGTAAATAGTCAAAATGATCTATGGTACATTAATGAGGCTGGGTACCTTATTCTGGTAACACCATTGGATGCGACCTACTCTGTAGTTGTTACAAAGAGTTGTAAAGTGCTACATACGATGTAATCCTAATTCGTACATGTTATGACATGAGGAGTGGGGGCGTCCTATGCAATGAGTTTGCATAAGATCAGGACCAAGAAATAAGTCACTCTTACTTTATAACGCTGTTTACTATTTAAGACTAACTATTTCACCTAGATGACCTAGGTAACTCGATCTTAATCCTGAGCTAACTATGAACTCCTGTTTATTCGGGATTACCCTTAGATTTGCATAGTTGAGGGTTGGCTCAACAGCGCTGGCTCAATAAGACTCCTATTTCAGGGGTAAGAATAGATAGATAGTTGGGGACATAGGGTGCAAGACGGAGTTCACGTCTACCCGATTAAGGGATAAGAGAAAGGTTGTTCTCTCAAGTACTAAATCCAGATCTTGAACAAGGGGCCCACCCTCTCACTGGGCTGCGAGAGATTGGTTTGGTGATTGGATCACAAACTAGTTGTTCATTAGAGAATCAGTAAGGACTTGAGGAATAAGACGTAATCTCGGGGGTAAAATAGATATTTGACCCAGCCGTTATTACGAACAACTTGTGAAGGGTTGACTTGCTGATTATGGTTAAATCATGTGGACATAAGATATCTACAGTGAGGGAGTGCAACTATGGGCTTTAGTGGAATGACCCATTAATTAACGAATGGAGATTAATTTGGTCTATTGAGTTTAGCCAATTAATCTCGGATCGTTGGAGCCCATGATATGTAGGTCTGCGAGGTCCTCTTAGTAGCTCGTAATGGACTAGCTCTAGAATAGTGTGATAAGTTAATTTGAAACGTTCAAATTAGAATTAAGAGAATTAGTAATTATATGAGATATAATTATGTTTAATTTTAGAATTAAACCGTATAGGAAAATTTATAGATTTAAATATGATTTAAATATATAAAGATGAATATGTGTTAAAATTAATTTAATATTTGATATTAAATTAATTAAATTTTATTTAATAATTAATTTATGAAATTAATTAAATTTTCATGTTTAAAATAAAAATAAATTTCATAAAATTTAATTTTGATTTTTAGATAAAATTGGAAAAATTGGAAAACAAAAACACAAAATGGAAAAATGGTCCATTATCCATCACCTAAGTAGCTCACACATGAAGCAACATCTTGGCCTTGTCTTCTCCTAGCATGAGCTGCAACTCATGCAACTCTTCTCTTTACATGTTGATTTGTAATATAATAAAGAGATTGTAGTGAAAATCAGACATGCAATCTATAGAGTTTTTGAGAGAAAAACTGGTTTGAAGAAAGGTTCTTCAACAAGGTTGCAACATTGAGCTTTTCTCCTTCATCCCTTGATTCAAGCTTGTTTTGAGTCCCACAACTCAATCTAGAGCACCAAAAGAATAGTGGGAAAGATCTTAAGGTGGTCTACAACAAGATACGGAGAAAATAGCAACTGAAGATGGAGCTTTGATAAAGTTCTACAAGAGGTATGTCTTGAAACTCATTTTTCCTACAAAAGCATGTTTTATATTTTGCCAAAATTAGTGAATTTGAATGCTTAGATGATTCTTGTGCTTCCAGTGCTGTTGATACAATCCTACACTGCCATCTTTCTTCTGTTCGTCGTCTTCCACCAGTAAGTTGATCGTTCATCTATTGTTAAGTCATCCGTTCGTCCGTCATCCATTCTTCTTCAATCGTTCCTCGCTGGCCACTGTCATTCCATTGTTCGTCTGTCCACTGTCGTTCCATCGTTCCTCCACGCCGTTTGCTCCCTTGCCACCACTATTGTTTAGTGGACTGTAGGTAATGTCTTCTTGCTGTTTTTTTTTTCAATATATAAATATTGTGGCTAATATTCATAGATCTAGCGTTCTTTTTCAAATGTATGAATGAACAGATATGTAAATCTAGAGTTTTTTTTTTTTTCATTGTTTTGGGGTCTATATAATTTTTGTGTAATACTTTTGGATAATATTTTTGTGTATTTTGGAGTTTATTGTTGTAGATTAGCCTAATGTTTGATTCGGTTGGAGGGATTTTTTTTTTTTTTTTTTTTTTTTTTTTTTTGTATTTGGATTGATCTTGGGGTTAAGTAAACTAGTATAAATAAAAAAAATTAAACTAATCAATTTTATTTAATTCTCAATCGAATTTGTTTTTTTCCCACTAATCGTCTACCATCCATTATCCTTTCAAACCACATATTTCTAAAAATCCATGTTTACTCTATGTTTTTTTTTCTTTGCATCTTTTTAAATAATCCAATCCTTGGTTATGAGCTCATCCAATCCTTGGTTCTAAAATCTATTTTATTTAATTCCCAAGGACAATACCTTTATTTTATCTAATAGATATTAATACTCACTTTTGCTATGTTATTGTCCTATATCTTTGTTGATAAGGTGTTTGTGACATCTTTTGGGATTTGTTTCAATATTAATAAATGAGTTTTGTTTAGTTTGCTTGTCGAAATTTATTTGGCATTAATGAAAATGGCATTTTCGGTTTAGATTGATATATATGTAACTTTTTATTATTTTTTTTAAGACATAGGTTTGTTCAAAGAAAGTAAGGCTTGGCTACACTGTTAAAAAAAAATGATTGAAGACATGATATGATCACAGAGAGAAGGGCCATCGAATTCAGTATGATTACTTACATTTTGGTAGTAAAGTAGTTATGTCATACTAGTAGTTTTATGATAATGAATTGTTGGCTATTCTGCAGTTATGGTAGCTAAAGAACTAGATTTTGATGTATTTTTTGTTGTTATTGTGTGTTTATAGATGTTTATGAGAATGTTGTGGGGGATGGGTTATGATTGGTTGTACTTGTTTTGCAGTTCAATTTGGAGTTTTTTGTATGTGTGCGGATGTTTATGAAATTTGAATCTTGTGGGAAGTGGGTTCAGATTTATTATACTTGTTTTGGAGTTCAACTTGGAGCTTTCTATGTGTTTGTGGATGTTTATAAAATGTGTGTGGGATGTGTGGGTGGGGTTGAGATTACTTATACTTGTTTTAGAGTTCAACTTGGATATTTTTGTATGTTTGCAGATGTTTATGAAATTTGAATGTTGTGGGGGGTGAGTTGAGATTAATTATACTTGTTTTGGAGTTCAACTTTGAGTTTTTTTTGTGTGTTTATGGATGTTTATGAAATTTGAATGTTCGGGGGGAGGGGGGATGGATTATGATTAATTATACTTACTTTGGAGTTTAACTTGGAGTTTTTTGTGTTTTTTTTTTTGTGTTTGTGGATTTTTATGAAATTTGAATGTTGTGGAGCGTGAGTTGAGATTGGTTATACTTGTTTTAGAGTTCAACTTCGAGTTTTTTGTGTATTTGTAGATGTTTATGAAATTTGAATGTTGTGTAGGTTGTGTGGGGTGGGTTGAGATTACTCATATTTGTTTTGAAGTTCAATTTGAAGTTTTTTGTTTGTTTATGGAAGTTCGTGAATTTTGAATGTTGTGTGGGATGTGTAGGATAAGTTTGGGATGGGTTGTGTGGAAGTTTATGAATTTTGAATGTTGCTTGGGATGAGTTAAGGGAAGTTATTCTTTTGAAGTTTAAATTGCGATCCTTCTGTGTTTGTGGAGGTTTCAGGTTGACAACATATAGTGTTGGAAGTGTGTTGATTTTCTTTTTTTTCTTATAAGATTGTTATTCATTTCTTTATTTTGTAGGATTTGTAGGATTCACCTTATGGCTTTTATTTTCTTGTAGGATGCTGCGTGGAGATAAGGTTGGAAATGTTGTTGGAGATGCTGTGTTTGAGATCATATGTTGGAGATGCTCTGTTGGAGACATTTTCATGTTCTTTCTTTTATGTGTTTGTAAAGACATATTTCTTTTGTTTGTTTATTTCTTCTATGTATTTTGCCAACTTTTGTCTATTTTTATAAAGAATACTATGAACTTTGTTTGTTTTATTTCTTATGTGAATATTTTTTACTTGTTTAATATTGTTATATGGATTATTCATATCAAATTAAAAAGAATTAGGAATTAAAAATTAAAAATAAATGACTATCTCTTGACGAAAAACGTCGGGAGTTTATATATCTCCCGACATCGTATAACATGAATCGGGAGTACCAAATTCCCGACATCGTATAACAGGCGTCAGGAGGTGTTTCCAACTCTCAACGCGATATAACAGGCGTCAGGAGTTTTTTCAAACTCCCCACTGTATATGTTTGCACGTCGGGAGTTGTACTCTTGACGGATATCTCTCGACCAAACTCCCGACTAGTTTTTTAGCATTTCTCGACAATTTGGAGCATTGGGAAAATGGTCATTTCTTGTAGTGGAGGATTCACTAGGTGTACTTAGATATTTCAATTAGGTTGACACATTTTTAACACCTCCATCATATCGCATGCCCAACAGATGATTCATTCACAAAAAAGAAGCCGACAGCATAGAATATTATGTAGAGAGAGTTAGAGGAAATCTCTCCAATTTATAGAGCGATTGTGGAGATATTATAGTTACAAAAAAGATTAGATTTAGACCTCCAACTTAATGTAGGAACTAGAATCATAGTATTAAATTTCTGTCGAAATGTCAATATTTTCATCGATATTTTCATATTTCATAAGTTTGATATCAACATGAGGGATGAACCAATATTTTTATTAAGTTGTTAAAAATTTTAGATCATAATAATTAAGCAATGAAATATCACGAATGTGATATAATATAAATAATAGATATATTAACTTGTTTAAAAATTATAAAATGTTTATTTACTAATTTAATTTTTTTTTTTAATTTTTTGTTTTTATAATTTTTTCAAAATATCCATCAAATTTATAATTTTATTAAAATTTTTATTAAAATTTTCGTAAAAGTAAGTTCTCGATATTTTATGGATTTGGATATTTTAAACATCGACTACAGTACCTTTCAAAAGGGTGAAGGGTGAAGGACATATAACTACCGATCTCTATTTTTACTTTATGAACACACTCTCAAATTTTCTATTCTCTTTTATGTGAATAATTGTCGATATTTTTGTTTAATGAAGTGATATTTAAATTTTTTTTTGAAAAAATGAAGTAATAATTAAACTCACATCTAATCATTAAAAGATCATATTTGTACCGAAATTTCCATTCGAATTGACATTTGGATCAATATTTCATATATATATTATATATCTTGAAATGTTATTGGAATTTTTCTTAAAAGAAATGTTGTTGGTAACAATGATATATGAACAATAATTTTGCAAAAATTGTGTATAGATGAGTTATTGTGATTAATAAAGAACACTTCTACTGTTTTATTTTTAATATTTTTAATTAGTCTTAAGTTATACATAAAAAAGGTAAAAATTAAAAGAGGTTTTATTAATAAATTAAAAATAATTACAGTTATTTGAGAAACATATAATAAAATTCATTAACTATATATTAATTACCTAGATCTAAAATTTAGTGTAAATATTTAGTGTTTCTTTCTCTCAAATCACAATACAACACATCAACCAATATTCAATATATCTTTCTCTCGTACTCTCTCTCAATAACTCTTTTAAGAGCAATTAGCCAAAAGATTGGTGTTTCAGTTGTGGAGCTTTGCGCTCAACTTTTCAGTTTAAAGTAGTTTGAGTTACACAACGTTTTAGTTGCGTTGTTTTATCATAAAAGGGACAGACCACAAAATATCTGTTGCATTGATCGTTGATATGAAGAAATTCAATACACATCACAGAGGGCTGGAATCAGAGAGCGAGATATCCGCGCCTTTACGTGTATTGTTTCTTAATATTTACTTCATTTTTCTCTGTTATTTATAATTCTTCATTATTAAAAAAAAAAAAAAGAAAGTTTGTTTCTTAATATTTACTTCATTTTTCTCTGTTATTTATAATTCTTCATTATTAAAAAAAAAAAAGAAAGAAAACTTTCCTAATATTGTATATAAACTTTTCCAATATGTTTGTTACCATTGACATTATCCTATCCACGTTTAGACACAAGTATTATATATGATTTTGAATAAGATGATTAAAAATGATAAAGCATAGTCTAATAAAGTTACACAATCAAAGTTTCATATATTAAATAAAAACCATTTCTATCAACTTTCATGATTGTTGTCAAAATTTTCGAGATTTTCATGAAAATCGACATATATTTCCAGAGCATAAATATCTAATGTAATTATAAAATGGTGAAATCTAACCTTTAGAATTTTTAATGGCTACACCTAATTCCATGCTCCTTCTTACATCTAAAACGAACCAATCTTTCTAAAAAGAATTTGTTAAATGATTGTGTCATTGAAGGTTATCTGAACTACATAAAAAATAGATGCAAACGGCACCAATTTTTTTCTTTTTTTTTTTTTCCGTCACACTCAAAATTTGTCTTTTCATAACTGTTTTTTCTGGTACTATTAGAAGTATCATCTCCCTTCGTTAATATTTCTTACAAAAGTTTAGCGATTAAATCATTATAAAATTAAAAGTTTAGGAACTAAATCATTACAAACTAAAGTTCAGGAGCTAAATTGTTTAATGAAAGTTTAGGGACTAAAATTGATTTTTTAAAAAAAGAAACATTACCTCAAATTTCTCAGCATCACCACAGGATTTGATCAAATTGCTGCTCGTGAAGATCATTACTATGATCAACTAATTGTTGAACACCATCATTATTATCACCATTGTTGGAAGAATGAGCATTCTGATTCTGAAGATCAAGCCAATTGTTTTGGATTACCTTTCCCGCAACACTTTCTAATTCAACAACCAATTCCCTATGTTTTTCTTCTCGAATAACTGCAGAATAGGCTTTCTCCATCGTTGGAAATGGAGTGCTAAGAAGAATTTGATTGCAAATTTTGGAATAGGAATCGTTTAATCCCACAAGAAATTGCATAACTTTTTCTCTCTCCATATACTCACTTAGCTTCTCAGTTGCACCACCACAAGAACATTGAAGCAAGTCGGTTTTAAAGGTTGCAAGTTCATCCCATAATGCCTCGAGCTTTGTGAAGTAAGATGTAATGGATGAGTTTTCTTGACGATGAAATCAATTTCCTTGTAAATTTGAAACGTTCTCGAATCATTGCTTTGAGAAGAACTTGCTTCCTTTGTGTCTGACCCCATTGATTCATAAATTGAGTTTGGATGAAGGACCATGCCTGCAAGATCTTTACCTACACAGAATTCTTTTAGCATGAAAAAAAACATATATAATTGGTCTTGCATTCAAAAGAAAATTGATGTCTTCTTACTAATTTGTTTACTTAAATTTTCAAAATTTTAAAACAATAAAATAAAATGTTAGACTAAGTAAAAATTATCCCTTCTAAGCAAGAAACTTTTTAACTTTTCTTAAATGTAATTTTTTATCGAGACATGATGAGGACGCTAAAGATATGTTAACCTAGTTGAATTATCCGATCTATGTACTGTTGGACCTTAAAACTTTTCTAAAAACAAAAATGTAACTTCTTCCGAAATTCGTACTAACAATCACTTACCAGATATTATGCTAATTTACAAGCCCACAAATTAAAGGCAGTAAAAATAATAATTAAAAAATAAATTAAAGACTAAATTTGAAAAAAATATATATTTATATTCTTTTAAAAGTTGTCTTAAATCACTTATTGACTCAAAAGTTTAAGGTCATGGGTAAAGCCAAATTTTATTATATATCATCTAACACTCTCCCTCACTTTGTGGGTTTGAAATACAGAAAACGATCAACAAGTAAAAATGGATATTAACATGGAGGAAACAGTAATGCAGGGGTTTGAGCATAGGACATTCTTAATAAACCTGCTTTAATACCATCTTAAATCATAGATTAACTCAGAAGCTTAAGTTAATTGGTGAAGGCAAAGTTCATTATATATCATTTCATAAATGAAAATGGAGGTTTGGAACAACAATCATGACATTGTTCAAATCCTAATTTTCATATCAAACCTAACACACTATTTTAGGTCTCAATTTTCATCCAACCTTATATAATTTCAAAGGTAGCTTGGAGATTTAATTATAGACCATGAACAAATGGGACACATTAACATGGAAAAAAAGGAGAGCATTGAAAGAAATTCAAACCAAGCATTTGCAAGATTTTCAAGCTTAAAAATGGAGAATCATCTTCACAGAAGAGAAAAAAAAAATCAGTCAAATCATTAAAAAAAAAAAAAAAAAAAAAACCTCACCGTCAATAGAAAGACGTTGTAACTGATCACTAACATGAAGATCGTGAAGAGTAGCATAATGTCCAGCCGAATAACGGTGATTACTGCCCAAATCGTTGGGAGACCCATTTCGAGAATGAAAATATTTATTCTTGCCAGCAGACGAAAGCTCAGATCTTGAACCAGAACAACTCGCTATCCGGTTTTTTACATTGCGCTTTGAATTAGGCGTCGGTCGCGTCTGGTGAGTTACTGGTTTGGGTGTGCGAGGGGAAGATGGTTTAGAGATGATTTTAGTGGTGGAATTTTTGTCTAATTTCTTTTGGCCATTAGGATTTGAGGTAGCTGTTTTTGGCCTTGAGGACACGAGCTTTGAAGTGGATTTTGATGGGTTGATTCGTGAAGTATTATTATTTGAAGATCTACCATTACCGTTGTTGTTTTTGGTTGGACGTATAGTAGTGGGTTTGGTTTCTTCTCTAAGATTTTTGCTGAGCTCGTTGGGTTTGGAGGCTGCATTATTGGAGTTGTTACGGCTTGAAGAAAATTTGGTTCTTGGGGGACTGAGAATGCCTCTTACCACCATTTTTTCTTAGCTGAGAGCTTTGCTTTCTGTAAAAACCAAACCGAGTAAAGACTTTAAGCTATATCTCAATTCATGGCCTTTTCAGATGAGAAAGGGGGTTTCGGGTCAAGTCAACATAGGGTTTCCATTGAAGTTATTATTATTATTATAATAATAATATTAGCTCACCAAACCGAATGAACCACTTGAGGAAAGCCTGAGACGCGTAATGGAATCTGACATTCCATGTCATTTAGTTTATCGGAAAAAAGAAAAAATAGCTAGCATTCTTTCTAGGGATAGAAAGGCCCGAGACACATTTCCCATCCCGGTCTCCATGGAGATTTTTAATCTCTATCTTCGTCTCATTATCTATTTCGGTGGTTGGAATCGGTATTGGAAATCTCCATTCGGAGATTTAGGTCACTAGAGGAAAATTCCACTTTTTATTTTATTATTTTATTATTTAAAAATAACTAAATTTAATATTCACATTGAAATGGTAAATTTTATGTAAGAAATTAATATCATTGTTACACATATTTGGTTAAATTAACAATTATAATTATTTTAATACTTTTTATTATGAATCTAATAAAAATTAAATTTATTATATTAGAAAATTGAAATTAGAAAAAAAAATATAACTGAAATAATAGCTGTTGTTTTAATAGTTTATATATATACATATATATGAAGGAATTCTTATCAAAGAGTACCTCTGAGCTAAAGCGAGACCATTTCAAACTTATTTTGAAAGAATTAACGCATTCACAATCAAACAGAATCGATATGCATTTCTAACAACAAATTATCGGCATGCTTTGAAACTTAAACAACAAGAGAACAAGAAATGTACCAGATGAAGAACTCTTTTTCGCCGTAGAACTCGTTCTTGTACAAAGATTGCTCCTCTCACTCTCGCTGAGAACATCCAAGCAATCGTCCACCAAAACCCGATCATCTACCCGCGAACGGCCTCCACACGAACACAGCAATAGGGAGGACACCATCACTTAAAACCCTCGGTATTCTCAGTGTGAGAGTCAAGGAGGTGTGGGCTCAGATGCATTTGGTAGAGGGAATGAGGAAAAGAAGATCGTATACCACGACCAAGCAAGTGGGAGAAGGAAGGTATCTATCGTATAGATGATGCTTGATCGTTTCGGAAGAGGTACACGATCATTTAGTAAAAAGGCAGCGATCATATAGACGATCGTTTAGTAGACGCTCGAGCTCGCGATCATTTAGGAAAAAGCTAGACGATCGTTTAGCAAATCCTATACGATCGTGTAGTAAAGTGTGCGCGTGTATACGATCGTATAGAAACGTTGAGCTATTGTGTAGGCTCTCAGTTTACTATGCAATAGACGGTATACACTAAGCGTTAGCAAATTTCTAATCTCTCTGCCAAATGAAAACGATTTTCATTTTATCCTTCAGTTAGAAAACTAAAAGAAACCTCCCACTATCACATGGTTACGAAGAAATCGCAGGCACAATTATCCTATAATTGTCCAAAATAAAGAATAAATATAATCATATTATATTCCTTAACCTATGGTTTAATATCACATCAAATGCAACATATGAATCATACTATTTTCTTCTCCACTAGATATAAATCATATTTATATCAATTTCATTCAAATAATGTATCTCATACATAATGTCAATCATATCGTATATAATTAACTAGTTCAATCATATCATATACGATCAAACTCCCTCTTGTCAATTTGAACATTTCAAACTGACCCAAAAACGGATTCTCAACTTGAATCCATTGAGTTGCCAAGGGGACCTTATAGACCTATGGCTTGAAGCTCCAATAGTACGTGAATAGCTGACTAAACTCTTTAGCCACGAGATCCACCATCCGTTAACTACCAGGCATTCCACTAAAGACCGACAACTGCATTCTTCTCACTACAGATATATTTCTGTGTCCATCGGATATAACCAATCAACAGTACGATAACCCTTCACAGATGCTCGTAAGTACAGTTGGGCCAATTTTCCGTTTTGCCCCTATAGTTACATCTAAGTTCTTGAGTACCACTGATCCCTCTAATGAATAATACAACATAGTCCTACTATGTGTGGACACCTTTCAGACCATGAGAAGGTGTGTTGCGCCATATCGTTCAAACCTCGGAATCAGACCTTAAGGGAACAATCTATGTACTTACCCCTACTTCAGGGAAGTACTAGAAGAAATTCAGGCTTTAATGTCGCTTTTAAATTGACATTAAAGGGCTTTAACTTTAATGTCCGTTGGCAACCGACATTAAATATAGTATTATTAAAGCCCTTTAATGTCAGTTTTAAACCGACATTAAAGGACTTCAATAACACCAATAACATAGCCTTCAATGTCGGTTGCAACTGACATTAAAGGTCTTTAGTGATTAAAGCTTGTCGGATGCAACTGACATTAAAGCCTTTTTTTTTTTTTGGATTCTTAACCGACATTGAAGCCCGAATTTGTCCGTTTTATCAATTATTGTCCGTTTTTTAAAGTTCCCTTGCCAAATCCATTTTTTCGGTAAAAAAGTATAACATGACACATCATCATCGAATACTATTGCTATGACATTATTCATGTACGGATTGTAAATCTATTACATTTAATCCATAAATTCTGCTATAGAATTATAATTTAAAAGTCATACAATAATTCAAGCCTTGAAAACACAAATTACAAGTAATACAAAGATTATGATTTTACAAGGGCAACAGAATCTTCCGTGTAAGGGCAACACAATTTTATTTGTCTAAAAATTTGGGAGGATTTGAGAGATTAAGAGATGTAATATACGTTGTTGAGATGGACTTCATTATCAGGATTCTTCTTCTTCAGCTCATCTAGCAACTATAGAAGAATTGGAAAGATTTAGAATTTAACTTCAACTTAACAAGTAATGTGCCTGAGATTAAGAATTTAACCTCAGGCAGACTCTGATCCAAGAAGAAAAATTAATATTATAACCATAACCACATTTATATAATCATATGAAAGGCCAAATTTTAATGAAACTTCAATCTGTCACGCACATTGAAACGTGCTATAATGTGATCAGAATATAGAAAACAGAAGTGCCAACTCATATGTAACAATAACACAATCAAGATAACCAGCTTCTGTCAGGTTGCATAAGTAATCTCCATTCAACAGAATGAATGCATAATCTGATTATAAGAAACAGGTTTAGCCAAGTAAATATACCTTATCCGGTGTCATGCCAAGCTCTCTCTTGAACACTTCACACACTTGATTGTATGGGGATACTAGGCATAAAACTAACCTACAAGAACATAAGGACTAGTTTTTAGTATGAAATCCAAAGCAACAGAAGTTTCTGGATCAATATTAAACTGCATACCTTGAAACAGGAGGACAATAATGGTGTCGAAGACTATTAATTTCCCAACGTGAACTTCCTGTACCAATAATTCTTGTTAACAAGGATCAATCACCAAATATTAAACTACCACACAATAAACATAAAGCGGCCACTAGTAGGATTAACTCAAAAGGCATGATTCAAATTGAGCACACATGGACTATTGTGGAACAAACAACCACGACACGTAGCTAACTGTATTTTCAGCCATGAAATTTGACAAGACTTATGAATTAAAAGTCAAGAAAACAATTTTGACAAGTGATGGTGATATTAACAGTTCACCACAGGAATACTAATTAATCCATATGTCCTTGTCCCCTTCCCTCCAACAGAGAGAAAATCCAATAGGAAGGCACGAAATAAATTATCAGACGCATGATGATAAGAATATAATCCAAGAAATTAAAGGGAAACAACCACCAATTTAGAAAGTTAAAAGGAAAAAAGAAAAAAAGAAAAAATAGAAAAAGACAACACTTACTCAAAGTGCTAGATTTAATAGGATCAGTGTTCTCTAGGGTTGGCAACGGGGCCGGGGCAGGGCGAGCGAGAGGGGACTTTATGTGCGAGAGCAAGAGTGGAGGTATGAGCGAGAGCAGGAGCGAGAGTAGCGAGAGCGAGAGGGCTGCACTGTAGAGACTATTAGCGAGAGCGAGAGATTTGGGCGAGAGGGGAGGGATTTGGACTTTATGAGCGAGAGCAAGAGGGATTTGGGCGAGAGGGGATGGATTTGGGTGGAGATATATATCTAAATATATAAATAATATTTATGAAAACAAGAGAAGTGGATGCATAGGTTATAGAATCTATCTATAATAATTAGATTAACCAATTTATTATGATTTCTTTCTTCCGAGGGAGCATTAGCTCAACATCAGATTTCATTCTCCGAAGTAGAAATGGTCTCAGTATTCCATGCAGTTTTGCTACCATCTACAGGATTGGAATATCTGAATATGGCACACTTATGTAACAAATGGTGTTGGAAAAAAATGTCAAAAGAATTACCAACCTGGGCCTTTCTGTTCTCTTGTATTTCTTCTTTTTCTTCAGCTTGACACTTTCCAGAGAGACATGAACTAACAACGAATCAAATATCAATAAAGTGTTTCTCCAAATCTCTAATGCTCTAGTATTCCTCTCTCCCCTAAGAAGTACAGATGAATGAAGAAACAAAAAATGTATCGCATTACCAAAACTCTTAGAACTTTGTGGTTTTTTTAGCTTGTTTATATTTAGAAACATTAAAATGTAGCCAAATAGCATTACTTCAGAAATAGATTCAAATCCTTCATTACGGCTGGTGACAATACGCAAGGAAAAAGCTTAAACCTAGATTAAAATTGACGCGAAAAAGATCTAAAAAAGGGGGAATGAAATTGTAGATTGAATTACCTCAGAAACAGATTCAAATCCTTCATATCTCTACCAATCTCTCTATTCTTTCTTCAATTTAGTTTTTCAATCATCTTGGAATCTTCTCAAAGCATCAACTATGACTCTCACTGCTTGTTTATCAATGGCATCGAGAGTACGAAAAGATGCAAAATTGATTTCAAATTGGTACTACATGGACCGGTATTGCCGACCTATCTATGGGTTCTGCCATTTCTCGTTGGTTCCACATATCTCTTACTTCTCTACCTCAGAAACAGATTCATCGAGTAGATGTTTGAAGGAGTGATGATCCAAGAGATTGGCTTTTTTGGCATTTTTGGTCGCCATTTTTGATAGCTTTCGATTTCAGTTCTCTTTGCCGTCTACGAAGGTTTGTCTGAAATCTGAGAGAGAAAGGAGAGAAACAAAATGTAACCTAATATCATTTTCGTAAGAAACAAAAATGGGGTCGACTGGAGAGGAGGTGGCTGATGGGGAAAATAGGGTTTAGAAAAGGGATAGATAAGATAGATAGGGATAGAGGCGGGAAATGAAAAAAAAAATGGGGGGGAAAGGGTTTTGTTTTTTTTTTTTTAAGGAAAAAAAAGAAAACCGGATCTTTAATGTCGGTTTTTTAAACCGACATTAAATGTATACCTACAATGTCGGTTTAAAACCGACATTAAAGATCCACTTTTTTTTTTTAAAAAAAAAAAACTGACATTATACATCCGGTTTCACTTTTTCCAACCTACATTAAAGCCCAAAATTCTTGTAGTGAAGGAGTGAATTTCATCTTGTATAGCTAAGTTTCTAGCTCCCAAACCAGATGAATCCCCAAAGTGGTAGGTTTGAGTCGGCGATCTGGCCACTTGCACCCATTCAAATCAAAGGATTGCCCTCAAAGGCAGAAATTCCCAACTCACTCAGGATTGAGGTCATGATACTTATGGTCATCCTAGTGAAGTGAAGTCTCTATCATGATACTTCGTGGTCTGGTCTTATACAAACTCCTTTGTATAGGATGAAGGAAATCGGATATGAGGATTTCCATGAGCAGTAGAAGGATCTTTCCAAATTTCAATCGTATATGAACATTATAATTACAATCACAAACGGAAATATATAGTTATGCGCAAAACAGAAATTACAGCATGCTTTTCTACAAACCAAGGGAAAGAATTAACCATACCTTTACAGACTCATCTTCACGACCCTTGATCACAAACGCTCAAACAGTCAGCAACACTGTAACACTCGAATGCTCGTACAGCACGACCGTTACACTGCATGATCACAGCGAACTCGAACAAAATTATCTCCAAGATCACGAACACCTCAAACACAACGAACGACCTCCACAGAACCTCGACTGTGTCAAGTTGAGTCTAACACTATAAAAAAGGTTACCTTAGTATTCTCGGTGTGAGAATCCAGAATGTGGGCTCTGTTTGGTTAGAGGATGAGACCGGAGAAGAATAATCGTGTAAACAACTGAGCAAGTGGGAGATGTCAAAGCCTAACATATAGGACGATGCCCAATTGTTTAATAAAAGTTATGCGATCGTCTAGCTAAAGCTATGCGATTGTTTAGCTCATCGTCAGCTAAGAGTCTATCGTATAGAAACTCTCCACGATCGTATAGTCTCTCCAAGACGTTATTTAGTAAATCTGATTTACATGACAACCTTTTCGTGAGTAATTTCCTAGATTGGAAATCTCTTTTCAACAACTTACCCAATTTAGGGAAAAAAATCCTTTTATCTCAAGGTTACCATGAAACTACCAATAACCTCCCACTCAATTGGTTATTAGAGAAAAAGAGATAACTATCCAATAATTAATATTATTATAAATATACATGATAACCAACTTACCATACTATATTTATAACCTATAGTTTTAATATTTCATCTCATGAAACATATAAACCATAGCTATTTTTCTATTCCATGGTGCTTAATGTAAATCTCATTTACATTAATCCTCCACTAGATGTATCTCATACATCACATCGATCATATCATATATAATCGAATTACCTCTCGTTTATCTAGACGTTTCAAATCAACATTAAGAACTGATTCTCAACTTGAATCCATTGAGCTACCAAAAGGACCTTATGGACCTATAGCTTGAAGCTCCAACAGTACGTGAATTACTGACTACATTCTTTAGTCATGGGATCCACCATTCGTTAACAGCCAGGCACTTCACTAAAGATCGATAGTTGAACTCTTCTTATCACAGATATATTAAATGTCTATATCAACCAATCAATAGTGTGATAACCCTTCACAAATCGCTCGTAAGTACAACTGGGCCAATAACCGTTATGCCTCTGTAGTTACATCTAACTCCTTAAGTACCAATGATCCCTCTAATGAACATAAGTCATAGTTCTACTATGATTGAGTCCTCTCTTCCAAAGAGAAGCTGTGGCCACTATGTTAAAGCCCCAAAATCAGCCCTTAAGGGAGCAATCTATCTATTTACCCCTGGTTCGGGGAAGGAGTGAATTCCATCTTGTGTAACTGAGTTCCAGCTCCCAAATCTGACAAGTCTCCAAAAAGGTAGGCATGTTGAGTTTACAATCTGGTCACTCTCACCCATACAAAAGACCGCCCTCAAAGGCAAGAGTTCCCAAAACACTCAGGATTGAGGACATGTCACATATGGTTGTTTAGGTAAGATGCAAGTCTCCAGTATCAACGACGTTATATATAGAGACTAGTCATCTTGTGGTCCGGTCTTATACAAACTCTTTGTATAAGACACCCCCGCTTGCATGTCTCCACATGAATGGTCAGGATCTACCATCTGTAGTAGTTCACAATACTTGCAAACCTCTACAAAGCGGGTCGTATCCTTAGTGTCACCAGGATCAGGTGTCCCTCCTTAATCCTTATACTATAGACCTATTTAGGTTATCACTTAAGGCATGATCCACTTGTATATCTCATATACATGCTTAAGTTCACATACAATAAGCAATGAATTTTATTTATTGGATATGATTAAATGCCAGAATGAAATAACTTTTATTTTATTCATAACAATGTGTATATATTGGAAACTACAAGACTCTGGGAGAATTAGGACACCAATCCCAACAATCTCCCATTTGTTCTAATGCCTTGGGAGACTAACAAGAGAAATACATGTACAATATACAATAAACTAGGGCATATCCCAATATCATCTCTCACTTACCCCAGACAAGATGCCACATGTTCCGCAGACCCTGAACTCTCCAGGTAACCCTTGAACACTTTTGCTGTGAGAGTCTTTGCAAAGGGATCAACAACATTGTGCTCCGATGTGATCTTCGTGACTACCACATCACCGCTATGAACAATCTCCCTAATAAAGTGGTATTTTCGCTCTATATGCTTGCCTTGACGATGATTCCGAGGTTCCTTCGAATGCGCCACAGCCCCACTGTTATCACAATAAAGAGTGATAAGCAAATCCATATTTGGAACAACTTCCAAATCGGTAAAGAACTTTCTCAGCCAAACAACCTTATTAGCTGCTTCACAAGCGGCTACATATTTGGCTTCCATAATGGAGTTCGTGATGCATCCTTGCTTGATGCTTCGCCACACTACATCCTCTCCATTCAGAGTGAAAACTGACCCCGATGTCGATTTATGAAAATCTCTATCGGTATGAAAGTTAGAGTCTGTGTATTCTGTAAGGATCAAATCCTTATATCCACACACAAGCATGTAGTCCCTCATTCTCCAAAGATACTTGAGGATCGTCTTGACCATCGTCCAGTGATGAAATCTTGGATTGGACTGATACCGTCTAACAATCCCTATTGTGTAGCAAATATCAGGTCTAGTACACAACATTGTATACATTAAGCTTCCAACAACTAAATCATAGGGAATCCATCTCATCTCCTCAACCTCTTGAGGTGTCTTAGGACATTGATCCTTAGATAAAACGATTCCATGCCTGAAGGGTAACACGATTCCATACCTGAAGGGTAACAAACCCCTCTTGGAATCCTGTATCCTGTACCTGATCAAAATTTGATCGATGTACGATGCCTGAGACAAGGCTAACCTGTTCTTCTTACGATCCCAAATGATCTGGATCCCTAGAACATACTGTGCCTCAACCAAATCTTTCATTTGGAACTAGACAGCTATACACTTCTTTATGTCAGTCAGAAACCCTACATCATTCCCAATGAGTAGGATATCATCTACATACAGTACCAGGAAAGCTACTGAGCTGTTGATGATTTTCTTGTAAACACAAGGCTCATCAATGTTCTGATCAAAGTCAAATGACTTGATCGTACTATCAAATCAAATGTTCCATGATCGAGATGCTTGTTTCAGCCCATAAATGGACCTATTAAGCTTGCAAACTCTTTGCTCTTGATCTGGAACTACGAACCCCTCTGGTTGAGTCATATAGATGGTCTTCTCAAAATTAACATTAGAAAGACAGTATTGACGTCCATTTTCCATATCTCATAATCATAAAATGTGGCTATGGACAGGATTATCTTGATAGACTTGAGCATGACAACAGGTGAGAAAGTTTCCTCATAGTCCACTTCTTCAATCTGGGTAAAACCCTTTACCACGAGTCTAGCCTTAAAGATTTGCACCTTTCCATATACATCTCTCTTTCGCTTATAGATCCATTTACACCCTATAAGTTTTATCCCATCAGGCAGATCCACAAGCTCTCAGACGTTATCGAAGTACATAGACTCCATTTCCTAGTTCATGGTTTTAATCCATTGATCCTTGTCAACATCCTCCATTGCTTTCTTAAAAGACAATGAATCCTCGACCTCATCATTAGAAATGACATTCTAGGCTTCAGTCAAACCCATGTAGCGGTCCAGTGGGTTCATAACCCTCCCACTACATCGAGACAGTCTCCACTCTTGAGCTGGTTGACTAGATGTATGATAACGAGCAGAAATGCATGTTATTACAGCGAAAAATTATAAAACAATGCAGTATTGCGATGATAAAAACATACAATATTGCGTCCAAAAGCATTAAGTTCACAACAATGCGATCGCATGCATCAATCACATTAAAACAACTAACTTATGTATTTTGTGTAGAAAATTCATTGACACAATGTGGAAATACGATCTAAAGAATAACGTCCGAGCGCATTAAGAGATTGCGTTGAAGCAAAGCTATGCGATCATTTGTGCTCGCCAATATCTACTCAAGAAGGTTGTCGCATAGAGTCGACGCATCATGGTGGGTGCATCTGGGTGAAAAGCGTAATAAATCACGATGGGAGAGAAAGTTGATGACGGTCGATTTTGAATTAAGTTAACAAGTTGTTAATGTCCTACGGTAACAAGTACACTCAACTTTTCAGTGACAAATATTCGGCACATCAGACGGAGAATTAATGCCATCCTATCAGTGCAATCATAAGAAAGAAGAAGCCTTTCACCCTGATGCTCTATAAATACCGAAGGCCACCTTCAGTGAAGGACCTTAGCCAGTTCAGCGAATTCAGCCAGTTAGTTCAGTAGATAATTTTCCCCTTAGATAAAAGTAGCCTTGTTCATAGTTTTCTTTTACTTAGAAGGCGGAAGCGAGCGAAGGGAGATTAGACCGAGAGATTGTTCTGGTGAACTTGGAAGAGTTCCGGAAGCATGAAGACTAGAGAGAGGGCCAACTCTTGTGAAAGCAAGAATATCTTTTGAGCAGAATAGAGATGGCAGTGTAAAAGCCTTGGGAAGCAAGGAATTGCTACCAGGCTCTCTATCCTTAACTTCCATTGTCATTTTGTACTTTGAACTTATTTATAGAAACGGAAATTTCATCTTTATATCTATTCACTCTATGTACATTACACATGAGTAGCTAAATCTGTCAAATGGGTTGAGAAGCACTTAGCTAGCATAACCTAGGATCTTCATGCTATGCTATTATCTTGTATTATGTATGCGTCATTCGTCCATTAGAGATACTCGGGAGGGTATTCTAAGGATATAATCAAGGCTTGGAAAAGTCAGGTTAGAATCTAGGCTCGGGAGAGTCAGATTAGAAACAATAATCAAGAGATAGAAGCTTAGGAATAAGTGTTATTTGCTATTAACGCATTGCATGCATCCTAGAGATAGGTTATGATTGTATGCGGTCACCTTGTCCTTATGTGCATCTTGCATCATCGCATAGGCAAGAAGTAGAGACTTAGGGACAAGCTCTATAGACACTATCACATTCATCGCATGCGCCCTAAAATTAGGAGCCACCGTATTTGCATTGGAAAATGATTTGCTATCGCATGATTGTAGCATGATCGCATAGTTTGAATGCATTCTCAGGAAACGCTAGCTAAAGACCTTCTTAACCTGTTCCATTGCATACTCAAGTGTATCTGTCGTATAATCATTCTTATCGCAAATCCACTGCATACTTTTTATACTTCAAACAACAAACCAACCAAACCGTTAATTTATTTGTTACCGCAAAATAATCTAAAAATTACTACCGCATATTGTTTTCCTTAGTCCCTGAGTTCGACCCTGGGCTTACCAGGAAACTCAGGAGGATTTATACTTGGGTCCTGTTGAGAAAACTTGTTTGCACAATGCATTTTTCATCACCGCAACCCCTACTATTATTTCATCGCATAAAATAACGAATCGAGTTTTTGGCGCCGTTGCCGGTGACTTCGGCAATATAGTGTGCTAATGGTAATTTTATGATTTTCTTTGCAGTTTTCAATCTCTAGTGAATTACGACCCAAAGATTGAAAGAACGTTTCGATGCAGATTGAGAACCAACCGCCAACAACAAGACAAAACTCCAAAAATGGCGGAACACAGGGAAATAGAGCACCAAATGAAAATAATATCATGGTGAATCCCATCCTATTGGTGAACGATCGTAATAAGCCCATTTGGGACTATGCGTCACCCAACCTTTACGATTTCTCCCCAGGAATCATGAGGCCCGCTCTTGACGGATCGATATTTGAAATGAAATCGGTGATGCTGCAGATGATCCAAACTGTCGGACAGTTTGGTGGAAGGCGTGGCGAGGACCCGCACGCCTACCTTCGGAGTTTCATAAAAATCTACAACACTTTTGTATTCCCTAATATTTCCACTAAGGAAGTTCGACTAACTTTGTTTCCATTTTCGTTGTGTGACCAGGCACGAAAATGGGCGTACTCACTCGAACCGGGGGAGATTACCTCATGGGAGCAAGTTGTAGAGAAGTTTATGAAGAAATACTTCCCTCCAATGGAGAATGCCAGAAGAAGGAAGTTGATGACCAATTTTAAATAGGATAATGAAGAATCGCTCAGCGATGCATGGGCGAGGTTTAAGAGGCTGGTAAGAGATTGCCCGCATAACGGCATACCAGACTGCTTACAAATGGAGATTTTTTTTCACGGATTAAACTCTACTTTGTAGACCGCTGCCAATGCGGCAGCCGTTGGAGGTCTGCTAGATAAAACTTATGATGAGGCCAATGATGACGTAGGTTTATCTTATGCTATCTAATGCTTATTCACATTTTATGCGATACTTCTTCTAAATATGCGTTGTTAACTATATGCTTGTAGTATGCAGTGGATTAATGCGTGTCACAAGTTTCCTTGTGTTGAAACCAAGTATAATTCCAACGCAAGTTTCTCAAAATAATCCGAGGTCGAACACAGGGATTGTTTTCGTTAATGTGTTACTTTTGTGATATATGCGACCGGTTTTACAATTAATAAAAGATTTGGTTTGTGCATAAATTTAAATTGCGATAAACATAAATTGCGTTGATAAAATAAAAGTGCGTTAAAAGGTAAATCCTAAACTAACATGATACGAGATACAAGATTCATGATACATTGAGTTCGAGGCTGACTGTGAAGTTATACAAAGGATCTTGGTATGCGATGGCAAGTCTTTATGGATGAATCAGAAATAGAAAGAATAAATAGTAAAAACATTGCAAGTTTGTTAATTGTATTAAAGATATAACTAAGGTTCTACTTTCCCTTGGCGTACACCTCTCGGTGATCGGCCGTATTCCCATATCTCTATGGTGAAGGGATGAACGTGATGAACGCAAGGTTGCTTCCATCTCTGGAAGTACTTCTCGCTTTAGTTAACGCATTCTTCCAACCCTTTCTCAATAAGCGGAATAACATTTTCACTTCTGCTCCATACTTTATTGCTAAGGCAGTTCCTGAAATGGTAGAGTGAATATTCCTTCTGTTACGTAATCAATCCCGTCAGAAATGCACAACTGACAGCTGTACATGCGTCTGAATCCTCTACAATTGCGTTGCTCTTTACATCTTTGATCGTTTGCCCGTATGCGGCGTTGTTTTTTTATTACCGCATGCGGTTGAAATTGCGTTGATCACAGAGCTCTTGATCGATTGTAGCATGCGCCGTCATTGCGTTGATCGTCTCTCCTTCTTGATTGACTGGCACAATGCGACTTAGATGCGTTGTTCAGTTTTTCTTTGAGCCATGAACGCATGTGGTGACTTGATTTCCTGCAAAACATACTTGAAACATTCTATTCTACCATCACAATGGTGTCAGTGGGTGTATTGACGATAATTTATAATTCTCGCATTTCTTAGCCAATTTCTACACAATCGATGCAACTTTTCTTTCTTTTAGCCACAACATCTAAATAAAACAGTATAAATAACTTGTATTTCTACAAGTTATCAGCCAAGTACATCCTTGTTCGCATTTCTAAAAATCATGAAGACTGGAGAGAGAGCGATCAAAGATTGAGAATCAAGGACAGTGATGCGAACAATGGTGCAATGATGAACTTGATACAGGGAATCGCAATCAATAACCCAACAACGCATAGTGGGCAAGTGAACGCAATCAACTAGATAACCGCAAGGTGTGCTACTTACGGTGAAGGACACGCAATGGACGAACGCCCGAAAACAGTCAATCTATTTTGTGAAGAATAATCCATTCTCTAACACGTACAACCCTGGGTGGAGAAACCTCCCCAATTTTGAGTAGAAAAATTAGCAGCACAATTTCCAATCAATGGAGTAGAAAGAAGGGACACCCCGATTTTTCCTGCGAACCAATGGTCAAACGAGTAATCAAGCCAGCAGTTCTCCATTCCAATGTATGCAATCTAGAACATCGTACAGGATCATCGCATAGACAGACTACTTTGCTTTCTTTTTCCTTTATTGAATAAGTGTAACGGCTATAACTATTGCTCTATGTAGGAAAGTACTAGAGTGGAGTTCTTCAAAACCAAGCGACGTCCACCCGTAATCTGGAAATTTAGATAGGCCAGATTGCAGGCGAACTCAAGAATAGACCGCAAGGGGCCCTACCGAGTTCAACAGAACTTCTACACAACCCAGGGGTTACAGGAAAAGAGCAATGTCAAGTCGTGACGTTGCGGAGTGGAAAGACTGTGGCAGGGGAGAAGAAGAAGCCTAGCCGGACTGCTCCAATTTTGTTGGAACCAGAGATTGCAATGACTCGAGAAGAAACAGAAGAAAAAGAAGCGATGAACCCAGAGATTGCGTCCACTCGGAACCAAAAGAGCAGAGGACTGTAAGAATACAGCTGCCACCTTTCCCACAGAGACTCAAAAAGATGAAAAATGATGAGGTACAGTACCAATGCTTCATAAATATGTTAAAACAATTGCATATTAATATTTTGTTCACTAAAGCAATTTAAAAGATGCCCGCATATGCAAAGTTTCTAAAGGATATAGTGACCAAGAAAAGAGGCACTGGTAAGTTCACCATGGTGGCTTTAAAGTAGAGCTCAAAATCTATAATCCCACCGAAAATGCATGACCCTGGGAGTTTCACTATACCTTGCTCCATTGGAGGATTATACATCGGGCAAACGCTATGCGATCTTGGAGCCAACATTAACTTAATGCCTCTGTCAATTTTCAAGCAGCTGAACCTGGGGCAACTTGCGCCCACGACGGTGACTCTCCAATTAGCGGATAGATCTCTTATGCATCTAGAGGGGAAGGTGAAAGATGTGTTGGTTACAATTGACAAATTTATATTATCAGCATAATTCATCATCCTAGACTACGAGGCTGATAGGGATGTGTCCATCATCTTGGGGCGACGATTTTTATCATCCGGTCGTGCCCAGATATATGTGCACAAAGGAGAGATCATCTTGAGCCTGAATGGACAGAAGCTCAGATTTGACATCATCCGAGCCCTGAAATATCCTGATGAAGAAGACCTTAATGAATCCGACAATGAACAAAGTTTGAATGACGAAGAGAAGTCTGAAGATGAAAATGAAGATGAGGATGCGATCGCATCCATTGTGGCATGCAATGCGATCATAGAAAAAACAAACAAGGAGGATGAGATGATTGCATCCCAAGAAGATAAGGCAACAATGAATGAAGAAAGAAAAATAATGCAACCGTCCTTAAAACAACCACTAACAATAGAGCTGAAGACCCTTCCTAACCACCTGAAGTATGCGTTTTTAGGGCTGAATAAAAAGCTACCTGTAATTATTTCCTCTGCACTTAATGAAGACCAAGAAAATGCGCTGCTGAGCATTCTGAAAAAATATGTAAAAGTAATTGGCTGGACGCTCATAGACATTAGAGGAATCAGCCCTGCATACAGTATGCATAGAATTCGTCTAGAAGAGAATCACAAAGGATCGATCGAACATCAGCGCAGACTCAACCCTGCGATGAAGAAGGTCATAAAGAAGAAGATAATCAAGTGGTTAGACGTGGGCATCATCTATCCAATAGCAGACAACACGTGGGTCAGCCCCGTGCAATGTGTGCCGAAGAAAGGAGGGATGACAGTAGTCCCTAACGCAAATAACGAGCTGATACCGCAAAGGACGTAACTGGATGACGAATTTGCATGGACTACCGCAAACTAAATGCGGCAGCAAAGAAGGATAATTTCCATTTACCTTTTATTGACAAAATGTTGGATCTTCTAGCTAGAAATGACTTCTACTACTTCTTGGATGGGTATGCTGGTTATAACCAGATCATGATCGCTTCTGAAGATCAAGAAAAATCCACATTCATCTGCCTATATGGAACATTTGTGTTTCGATGCATGTCGTTCAACCTCTGCAATGCGCTGAGCACTTTCCAAAGGTGTATGATGGCCATCTTTTCGGAATATCTCGAAGCTCTACAGAAATATTCATGGACAACTTCTCTGTATATGGGCACACATACGAAGTCTGTCTTGACCACTTGGAGAAGATATTGAAAAGATGTGAGGAGACGAACCTTGTGCTTAATTGGGAGAAACGCCACTTCATGGTGAAGGAGGGCATTATGCTTAGGAACAAGGTCCCTAGGGATGGGTTGGAGGTTGACAAGGCAAAAATTGAAGCGATTGAAAGGCTCCCACCTCCAACGAGTGTAAAGGCTGTCAGGAGCTTCTTGGGACATGCTGGATTTTATATACGTTTTGTCAAGGACTTTTCAAAAATAGCACGACCACTGAGTGCGTCGATGGTGGTAGATAGAAAGTTTGACTTCGATGAAAAATGCCTCAATGCATTCATGATTTTGAAGAACGCATTAACAACCGCGTCTGTGTTGATCACATTAGATTGGACACTCCCCTTTGAATTAATGTGCGGTGCGAGCGGTTATGCGATGGGAGTAGTGCTGGCGCAGAAGAGAAAAACAATGCTACATCCTATCGCATATGCGAGTAAGACTTTGAATCCTGCTCAAACTAACTACACCACCACAAAAAAAGAATTCCTTGCGGTAATATTTGCGTTGGAGAAATTCAGAGCATATTTGCTGTGAACAAAAGTACTCATCCACACTGACCACTCGACGATAAAATATTTGATGACAAAGAAGGATACAAAGCCGAGGTTGATTAGATGGGTTCTCCTCCTCCAGGAATTCGATATGGAAATAATTGATTGCAAGGGGATGGAGAACCAAGTTGCAGATCATTTATCCAGATTAGAAAATCCAGAGATTGACCACAATCAGTCAGAAGTGATCACAATGTTCCCAAACGAGCAGCTATTTCAGATTGAAGAATTACCATGGTATGCAACGTGGTAAATTATTTGGTTTGCGAGCAATTTCTCGAAGATTATACCGACCACCAAAAGAGGCGACTCAGGCATGAATACAGATCATATTTTTGGGATGAGCCCAATCTGTATAAGAGAGGGTCAGACCAGATTCTGCGACTGTGTGTACCGGATGCTGATCACCAATGCATATTATCACAATGTCATGATTCACCATATGGCGGGTACTTTGGAGGCCAGCGCACAGCAGCGAAAGTATTACAAAGTGGATATTATTGGCCAACACTATTCAAGGATGCAAGAGACTATGCGATGAAGTGTGACCAGTGCCAACGCACGAGTAATATTTCATGGAAACATGCGATGGCCATGAACATCATTTTAGAACTAGAATTGTTCGACGTCTGGGGCATTGATTTCAAAGAACCATTCCCACCATCGAATGGTCACAAGTATTTTATGTTAGCCGTCGACTACATTTGCAAGTGGGTTCCAAATTCTTGAAGAAAAATATTTTCACTCGTTTTGGCACTCCATATGCCATAATAAGTGATGAAGGTTCCCACTTTGTCAATTACATAGTCAACAACTTGCTGCTCAAATATAATATCCTCCACAAAGTGGCCACCGCATATCATCCACAGATGAATGGTCAGGCTGAAGTGTCCTACCGGGAAATTAAGTCGATATTGGAGAAGGTGGTAAAGCCTTCGTGAAAAGACTAGGCAATAAATTTGGACGATGTGCTATGGGCATACAGGACCGCCTATAAGACACCTATAGGAATGTCTTCGTATGCGTTGGTGTTTGGTAAAACATGTCATTTACCACTGGAGCTGGATCACAAAGCATTGTGGGCGGTGAAGAAGCTTAACTTCGACTTAAAAGCAGCAGGGGAAGCAAGAAAACTCCAATTGGTTGAGCTTGATGAGTGGAGAACACAAGCTTATGAAAACGCCAAAATTTACAAAGAACAAGCAAAGCGTTGGCATGACAACCGGCTATGTGGGAAAAATATCCACGTCAGACAAAAGGTCTTATTTTTCAATTCGCGTCTATGGCTCTTTCCTGAAAAATTGAAGTCGCGCTGGTCTGAACCCTTTATAATTAAAGAAATATTCCCACATGGTGCGGTTGAGCTGATTAATGAGGAAGGGACTCGTACATTCAAGGTTAACGGGCAAAGAGTCAAGGCATATTGTGGGTGTGATTTTCATCGAGAAAAGACCTCTGTAGACTTGAGAAATCCGGAATGAAAGAAAATCAAGTGGCCCCTGTGCTGGCATGTGACAGAAAATCATTTGGTGTGCAAGTCTTTTGGAATATCCTTTTCTTACTTATGATTCCTGAACTCTCACTACTCTGATGCTATTTCAATTATTGTTTATCTGTCTTCATCTTTATATCTTGAAAAAAAAGGGTTTTGTTAACTTTGTTTTATTATTATTTGACCCTCTCAATGTTTTTCTCTTACAATGATCGAGGAGTACGATTACGGAGGCACTACACGAAGACGCAACTACTTTATTTCATCACCGCAATCAAAAGAAAGCAACTCACTACAAATCAGCATGTGTCCACAAATAATGGGGTGACAACGCAAATTTAGGGGATGTATCTTTCCTTCACTTTATTCCAAATTTTGCACTATCGCATCGTATTTTAATTTTGAAAATTTTATCACCGCATCCTCTTTTGTTGGCGCAATCATTTAACACTGATTAATTTAGTAAGTCACTGCATTATTTCTCTTTGTCAATTATGATTTCAATGATGAAACGCATGCCTATAATTTTTCATATATGCTAAAGTCAACTTAATTTTAGGACAGTCACCTCATGAAATATTTCTAGAAGTTAATGGTCTGCTAGTTTTCTTTCAAACTGACCATTTACAAGACTTCTTAAGAGCATCGCATGATTTCTTTCAATCTTTTAGCAATGAGGGCATTGCCGCATTTTAAATTTGGGGTTGCGGTATTCATTTTTCAACCTTGCTATTTTTAGCCTTAAAAAAAATTATTATTACGTTGCGATCAGATCCTACTCATAGTTGGATGTCTGCATGACACTCATAGGGGCAAGCCAAAATGAAGGTAGGAATCGTGATCAACGCATAAATAAAATGATCGCAACTCCACTGCCAAATGGGCATGAGTTTACACTAAGAAAGAGCGCCTTGCTCGTAGTTGGATGTCCGCATGATACATGTGGTCCGCATGATACATGTAGGGGTAAGCCAAAATGAAGGCTAGGCACTTGGATTAGTGCAAGGTCATAAAAAAAATGTCTAAAATATGCAAGGACAAAAGAAAATTCATTTGAAAATACCCCAGTAAAAAAGTTTTTTTTTATGGAATAAATCATGCGATGCCCTGGAATCTAGTAAAGTCTTTTTGAAGGTTAAACTTACGATCCCTAAATTTTAGAAATACTTTAAGAAGAGACTTGGATAAGAATTAAGGAAATTTTGGTGTATAGGATTTGAATAAGGCATCCTTGAGAAATCTAGGAAAGAGAAGGCGGTCGACTTTCTAAAGGAAATCTTTATCATATGCTTGAGGACAAGCATTTTTTAAATTTGGGGGTGTGATAACAGGCAGAAATACATGTTATTACAGCGCAAAGTTATAAAACAATGCAGAATTACAATAATAAAAATATACAATATTACGTCTAAAAGCATTACGTTCACAACATTGCGATCACATGCGTCAATCGCATTAAAATAGCTAACTTATGTATTTTTATGCAGAAAATGCATTGACGCAAGGCACAAATGTGATCCAAAGAAATTAACGTCCAAGCGCATTAAGAGATTGCATTGATGCAAAGCTATGCGATCATTTGCGCTCGTGAATATCTACTTAAGAAGGTTGCCGCATAGAGTCGAATCATGATGGGACAGAAAGATGATGACGGTCAATTTCGAATTAAGTTGACAAGCCGTTAACGTCCTACGGTAGCAAGTACACTCAACTTTTCGGTGACAAATATTCGACGCATCAGACAGAGAATTAATGCCATCCTATCAGTGCAATCATAAGAAAGAAGAAGCTTTTCACCCTGAAGCTCTATAAATATCGAAGGCCACCTTCAGTGCGGAAGCTTAGCCAATTCAGTGAGTTCAGCCAGTTAGTTCAGTAGATAACTTTCCCCTTAGATAAAAGTAGCCTTGTTCATAGTTTTCTTTTACTTAAAAGACAGAAGCGAGCGAAGGGAGATTAGACTGAGAGATCGTTCTGGTGAACTTGGAAGAGTGCCGGGAGTATCGAGATCAGATAAAGGGCCAACTCTTGCGAAAGCAAGAACATCTTTTGAGCAGAATAGAGATGACAGTGTAAAAGCCTTGGGAAGCAAGAAATTGCTACTAAGCTCTCTATCCCTACCTTCCATTGTCATTTTGTACTCTGAACTTATTTATAGAAATTGAAATTTCATCTTTATATCTGTTCACTCTTTGTACATTACGCATGAGTAGCTAAATCAGTCGAATGGGTTGAGAAGCACTTAGCTAGCATAACCTAGGATCTTCATGCTATGCGATTATATTGTATTACGTATGCGCCATTCGTCCATTAGAGATACTCGGAAGGGTAGTGTAAGGATAGAATCTAGGCTTGGAAAAGTCAGGTTAGAATCTAGGCTCGGGAGAGTCGGATTAGAAACACATAATCAAGAGATTAAAGCTTAGAAATAAGCATTGTTTGCTATTAACGCATCGCATGCATCCTAGAGATAGGTTATGATTGTATGCAGTCACCTTGTCCTTGTGTGCATCTTGCATCATCACATAGGCAAGAAGTAGAGACTTAGGAATAAGCTTTATAGACACTATCGCATTCATCGCATGTGCCCTAAAATTAGGAGCCACCGCATTTGCATTGGAAAATGATTTGTTGTCGCATGAGTGTAGCATGATCGCATAGTTTGAACTCATTCTCGGGAAACGCTAGCTAAAGACTTTCTCAATCCATTCTGCCACATACTCAGTGTATTTGTCACATAATCATTCTTATCTCAAATCCACTGCATACTTTTTATACTTCAAACAACAAACCAACCAAACCATTAGTTTATCTGTTACCGCAAAGTGATCTTAAAATTACTGCAACATATTGTTTTCCTTAGTCCCTGAGTTCGACCCTGGGCTTACTAGGAAACTCATTAGGATTTATACTTGGGTTATGCTGAGAAAAGTTGTTTGCACAATGCATTTTCCATCATCGCAACCCCTACCATTATTTCATCGCATAAAATAACGCATCAATGTACAGACCTCAACAACTCTTGTTGATCTATCGGTCTATTCAACAACTCTTGTTGAACTCTCAGTAGTCTCATTCTCACTAGAAATCTCACGTAAAACAAGCTTACTTTGTGGTTTGGGATCCCTAATGTGGTCTTCTTTCAAAAAGATAGCATTTTTAGAAACAAACACTTTGTTCTCACTCAGATCATAGAAATATCCACCCCTCGTTTCCTTGGGGTAGCCTACAAAGAGGCAAACTTTTGAACATGGTTCCAACTTCTTCAGGTTAGCCACAAGCACATGGGCCGAACACCCCCAAATCCTGAACTGGCGTAAACTACCTTTATGGCCCCTCCATAACTAAAAAAGTGTTTCAGAAACACTTTTTGAGGGAATATTGTTCAGAATGTATCATGCAGTCTCTACTGCAAAACCCCAAAACGAGTCTGGAAGATGAGCATAACTCATCATAGATCAAACCATGTCCAACAAGGTTCTATTTCTTTTTTCTGATACACCATTCTGCTGAGGTGTACCTGGGGCCGAGAGTTGGGATGCAATCCCATGTTTTATCATGTTGTTATGCAATTGGAGGTTCATATACTCTCCACCATGATCAAATCGTAGTGTTTGTATCTTCTTACCTAACAAGTTTTCAACTTTAACCTTATACTTCTTGAACCTGTCAAGGGCTTCAGACTTACGTTGCATTAGGTAAAGATACCCGTACCTTGAATAATCATCTATGAAAGAGATGAAATATTCATACTTACCTCGAGCTCGAACACTCATCGGACCACAGAGGCCTGAATGTACAAGCTCCAAGGCTTCCTTGGCTCTATAACCTTTTTCAGTAAAAGGTCATTTGGTCATCTTGCCTTCAAGGCATGACTCACATACCGGCAAGGAGTTTTCTTCTAAACTCTTTAGAAGTCCACTTTTTTACCAACTGCTCAATCCTATTGAGGTTGATATGACCTAACCTTAGATCTCAAAGATGGGCATTTTCCTTAGGAGAAACCTTTGGTAATTTAGCTGTTATTGCCGTACTGAACATTTCAGTGTTAAACAAGGCTTTTATGACTAATGACCTTAGTACATATAAGTTACTTTCCATTGAACCAAAACAATTCTCCATTCCATTCTTGAAATATAAACACTTTATTCTCAGAAAAAAAGATGGTATAACCTTGTTCAATGAGACAAGAAACCGAGATTAAGTTCCTCTTAATATGAGGAACTACGAAAACATTATCCAATAACAGATAACATTTCTTGCCCAAAAATAACTTTAGCATGCCTACAGCAATAGTTGAAACAACCTCACCAGTGTTGACTCGTAGAATCATCTCTCCCTGTGGCAACGTTTTCCAGGAACTAAATCCTTGGTAAGAGAAACTAACGTGATTAGTAGCACCCGAATCTAGGATCCAGGTAGAATCATCATTCTCTACCAAACACGTCTACAAGACCAATAAATCATATTTATTGTCTTTAGATATCCTCCTTTTTTGGAGAGTAGTGGGATCTGTATCAGAATCTGAATAAGCTCCAAGTTTCATGTTAGAGAACATTTCTCTTTTATGAACTTCAACAGAGTCAGCAACATTTGCTTCCTCCTCCTAGAGTTTAACTTGGGAACTGACACTACTGGTTTTATCATCCATCCCTTTGTGCTCGAAAAGTAAGAACTGGCGTTCAAAAAAATCTTGCAACGATTCCATGATCTCACGTGAAATGATCATATGCTCAACCCTCTTGGCCAAAACATCAGATATGTTAGCAAAAATGTGAAGTCGAGCCAATGAATTAGTCTTCATCCACATCTCATATGCGTTACAAACACTTCACGGTGCATTACAGGTTGGGACTTGAGGACATTCCTCAACCATGAAAATTTTGAGGTCGTTTATCACAAAATACATTTTACAACCCTTCAATTTGGAGCCTTAAATATCACTGAAAATGCCCCAAATTGCCCTTCAATACAAGATTCTCTTATTTGCTCGATTTTCTGACCACCTTCAATTTCTTCACGATTTCTCAACTTCTCCAGCTTCAAATCTTCATGGCAGCCCTAAAGTTTGTTCTTCACTCGTCCCTCTTCAATTTGGTCTATAAAAATTTAGTTTCGCATGAGTAAACTAAAAGAACTGACCTTCTCTTTCTGTCTTATGAATTTAGCCAAATTCTCCTTTTTTCTTCCTCTAGTGAAATTCGGCTAGGTAGCTACTTCCATGCTTCACACATGGTTTCGCCTTCTTTTGTCCTTTCATTAACTTCATTTTGAAGTAATTTAATTAAAAATTGATTAATTAATTTAATTTCTTTCTTTATTTCCTTAATTTTTCTCAATTTAAAACAAAAAATTTACTCCCATTTATTTATTATCTATATTGGCACCATAATATCTGATTGGGGAGGAAGATTAGAATTACTCCAACATGCAACAAAATTACTAAGTTACTAAATAAATAAAAGAAGTTTGCACGTGTATAATAAACTCCAATAACCAATGTCAATACTTAGCAACAAAACATACTTAGGTCATATAATCTAAATTTTAGATTTTCTAACTTATTCTCAAGCTTAAGTAAGAGAAAAGGAATTGAGGTTTACAATTTAGTCACCCTTGTAACTGCCCAAAAAAAAAAAAAAAAAAAAAAAATCAAAGCCTTCATTGCAATGGGTGAAATGAAAATCCATGTTAATTGGCAATTGAGTAGTTTAGAACTTGAGGCTAAAAATGGTGTACATTGTTAAGTTTCAAATAGAAGTCAGATAGCAATTAGATAACAATCAGATAGAAATCACTAATATTTAGTAAAATAGCAATCAAATTACAAACAGATACCAATCAAAGTAAGTTACACTCTTGAAATTCAAACTAAATTATGAACTAAAGAAAACACCAATTAGACCCCATTAACAATATACATCCATCAATCTCTACCAATCATATTGCTATCTTATTGAGTAAGCTGGCATAATTGGAACCCACCATGCATTGCGAACCAATTACATAAGTTCAATCAAAATCTCAACAATTTAATTTAATTTATATCATGAAATGAAATAAAACAAAATTTTAGGTTAAATATAATTTATGCGTAGCGTATCTTGTTGGGTGAAAATTTAACTTTCAAAACCAGAGGGAACCAACTTTTTTTGTTAGAGAATCCCACATTGAAAAATTTGGTGTTGGAAGTCTCCTTTATGTACTCCAACCTTGTGTTTTGGGTTTCGGCCCCAAGGGGTACTCATGTTTTTGATGGAGTGAGGAGATAGACCAATGTGAATTCGGTAGACCTCCCACACACACGCAACCACCATCCGTCGGGTGTGGCGCGTGTGTGATGATTATTTTTAATAAAAAATATTACTTTATTATTATTATTATTATTATTATTATTATTATTATTAATTTTAACCAAAAAAAGGGGGAAACGGTTCGTTCATCCGCCCTTCTCACTCCCTACAGTTCGATGTTGAAGGCCTATAAAAGGTGAGGCCTTCAGCAGTTCGATATACAGAATTCATTTCTTCATTCCCCACTTCATTTTCCTCTTCTCCTCCATCTTAGCTTTACGAGCAGTGAGTTTAGAAAGGGTGTACGTTCTGATCGGTAACGGTGTATTTCCAATTGGTTTTCATTTGGCTTTTTTATCCTAGGGACGATGTGGCAATTTTCAGACCTGCTTGCACACTTGGGCAGAGTCGTGAAATGTCTTAAAGAGAGCGAGCTCTGCAACTCACCCTATAACAAGTTTCTGTTTTGCAAGTTTTGCTCTTCGCTTGACGGTCGTGTCTTGACGATTTACTATTCATCGTTCTGAGGGCCCTGCCGTTTCCAACAATTTTAAGACGTTGCCACATCATCAATGGCCCTCAGTAGCAACAATGACGTTATGATATCTGACCTCAACCGTCCATTATGGTTCGAAGGAGCGAACTTCAAGCGGTGGTAGCAAAAGATGTTGTTCTTCCTCACCATCAAGAAAGTTGCCGAAGCTTGTACCAGCGCTAAGTCGATCGTCCCTTTAGAAGAACCAACTGAACAACAGATAAAAGAAGCTGCTGATTGGGAGGAGAAAGACTTTCTATGTAAGAATTTCATCTTAAATGGTTTGACTGATGATCTTTATGACTACTACAGTACAATGAAGATAACAAAGGAGGTCTTGGATGCCGTACAAAAGAAGAATGATATAGAGGAGGCCGGGTTGAAGAAATATGTGGTTAGCCGTTATCTCGAGTTCCAGATGACGGACGAAAAATCCATGGAGGCCTAATCCCATGACACCAGAAGATAGCCCATGAGATAATTACTGAAGGTATACCTCTAAATGAACAATTCCAAGTTGTTGTTATTATTGATAAACTGCCCCCTTTGTCGAAGGACTTTAAGAACACTTTGAGACATAAGATCAAGGAGTTCTCCTTGAAGAGTCTTATAACTTGGCTAAGAATTGAGGAGGAAGCCTGGAAGTAGGACCAGAGGGAGGAGGTGAACACAGTACCTAGGAAACCCACCTCTGCCGTGGTAAAACCTGACAAAAAATCTAAGGGGACAAAGAGGAAAGGTCAGAACCGTGGCTCTAGCAACCAGAACCAAGAGAAAAAACAGAAGCCCCCTTCAGAAGAAACGATACAGTTCCTCTGCTTTAATTGTAATAAACCTGGGCACATGGCTAAGAACTGTAGGAACAGACATCATCCTTCTAGCCAGGCGAACCTGACAGAAGAATCGTTAATTGCCATGATCACAAAAGTAATTGTGATCGGTGTTTGTGAAAGGTGATGGATAGACACTGGCGCGACGCGCCATGTCTATCACGACCTTAGTCTATTTAAAACTTATACTGAAACTAGGGATAAGAATATTCTGTTGGTAGATCACCACTCCATGAAAGTTGCTGGAACTGACGAGGTGGAATTGAAGTTTACCTCTGGGAAGACCCTCACGTTGAAGGACGTTCTGCACACTCTGGAGATACGAAAGAATTTGATTTCGGGCTGTCTCCTTAACAAAGCCGGGTTTACTCAAACTATAGGGGCAGACCTATATACCTTTACCAAAAATAATGTATTTTATAGGGAAAGAATATGCAATTGAGGGAATGTTCAAATTAAATTTAGAGTTTAATAAAATTAAATCTTCTTTGTATATGCTATGTTCTATGAATATTTGGCATGTTAGACTCTGTCATGTGAATAAGAATTTAATTAGTAACATGATTAGGCTGGAAATGATATCTAAGTTATCCACAAATGATTTTGATAAATGCGAGTATTGTAGTCAGGCTAAAATTACTAAAACTCCATATAAATCCGTACTTAGGAATTCTGAGCCTCTAGATTTGATTTATTTTGATGTCTGTGAATTTAATGGCATCTTGACTAGGAACAGTAAAAGTTATTTCATTACTTTTATTGACGACTTCTTTGATTTTACTTTTGTATACTTACTGAAAAACAAAAGTGATGCTTTTGATGCCTTCAAATATTTTGTTTCTAAAATAGAGAATCAGTTTAATAGAAAAGTTAAAGACTTCGTAGTGATAGGGGAACCGAGTATGACTTGAATAGTTTTAATGAATTCTTTAACTCACATGGAATAATACACGAAAAGACCGCACCTTATTCTCCTGAAATGAACGAAAAAGCCGAAAGGAAAAATAGAACTTTAGTTGAGCTAGTAGATGCTATTTTACTTCGTTCAGAAGCCGTGTCTTATTGGTGGGGTGAAATCATCCTTACCATGTGTTATGTCCTAAATAGAATCCCGAAATCTAAAAATAAAACTTCACCTTATGAAATTCTAAGGAATAAGAAACCAAACTTATCCCACTTTAGAACATGGGGTTGTCTAGCCTTTGTAAGGATTCTTGACCCAAAAAGGAGAAAGTTGGCTAGTAGAGCTTACGAGTGTGTCTTTATAGGTTATGCCTTAAATAGTAAAGCCTACATGTTCTATGATCTAGTGAACCAAGTGATAATTGAGTCAAATGATGCTGAATTCTTTGAAGATAGGTTTTCTTTTAAATCAAGGAATAGTAGGGGCTCTGGATCAAGTGGTATAACCATAGTTAGAAATCCTAACCCTAGAGAGGAAACTGACTCAGAACCTAGAAGAAGCAAAAGAGGTAGAACCGCCAAAGATTTCTGAAATGACTTTCTGACCTACAATGTAGAAGAAGACCCTAAAGATCTAAGAGCTGCCCTGTCCTCAGTAGATGCCAACCTATGGCAAGAAGCCATAAATTATGAGATGGACTTACTTGAGTCAAATAGGACTTGGCACTTAGTAGAATGTAAGGCAATAGGCTGAAAATGGATCTTAAGAAGGAAACTTAGACCTGATGGGACTGTCGACAAATTTAAAGCCCGTTTAGTAGCGAAGGGCTTTAGACAGAGAGAAAACGTAGATTTCTTTGACACCTTCTCCCCTATTACTAGAATTACCTTTATTCGTGTTCTGTTCACTCTCGCTGCTCTTTATAACCTCGTAGTACATCAGATGGATGTAAAACTACTTTCCTAAACGGTGAACTTGAAGAAGAGATTTACATGGAACAACTTGAGGATTTTGTTGTCCATGGTTAAGAAAAATAAGGTGTGTAAATGAGAAAAAACTCTCTATGGACTAAAACAAGCTCCTAAGCAATGACATGAAAATTTGACAACTTTATCCTATCTAAAGGTTTGAAGGTCAATGAAAGTGACAAATGCATTTACTATAAGTTTGATAATAACCTCTGCACTATCTTGTGTCTATATGTAGATGATTTATTGATCTTTGGGTCGAACTTGCACGTCATAAATGATGTAAAATCAATATTGAGTACGAACTTCAACATGAAAGACTTAGGAGAAGCTAGTATAATCTTAGGCATAAAAGTAAATAGGTCTGAAAAAAGAATTTCTTTGGATCAATCTCACTATATAGAAATGTAACATCCCAAATTTCAGGAAAATTTAAATTAATTATCTAAAATTATTGAGTTTAAATTTCCTTTTCATTTGGAAAATTGTGGTTAAAGTGAAATATTTGAAAAACTATTATTGGTTAAATTGAATTTAATTGATTAGATATTCGAACTGATTATCTTGAAAATATTGAATTTTGCTTCCCTTTGATTTTGGATTTTAGGGCCAACTTAAAAAATAAATAAATTAAAAAAATAAAAGAGATAATTAATTTCATGTGGTTTTGAATTGATTTAAATATTTGGAAGGATTTAATTTGTATCAAATTGATGGATCTTATGCCCTTTAATTTTGGTTTTTGAAACTAAAATTAAGATAATTTGAAATGTTAATTGATTTTTAGATTTAATAGAATTTTTGGAGATTTTGGAGATATTGTGATAAAATATTTTATTTATCTATTCAAAATTTGGAAAAAATAAAAGAATTGAGATTTTTTTCGAAATTAAATGAGAGTAAAAAGAGGTAAAAAAATTGGGGAGAAAGCAATTCGATTTTTCAGCGACAGCAACCACAAAATTATCAATTACCAACGTTTTAACCGTTGGATTGTGCTCAAATTTGGTCAGCCTGTTCGAGACATATAGAGTTTTATTTTGAATGGTTTGATCGTTGTTTGAAGCTCTAGTTTGTTCGTAATTGCTGCTGAATAAAATATGTAAACTAGAAATTTCCCTTCTCTACCACTCTCGCAAACCCTCTTCATGCAAGACCCTCACTACTAGCCGCTAACCTAAACAATTTATATCGTCCAACAGCAACACATGCTGCCTATCTATGGCAGCTACAAGTCAACGCACCATTGATAATGGACAGAAATGCACGTTATCATAGTGCTAAGTTATTAAACAATGTTGGATTGCGTTGAGGAAATATGTTAAATTGCGTCCATTAAGCATAAACTCTATAATATTGCGGTCGCATACGTTCAGTGCATTAGAACTATTGATTTTTATATTTTTGTGTAGAATATGCATTAATGCAATGCAAGATTGCGATCATAGAAATCATCGATCGAGCGCAACTTTACCGCAAGACTTTGCGTTGATCGTGCTCGCAGATATTCGCCCGAGAAGGATCACCGCAACTTGGTCAGTGCAACATGGTGGGCGCATCTAGGTGAAAGGCCAATTAAGAAGCGATGGGACAGAAAGCTTATGACAGTCGAATCGAAATTAAGTTGACAGCCGATAACGGTCACAAAGTACATTCAGCTTTATCGGTAACAATCATTCGGCGCATCAATCAGGAATTAAAGTTGTCCCATCTGTACAACCGGAAGAGAGAAGGCATCTTTCACTATAGATGCCTTATAAATACCAAGTGCATTCTTCAGAATAGGGGTTCACGATATATACATTCGGTTCACCGCAAGTTTTGTTCATAGTTTTCTTCCATTTTTAAGGCGGAGCAAGAGAAGAGTGGTTACGCCAGAGATCACCCAGGGCAACTCGAGAGAGAACCTTGGGGCATAAGAGCAGAGAGCGGTCCGACTCTCGCGAGAGCGAGAATATCCTTAGAGCATGACTAGAAATAGTGTAAACACCTAGCAGGAAAAAATTACTACCAGGCCCTTTATTATACTTGTATTGTTTTTTGTACTTCATCTTCATATCTATTCAATGGAAGTTCTATTTCTACATCTGCTCACTCTCTTAATAAGCATGAGTAGCTAAACTAGTTGAATGGATTAAGGAGAACTAAGCTAACATTACCTAGGGAGTCATTGCTTGCGAATGCCTTGTTTTATGCTGTGCAAAATACCCATTAGAGTTACTCGAGAGAGAGTCTAAAGAAAGAACCTAATGTCTCGAGAGAGTTAGTTTAGAATCTGGACTCGAAAGAGCAAGATTAGGCTTGCATAAACAAGAGATAGGGACTTAGAGATAAGCTCTTTTTGTCAACTTGCATCGCATGCATCCTAGTAATGGGAATGATATTATGTGGTCGCATATTTGTGTGAATGTCATGTTGTCATTGCATAAATAGAGATAGAGGTTTATGTGTAATCCCTGTAGACTTATCCATAATTATTGCATGCGTTCTAGCCTTAGAAGCTGTGGTACTTGCACCAAGAGGTGGTTTACTGTTGTATGCACATTGCATGATTGCAAGCATGAACGCATTCTAGGGAGTGTTAGCCAAAATCTTTCTCAACCCGTTCACTGCATATTCATCACATTTCCCGTTTACCAACTCTTTCCAAACTCTGTCGCATTTGTTATTTATTTTTAATCAACACAATCAACAAACCAAACACTTTATTTATCTTCCCGGTTACCGCAAAGTTTTCATCAAAATTATCAACACAATCTATTTTCACAAGTCCTTGTGTTTGACCCTGGACTTACCAGGAAACTCAGAGGAATTTACACTTGAATTCCGCTGGGAAAAATTGAGTGCACAATGCAATTCCATCAACGCATATTATCCATATTTTCATTTCATAAAATAATGCATCAAGTTTTTTGCGCCGTTGCCAGGGAATTCGGTAAAATAGCTTGTTAACGGTAATTTTTTTTATTTCTTTGTAGGACTCTCAATCTCTGGCGAACTATGACCCGGAGATTAAGAGGACTTTCAGACGAAGATTGATAGACCGCCAACAGCAACCGCAATCCGATAAAGAAGAGATGGCAGAGCAGCCTGGAGGTGGAGCACGAAATGATAATAATGTCATGGAGAATCCAATTCTGCTGGCAAACGATCGCAATAGGCCCATCAGGGACTATGCATCGCCAAACCTCTATGATTTCTCTCTAAGAATCATGAGGCCTGCCCTCGACGAAAGAAGATTCGAAATGAAACCGGTGATGCTGTAGATAATTCAGACTGCAGGTCAATTCGGAGGAAGACGTGGTGAGGATCCGCATGCTCACCTCCGAAGTTTTATTGAAATCTGCAATACTTTTGTGTTTCCTGAACATCTTTGCTAAAGAAGTTCGACTAACGTTATTCCCATTTTCTCTCTGTGATCAGGATAGGAAATGGGCATATTCTCTCGAACCGGGAGAGATCACTTCTTGGGGGTAGGTAGTGGAGAAATTTATGAAGAAGTATTTTCCACCTATCGAGAACGCAAGACGAAGGAAGTTTATTACTAATTTTGAACAAGACTTGGACGAATCGCTCAGCGATGCTTGGGAGAGGTTTAAAAGGTTGATTCGGGATTGTCCACATGATGGGTTACCAGACTGCCTTCAAATGGAAATTTTCTATCATGGTTTGAATCCCGCTTCGCAGACCGCTACCAACGTGGCAGCCACTGATGGTCTGCTTGACAAAACTTATGATCAGGTGAAAAAATCCTGGATCGCATCTCCAAGAACCATGAAGACTGGAGAGAGAGTGACCAGAGATTGAGACTTAAAGATTCTAAAGCAAACAACGATGATATTACTTCATTACAAAACCAAATGACCACAATGATGAATTTGATCCAAGGAATGGCAATCAGCAGCCCAACACCGCAAGGTGGGCAAATCAACGCAATCAGTTAGAACACCACATGGTGTGCGACTTGCGGTGATGGGCATGCGATGGAAGATAGCCTGCAAAATCCACAATCTGTATACTTTGTGAAAAATAATCCCTTTTCAAACAGTTACAACCCCGGGTGGAGAAACCACCCCAATTTTGCTTGGAAGAATTAACAACAAAATTTTCAACCTGTGGCACAAAAAGAAGGGCCTCCAGGATTCTTTCAACGCAACAATGGTCAACCGAGCAATCAAGCAAGTAGCTCACAACAACCACCACAATCCACTTCTTTGGAGAGCCTATTGAAGCAATATATAGAGAAAAACGAGATAGTGCTTCAAAGTCAGGCCATGTCCATCCGCAATCTTGAATTGCAAATGGGCCAGATTGCGAGTGAGCTGAAAAGTCGACCGCAAGGGGAGTTGCCAAGTTCAACCAAACTTCCATGAAACTCGGGGGGATCAGGTAAGAAGCAATGTCAGGTTGTGACATTGCACAATGGGAAGACTGTGGAGGGAGAAAAGAAGGAGCATAGTAGAACAACTTCCATCGCAACTGAGCCTAAGATTGCGGTAATGCAAGAAATAGAACGAGAAAATGAAGTAGTGGAACCTGAGGTTGTGTCGACGTCGAAGCCTAATGAAATGGGAACCGTGAGAGTTCAGTTACCACCCTTCCCACAGAGACTAAGGAAGAAGAAAAACGAAGAGGTACAATACCAACGCTTCTTATCTATGTTAAAGCAATTACATGTTAACATTCCTTTCAGTGAAGTGATTGAGGAAATGCCTGCCTATGCCAAGTTTCTGAAGGACATGGTAACTAAGAAGAGGGGCGCTGGAAAATTTGCCACGGTGGCATTAACGCAAAGTTCCAAATCCATAATCCCATCGAAGATGAGCGATCTTGGGAGCTTTACTATTCCTTGCTCCATAGGAGGACTCTATATGTGGAAAGCCTTGTGTGACTTGGGGGCTAGCATAAGTTTGATGTCGCTGTCAATTTTCAGACAATTAAATGTGGGGCAACTTGTGCCCACATCAGTAACTCTCCAATTGGCTGATAGATCTCTGGTCCATCCAGAAGGTAAGGTGAAGGATGTGCTGATCACGATTGATAAATTTATTTTGCCAGATGACTTCATCATTTTAGACTAGGAGGCCGACAAAGATGTGCCCATCATTTTGGGGTGACCTTTTCTATCAACGGGTCGTGCTTAAATTGATGTACACGAGAGAGAATCACTTTGAGTATAAACGGACAAAAGCTCAAATTTAATATAATTTGTGCCATGAAATTCCCAGATGAAGAAGACCTACAAGATTCTGATGATGACCTAAATTTGATTGAAGAAGAAAGGTCTGATGAAGAGTATGAAGAAGAGGATTCCAATGCATCCGTTGCTATCTTCAATGCGATCGTAGCAAAAATAAACAAAGAAGAAGAAATGATCATAACACAAGAATTAGAGCCAAAAGAAGAACGAAAAACAACGCAACCTTCCCTGGTGGAACCACCAACACTTGATTTGAAGACCCTACCAACCCATTTAAAGTACGCATTTTTTGGGCAAAATGAGAAGCTGCCAGTCATCATTTCCGCTGCGCTCAACAAAGAATAGGAGAATGTTTTGATGAGAATTATCAAGAAACATGTACGAGCAATTGGCTGGATGCTCGCTGACATCAGAGGAATTAGCCCCGCGTATTGCATGCACCACATTCATCTTGAAGACGACCACGAAGCAACAATTGAAAATCACCGCAGACTCAACCCTGCGATGAAAGAGGTCGTCAAGAAGAAGATTATCAAATGGCTAGATGTGGGCATTATCTATCCCATAGCAGATAGCATGTGGGTCAGCCCCGTGCAATGTGTGCCGAAAAAGGGCAGAATGACGGTAGTCCCAAATGAGAACAACGAGTTAATACCGCAAAGAATCATAACTGGATGGCGCATATGTATGGACTACCGCAAGTTGAATGCGGCCACAAAGAAAGATCACTTCCCTTTGCCTTTTATCGTTCAAATGCTAGACAGACTAGTAGGGAATGATTTTTACTGCTTCCTGGATGGGTATGCCGAATACAATCAAATCATGATAGCTCTTGAAGATCAAGATAAGACCACATTCACCTGCCCATATGGGACATTCCCTTTTCGCCGCATGCCATTTGGCCTCTGCAATGCGCCGAGCACGTTCCAAAGGTGCATGATGGCGATCTTTTCAGATTATCTCGAGGACTCAGTGGAAATATTTATGGATGACTTCTCCATTTATGGGAACACTTATGAAGTCTGCCTAGCCAACTTAGAGAAAATTCTGAAGAGATATGAAGAAACAAATTTGGTGCTCAACTGGGAAAATGTCATTTCATGGTCAAGGAGGGTATAGTGTTGGGACATAACGTCTCCCGAGATGGCTTAGAGGTGGACAAAGCAAAGATCAACGCAATCGAAAAACTTCCACCTCCAACCAGCGTGAAGTCTTTGTGAAGCTTCTTGGGGCATGCCGGATTTTACAGACAATTCATCAAGAAGATTTCTAAGATAGCACGACCACTGAGTGCATTGCTAGAGGCTGACAGAAAATTTGAGTTTGACAACAACTACCTCAACGCATTCAGAGTTTTAAAAAATGCGTTGATTACCGCACCTGTACTGATTGCGCCGGACTAGACATTGCCATTTGAAATCATGCCTCATCGCGTTGCATACCAATTTTTTTTATTTTTCCTTTTTAATTCATCAATAACGCAATTCAAGAAGACGTTGTGGTGTTCATCGTTTTATTCAGTCATTCATAGAAATTTTAAGAACAACGCTACTAATGCACACAAATTAAAGGAATTAAACATGACACGAAAATAAAAAATGAATTAAATTGAAGGTAAATACAGAAAGCATTAAAGGCTAATCCTAATAAGCAGTAAATAACGCAATTTAGGAAGCAGTAAATAAAAGTTGTAGAAAAAGCAATTAAACATAGATATGGGGATGCTAATTGAAAGAGTCTTTCAGAATTATTGCAATAGCATCCCCTGTAGGCAGTCGAACTTGCCTGCGTAATGTCAAGGACATTGTTCAGCTCCTTGCCTCATCCGGCAGTGTGTACGGGAAGAGATACAATCTAATTTCTTCCGGAATCACACCAGGTATGGAAAATGCGTTGCACATTTCTACGAAGCTGGTCAAATGAGCATGCAGGTTTTCTCCTTGTATCCGAATTGTCCTGCATTTTGGATCATTTGAAGCACGACCGACCTTATCTCAAAACTTGCATTCTTCGCAATCGTAAGTCTTGAAATTCTAGCGCTTAATCTGGTTCTGATGTGTTCCTGCGCGAAAAATACACCTGATCTCTGGGTCAGCATAGAATTTTTGGATCACTCTAGTACTCATAAACTATCAGACTGCTTTCCGCGATAAACAGCCAGTACAAAGAGATCTATCCTGCAAAATATCCCAAACATACTCAACAATAACTGATACTACTTCTAGATATATGCATTTTAACTATATGCTTGTAGTATGCTATGGACTAATGTGTTGTCACAAGTTTCCTTGCGCTGAAACCAAGTATAACTCCAATGAAAGTTTCTCAAAGTAATCCGAGGTCGAACACAGGGATTATTGTCATTAATGTGTTACTTTTGTGATACATGCGATTGGTTTTTACAATTAATAAAGATTGTGTGTTTGTACAGGAAAGTAAATTGCGGTAAAGTAACATTGTGCAGATAAACTAAAGTTGCATTAATAAAATAAATTGCGATGAAAATAAACTTAAGCTAATGTGATACAAGATACAAGATACATGATATACATGATGCTGAGTTCGAGACAGACTGTGAAGTTTATACAAAGGATCATGGTATGTGATGGCAAGTTTTTATGGATGAATCAGAAGGGGAAAGAATAATTAGTACAAACGTCACAGTTTGTTAATTGCGTTAAAGATGTAACTTTTCCCTTGGCGTACACCTCTCGGTGATCGGCCGTGTTCCCATATCTCTATGGTGAAACAGGGAGGAACGTGGTGAACGCAAGGTTGCTTCCCTCTCTAGAAGTACTTCTTGTTTTAGTGAATGCTTTCTTCCAACCCTCTCTCGATAGGAGGAATGACATCTTCACTTCCACTCTCACAGGTGAAGATGTCGTCTAGCATGCCTCAACTAAACTTAATTATTTCCTTAACCCAATTAGTTTACTTGTTTAATTCTTGCTAATTACCCATGGGATTAAGAAAACGTCATGGAGAAAATGAATTACGGGTGAACGAAAATAGGCAGAGATATGATAATGGAAATGCTCATAACATTTAACTATAAAATTAAGCGTCTGATACATGGTGTGAATGATAGACAAAGAAGATGAATATAAGTGATGATAAAGAGATAGAAACAAATACAGAAGAGTGTCAATGTCTTGACATTGATTTGGACGGTGGTTTTGCTTGTCGACGTGCGGAATGGATGAAAAGAAGAGCTTCCCTCTCAGGCTTGCTCGTCTAGTAGAAGTGACCTTCGTACAGAGCTTCAATGGCGGGGATCAAAAGGATTCTTGCACGGAGACTCACCTTTCGACCTTGTCTCTTAATTCTTCTCGGATCTTCTGTGATTAGTCGCTCTACCAGTCTCTCACTCAGATCAGTATATACATTTTTTTTTGTATTCAAGCATCCTTTTTCAGTGGAATTGTTGAGGCTATTTATTGGCTAAGCTTTGACTCTCTGACTTGTGGTCCCCACTTTATTGTTATGGCAACTCCTGAAATGGTGGAGTGAATATTCCTTCTGTTACGCAATCAATCCCGTCAGAAATGCACAATGGTCAGCTGTACACGCGTCAGAATCCTCTGTAATTGCGTTGCTCTTTACATCTTTGATCGTTTGCCCGCATGCGTTGTTGTTTTTTTTTACCGCATGTGGTTGAGATTGCGTTGATCGCTTAGCTCTCGATCGATTGTCGCATGTGCCGTCATTACGTTGATCGTCTATTCATTTCTGAATGATGGGTGCAATGCGACGTAGATGCGTTGTTCTTTTTATCTTGAGCCATGAACACATGCGGTGACTTGATTTCCTGCAAAATAGACTTGAAATATTCTTTTCTACCATCGCAATGGTGTCAGTGGGTGTATTGACGACAATTTATAATTCTTGCGTTTCTTAGCTAATTTTCATACAATTGACACAACTTTCCTTTCTTTTGGCCACAATATCTAAATAAAATAGTATAAATAACTTGTATTTCTACAAGTTATTACACCCCCAAATTTAGATATGTGCATGTCCTCAAGCATATCTTCTACTAAGGCAATATTGCTAAATTCCTATCCTAAATTTGCATCGATTGGTTGCTCTGAATGCTCCACCTAGGCACATTACTTAACATCGCAATTTCTTTCCATCCTTGAAAATTCCTAGCAAAGCCCTACTTTATTCTTCTATACTATAAATTTATGCTAAAAAATGCATTTCTAGTTTTAAAAAGAATGTTTACCTCTTCTTGTGAAAATAACTTGATGCGTCTGGATGCGGTGGTCAAACTTTGCGTCATTTATTAGAGACTATTGATCATGGTTACACCAATAGTTTTGGCTTGTTCCCATGGGTGTCATGCGAACATCCAATTACGGTTGTGTGCCAATCTCAACTTTAACTCTTGAATTTCAGAGGAGTTGTCTCTTGTTTCTTTTATTTTTTTCCTTTTTTTCCTTTTTTGCTTTTCATATTGCGTCGTTCTTGGAAACCCACCTTCGTTTTGGCTTGCTCCCACGAGTGTCATGCGAACATCCAACTACGAGCAGGCTCTTTTCACAACTTAACTCTTATCAGGTTGGGATTGTTTTTGAGTTTTCCCTTGTGCTGATATTGGAGTTTACATGAAATTTTATTTATTTATTTATTTTGATGGAAACATATTTTTCTTAATGACCGCATCACTTGATCTCATCTACTCAGACCTTTCCCACCCCCAAATTTAGAGATGCGCAAGGTCCTCATTGCTTGTTTGGACAAAATAGAAAAACACTTAGACAAAATTTCAAAAAGAAGGTTTGAGCATAATTTTGAAGGATAAAAGGTAAAGCATTGCTATAGCTATAAATTAACTAAGTGTTAGTTAGAAAATACGAAGTGTTGGAAATGTTTCTAAGTGTATGCATATAACTCATCATGGAAACACAATGAATAACGCAAAGTAAAAGATATAGAACATCGCAAAGTTGACAAAGGATGATAAAGAAGAGGCTATCGCATACTTGAAAGAATTGTTACTTAGTTGTATTGGAAATTAACTAAGTATACAAGAGATTACAATTAACGCAACACAAAATTTGAAGTATGTACAAAGAATCAAGACATTAGCCATTCAGACGGGTGCCCGTTTAAAAATTAACACCACGCTTCCATTAACGCAAATATATTTTTGCTAAGGATGGGCAACAACGCATGTATCATCGCAACACACCCCTTAACTCAACAAATTTCTGGAGGATGGACACACGGTATTTCTACCATCGCAACACTACCTCAACATAATGCGTTTTCGCGAAGGACGAGCTAACAATACATATGAGCGCAACACACCCCTCAACGCAATGCATTTGGGTGTAATGGACGCAAAGTGTATTTGTTATCATGAAATGCACCCATCATCGCGTTGCATACCAATTTTTTTTTCCTTTTTAATTCATCAATAACGTAAGTCATTGATAACATAAGTCATGGATACAAATTATTCAGTATTTATTTCAGGATGGATACACCGTATTTATTCAGTCATTCACAGAAATTTTAAGAATAGTGCTACTAATGCATACAAATTAAAGGAATTAAACATGACATGGAAATACACATGGGATTAAGAAAACGTCATGGAGAAAATAAATTACGGGTGAACTAAAATAGGCAGAGATATGATAATGGAAATGCTTATAACATTTAATTATAGAATTAAGCGACTGATACATGGTGTTAATGATAGACTAAGAAGATGAATACAAGTGATGATAAAGAGATAGAAACAAATACAGAAGAGTGTCAACGTCTTGACATAGATCTGGACGGTGGTTTTGCTTGCCGGCTTGTGGAATGGATGAAAAGAATAAATTCCCTCTCAGGCTTGCTCGTCTGGTAGAAGTAACTTTCGTACAAAGCTTCAACGGTGGGGATCGGAAGGTTTCTTGCCCGGAGACTCACCTCTCATCTTTGTCTCTTAATTCTTATCGGATCTTCTCTATTTAGTCACTCAACCAGTCTCTCTCTCAAATCAGTATATACATTTTTCTCTATATTCAAGCATTCTTTTTCAATGGAATTGTCGGGGCTATTTATTAGCTAAGCTTTGACTCTCTGACTTGTGGTCTCCACTTTATTGTTATGGCAGCTCTTGAAATGGTGGAGTGAATATTCCTTCTATTATGCAATCAATCCCGTCAGAAATGCACAACGGTCAGCTATACACGCGTTAAAATCCTCCGCAATTGCGTTGTTCTTTACATCTTCGATCGTTTGCCCACATGCGGTGTTGTTTTTTATTACCGCATGCGGTTGAGATTATGTTGATCGCTTAGCTCTCGATCGATTGTCGCATGCGCCGTCATTTCGTTGATCGTCTATTCATTTCTGAATGATGGGCACAATGCGACATAGATGCATTGTTCTTTTTATCTTGAGCCATGAACGCATGCGGTGACTTGATTTCCTACAAAATAGACTTGAAATATTCTTTTCTACCATTGCAATGGTGTCGTGGGTGTATTGATGATAATTTATAATTCTCACGTTTCTTAACTAATTTTCATACAATTGACGTAACTTTCCTTTCTTTTGGCCGCAATATCTAAATAAAATAGTATAAATAACTTGTATTTCTACAAGTTATCAATAGCATGTGCCGTAAGTGATGCGACGGTAGTCTCCTAGTTTCTGAAGAAAAATATTTTCACTCGTTTTGGCACGCCTCGTGCCATCATAATTGATGAAGGATCCCACTTTATCAATCATAATATCAAGGAGCTGTTGTGCAAGTACAATATTCTCCACAAAGTGGCCACCGCATACCATCTGCAAACGAATGGTCAGGCTGAAGTGTCCAATCGAGAAATCAAATTGATACTTGAGAAGGTAGTAAAGCCTTCACGAAAAGACTGGGTAACAAAACTTGACGATGTGTTGTGGGCATACCGGACCGCATTTAAAACACCCATAGGTATGTCCCCCTATACGCTGGTATTTGGTAAGGTGTGTCATTTGCCTTTGGAACTGGAGTATAAAGCACTGTGGGGGGTAAAGAAGCTTAATTTTGATTTGAAGAAGGCAGAGAAAGTGCAGAATGCAACTGGTCGAGCTAGAAGAATGAAGGAATAACGCATATGAAAATGCGAAGATTTATAAAGAGTGCACCAAGCGCTAGCATGATCAATGCATATGCGGTAAAAACCTCCAAGTCGGGCAAAAGGTCTTGCTATTCAACTCACGTCTGTGACTCTTCTCAGGAAAGCTAAAGTCACGTTGGTTCGAACCGTTCGTAATTCGACAAGTACTTCCACATGGCGCAGTGGAATTATCAAATGACAACGGAACCAACATATTTAAAGTCAATGGGCAGCGAGTAAAGGCATACTATGAAGAAGACTGGCATCGCCAAGTCCACTCTGTGGAACTAAAGAACTTTGACTTAAGAAAGAAGTAGGTGGTCCCTGCGTTATCAAATTATCGCAACTTATCAGGGACGCAAGTTTTCGGAAACATAGATTATTCAACTCTTTTCTCCACTATTTGAAATTTTTACTATCTTTTCAAATTCTAATCTATCCTTATTTTACTATCACTATCTTTATTTCATAAAGAAAAAATGCGATAACGAGTTTTATTTTGTTTATAATAATTTGACCCTTTCTTTGTTTTTCTTGCAACGATTGCGATAACGAGATGTTACGCGAAGACACACTTATCTTATTCCATCACCGTAACCCAAAGAAGAGAGATCGCTGCAAAGATGGATGCGTCAATACGATGCGGGCGATAGTGCAAAATTTGGGGTGTACTCTTCCTTATCTTTATTTCAAATTTTGCGCTATCACATCGCATGTTAGTTTTTCAAGTTTTATCACCGCAATCATTTGACATAGATAAATTTAGTGAGTTGCCGCATTCTGTTTCTTTGCCAAGTATGATTTCAATGATAAAAATATGCTTCTATTTATTTCATATATATTAGAGTCAACTTAATCTTAAGATAGTCACCTCATGAAATATTTCTAGAAGTTAGGGGTTTGCTAGCTTTCTTTCAAACTCTCTTTACAACTCATTCTAGAACATCGCATAACTTATTTTAATCTTTTGGCAATGAGGACATTGACGCATTTTAAATTTGGGGGTAAGGTATTTGTTCCGACCTTGTATTTCAAAAAAATAATTTTGAGAATAACAACTCCACTGTCAATGCAATGGGAAACCCATGTTGATAAAAGTTAAGTTGTGAAAGGCACTTACCCGTAGTTGGATATCCGCATGACACACGTGGGGACAAGCCAAAATGAAAGTAAGTTACTAGGATCAACGCATAAATAAATGACTGCAACTCCACTGCCAAATAGGTATGAGTTTAGTGTGAGAAAGAGTGCATTGCTCGTAGTTGGATGTCTACATGACACACATGGGGGCAAGCCAAAACGAAGGCAAGGCACTCGGATCAGTGCAAGGTTAGAAAAAAAATATATCAATGAAGAAAACTTTTGTGCAAGGATAAAATTATTTGTCACCCCGGTAGAAAATTTTCTTTTTGAAATAAATCATGCGATGTTCCTGAATGTAATAAAGTACTTTTGAAAGTTAAGCTTGTAGTCCCTAGGTCTTAGAAATATTTTAAGAAGAAACTTGAATAAGACTTGAGAAAATTATGGTATATAGGACTTGAATGAAGTATCCTCGAGAAATCTAGGAAAAGAACTTTGCGATGGACTTGCTAAAGAAATCTTTAGCTTATGCTTGAGGGAAAGCATTGTTTAAATTTGGGGGTGTGATAACGGGCAGAAATGCACGTTATCATAATTCTAAGTTATTAAACAATGTTGGATTGCGTTGATGAAATATGTTAAATTACGTCCATTAAGCATAAATTCTATAATATTGCGGTCGCATGTGTTCAGTGCATTAGAACTATTGATTTTTGTATTTTTGTGCAGAATATGTGTTAAAGAAATGCAAGATTGCGATCATAGGAAATCATCGGTCGAGCGCAACTTTACCGCAAGACTTTGCGTTAATCGTGCTCGCAAACATTCGCCTGAAAAGGATCGCTACAACTTTGTCAGTGCAACATAATGGGAGCATCTGGGTGAAAGGCCAATTAAGAAGTGATGGGATAGAAAACTAATGACAGTCGAATCCAAATTAAGTTGACAGCCGATAACGGTCACAAAGTACATTCAGCTTTATCGGTAACAATCATTCGACGCGTCAATCAAGAATTAAAGTTTTCCCATCTGTACAACCGGGAGAGAGAAGCCACCTTTCACCATAGATGCCCTATAAATACCAAGTGCATTCTTCAAAAAAATAGGTTCAAGATATATACAACAGGTTCACCGCATGTTCTGTTCATAATTTTCTTCCATTTTTAAGGTGAAGCAAGAGAAGAATGGTGGCGCCGGAGATCGTCCAGGGCAACTCGAGAGAGAACCTTGGGGCATAAGAGCAGAGAGCGGCCGACTCTCGCGAGAGTGAGAATATCCTTAGAGCACGAGTAGAAACAGTGTAAACGCCTGGCAGCAAGAAATTTCTACCAGGCTCTTTATTATACTTACATTGTTATTTGTACTTCATCTTCATATCTATTCAATGGAAGTTCTATTTCTACATCTGCTCACTCTCTTAATATGCATGAGTAGCTAAACTAGTTGAACGGGTTGAGGAGAACTAAGCTAACATGACCTACGAAGTTCATTGCTTGCGATTATCTTGTTTTATGCTGTGCAAAATACCCTTTAGAGTTCCGAGAGAGAGAGTATAAAGAAAGAACATAATATCTCGGGAGAGCTAGGTTAGAATCTGGACTCGGAAGAGCAAGATTAGGCTTGCATAAACAAGAAATAGGGACTTAGAGATAAGCTCTGTTTGTCAACTTGCATCGCATGCATCCTAGTAATGGGAATGATATTATGTGGTCGCATATTTATGTGAATGTCATGTTGTCATCGCATAAATAGAGATAGAGGTTTATGTGTAATCCCTGTAGACTTATCGCATAATTATCGCATGCGTTCTAGCCTTAGAAACCATGGTATTCACACCCAGAGGTGGTTTACTATTGTGTGCATGTTGCATGATCACAAGCATGAACGCATTCTAGGGAGTGTTAGCCGAAATCTTTCTCAACCCGTTCACCGCATATTCATCGCATTTCCCGTTTACCAACTCTTTTCGAACTCCACCGCATTTGTTATTTATTTTTAATCAACGCAATCAATAAACCAAACACTTTATTTATTTTCCCGGTTACCATAAAGTTTTCATCAAAATTATCATTGCAATCTATTTTCACAAGTCCCTGTGTTCGACCTTGGACTTACCAGGAAACTCAGAGGAATTTACACTTTAATTTTGCTAGGAAAACGTGAGTGCACAATGCAATTCCATCAATGCATATCATCCATATTTCCATTTCATAAAATAACGCATCAGTCGTCGGTAACCATTGCCCCGATCTTTCCCGGAATTTTGAGAAAAACCTTGGATAAGACTTATTTTTCCTTATAATTTGGGAGATGAAGTTCACCCTTTTGATTTTGGGTTAAATTAGTAACCTCTCTTTGGTTTGAAACTTAGATTCAAGGTTTGGAAGTTTTGAGGCATTGACCATCAAGCTAGATACTATTTTGTTTTGCAGAAAATTGGTGAAGATCGGTAAGTTTTGTAAGTTGTTGCATGGTTATTCTTTTGAATTGAGAGTAATAGTGGGAAAATTAAGTTATTGATTTTGGATTTAATTCATGATCAGATTTTTTTTTTGCGTTTTTTTTACGAAGTTGAGGTAAGTAATCTTACTACTGGACCACCTTTGTGCCGATAAATTTATGATTTATGTTGGGGATTGTAAGACTAGTTACCAGGATAATTTTGACTGTTCTGAGATTTAATGGACTGTTTAGAAAAAATATATGAGCATGTGATAATATGTCTGAAGCATGTTAATGTATTAGCATTATTTAGAAATTTATGAGATATATTGAAAGGAAGATTGAGCATGACCCTAAATTATAAGTTAAGCGACACTACTACAGGAATGTCTTAAAGTTAGGTAAAAGTTGGAGCATTTTATTGATGTGCTTATTTATATGATTTATTATGAAAGTGTGTAAGCTATATGATGTATTATGAAATTTCAAATGTTTGATTGTTTACATGAGTTAGTGCATGAAAGTGATGTACTAGAGTGGATCCATTAATACTAGATTAATTACATATGTTGAGGTTAATTAACATGATCAAGACCTTGCTCAGGAGATTTTAGAGAATTCATGATTATGTGAATGTTATATGTAATATGAAGTTAGATGCAATACCTTTCCCTTTCCAGACTATGTGACTGCATGAAAGTGATGCACATCCAAGGGCGCTAGTACATGAAAGAGATGTACTACGACTGGTGTGTATGAAAGTGATACATACCTAGAGGGTACTGGGTGTATGAAAGAAGTACATACTCAGTGGATTATGTGTATACAAAAGAGGTGTATACATAACCATATGTACGAAAGAGGTACGCCTCCCTACATTTATAGAGAGGATCTGTGGTGTACGAAAGAGGTACATACTCAGTGGGTTATGTGAATACGAAAGAGGTGTATACATAACCATGTGTACGAAAGAGGTACGCATCCCTACATTTATAGAGAGGATCTGGGGTGTACGAAAGAAGTACATACTCAGTGGGTTTTGTGTATACGAAAGAGGTGTATACATAACCATGTGTACGAAAGAGATACGCATCCCTACATTTATAGAGAGAATCTAGGGTATACGAAAGAGGTACATACTCAGTGGGTTATGTGTATATGAAAGAGGTGTATACATAACCATGTGTACGAAAGAGGTATGCATCCCTACATTTATAGAGAGGATCTGGGGTGTACGAAAGAGGTACATATTCAGTGGGTTATGTATATACGAAAGAGGTGTATACATAACCATATGTATGAAAGAAGTACGCATCCCTGCATTTATAGAGAGGATCTAGGGTGTACGAAAGAGGTACATACTCAGTGGGTTATGTGTATACGAAAGAGGTGTATACATAACCATGTGTACGAAAGAGATACGCATCCCTACATTTATAAAGAGAATCTGGGGTGTACGGAAGAGATACATACTCATTGGGTTATGTGTATACGAAAGAGGTGTATACATAACCATGTGTATGAAAAAGGTATGCATCCTACATTTATAGAGTGGATCTGGGGTGTACGAAAGAGGTACATATTCAGTGGGTTATGTGTATACAAAAGAGGTGTATACATAACCATGTGTATGAAAGAGGTACACATCCCTGCATTTATAGAGAGGATCTGGGGTGTACGAAAGAGGTACATACTCAGTGGGATGTGTATACGAAAGTGGTGTATACATAACCATGTATATGAAAGAGGTACACATCTCTGCATTTATAGAGAGGATCTGGGGTGTACGAAAGAGGTACATACTCAGTGGGTTATGTATACGAAAGAGGTGTTTACATAACCATGTGTACGGAAGAGGTACACATTCAGTGGGTTATGTGTATATGGAAGAGGTGTATACGTAACCATGTGTACGAAAGAGGTACACATTAAGGGGGTTATGTGTACACGAAAGAGGTGTATGCATAACCATGCATATGTAAGAGATTGTTTTTCCTTCGGGATTCACTAGAGGTTGTGGGTCCTACGGGACTTACTTGAGATAGTGGGCATACTTAACTACAGTAGGATAGAAATAAGTTTTTCGTGTATGTATGTGTCCCATAAGGACTAGAGCAGTTTATATGTTTTACTAGAGGTTGGCATCTAGAGGACATAGATGCCTAGCCTGACCCTAGTAGTAGGGTTACTTACTGAGTATTTTATACTTACCCTTTCTCATGTTTATGTTTCAGGTAAGAGTAGGGACGCGCCAGTGAATGACAAGTGGAATTCGTGAATGAGCCACTGGGACCAGTTTTATGCTTATGCTCATGAGATTTAAACTTCATTTCATGTTTTTCTTAGCTTTTAGTGTTGATGTTTAAAACTTACTATTTAGAATCGCTTCTAGATTTATTTATTATCATTTATGATTTATGGGTACCCTACCGTTGTTTTTAATATTTGAAATTAAATGCAAAGTCTTTTAAATTTACCTTATTTAATTAGCATTTATTTCACCATAACAGAGTGTCGTTTTAAGTTCTATGCATGCATGTGTTTAGTAACGGCCTAACTTAAGTCCTAAGGGGTCGGGTCGTTACAAGAAAAGATTCTAAAGAAATATAATTACTTTGAGTGTAAACCAGCCTGTACTCGTTATGACCCTAGTGTCAAGTTGTTCAAGAACACTGGTCACATGGTTAATCAATCTGAGTATGCGAGCATCATAGACAGTCTTAGATACACTACCGACTGCACTAGGCCTGGCACAGCTTATGATGTAGGATTACTTTGCAGATTTACAAGTAGACCTAGTAAAGAGCATTGGAATGCTATAGAAAGGGTCATGAGATACTTAAAGAAAACCCAAAACCTAGGATTACATTATCAAAAGTTTCTCGATATCCTGAAAGGGTTCAACGATGCTGATTGGAACTCTCTTCCGAATGATTCAAAGGTTACAAGTGGCTATATCTTTAATATAGCTGGCGGAACTGTCTCTTGGAAGCCCAAGAAACAGACTATTTTAGCCCAATCTACGATGGAGTCAGAAATGATAGCACTAGCGACAGCTAGTGAAGAAGCAGACTGGCTTAAAAGTCTGCTATCAGAGATTCCCTTATGGGAAAAATCGGTACCAGCCATATTGATCCATTGCGATAGTACTGCAGCAATCGCAAAAGTTCAGAATCATTACTACAACGGAAAGGGATGTCAAATACGTTGTAAGCACAGTACCATTAGAGAGTTTCTCACTACTGGTGCAGTTAGAGTGGATCACATACAGACTAATGAAAATTTGGCAGATCCTTTGACGAAAGGACTAGTTAGAGAAAATATTTTCAGAACCTCGAAAAGGATGGGACTCATGCCTATCGAAAGATGAATCACAGTAAGGAAAACCCAACCTATAGACTGGAGATCCCAAGAAATAGGTTTAACGGGTAATAACTGATCACGAGTGATATATAATGAATCATGCTAAACCAAACACAGAGTTCCATTCCTATGACTTAAAGTCTGAGCATGATATCCTGAAGCGTAAGAAAGGTTGAACTCAGTTCTTAATGAGATCTATACTTGATGACAAGTGGGGTAACTAGCTACAGGAGTACCCTTGATAGACTCACCTATGAGAATGTGGAAGTGAGGGTCGCTTCCTATTGAGTTTTTAGGCAAACTCTCTAGAGCATTCACTAAACCGGGATTCACGTGCTAGGCCTTAAAAGCACGGGCTTTCGTACTACACCCTAATAACACTCTGTGTGAGATGCTGTTAGAGATAGAGTTCAAAACCAAGGATTACTCTAGTATATTTTGAATCATCTACCCTATGTAAAGGTTCAAGTCGTAAGACACCTTTGCTTATGCACAGTGTTGTATAGATTGAAACTGCTCAATGAAAATCTTTCCTCTCTTTTCTTTTTGTTTAAATTTCCAAGTGGGGGATTGTTGGGTGAAAATTTAACTTTCAAAACTAGAGAGAACCAACTTTTTTGGTTGGAGATTCCCACATTGGAAAATTTGGTGTTGGAAGTCTCCTTTATGTACTCCAACCTTGTGTTTTGGGTTTGGGCCCCAAGCGGTACCCATGTTTTTGAGGGAGTGAGGAGATAGACCAATGTGGGTTCGGTGGACGTCCCACACGTGTGCTGCCGTCTGCTGTGGCGTGGTGCGTGTGTGTATGATGATTATTTTTAAATAAAAATATTATTTTATTATTATTATTTTTTAACCACAAAAGGGGAAAACGGTCTGTTCGTCTGCGCGTTTTGTCTGCCCATCCGTACCGTCCATGCACGTTCTGTGGCGGAGCGCTCTTCTCACTCCCTACAATTCAACGCTGAAGGCCTATAAAAGGTGAGGCCTTCAGCAGTTCGATATATAGAATTCATTTCGACACAGAATTCATTTCTTCATTCCCTACTTCATTTTCCTCTCCTCCTTCATCTTAGCTTTCTGAGCAGTGAGTTTAGAAAGGGTGTACGTTCCGTTCGGTAACGGTGCATTTCTGATCGGTTTTCATTTGGCTGTTTTATCCTGTGACGATGTAGCAATTTTTAGACCTGTTTGCACACTTGGACAGAGCCGCGAAACGTCTTAAAAAGAGCGAGTTCCGTGACTCAGCCTATAACGAGTTTCTATTTTGTAGGTTTTGCTCTTTGCTTGACTGTCGTGCCTTGACGGTTTACGGTTCGTCGTTCTGAGGGCCCTGCCATTTCCAACATACCTTCTTGATATGGGCAGTAAAATAAAGAGGGAATTGGAGATGTCAAAGAGATTGAGGGCATGAGATGTAGAGGCCATGACGTGAATATGCGATATGTCAATTTCTTTCACGGTGGCCTTCTCTTCCAACATCTCTATCAATGGCTTCTTTCTTGCTTTTCTTTCTTTCTTATGTATGTGATTTATGAATGGAAGTGTATTATATTATATAACTGGAGAAATTTAAAAGGGAAAGTAACTCTATGGGAGCAAGACGATGAAAGTGATGAAGAAATTGAATAAAAAAATACAGGAGAGAAAATTCCAAATGCAATTGGAGGACTTTGCAAGAAGATGAAGAAATCAAAACAATCAAAGCAAAAAATAAAAGAATCAATCGATGAAAAATTTTTGCAAGAATGAAGAAAGAGAATCCTCTTAAATTGATTAAAAAGATGAGAAACTTACGCTGGAAAGGAGAAAAAAACAAGAACATGAAATTTGGACAATTTTGAACTAAATAATAAACAAAATTTCAGATCTTAAAATTTTGTGATATTTGCAAAATCACAAATATGATTGACACACCTGCCAAATTGTATTTCAAAATACCACCCAGGGCAAATTCTCTTAACTAAATGAATCTAAATCCATAATATTAACAAATGAGATTCTATATAAGTGGCCATGCAATGTCCGACATCTTAATTAAGCATAGCCACACATTCCATACACGCACAAACTTCCTTTACTGCATTCATTGTTGCAGCCTCCACAATGCTTTCTATTGAACAAGGGATTCACACACTTCCCTTTGCAGCATATCCTCGAATACTTACATTTCTTCCCACACCTCCCGAAGTTGTTTCTATCTCTCTCCACATTTACACACTTTTTCTTGCAACAATCGGGCCCTGCACTGCCCTTCCTTCGGCACACTCTAGGGTATTTGTTGCACGTCAATCCCTTATGCAAAGATTGAAAGTTGAAGAGAAGACGGCCGCGCAAACCCAACGACGGAGAATCTTCGCCTTCTGTAGGAGGAAGATGATCGGAAACTTCGTCATCCTTCAAATTAGTAGCATTCTCTTTATTGTTTGTTTCAACTTCAGCTGCATGCAGTACATAATGAGATAATATTATTGCCAAACCTACCAAAAGCAATAGCTTTGAGAGCTTCATTTTATAAACTCAAAGAGATACCAAAAGAATATAAGAGAGAGTTGGAAATTTAAAGTTTCTTGGGGATGGAGAAAATGGATGGCTTCAGGGAGATATTTATAGGCTGGAGCTAGCGGGTTGAGAATAGAGCTATATGAAATAATAGTGGATTGGTCTAAATCAGAAACTACAATGTTATTAAAACGAGTTAGTTTTTTTTACTAAGTATAAAATTCCAACTTCAGCCAAGAAAATTATATATAGATTAGAGATATGTATTATACTTTAGAACTTTAGGGAGAGGTTGATGAAGACCCACATTGATATCCCAAATCTCCTCTCTATTTGTGCAGCCATAATATAAATTTGATTGAAAAATATTTTTGTGTTGCACATATCTTTTTTCAACTTATTCAATTATTTAACCACATTTTTTCATGTAGAAATTTTCTTTTTTTTGGATTATTTTTTAATTTTTCCTATTGTGTGGTTAAGGCGGACTGCAAAAAGTTAATGCAACTTAAGATAAATCAAAATAGTTTTTTTAGTACAATAATTTTGGGATGGAGATCGAACCTTCGATCTTTAGGGAGAAAGATTATGTCTTACTCATCTTTCTCTAGGAATATTTCGCTTTTGGTTCTAGATATGATAAAAGTGCTAGAGATATGTTTACCTAGTAAAGATATTCTGATGTATCCTATTCCGTCTCTTCTGTGACTTGTTAAAAAAAAAAGATAAACGTCGTGTCAATTATCATTAAACAAAATTTATTTTGACATGCATCAAAATATCATTTGAACTATTTGACAAGTTTTTGTACAAATAAAAAATATATATTTATGAGACAAAAATAGGTTAACTATCAATTAGTAGACTTTATTTTGTAGCATAATAGCATTCATTGTTGCATTAATGGAGTTGTTATTCAATGGGGAAAAACATAATTTGTGAAAAGAAAGGCAAGAAGAGCACTAAGCTAAGCTTTTGATTGACCTTTTAATTTAATAATGTTTGAATTTTTGAGATTGTGGAAACGTGTGTGTCTTGAAAGAGCAAAAAACAAGACAATAGGTTTTAACATTTGATTAATGTTGTTAGTGGTTTTATAAGGTGACATGTGTCATATATGTGCCACGTTTCAACTAAATGTACACTTTATCCTTTTTCTTTAATTGTGGCCGTGTAAGTGTGGCTATTATATTGCCCAATTTTGGTGTAGTGCGATGGTGCTATGCTGGCAAAGTTTAGAGCAAATCAAAATAAAAGAAGAGAGGAGATTCAGATTGTCATAAAGAAGGAGATTTAAGGAAAATAGTGGTCTAGAATTGACTTGTTGATTTTCATTAAATATTAAATTAATAATATAACATTATGCATCAATGATTGAAAGGAAACCCCACTAGCGATCTGCCAATGAATGGAAGATCAAAGCATTGGTCTCCTTGATCGAAGATAGATGGTGCTAGTTTGTGACCATATACACTAATTAAACTTTTAATCAAAATTAGGTTTGTTTCTCACACTTAATTAATGATAATTAAGAGTAAAATTTATCAAAGTAAACTTAACTCAGTGATATTAATATGTGCTTCGATCCAAGAGTTCGGAATCTAAAAAAATTAGACCTTCTTTCCTCTCAATTTCTTTCCGTTGTTTTCTTCTTTTTGAAATTAGTGTGTTGAATTATTAGTCCAACTCTAAAATTAAAAAATAAAAAAATTGAATTGATTTTTAAAAATATTGGTAAAAAATAGATAAATTATAAGATGAAAGGGGTGTTATAAACTCAATTTTCTAAAACTAAAAATAAAAAATCAAATAATTACTACATTAGATCTAATTTAATTGTCTTTTACATGTTTCTAGATAATTTCAAACCGGTAGAACATTTTGAAAATTGCCATTGCTTAGTCAAAAGTATTTTTATCAAATTTAAAATTTTGAAGGAAGATTATCAATTTTTAGAAAAGCACTTCTGATCATCCGTATATAATAACTACTTTAGAAATTAGCACATGAAACATACACTAATATTCTAAATCCAATATATTAAGTGATGAAGTCTAGGTGCACTAAAGATTAATGTCTCAATTAAAAAATTATCTATTTATATCACGTCAAATGATGCTCTAAACTTTTTATCTTTTTATTGTTTATTTTGTCGATATATATATATATATATATATCACAAAGCAGACATGATATAAATTATTAAAAAAAATATATTTCTTAGAAAGTATTGCAGACATGATATAAATTATTAAAAAAAATATATTTCTTAGAAAGTATTAACGAAAATATTTTTTAGTTGGTACGTACGGGAAGTTTGTTTGAAAACACCACTAAAAATCTTTCAAAAAAGAAAAATAAGAAAAAAAAAAAAGAAAACACCACTAAAAAGTAAAACACGTTTCCAACTCCCAATTTCTTCTTTAAAATAAAATAATTAAACAAAAAAACTCCCAATTCCCTAAACTTATACAATAATAAAATAATAAAAGTAACAATAATAATAACTGATTAAATTGTAATTTGGTTCTTATTACCTGGAAAATTTTAAATTTTGGCCCAAAGAATTTTAAAAGTTATAATTTTTTTTTTTAACAATTTACCAAGAGAACGATGGGATTAATTGCTACATCGAGATATGTTGACACATTCATAACACACCCAAAAATTCTTAATTTTAAAAGTTACAATAGTATCTTGTTAAAAAAAAAATAATAATAAGTCAATAACTTTGGCTCATGATTGGATAAAATCTCATAAATAATCTCTATGATTTAGTAAAAGTTTCATAAATTCTAAGGACTAAAATTTATAGATGCTCACGAACTATATGCTCAATCCTAATTGGTGTCCTCTATGTAAAAATCAAGGTGAGACTATGACCCATCTTTTTGTCAATTGTAGTATAGTTAAGAGGCTTTTGGTGGGCTGGAATAATAGAGGCAATTCTGTCATTGAACTGTTTAAAAATCTTTGCCTGATCAGACCTAACACCAAAAGAAAGATTATCGTATTCAACATGGGAGTTGCCATCTTATGGACCACCTGGAATGAAAGAAATAACAGCATATTCAAGGACAACATCAAAAGCTCTACACAACTTTGGGAAGATGTGTGCTCTCTGACACACTGCTGGGCTTATAGAAATGGTACCTTCAAAGATTATAATCCTTCCATGATTGCTATAACTCTTAATGCTTTTTGTAATTCCTAACTATATCTATTTGGGCTTATCTCTAGCCCTCTTTTAACGCTTTGTTTATCCTTGTGCTTCATTGAACATATATTTGGGAGATGACATGGATGCTACAAAGGTGTCAACCTAGTTGAGATGTTCTAATGCACCTATTGATCCATTTGTATCCATTTCTAAAAAATAAGGGCTGACAAGACTAATATCAAAATTTAATTTTTCATTTAAAAAAATGGAAATTTTTTTTCAAAATTATGAAAATAGTCAATCGAATTTATATAATAGAAAATACTAATTAGCAAATGACAAAATTACCCTGAAAACATCAAATTTAAATACAAATGAGAATGTAAAGATACACTACTTCAAAAACAACTTGAGTTCCACAAATATACTCTACCTAAACATTTTAAAACCATAAATACACAGAATCTAAACATTCCAGAAGAAAAATTAAAAATCATCCAATATGGTCTTTAATGCTTCTTATTGACTACAAAACACGTATATACGAGGAAAGATGACGACTAGGTGGTGGGGATCATTAGAAACTTATGGATTTTCACAACGATGGACTTCCTCCGAGGTGAGAAAGAGCAAAGTTGATTGTACCAGTGAAGTTGTCGTTTGAAAGTGAGTATTTGAAGGAACTACAACTTCAAGACAATGTGACTGTTGGAAATATGATTGTGGTTGACACCAAACTAGTTATAGGGAGTTTCATTGTCTTCATTCCATGTGATCATTTTGTTAATAGGATCTTGAAAGCCAACTTAAACACTATCAATCCCCAAATGTCATTGTTGAAAAATGATGTTCAGAGTAGAAACAAAAGTAGGAAACATGTGTATACCAGCGAAAAATGTTAGCAACCTAGTAAGGGTGGTCGTCAAAAGCTAACCAAGACAATGGAATTCAAGAAAAGGTTTTTGAACCAATGATGGCTGACATGAGATTGAGAAGGAGAAAAAGAGATTTTTGTGGGCGGCTAAGTGAAGAAGATGAGATCTAGGATTTTTTGTTATTTTATTTTAATAATAATAATGATGATGATAATTATAATGATAGTGATAATAACAATAACAACAACCATAACAATAACAATAACAATAATACTAATAATAATATTAATAATAAATTGAATAGTATACATGCACATTTTTGAAATATTTAAAATTTAATTCTAATTTATATGTTTCTTTTTATGTACAACAAGTCATTTTTATGTGCTTCTATATGAAAATTTGAAAACTTAAAAATATGAAGAAAAATCAAATTAATTTGATAACAAAATGTATAAAATAATAAAAAAATATTTAGATACAATTGAATATGTAACAAACATTTAAACTAATATAAAGAATAAAATCAGATTTAATAATAAAAGTTAAATTCAAATATAAATTGGAATGAAAAATCAGAAAGTTTTGTTTATTGTGATTAATTCGATAAGTAGTTAGATAAAATCTAATTTGATATGAAAATATAAATCTAGATATAATTTGGGAGAGAAAAATTAGGAAGGGAGCTCATTTATTTACAATTACACTATATTCATAATTCTATTTTCATTTAAGCTTCAACAATTACATTATTTATAACTTTATCAACCACAAAATCTATGAAAGAAGTCTAACTCGTTGTAGAGGCATAGCAAAAACACAAGCATTTGCAAATGTGAATAATTATTTGTCTATCAAAAGACAAATTAATTGTATAATAATATAATAAAATGATAATGAATAAAAAATGACTAAAAAAATATAATAAATAATAAAATTTAAATTAAATATAGAATTTGTTAGAAGATAATATGTATAAAATACTAAGTAAAATCCTAATTAGAATAAAAAAATTTAATCAAAATTTAAAATAATAAAAAATGAATAAAATAATGTAAAATCTAAAGATGTATTATAAATTAAAATAAACAAATTAAATATTGATTAGTTCTGAATATTTTTGGAAAATTGTTAAATCAAATCAAAATAGATATGAAACCGCCAATTCAAGTTTTAAAATGAAAATAATAATAATAAAAAAAAAAAAAAAACACATTTATCTCTTGAATCCGTTAGGTTGAAATCTCATAACTGACAATTCTATTTACACTGTATTTCTATCACAACTACAAAACTGAAACTGACATTATAGAGGTACAATGTCAGCTGGAAATCGAAATTTAAGACTGTGTTATAAAAGGTCTTTAATGTCGGTTGTCTTTAATGTTGGTTTATAGATGACCAATATTTCAATGTCAGTTATCTTTAATGTCAGTTTTCAACTGATATTGAATACTATTATCAATCTCAGTCAACATTGAACATTATCTTCAATGTCGGTTTTTCACCTACCTTTTGTTAGTAATTGTTTGTTATTAAATGTCTATCATCGTTTTGTCCTTAAAATAATTAAATATAAAAATAGATTTACGAAAATCAATAATATTTCTTTTACCTGTACATGCCCAAAATAAAATCTTAATTTCTTTCACAAATCCCTAATAGTAAGTCACAAAGGAGGAATTAGATGATAATTTAACTCTAAAACCAAGGTAATCAACAAATTACCAAAACTCACAAGTGTTGCATACCAAAATTGAAATTTTGTTAGATACAAACAACTTTATTGATCATAAAAAAATACCCCACCAAAAAAAAAAAAAAGAAAAAGTGCACACGTGAGCAAGACTTCCTCCAAGTAGAGAAAAATGGGTAAACAACACATGATAAGAATTCAACTACCCTACGCAAGAGAATTTATGAAATTCGAGTTAGGGGCAAAAATAACCAGATGAGAGAAAAAGCACCATATTATATTGATGCTTATCGATTGATCAAACAATTTAAATTGGATATTAGAATGATGCTTATCAAATTAATATGAAAATGTTACTAATTAAATAGAAATACTGATTTTGTTATAGAGCTTCATACTAACAATTTAAATAGGATATTAAAGAATGCTGGTAGAGCAAATTCATCATATATTCATATTTGTAATGACTTTTAGCTATATGCTAACATAGCGTTTTCACTTCTATTCTAGAATTTTTGGGACATTTTAAAAATTGAACTGAAATTTAAATATTCAACAAGAATTTCAGGAATATACATATAGATAACCATATAACAAATTGTGTTGGTTGCCATGGCAAAATTTTGCATTCTAACTTTATATAAATAATCTGTCAATTTTAATTTTCACTTTTATTAATGAACACCGTTGCCTCCTTTATTTCCTTTCTTGTTCTGCCAGTTTCAACGAAAGACATTAGTCATGTATGTTTAACTCTCTTAAAGGCTAATATTATATCATTCACACATGAGAATCAACAGTTACGAAGTAGGTTGTTTAACTCCAACAAGATACAAACAGAACACCCATATCAAAAATATAATCATCTCAGTACGTTGATTAGGTAGGTTTATACAACAATTTAAAAGCTGCCTCAATGGCACTCAAGAACCATAAACAACTCAAGCATAAAGTCTACAAACACATACATACAACTACCTCTCAAAATAACCACATGATGAGCCCATGAACATGCAAAAATAATTAATTTGGACGGGGGAAGGGAATAACATAGTTTCAACAGATATAACATTTTTCATATGCTGTTGTGAATTACATACCTTAAGAGATAAATACAATCTGAAGAAGAAGCTCTGAGTCCATGAAATCCAATGTCATATGATATAGTCCTATAAGCTTTAAAAAGTCCAAAATTTCTCTCAGAAGTCAACCCTGGCTTCAGATTTTCGTTGAATGTTGCGAGAATATATGCCTTCAATTCATTCTTTGCCCTGAAGGGAGTTCTTTTCTTCTTAGCAAGCCTCTTCCTAAGGTTGTAATTAAATATCCTAGCATTATTCACAGTTGTTGCAGCTTCCTTTTCGTCCACATGGGAAGCCCAACCGGTCTCTATAACTATGACTTCAGTTTTCTGATATCCAGCATCTGCCAATGCTGCATACGCAGCGTCGATCTGAGCATAATTTCCAGTAATCCCTCCATAATTGAGGAGGCTGGAGAAAGATAAAGATAAGGAGACTGGAGAAAGATAAGAAATGTTATCAGGTGAAGGAATGTTATCAGCAATCCTTTCATACCAGTAAATGCTTGTACTATCATTGACAAGGAGGCTAGAGAAAGATAAAGGGACCTTTTAACTACAAACTTCCCTCAAATGGATAACTTAACAAGAAACATCAGACTTTTAAACATACAGCAAAATAAAAATCTTCAAGAATGACTGAAAGAAGCACATAAGTGAATTCAAGAAACATTCAAATCCAACCTAGAAAACAACTCTTCCTATATACCAAGCAGTCAAAGCCCATCAAATATATATAAAGAAAAGTTGATGAAGACACAAAGTCAAGAACAATCTGAAAACTTGCAAGCTAGAAACATGAGATAAAGTAATGATTGTCACTGTCTAATATAATAAAAATTGACCTTGCCGATTAAATCAACAAAGGGAAATGGAGGAAGATCCATAAAAACTTTTAAATATAAGTCAAATGAAAGCAATCTTTAAAGAGAATAGAACACACAAGAGGAAAAGACAATATTACAGAACGATATAGAATAGAAGAAATTAAAAAGAACCCAAAACTCAAAACCCAAAACCCAAAACTCAAAACCATTTAATTACTAAATATTAAGCATATAAAATACAAGTGAACCTTAACACTAACACTCAACAAAACAGGCTTGGGTTCTTACTAAAAAATGTTTGAATAACTCTGAAACAATTCCAAATCTATAATTAAAAGCTCCCTAGCATTAGAGACCAATGTAAAGAATCTTAAACTAGTTCGAAAAAGGATTTAAAGTGATATACCCACTGAATCTCACCCAAAAAGACCCGAGACCTTATTGGTTTGTGTCCAAACTCACTTAATCCTACATATTTAGAATTGTTATGAAGTGGACATTTCAAATCTAATGTCGAAATTCAAAGAGAAAGTGTTGAAACGCACTGAATAGGAGAAAATGCTAATGTTGTCATCGCCAGTGAAGCATCGTCGTCGTATTGCTCACGTTCGTTGGAGCAAAATGCTACTGTTATACTGCTCACGTTCGCCAAAGAAGCACAGTCGTCGTCGCTGGCTGGTGGTTGTTGTACAATCGTTGATCGTTGCAGGTTGTGGATATGTCGGTCGGACTGCAACAACGTGCAAAGGGGAAGGGTTTAATAGGGGTAACGTGAGGAGGAGGAGAGGGGGAGAGATAGGGAAAAGGAAGAGGGAGTGGGAGACTTTCTTTTCTAAAAATAAAAACCTAAATTAAAAAAGAAATAAATTTGATAGGGAAATGAAAATGACAGTTGGAGGGAAACAAAAAATCAAGATTAAGAAAATATCTTGGGATTAAAAAACTTAGGATCACCTACAATGTCGGTTTTAAGCTGACATTATAGGTATGCCTATAATGTTAGTTTAAAACCGCCATTAAAGATCCGTATTTTTTTTTTAAGAAACTAACATTATATATCCATTTTTAGTTTTTTCAATCGATATCAAAGTCCGGATTTCTTGTAATGTATTAAGAATTGATACACAGTCTCATAACAGACGATTCAATTTACGCAGTTTTAGAAAAGGATACCAAAATTCAAGAGGTACACCTGAACATTCCACTAAGTATACACCTTAGCATTCTCATCATATTCTAAAAAGATATATCATTAAGTACAAGAGAGTATAAAGCAGAAGTAGCTCATCAGGCTAGTGGTAAGCCCATAGCAAAGCAAAGGGTGAAAATTAAATATTACAGAAAGCGTGTAAATTGATAGGAATTTGAGTAGGGGTGTATTGTCTGAAAAGTTTGTTTCTATGAGTCCAGACACTCGTAATAGAGCTGATCTCTTCCCCCATAAATTGTTGGAGTTTTTGTATAAATCCTTGAAAGTTCGATTGTTTCTTTCATTCCAGATTGTTCAAAGAATCGTAGCCACCAAATTAAAGACGATAATCTCTTTTCTCTCATTGTACTTAGTCTGGCAAAGGTTTGCACAAAGATCCTTTATAGTATCATTTATGTTTTGCCAGCCCACACTGTTTGATACTAAGTCCCATAGATTGTTTGATACTGACCTCTTTTGTAGATGAGACTTTGAAAACTCCATCATCGCTTCACTTCTACATCAACTTGTCAATACCTCTGTCAAATTGAGGAATATTTAGGTGCTTCTTCATATTGTTCCATTGTTTACGCTCTCTCTCCGTAAAGGGTCTTCTGGGTTGAATATCTCAATCCATAATATAAAAGTTCCAGGCCTCCTTTATTGTTTCATTTGGAATTCGAGATATAGCATAGATTCTTGGAAAAGAGTTGGCTAAGGGACTCTTTTCATTCTAATTTCCTTTCCAAAAATAGATGCTTTCACCATCGTTCACTTTCAAAGAAATGTTTATATCGAAACACTAGATGCCTTTAATGATGGATCTCCAAGGGGATTTTAAGCTGCTATATCTACTGAAGGAGGGAATTTCACCCGGATATGATTGGTTGTATTTAGCTCTAATCAATCTTTTCCAAAGAGGATCATCTTCATTATAAAAATGCCACAACCATTTATAAAGCAAGGCAGAATTTGAGACCTCCATCTTGCTTAAGCCTAGGCCTCCCTTTGCCTTAGAAGTAGTGATTGTCTCCCAATTGACTAAATGTGTATTGTAGCCTCTGCTATTGTGTTCTTCACTGTTATCTTTCCAGAGGAAGTTTCTCCATTTTCTTTCAATATCCTTGTAAACTTATTTGGGAGCTTTGAATATGTAGGGAGACTAGTAAGGGTAGATTGAATGAGAGTACCCTTGCCCCCTTTTGAGATGTAAGAATATTTCCAGTTGCAAAGTTTTTTTTTTGTATATTCTTAGACGCTTTATCCCAGAAAGATGAGTTTGTGCTTTGCCTCCCAAAGGTGTTCCCAGGTAAGCAATAGGGAGGAATTGGTTTGGGATTCCCCATATGCTTGTAGCGGAATCAACTCTGTCCCTGCTCACATTGATGGCTGATATGGAGGATTTGTTTAGATTGAATGTTAAGGCCTGGAGCTAGTTTGAAAGACTTTATTACAAAATTGATATTCTATAAATAATCATCGTCTTCCACAAAAATCAGAATGTCATCTGCAAAAGTAAATGGGTAATATGGCAATCCTCGGAGAAATGAACTCCTTTAATTTTCTCCGGTTGTTCAAGATTGTGAAATAGTCTATTCAAGTAATTCATAGCAATAACAAAAATAAAAGGAGAAAGAGGATCACCTTGTCTAATGCCTCTATTTCATTTGATACGGCCCCGGGGTCTTCCACTAATGAGGATGGAAAATTGAACTTTGGTTAAGTAAGGATGGATCCATTTTCTCCATTTTAGGAGATATCCTTTTTTGAACAGCAATCTGAAGCTAATTTTGTCGAATGCCTTTTCAATATCTGGCCTTATCACAAAGCCTTTTTTCTTTCTTGACCCTCCAATAGTCTATAGCTTCATTTGCCATAAGAATAGCATCCATAATTTGTCTTCCCTTGACAAAAGCCAATTGATTTTGAACAATTGTGTTTGGAAAAGTTTGCTTAAGCCTCAGTCTTGGCAAGGATTTTGTATAGAGATATAATAAGGTTGATTGGCCTATAAATTGTAGTCCTACAACACTCGTCTCTTTTAGAAATGAGAGCAATATATGTGTTGTTTATATTGTTGTTTACTACAATGTTTTGAAAAAAATCTAGGAACACCTCCATAATATTGTCTTTGAAGATGTTTCATGATTTTTTAAAAAATTCGATAGTGAAACCATCAGGTCTAGGCGCCTTATTATTTCCAACAAATTTAAGGGCTTCTCGTATATCAACTTCACTGAAAGGGGCACAAAGCTTCTCTTTCTGAGTCTGACTAATAGGTGACCAATTGAGATTATGAATTTTGAATTGCCAATTTTCCTTGTCCTCCCCTATATAAATGTCTTTGAAGTGTTTTATGTAGACATCTTAAATCTGACTATTTGTAGTACAGCTGGATCCATTTAGATCATGATTTTTGTTATACAGTTACGTCTTTGTCTGGTAGTACAAGCTTTGTGGAAGAAAGCAGTGTTTTCATGACCTTAAAAAAATCACCTCTGTTTGTATCTTTGAGTCCAACGACAAGCCTCTTTGAATGCAGCTTCGCTAAGATCGGCTTTGAAAGCAATCCTATGACTATTATCGAGGTCACTTATTTGATTGTTTGCTTCTAAAAGATCAATTCTATCAATCTCCTTAAGTCAAGCTTGTTTACCCTCTTTTAGCTGGTGTTTTTCCACCAATCACAAATAGTCCTGTTGAAATTGATATTTTCCAGATTTATATTGTTGAAGCGGAAACGCCAAGGACCCTACCCGAGTTGCATTGCTTCCATAACCAAGGGAAAATGATCCGATGTAATTGTAGTAAGCATTCTTGTGGAATGAGTCAAGAAGTGGTCTTCCCATTGAGGAGTGTATAAAAACTAGACCTACCATTTGATAGAGGAGGATCAATGAGGGTATTGCAGCTGATAAAATCATTGAATTTTTTCATACTCTAAACATATTGAAGTACCCACAAGGAGCCAATTTGGAGAACATGTATTGTAACGCCCCAGGCCCAAGTTTCAAACTAGGATTCAAAATTTGGATTCGGCCCCTGATGACTTCAGCATTCCCCTGCGACCTAGCTACATTATCCTCACTTACCTGAATGCTTCTAAAAGTGAAAGTTGTCCCCACAAACAAACACAGGTCCTTTTAGCATGTTTTGTCCTCACTCACATGCTTCTGAAGAAAATTTCCAAGATGTCACCCAGCATAGGATCACTCCAAGCTAAACATGCTTAACTTTGGAATTCCTATGATTAAGCCACCGAAAAGGAAGATGCAACTTGTTGGTATATGTAGTAACTTTCAATTCTTTTAAGTCTTTCTTAACAATACTTTCACATCCTCAGGATCCCTCTCATTAAGATTCAATATCGGTTCATTCATATGTCCCTCATGAACTCAAGTTGTCACATGCCCACCAGCTTCCACTTGGTTCATCTCCGAATCACATCTTACTAGTAGATGATATCATTAGGGATCAAATGGTAGATGATGATCATAGTAAGTTGATTGAAGAAGTTAAACAACAATTATCAGATTTTGTTTTGAGACAAGATGGAGCTTTGATGAAGGATGACAGGTTATGTGTTCCTAACGATGAGCTGCTGATAAATGTAGTGCTAGAGAAGGCACATGATTCAACCTATGCTATGCACCCAGGTAGCACCAATATGTACAGGACATTGAAGAAGTCTTAATAGTGGTCGGGAATGAAGAAAGACAGCTAGTCATGTTGATAGATGTTTGATCTGCCAGTAAATTAAGCCAGTACATCAGAGACTTGCTTCTAGCACCTGCATGGAAATAAGAGCATGTGACCATGGATTTTCTATTTTGTTTACCCAGGACACCCAACAGTTATGACAGTATTTAGGTAATAGTGGACAGAATGACATAGACGGTGAAGTTTTTTCCTGTTAGAGCATCATTTACTTTTAAGCAATTGGCTACGTTATATGTTGATCAAGTTGTGAGAGAGTTTGGAGCTCTAGTATCCATTATATCATATAGAGATCCAATATTTACCTCAAAGTTCTGGCCTAGTTTGCAAAAGGCACTTGGTACTAAGTTGCATTTTAGTATAGCCTTTTATCTATAGGTGGATGGACAGTTAGTATGAACAGTTTAGACTCTAGAAGATATGCTAAGTGTTGTGTTTTATGCCCTAAAATTTGTATATAGTAAATTTTTTAATTGACCATCATCAATAAAGAATTACAGATGTCAAATCAATAAATGTTATTGTCTTTATTGTTGTCTATTTTGTCTAGATAACTCTAAATCCAATAAATTAGCATCCAAGAAATCCTTATGAGTCTTGAATTGTATATGGAGACATTCATGGGTAAATAAGATGTAACACCATTGACTAGTCAGGTTTCTATTTTAATAAGATTACCTATGCGACTTAATCTTAATTCTAAGTACATTATGAACTCTTATTCACGAGAAATTGTCCTTTTATTTGCATGGGTGAGAGTGACCAGTTCACCGGCCCAATATGCCTACCATTTTGGGGACAAGATCGAGTGGGGAGCTGGGAAAAGAATAATACAAGATGGAATTCATTTCTTCCCTCCTTAAGGGTAAGTATATGAGTCTTCTCTTAAGTGATGTCTCCGGGACTTCAACAAAAAGCCCTACCCTCTTATTGACCCGAGAGGATTTCTGTTTATTGGTTAAACCATAAACAGGTTGTTCATTAGAGGAGCACTGGTATTTAAGAAGCTAGAGGTAACCTAAGGGTAAAATAGTAATTTGACCCAGTTGGAGTTATGAACACTTATGAAGGACTAACTTGCTGGTATTGGTCCATATCCGTGGACACTGAAATATATCTATAATGAGAAGAGTGCAGTTGTAAGTCTTTAGTGGAGTGTACCTATAATTAACGAATATTGATTAACTTGGTTAATGAGTTTAATCAATTAATCTCATATCGTTAGAGTTTCTGATCTACAGCTCCACCAGGTCCCCTCGTTAACTTACTAGAGGATACTTAAAAGGGATAATTTTAATTATTCAAATTAATTTGAGCAAATTATATATTAATATTATCAATATATAATTAATTATGAATATGATTTATAATTAAATTGGAGAGTAATATTTGAATAAGATTCAAAATAACTCACGTGAATTAGATTCATAAAGAATTAATTAATAGATAGTTTTTTCACATATACATGGGATGTATGTGATAATTAAATATATATATTAAATTGGATTTAATGTTATTTAATTATTGTACAAATTAAAATTAAATAAGTGTTATTTAATTTAGATAATGAATTAAATAAGTGTTATTTAATTAAATGGGATAATTAAATAAATAAATTTTATTTAATTAATTATAATAAAGAAAAATATATTGGGAAAGAGCTTGATCCTTCTCTATATAAAGACCTCCCCATGTCCCTTTGGGAATGCACTAAATACACAATTCTTATTGTAGAGAAACTCTGACAATACAAAACTTCTTAGTGTTATTGTGCAAAATTTTCTCTAGGCCAAATCCTCTCTACTCTTCAAAACACTTTTCTCCTCTCCCTCTCCCAAAAGTTGGACACATCTCTCTATTGGAATCCTAGAGAATAACGAGGTAACTCTAGTGATAGTGTTCGAAATTTCTCAAGGAGTTGTTCGGGATCAAGAACGTTTGAAGATCTGTTCGTTGGAACCTTGGAAAGGATTGTTCGTGACACTTGGGGAACCTACAAAGGTAAAAACCATTCTAACCCTTTCCCCAATAGAATGCTAGTTTACGTGTTTATCTATCTCGTCTAGTACAATAATTTAGTTTAATATAAAAATGAAATCGTGGGATGCAAGGCGATCTCACACGAGAATGCTTCTGCTACTAGATTCGATCCCTTCATTGAGAACTTGTGTACTGTAGTTTAAAGGTAGTTGGGATACACATTTGCTATTGGAAAAATTTGCTTATAATAATAGTTACCATTCCAGCATCGATATGACACCATATGAGGCTTTGTATGGAAGATTCTGTAGAACTCCATTTTTTCTGGAATGAGGTTGGTGAAAGACAGTTGATAGGACCAGAATTGGTTCAGACCACAACAGAAAATGTTAAGTTAATAAGAGAAAATCTGAAGATAGCTCTTGATAGACAGAGAAGCTATGTAAATAAGAGAATAAGGGAATTTCAAGATCGGAGATCGAGTATACCTAACGTTATCTCCATGGAAAGTGATACTCAGGTTTGATAGGAAAGGTAAGTTAAGTCCCAGATATATAGGATTTTACAAGATAATTGAACGCACACGGCCAGCAGCTTACAGTTTAGCGTTACCTACTGAGTTATCTAAATTACATGTTGTTTTCCATGTATCTATGTTATGAAAATATGTACCCGATCCTACTCATATTCTCCAAGAGTAGCTAGTGCATTAGGAGGAAAATTTGTCTTATGAAGACGAGCCATTTCATATTTTAGACAAGAAAGAATAGGTGTTGAGAAACAAGACTATTTCGTTAGTAAAAGTCTTGTGGAGGAATAATGAAGTTTAAGAAGCTATATGGGAACCTAAAAATCAGATGAAAAAAAGTATATGCACCTATTCACGTGAGGAATTCAAGAAAAATTTCGATGACGAAATTTCTTTAAGGGAAGGTAAATTGTAAACCCCTGAACTTGTTTTACTATTTAATTAAGTTTAAGATCTCTTAATTATGTATTAAATATAAGATTAATGCAAAAGTAAGCTGTGTATGGTTAATGAATGATGCGTTTGACATGTTAAGAGAATGAAACCTTTCTAAGTGTTATGAGTATATACACTTAGGAAGTAAAGCAGTCAACGCATAGAGAGTTTGAGAAGTTTAGACAATGGCAAGCCGGAAAAAGGGCAAGAAAATATGCAGAGTGTGGAATGTTGAGCTCTCGGATGAAGTAGAAAGAAGTTAACACTGAAAGAAAGTAGAGGATTCCATGTGTTGAGGCTATGAGGTGCCATGCAGCAAGTTCTAGTGAACTATACGGCAAGAGGTCCAAGAAGATGACATTATGACTAGCTACGACAATGCAGTATGAGAGAAGTATGCGATCAACCTCGTATGCCAATGTTATGGCTAAGCTGACAAATGAGGTGACAGAAGTAAAGAAACTCTTATCAAAGAGAACCTATGAACAAAAGCAAAATCATTCCAAATTCATTGTGATAGAATTACAAGCATTCGCAAACATAAAAATTAGTTATGCATCTTCTAACAAATTACAACATGCTATCATAAATAAATACAAAGGGAACGAGAGACATACCTTTGAAGAACGTTTCTTCTAACATTATCTCGCTCTCATGGAGTCTGGAACAGCAACCTCTCGTTGTCGCATAAAACACCAACCCAATCGCCTAGTGAATTGTCTGGTCAACCACGAATAAACTTCTCCACGAACAGGCAACCTTTCGGACACAACCACTCAGTGATCTTGGTATTCTCAGTGTGAGAATCCAGGAAGTATGAACTCTGTTGGATTTGGTAGAGGGAAGGAGGACACTAGGATCGAACTCAACGACCAAGCAAGTGGGAGAGTGTAGTGTCTATCGTATAGACTTTGATGCTTGATCGTTTAGAAAATCAGGTGTGATCGTTTACATGATCGTTTAGTGAAGCTCGTTTGCCAAACGATCGCTTAGTAAAAAGCTACACGATCGTTTAGATAATGGCATGTGTACATGATTGTTTAGACAAACACTTGAAGCTGTCGTGTAGTCTCTCGTAAGCTAAACGATAGGTAGTGTACTCAAATGAAGCGGTGATTTACAAAATGAAAACAATTTTCATTTTATCCTTCAGTTATGCAAACTGAATACAACCTCTTACTTTCACGCATGGTTAAAGAAGAAACTACCTACAATTATCTCATAATTGTTTTAATTATAAATAAATAAATAACTAATTTATCATATTATATTTATAACCTATACTTTTAATATCACATCATATGCAACATTTAAACCATAGTTCTTTTCATCTTTACTTGATATAAATCATATTCATATCATTTTCCTCCAATTAATGTATTTCATACATCATGTCAATTATATCATATATAACTAAACCAGTTTAATCATGTCATATATAATCAAGCTCCCTCTTGTCAATTTGAACACTTTAAACTTACCCAAAAACTTATTCTCAACTTGAATCAACTGAGCTTCCAAGGGAACCTTATGGACCTGTAGCTTAGCTTGAAGCTACAATGGTACATGAATAGCTGATTAAACTCTTTAATCACGAGATCCACCATCTGTTAACTGTCGGGTACTCTACTAAAGACCGACAGTTGTATTCTTCTCACTACAGATATATTTTTGTTTCCATCGGATATAACCAATCAATAGTACGATAACCCTTCACAGATGCTTGTAAGTACAGCTGGGCCAATTCAACGTTTTGCCCCTGTAGTTACATCTAACTCCTTAAGTACCACTGATCCCTCTAATGAACAATACATCATAGTCTTACTACGAGTGGACACCTCTTGAACAATGAGAAGGTGTGTGGCGCCACATCATTCAAGCCTCGAAATCAGCCCTTAAGGGAGCAATCTATCTACTTATCTTGTGTAGCTGAGTTCCTAGCTCCCAAATTAGACGAATCCTCAAAGTGGTAGGTTTGAGTAAAAAATCTGGCCACCCACACCCATGCAAATCAAAGGACCACCCTCAAAGGTAGGAGTTCTCAACTGACTCAAGATTAAGGTCATATTATCTATGGTCATCCTAGTGAAGTGAAGTCTCTGTCATTAATGGCGTTATATAACAAGAATAAACACTTCGTGGTCCGATCTTATATAAACTCCTTTGTATAGGATACCCCCACTCGCATGTCTCCACATGAATGATCAGGATCATACCATCTGTAGCATGTCACAACACTTGTAACTATCTATAAAGCGGGCCCCATCTGTAGTGTCACCAGATAAGATTTCCCTCCTATATCCATATACTATAGACTATTTTGGTTATCACTTAAGGCATGATCCACCTGTATGTCACCATAAACATGCTTAAGTTATAATGAAAACCAGGGATCTTAGTTTATTAGTTTGTGGTAAATGCAAATTAAACATCTCATGTTTCATAGACAATAGTGAAGAAAATATCTCATATTATTACATCATAAGCGTTTGTTCAATATAGGTGTTTACAAACTATAGAACCCAACGAGAGTTGAAAGCATCAACCTGAACAAGAAGATCATGCGTCAAAGGTCTCACTCAGAGGATATGAAGATGCGTAGAAGTATACACCGACTAGGAAAAGGCTTAAGTGACCGCAAGGCCATGCGATGAAGTTAAGTTGATGAGTTCAACTTAACTAACTGGTAAGTAAGCCAGATGACAGTCTTGGTGACGTTAATTGGAATATAAGTATGCTACGTGGCGTTTAATTAGGCAAGAGTGCTCATGCAAGCCTAAGTATAAATTAACAAGATGAAGAATGATAATGGAGTGCCAAAATTTTTCTTACGCCTAAAGAAAGGAGTGTTGCTGCAACCTGAAGACTTTGAAAGTTGAAGAGTTCTTGACAAGCTGAAGAAAAGTTGGAGGTTTCGATCGACTCAAAAAGGATTAATGCTCAATTTTCAAGGTAAGTGAAAGTTAAGATGTTTATGAGAAAATTCATTGAAAGAAGTTCAACTAAATGAATGTTGGGATTAAAGTTATGAAATATGAAGGATCAAATTTGAAATGATGTTGTGGATGAATAAGCAGGCATCTGCGTACGAAGAACAAGCAAGTAGCTGACCAATTGTTGTTATGCGTTAACGCATATGAGCCTAAACAAAGAGTTCACAACAAAGGTGTTTTGAGTAAGTCGCATAGTAGACGTTCATCGCATAGGCTAAAAAGGTATTTCAGTGCTTATCCGAACACCCTGAGGAAAGACTTCCATTTTTCAACCATGATATAAGGTAAGATGGCTAAAAACATCTGATGCGGTGAAAATGGTTTTTGATGCATCAAACTTAGTTGTGATGCGGTGAGTTATTAGTACGCGATGAAGTTAAGATATGCATTAAGTTAAAAAAAAAAAAAAAAAAAAAAAGAGCTAATTATACTGACCAAGGGACCTTTTCTTTTCAAGACAGATGCAAATAGGAGATGCTTACATACCCCTTTGATAAGTAGCTTAAGATAGTGAGTGATGAGTTTCCAATATGTTTTCTAAGTGTTTACTTATGAGTTTCAATGCATAGTTGTTTTTACTTCAATGTTCAATGCATGCTTTTAGTAATGGAAATTGAGTTTAATGCATGATTAATGTTTTTAAAAGACAGTTTTACTATGAAAGCTCGATGTGTTCCTCTTGTGTTTTCATAGCATGACTTAGCATTGAAAAGAGTTATTTCCTAATTCATATAAGTATGACAAGCATGCTATTTGATAATGTTAACATGTATGATGATATGAAAACCTACTTCTAAGCTTTGGTATCAAATATATGGTAAGGTACAAAGTTATATGACGATCCTTGCTACCGAAGGTATGGTAAGGTAAGCAGGATCCTATTTAGTTCTACGTGTAGTAAGACTTATGTTATCGAGGTTGAGGAGATCGACCAAAAGGTTTCTCTTTTAATGAAGGTTATTAGGGATTCTATAGGATATGTTGATGAGTTCTAAACCAGGTTTTTCATGTTATGTTTATTTTATTTCTTAAATATTATTTCTGAACCCTGTTATGTTAATGATAATGTTTTATTATAAAGTTGTTTATACTATGAGTTATGAACGCATGTTTTTCTTAAAAGAAGTCACTCATTGGGCTTTTCAGCTCACTCTTCTTAATGTTTTCCTCCTTTGGTAGTAGTCGACGTTCCGAAGCCTAGCGGTTCTACCAATCAATCACTTCTCAAACACTCAAAAAGTTTGAAGCTTAGGTGGTTCATCACATCTTGTTAATCTAGTATTTATATTCATATCATGGGAAACAGGGTAGAGTTTATGTTCAACTGATGTTGTAAATAAGATTGGTTTTTCCAAAACTGCTAAGTATGTTGAAGTTAATATTCTGATTAGTAGTAATTTGTATGCTTTGAGTTGTTGCTGAGATTATGTGTTAAGTTCTAGAAAATTATAAATTTTTAATCAAGTTTAACAAGTGTCAAGGACACAGGTTCATAGGCTTATGATGGGCAACAGTTGTCATAAGAGGGTTAATAACTACTATCTTCACATCTCTTTTCAGATTAAGAGGTTAATCTTGGGAGGGGTATAACATGTATTCTATAAATCATTCAGCTTATCCCAAAATCTATTTCTATTCTTCCATCTAGCAAGGCTATACATAGTGTGATCCATCAATTGAAGCCATCAAATATAACCACATTAGTGGATAGAGTAAATTCTCTTTCAAAGTGGTTAATTATAGAGTGTCTAAGATCATCCCACATAAGCAAGATCCCCCCCCCCCCTCCCCCAAATAAAGGTTTGATCAATTTTTTGGATATAGATTTTGTTGGAAATATCCTAAAACTCACAGTTTGTAAACAATAAACATATTCTATTCACAATAAAGTTATTATTGAGATTTCTTCGATAAAGATGTTATTGAACTACATTCATTCCTAAATCCAATAAACTAACTCATGACTATAATATGAGTACTTAAAAGTTATGTAGAGACATAAAAGATAATCAAGTTTTCATATATAGCCAAAGGGTCTTTTAGTATATTGATAAGATTGGGTACCTTATCCTGAGGACACTATGGATGCAGCTCGCTTTGTATATTGATACAAACAATGTGATCTCAAAGGTATTCATGTAGAGACATGTGAGTCGGGGTATCATATGGAAAAGATGTTTGCATAAGACCGAACCACGAAATAGTCTTTTTTCTTTATAACAACCGTTTACTGTTAAAACTAACTATTTCAAATCGATTACCTAAGTTAACTCGATCTTAACTCGAGCTAACTATGTACTCCTGTTTATTCGGGATTATCTTTTAATCTATGTAGGTGAGAATGGTTCCACATCATCGCTCAATAAGCCTCCCATTTTAGGATCGACTTACTGATTATGGTTAAATCAAGTGGACATAAATATATCTATAGTGAGGAGAGTGCAACTACTGAGCTATAGTAGTATGTCTCGGTAGTTAATGAATATTGATAAATTCGGTTTAAGGAGTTTAGCCAATTAACCTCAAATCGTTGGAACTCATAATCTATATGTCTATTAGGTCTCTCTACTTGTTTGTAAAAGGATTAATCCTTAGAATATCGTGTTGAGAAAATTTGAAATGTTCAAAACTCATATTAGGTTTTGGATTATTATATTTGATATAATTGATGTTTAATTATCGAATTAAATGTTACGGTTTTAGAGAGTTGACAATATTTAAATATGATTTAAATATTTAATGAGGTGTTATATTAATTTAATATTTGATATTAAATTAAATCAATTAAATTAGTTTAATTAATTTTCCAATTTAGTAATTATTAAATTTTGAATTTTTATAAATCAAAATTATAAAATTGGATTAATTTTTTTTTTTTAGATTTATGAAATTTATTTATTTTAAATTGAATTTGAAATTCGATTTTTAAATAAGTTCTACATATTTCAAATAATTTAATTTTTGAATTGAAAATTTTGAAATGAATGAAAGTGGGATAATCCCATTTATTCCACTTTGAATAACACCTCAAGCCAGTAAGGATTAATGGAATATGAAGTGACTTTTTCACGATCAATCTGATTTATATGGAAAAATTCTATATATTGAAGTTTTTTATTAGATTTGAGGTTCATGCAAATTAAAAAGCTGAAGAGAAAAATCAGATTTTTTTCACTTCTTCAACTCTCGAAAAGCACTTCAAATTGCCCTCAATTTGAAGACCACACTTCAATCTAAGGCCTGGTATTAGTAGAGAAGACACTTGTGATAGTCTACTATAGAAATTGAAGAAGAATTTCATGGTGAAACTAGTCAATTTGAGAGAATCATCAAATGTATTCACTTGAAACCTTAATGTACTAAAACTATGAACATGCTGAAGGAAATCGAACATGAGAATTTCCATGACAGTGGAAAGATCATTCTAAATTACAATCGTATATGAACTTTACAATTACAATCACAAACGAAAACATACAGTTATGCCAAAATACTGACATTACAGCATGCTATACAAAAGATCAAGGACAAGAATAACACACTTTTGCAGACTCATCCTCAAAATCCTTGATCACAAACGCTCCATCATAGGTACACAGCAACACACGAACGCTCTTCCAACACGACCACTACACTGTACGATCACCACACACTCGAACTCAGCAATCGCCAAGGTCACAAACACCCCGAACTGCCTCCACAGAACCTCGACAATGTCGAGTTGAGTATGACACCACGAAGAAGGCTACCTTAGTATTCTCGGTGTACGAATCCAGAAGGTGGGCTCTGTGTGAACTTGGTTTGATGCAGAAAAACGGAGGAACCACAATCGTGTAAACAATTGAGCAAGTGGGAGATGGAAGAACCTATCGTATAGGTTGATGCCCAATCATTCAGGAAAAGCTATGTGATCGTCTAGCAAAAGCTATGCGATCGATTAGCTCATTGCTTAGGTGAGTTTCTATCGCCTAAGAACACTCCACGATTGTTTAGCTCATCGAAGCTGTCGCTTAGTAAATCTTATTTACTTGACAACTTTCAATGAGTATTTTTCGAGATTGGAAATCTCAAAATAACTTTTGTCTTAGCATTACTAAAATTAGGAAAATATTTTTCCTTTTAATTCACGGTTACGATGAAACCACCAATAACCTCCCACTCAATTGATTATTAGAGAAAATAAGATAATTATCCAATAATTAATATTATTATAAATATAAATGATAACTAACTTACCATAATATATTTATAACCTATAGTTTTAATATTTCATCGCATGAAACCTATAAACCATAGCTCTTTTTCTATTCCACAGTACTTAATATAAATCTCATTTATATTAATCCTCCACTAGATGTATCTCATACACCATACCGATCATATCATATATAATCAAATTATCTTTTGTCAATTTAAACATTTCAAATCAACACCAAGAACTGATCCTCAACTTGAATCCATTGAGCTACCAAAGGGACCTTATGAACCTGTAGCTCGAAGCTCCAACAGTACGTGAATAACTGACTAAACTCTTTAATCATGGGATCCACCATCCGTTAACTGGCAAGCACTCCATTAAAGACCGAAAACTGAACTCTCCTTACCACATATATATTATGTGTCCATCTTAACCAATCAACAGTGCGACAACCCTTCATAGATCGCTTGTAATTATAGCTCGACCAATAATCGTTATGCCCCTGTAGTTACATCTAACTCCTTAAGTACCAATGAATCCTCTAATGAACATAAGTCATAGTCCTAGTATGACTGAGTCTTCTCTTCTAAAGAGAAGTTGTGGCCACTATATTCAAGTCCCAGAATCAACTCTTAAGAGGGCAATCTCTCTACTTACCCCTTCTTTGGGGAAGGAGTGAATTTCATCTTGTGTATTGAGTTCCCAGCTCCCAGATCAGACAAGTCCCCAAAAAGGTAAGATGTTGACTTCGAAATCTGACCACTCTCACCCATACTAATCGAAGGACCGCCCTCAAAGACAGGAGTTCCCAAAACACTCAGGATCGAGGTTGTGTCACCTATGGTCGTTTAGATGAGATATAAGTCTCTAGTATCAACGACGTTATATACAGAGTCTAGTCATCTCGTGGTTCGGTCTTATACAAGCTCTTTGTATAAGACACCCCCACTCGCATGTCTCCACATGAATGGTCAGGATCTACCATCTGTAGTAGTTTACAACACTTGCAAACCTCTACAAAGCGGGCCGTATCCGTAGTGTCACCAGGATCACCTTAATCCTTATACTACAGACTTATTTAGGTTATCACTTAATGCATGATCCACTTGTATATCACATATACATGCTTAAGTTTACCTAAGATAATCATGGAGCTTTGTTTATTGGATATGAGTAAATGCCAGAATGAAATGACAGTTATTTTATTCATAAAACAATTTGTATAATTACAAACAACGAGACTCCGGGAGAATTAGGACACCAATCTCAACACATGCATGCTAATTAGCTAAAATTGATGTAGTTGGAGTGCTTAGATCCTAAATTACTTCCGTTTTTTGAATGTCAACTCTATCAGATTTGAGCTTAGTTTTTGACAACATAACAAAATCAGGGCCATAGCTAGAAATAGTGTTTCTTATTAGAGTTCTTTTGGAGGGAGAGCCTAACCTTAGTACATTCCATATAAGGATTTTCATGTTGGACCTGAAATCCCTGAAGGCTTGGTGCCCTTGTTCCCCATTACCCCTTGCTTAACCAAGTTTGTTATTGTGATTGGCTCATATGAGAATTTACATTGTATTTCTCTTGAGAATTCATACATGGCATAGAAATTACGCAGTACTTGAAAAAGCTGTTAATCAACCATACTAGGAGCAATTTGGGGATTAAAAAATATATGTTATGTGCGCGACACCAATTTGTCAAAAATCATATTATTTCCATTTTTTTTTGACAAAAATTAAAAGGCACCCCACAATTTTACTATTTTCTCCAATTTTTCTTTTAATAATTTTCGAATTAAAATACTAAAATTTGCAATTTAACTTAATAAATCCCATAAAGATTGCGCTTAATTTTCTAATAAGAAATAAAAATTAAAAGAAATGCACTTTAATATTACTTTTCATGTCTGACCAACATGTGTCAAGAAACACCGACAAATAATGAATTTTTAAGGCCCGTTTCATAACCATTTGGTTTTTTACTTTTATTTTTGAAATTTAAACCTATTTCATCTAGATTTCTTACAATGATTTGCATCTTTCTTAAGTAAAATAGTTAAATTCTTAGCCTAATTTCAAAAACAAAAAAAGACTTCTTGAAGGCTAGTTTATTTAGTTCTCAAAATTTAGCTTCGTTCTTTTAAACCATTGGTGAAAGTAGATAACAAATTAAGAAATTTGGAGGTGGAAGTATTGTCCATAAGCTTATTTTTAAAAGACAAGAGCAAAAAACGAAATGATTACCCAACGGAGCTAACTTATCGTTTTTCAATTTTTAGAAAAGCACTTCAACCTCCGCCCCCCATTTTTCAGCTTCATTATTGGCTTTTCGTTTGTTTGTTTTTTTTTTTTTTTTTTTTTTTTTTTTTATTCTTTTTCCTTTTTTTAAGACTATTGAAAAAAAAAAAAAAGTTATAATACATACTAAAACATCCCAATTACATTGACAACAACGTAGTATTCTTACCATCTCTCCATTCGAATAGATATATCATTGCCAAGAAAGGAAAGCAAAAGAAGCGAGAAGCACGCGCAATAGAGTACGGTTTGTTTACTATTTAAATAATTAATATTTAGATTAATACTTAACTCCATAATTAGTAGTACACAAACAAAAGTAGGGTTTGTTTACTATTTCAATGGCCAAGTATTGGAATTTCTTCGACGTTTCACAAAATAACTACTTTCCCATCTTTTTTGAAAAATTTAAACCTTTTCTACTTAATATTATATTATTTTTTTCAACTTGGGTTTCCACTATCTTTTCAAAAATCCAAGTCAAACCATTGAAGAAAAGATATATTATTTATTCAATGAAAATACAAAACATTTTTCATCTTTCAAAGACGTGAGGTTAAGATAATTGATAGGAACAACCATCTCCAAACTATCTCTACAATGGTATGATATCGTCCACTTTAGGTATAAATCTTCATGGTTTTATTTTTGGTTTTACTCAAAAGACCTCACACCAATGAAGATAGTCACTTTCACTTATATACCCATGATCCTCCTCTTATTTAATCAAGGTGGAACTTTGGTCGCATTCCCAACATAGTTAAAGATATCTCTACGACTCTTTTTTAGATAATTTAGATGAAATAGATAAATATACATAGATTTTACCAAATGAACTTAGATTTATTCTTGTAATCAATGTGAATGATATATATTTTTAAATTCTTTTCATTTTAACGTGATTGATGGTTTTCTTTTTTTTTTAAAATAAAATCTTTTAATGTGAATTATATATAAAATGTGATTTATTTGGTATGTTTTTAGATAAAATTATACTTTTCTATTTTTTTCTCTTTTAACACGAATTATTAAAATGATTTTTTATGTGAATTAGAGACAAAATTTGTTTTTTTTTTAAAAAAAAAAATCGTTTGTTTAACATTAACTAAAGATTAAATGATAAAATGTAATTTTTTTTAAAAAAAAATTCTTTTCACATGAATGCCAAAAAATATCAGAAAAAATATTTTATTTAATGATTAAAATGTGAAATTACCTAAATATATCTATGATCAATAACGAAAAGAGGTTAAGGAGAAATCAAAAGTTTGTCTCCATAACTCCTATTAGATAGTACATAATAAAGAATAAAATGTGATCGTTTTGAAAATAATTTCTTTTATTTCTTTTGAATGTGAATGAGAAATTAGGGGATAAAAATGTGATTTCTTTAAAAAAAAAATTCCTTTTCACGTGAATGTAAAAAAAAATAGAGAGAATTTATTTATTTATTGTGAAAATTTAACGTGTGTCGCAGAAGGGAAGAAAACAAGACGATAGCTTTTAACGTTTGAGTAATGTTGTCAATGGTTATTTATAGGGTGACATGTGTTACGTGCCACGTTCCAACTCAAGGCACTTAATTCCTCTTTTTATATGTTTTATATTTAATTTTTGTCATTAATTGGTTATTATATTGGCCTTTTTTCATGCAGTGCGATAGTGTGTGATGCTGGCAAAGTTTGGACCAAATCAAAATAAAAGAAGAGAGATTCAGATGGATCATAAAGAAGCCAATTGTTAAGGAAATTAGTGGTCGAGAATTGACTTGTTGATTTCATAAACATTAATTTAAGCTTAATTAAAGAGATGCATGAATTGGAAGTTCAGAGCATACGCCATGATCGGACAGAAATTATAATGTGCGACTATATTGTTTATGAAGGTTTCTTTTTTTTTAAAAAAAAAAAAAAACAAAAAAAAAATTCTGAGTAATTTCTATAAGGAGAAATAATATTAAACCAACCTTAACCAAAAGTAAAGGCATTATCTATCCTCTTTTCTTTTTTTTTTTTTTAGATTAATTTATTTCTCCGAATCAAACTCTAATAGATGAGAGATTGTGTTGAACGAAAAATTTTGAACCAATCACAAACTGTCATGTTATTCACTAAATTAATGACAAAATTCCAAATAATCAAATTTGGGACAACCTAGGAGATGACATGTGTCCCAAATTAAAGTTGAGGACAAATTTTGATGATGCCACGTAGTTTTATCATGACCATTGAATCGGATAAGATTAATTTGATCCAATTTTATATTATTATTTTGGTTAAAAGTCCAATTGAGCCCAAGACTTAATTTGATCCAAATATCAAATAAGACCCAAATCCAATTAGTTGGACCCATGGGCCAATTCATGGACCAACCAAGCCTAAGCCCAAGAAGCCCACCTGAGAACTCTATAAATAGAGAAGTTCTCCTCATTTGTGGGTGTTAGCAATTCTACACTCCAAAGAGCTTAGAGGGAATTCTCTACAATCAGAAGACTCCTTCACTACTAAAGTCGACAACACTTGAAGAATGAAGTTCTTGGAAGATACAAGCATTCTGAAGACTGAAGTCCTTTGAAAATACAAGCATTCTGAAGATTGAAGTTTTTTGAAAATACAAGCATTCTGACCACGCTTGAATACTGAAGTGCTTTGAAGATACAAGCATTCTTCCAAGACTTGAAGCTCAAGAACATCCACACGCTCTGCTTCTATACATCCAGCGTACGCATTCAACCAAGAGAGAATGAGAGGATCAAGTACTAGAGATCGAATCACGTTGCATCAAATCAACATCAACATCAACACCAACTCAAGTTCAATTCTACGAAACAAGTTTCTCCGGAAGCCTCGTATGAGCACTACTCATCCAAGAAGATCAAGCCTAAAGGTCGATCGTCCAAGAAGATTATCAAGCCCAAAGCCCGATCATCCAAGAAGATCAATAAGTTCAAAGGTCGATCATCGAAGAAGATCATCAAGCCCAAAGGTCGATCATCCAAGAAGATCAACAAGCCCAAAGGCCAATCATTCAAGAAAATCAACCATCTTAAATATTATAGTTTATTTGGAAAGTATCAAAATATTATGCATTAGAGATCGTACTCACTTTCCACAAAATCAATACGAATACAAAGTTCAAGTTCCACGAAATAAATTTCTCTTAAAATCTCGTGCGAACAGAATACATAAAAAAGACAATACAATGGTGGTTGAACAGCTATAACCACTAAATATATCAATACAAATACCACTAGTGCCTAAACAATTCCATCGTTAGCTTATCTTTCCATTCTATCTTCACCGCCTCCCTTTGCATTAAATCTCCAGCCAGTATTCCGTCATAGTTGCAATTGCAACAATTGCCTCATCTAGACTCATCAGATTCTGCAACATCCATTGCATTAAAATCCCCACCCAATTCTTCGCCCTCGTCGCTTCCACGGTAGTCACTCCAAATTCGTTGACTCCACGATTTCTAATTTCATCTCTTCTGCCACCATCTCCTTAGTAACTATTTCCTATTCCATCTTCACCTGGATCTGGTACTTGATATGTTATGAAAGTGATGGTTTATTCGTTGCACATACAAGTTTTCCTAGTAAAACCCAAGTATAAATCTTACTAGGTTTCCTTATAAGTCGAGGGTCGAACACAAGGACTACTGAGATATTATCCGTTGGTAAATTTTGATTCCTTTGCGGTGAAAAATACAAATAAGTTTGGTTGGTATTTTGTTTAAGTATAAATCCTATGCGGCGGAATTAAGTAAAGAGTTGATGACAGTGAAAGTTACAATGAGTATGCGGGGAATGAGTTGAGAAGGGATTTAGCTCACACTTCCTAAGATTGCGTTCAAGTTATGCGATCATGCTACACACACACAACAGCATGTCATCTCTCAATGCAAATGCCATAGTTCCTAATTCTAGGACGTATGCGATGTATATGATAATGTTGATAGGACTTATGTCTAAGCCTTTATTCTTATCTATGCGATGATGAATGATACACACATATACAAGGTGACCGCATACTATCATATCCTATTTCTAGGGTGCATGCGATGCATGATAGCAAACAAAACTTATCTCTAAGTATCTATCCCTTGCTTATGCGGTTCTAATCTGACTCTCTCAAGCCTAGATTCTAACCTGACTCTCTCAAATCTAGGTTCTTTCTTTAGACTACTCTCTCAAGTATCTCTAAAGGGTGAAGAACGCATACATAAGACAAGATGATCGCATAAAATGAAGATCTTACGTCATGCTAGCTATAATCTTTAAGATGATGGTAGCCTTCGGTATTTATAGAGTTCAAGGTGAAGAAGCTTTTCTCTCAAATGATTGCAATGATGGGAGGCCATTAATTCTTCTGTTTGATGCGCCGATTAATGGTCACGAAAAGTTGAATGTACTTGCTACAGTGTGTCGTTAACGGTTTGTCAACTAAATTCGAATTCGACCATCGTCAGCTTTCCGTCCCATCATGATTTATTATGATTTCACCTTGATGCACCGTCTTTATCCAGCCACCTTCTTGAGCGAATTTTCATGAGCACATATGATCGCCTGACTTTGCGGTCACAATCTTTCAATGCGCTCGGGCGTCGAATTCCTTGGATCGCAATTTGCTTTGCGCCAACGCATTTTCCTGCACAAAATATAATTAGCTGCTTTTATGCGATGGGTGCTTGCGATCGCAATATTCTTAATTTAATGCTTTTGGACACGATTTTGCATATTTTTACCGTTGCTTTCCAACATTGTTTTATATCTTTGCATTGTAATAACGTGCGTTTCTGCCCGTTATCACACCCCCAAATTTAAAAAAATGCTTGTCCTCAAGCATAAACTAAAGATTTTCCTTAGAGAGTCAGCCACATTCTCCTTACATAGATTTCTCGAGGTGCCTTATTCAAATCTTATGAACCAAAATCTTCTTAATTTCTATCCTTGTCTCTTCTTAAAATATTTCTAAAATTTAGGGACTGCAAGTTTATCCTTAAAAAAGACTTTACTTGTTTCTAGGACATTGCATGATTTATTTCAAAACTTTTTTTTTTCAACAGGGGTGTTTCCAAATGATTTTTATCCTTGCACCATTTAGATTTTTTTTTTTTTTGACCTTGCGGTGATCCAACTACCTAGCTTTTGTTTTGGCTTGCCCCCACGGGTGTCATGCGAGCATCCAACTACGAGCAAGATGCTCTTTCTCAGTCTAAACTCATGCCCATTTGGCAGTAGAGTTGCGATCACTTTATTTATACGTAGATCACGATTCCACTTTCATTTTGGCTTGCCCCCAAAGGTGTCATGCGGACATCCAACTACGAGTAGGATCCGATCGCAATGTTATGATTTTTTTTTTGTTGAAAATAAATACCGGCACCCCCAAATTTAAATGCAGCAATGTCCTCATTGCTGATAGATTGAAATGATTCATGCGATGTTCTTAAGAAGTTTTGTAAAACTCAGTTTGAAAGAAAGCTAGTGGACCACTAACTTCTAGAAATATTTTATGAATTGACTGTCTTAAAATTAAGTTAATTTTAGTACAGGCGATGAGAAATAGAGGCATGCATTTCATCATTGAAATCATAATTGGTACGAAAAAAAATGCGGTGACTAACTAGAGTAATCTATATTTAATGATTGCGCCAATTAAAGAGGATGCAATGATAAAATTATCAAAGTTAAAAATGAGATGTGAGAATACAAAATTTGAAATAAACAAAGTCAAAGAAAGATACAACCCCCAAATTTGCTCTGTTGCCCGCATCATCTGTGATCGCATCCTTCTTTGCGGCGAGCTGATTTCTTCGATCGCGATGGGCTGAACGAACTGGTCACTTTTTCGATCATCGTGTAGCTCCACCGCAATTGTTTACTACGATTACTGATAAAAAAATCAAGAGGGTAAAAAATATAAAAGACAGAGTTGAAAATTCTAAAGAGTAGTGATTGTACAAGAAGATAAGTAAGTAGGTAAGTTCATGAAAGAACGTTATAAAAAGGATACTCCAAAATTCTGCATCCCTGATGAGTGTGTTGCATGTCAACGCAGGGACTGCTTATTTCTTCTTCAATCTAGATTTTTCAAGTCCACGGTGGTTTTCTCTCATTTTCTTGATCCTTTGGGATCTTGATCACCTCAATCCAAAGCTTCTTCCCATTAATGCTTATCACGATTTCTCCCTTGTGCACATCAATTCGGGCACGACCAGTCAATAGAAATGGTCGTCCCAATATGATGAGTGCATCTTCGTCCACTTCATGATCCAAAATGATGAAGTCTGCTGGTAAAACGAATTTATCAATTGAGATCAAGACATCTTTCAACTCTCCCTAAGGGTATACTCGGGATCTGTTTGCAAGCTGGAAAGTCTCCGTCGTGGGTGTTAGTTTTCCCACATTCAATTGTTTGAAAATTGGGAGTGGCATTAAATTTATACTCGCCCCAAGATCATATAGTGCCTGATCGATTTAGACCCTTCCAATTGAGCAGGGTATCATGAAGCTTCCTGGGTCGCACATCTTTGGTGGGATTACAGTGTTTGACTTTTGCGTTACTGCTACTGTAGCGATCTTTTTTTCATCGTTCTGTTTCTTTTTCAATCTTTGCAGGAATGATGGTAGTTGTACTTCTTCTTGTTGGTGTTTTAGAAGCTTGGAGGTGGACGCAACTTCTGGGTTCATCTTTTCAGGCTCTTTGATTCATATGTCAATGGGTTCGTGGGTTCCACCACATTCGAGTTGGTCCTGGTGGGCTCTTTCCCTTCTTCCGCTGTCATCTTTCCGATTAGCAAGAAGACTGCTAGGCATTATTCCTTTCCCGCATTCCCCTGGTTGAAAGGTAGATCAGTTGAACTCGGCAACGTCCCTTGTGGTCTACTTTTAAGCTCGCCCGCTATCTGTCCTATCTGAATTTCGAGATTGTGTATTGAAGTCGCTTGATTCTGGAGTACTGTTTCATTCTTCTCAATATACTGCTTTAATAAACTCTCCAGAGATGAAGGTTGCGGCGGCTGTGAGCTACTAGCTTGATTTTGCGATTGATCGTTTGTTCGCGGGAAAAATCCTGGCGGCCCGTCTTTTTGCACCATCGGTTGATAATTTTGTTGATTTTTCCACATGAAGTTGGAGTGGTTTCTCCACCCAGGGTTGTAAGTATTGGAGAAAGGATTATTCCTTACGAAGTAAACAGATTGTGGATTCCTCGGACAATCTTCCATCGGATAGGCTTCTCCGTAAGTGGCACAACTTGCACTCGTTTGATCAATTGTGTTGACCTGCCCTCTATGTGTTCCCGAGCTATTGATTGCGATGCCTTGTATCAGATTCATCATTGCATTCATTTGATTTTGTAGGGATGCGATGGTCCCATTGCTTGCGTCACCTTCTTTAATTCTAAGTCGTTGATCGCTTTCCCTCCAGTCTTCATGATTCTTTGAAATGCGATCAAGAATATTTTTACCCTCGTCATACGTTTTGTCAAGTAGACCACCAGCTGCTGCCGCATTGGCAGCCATCTGCGATACAGGGTTCAAACCATGATAAAATATTTCCATTTGGAGACAGTCAGGTAAGCCATTGTGCAGACAATCTCGCACCAGTATTTTAAACCTCACCCAGGCGTCACTGAACGATTCGTCAATATTTTGTTCAAAATTTATAATCAACTTCCTCCTTCTTGCATTCTCTATCGGGAGGAAGTACTTCTTCATGAACGTTTCCACTACTTGTTCCCAAGATGTGATCTCTTTTATTTCGAGAGAATAGACTTATTTCCTTTCTTGGTCACATAACGAAAATGGGAACAATGTTAGTCGAACCTCCTCAGCTGAGATGTTTGGAAACACAAAAGTATTGCAGATTTCAATAAAACTCTGGAGATGGGTGTGCGGATCCTCGCCACGTCTTCCACCAAACTGTCCGGTCATCTGAATTATCTGCAAGATAACCAGCTTCATCTCGAACCTCGATCCATCCAGAGTTGGCCTCATGATTCCTGGTGAGAAATCATAGAGGTTAGACGATGCATAGTTTCGGATGGGTCCATTGCGGTCATTCGCCAGAAGAATGGGGTTCACCATGATATTATTCGCGTTCGTTGCTCTGTCTTTCGGTTGTTCCACCATGTTGGGATTTCTCTCTTGTTGTTGTCGGCGGTTGTTTCTTCGTCTTCTTCGGAAAGTCCTTTCAATCTCTGGGTCGTAGTTGGACTCAGGAACTTGTCCTTCGCTCATACGACGCCCGCTTTTTCCCTTACCAAAGGAGAGGCAGTGCACAGAAGTTGAAAGCTGCAAAGAAAATCAAAAACTTACTGTTAGCACAATACGTACTGCTGTAGTCCCTGCCAAAAACTTGATGCGTTATGAAAGTGATGAAATAATGGTGTATAATGCGATGATGGGTTTTCCTAGTAAAACCCAAGTATAAATGTTACTAGGTTTCCTTGTAAGTTTAGGGTCAAACACAGGGACTACTAAGTTATTATGCGTTGGTAAATTTTGATTCCTTTGCGGTGACAAATACAAATAAGTTTGGTTGGTGTTTTGTTAGTATAAATCCTATGCGGTGGAATTGAGTAAAGAGTTGATGACAGTGAAAGTTACAATGAGTATGCGGGGAATGGGTTGAGAAATAATTTAGCTAACACTTCCTAAGATTGCGTTCAAGTTATGCGATCGTGCTACACACACACAACAGCATGTCATCTCTCAATGCAAATGCCATAGTTCCTAATTCTAGGACGCATGCGATGTATACGATAATGTCGATAGGACTTATGTCTAAGCTTCTATTCTTGTCTATGTGATGATGAATGATACACACATACACAAGGTGACCGCATACTATCATATCCTATTTCTAGGGTGCATTCGATGCATAATAGCAAACAAAACTTATCTCTAAGTCTCTATCTCTTGCTTATGCGGTTCTAATCTGACTCTCTCAAGCCTAGATTCTAATCTGACTCTCTCAAGTCTAAGTTCTTTCTTTAGACTACTCTCTCAAGTATCTCTAAAGGGTGAAGGACGCATACATAAGACAAGATGATTGCATAAAATGAAGATCTCAGGTCATGCTAGCTAAATGCTTCTCAACCCATTCAGAAAATTAGCTACTCATGCGAAATGTGAAGAGATTGAATAGATGCTGAGATGCAAATTCCATTTCATAAATTAAGTTTGAATACAAAACAACAATGGAAAGCAGGGATAAGAAGTCCGGTAGCAATGTCTTGCTTCCCGAGGCTTTTACACTGTCTTTACTCTCAACTGTCCAGAAGAATATCCTTGTTTTCACAAGTGTCGACCCTCTCTCCTTTTTCAGTGCTTTCTAACAATCTCTCGAGGTAACCAAGACTGATCTCTCGATGTCTTCTTCTTTTTGCTCACCTTCGCCTCTAAGTTTATGAACAAATACATACTAATGACTAACTAATTGTATATTCTATTTTCTATGTATATGGCGAACTGTGTGGAATTCAAACTCCTTTAACGATGGTGGCCTTCAGTATTTATAGAGTTCAAGGTGAAGAAGCTTTTCTCTCAAATGATTGCAATGATGGACGGTCATTAATTCTTCTATTTGATGCACCGATTAATGGTCACCGAAAAGTTTAATGTACTTGCTACAGTGTGTCGTTAACGGCTTGTCAACTAAATTCAGATTCGACTGTCGTCAGCTTTTCGTCCCATCATGATTTATTATGCTTTCACCTTGATGCATTCTCTTTATGCAGCCATCTTCGTGAGCGAATTTTCCCAAGCGCATACGATCACCTGACTTTGCGGTCGCAATCTTCCAATGCACTCGGGCGCCGAATTCTTTAGATCGCAATTTGTTTTGCGCCAACGCATTTTCCTACAAAAAATAAATAAATTAGCTGCTTTTATGCGATTGGTGTATGCGATTGCAATATTCTTAACTTGCTTTTGGACACGATTTTGTTTATTTTTACCGTCGCATTCCCACATTGTTTTATGTCTTTGTGTTATAATAACGTGTATTTCTGCCCGTTATCAATACTCTAATTAACTCTCGCATTGTCTCTTCTACAGCCTCGAACTGTCCTACCGATAACTCTATCACCAACTTCGTCCAAAGTTCTTTTCCTGTCAACACTAGACTCTCCACATCCAACAAAACCTTTTGAATCTCCTCCTCTGCAATCACCAAAACCACTTGATAACTTCCCTTTGCCGCCAACACCATCAACACAAACAAAATTGTCACATATTCCTATATATGCTAGTGTTTTTTTTTATATTAGTTTGAAATTTTACAGAAGTGTAAGGTAGAAATACTAACCTCAAACCTTCTCGTAAATATTATGTCCTAAGCAATTGAGTTATCTTCAAATTAACTACTTCTATATTGTTTAGTAAGGAAATAGAAATTATATGTATATTCTTCTTCGTAGGTAAATTTCTTGTATTTTAATTAGTATCAGTAAATCACTACTTAATTTAAATGTTTTAGATATGTTGAGATATTTAAGCCTTAATTTATGTATTATGCATATATTTAGGCTATAATTAGGAAATTTGGTTATCTTCCTTTCTATAATTTCCCTATGTAAATCTCAAGTTAATATATATAGAAATTATTCATTTAAATATTGTTTCCACATGGTATTAGTGCCTAAATCCAAGGGTTTTATACTTCTCAATCTACTTCTTTTGTCAGCTCACTGCCTCCATCGAACGGTCGTTGACAGAGGCAGATCCATCTCTGATCTACATGTTGGGTTTTATGTCCTAAAACTCGTAGTTTGTAAAATGATTTTTCTATAAATCATTAAACTTATTATTGATTTCATAAATTGTATGAAAGTCTAAATCCAATAAACTAAGATCTATGACTATTGCATGAGTACTTGAACTTTATATGGAGACATAAGAGTGGATCAGGTTCAAGTAAATAGTCAAAATATTATATGGTACATGAATAAGGTTGGATACCTTATTCTAGTAACACCATTGGATGGGGCCTACTTTGTAGTTGTTACAAAGAGTTGTAAAGTGCTACATACAATGTTATCCTAATTTGTACATGTTATGACATGAGGAGTGGAGGCGTCCTATGCAATGAGTTTGCATAAGATCGAACCAAGAAATAAGTCACTCTTACTTTATAACATTGTTTATTATATAAGATTGACTATTTCACCTAGATGACCTAGGTAACTCAATCTTAATCCTAAGCTAACTATGAACTCTTGTCTATTGAGGATTATCCTTAGATTTGCATAGGTGAGAGTTGGCTCAACAACGTTAGCTCAATAAAACTCCCATTTCAGGAGTAATACCTAATAGATAGCTAGGGACATAGGGTGCAAGATGGAGTTCATGCCTACCCAATTTAGGGATAGCAGAAAGGTTGTTCTCTCAAGCACTGAATCCAGGTCTTGAACGAGGGGTCCCACCATTTCACTAGGCTAAGAGAGTTTAGTTTAGTGATTGGATCATAAACCAGTTGTTCATTAGAGGATCAGTAGAAACTTGAGGAATAAGAAGTAACTCGGGGGTAAAACAGATATTTGATCCAACCATTATTACAAACAACCTATGAAGGGTTGACTTCCTAATTATGGTTAAATCATGTGGACATAATATATCTACAGTGAGGGGAGTGCAACTATGAGCTTTAGTGGAGACTCGTTAGTTAACGAATGGGGATTAATCTGGTCTAGTGAGTTTAGCCAATTAATCTCGGATCGTCGGAGCCCATGATCTGTAGGTCCGCGAGGTCCCCCTACTAGCTCGTAATGGACTAGCTCTAGAATAGCGTGATAAGTTAATTTAAAATGTTCAAATTAGAATTAAGGAAATTATTAATTATATGAGATGTAATTACGTATTTAATTTGAGAATTAAACGGAATAGGAGAATTTATATTTAAATATTATTTAAATATATAAATATGGATGTGTGTAAACATTAATTTAATATTTGATATTAAATTAATTAAGTTTTATTTAAAACTAATTTATGAAATTAATTTTATTTTTCAGTTTGTAAAATCAAAATGGATTTTGGAAAAATCATGTTTTGATTATATGATTAAATTGGAAAATTGAAAACAAAACACAAAATGGAAAGACCATGTTTTCCATTATCCATCTTTTGCTTGCTCACACAAACGCTATCAACATTGTCTTGTATTACTCAAGCATGAGCTGCGATTCATGCAACTCTCTCCCTTGCATGTTGATCTGCATTATTTTGAAGAGTTTGGAGTGAATTTCGGGTATACAATCAAGAGAGAATTTTAGAAAAAATTCATGCTGAAGAAAGAGTTCTTCAACCAGATTGTTGCTATGAGTAATTCTCCTTCATCCCTTGATTCAAGTTTGTTTTGAGTCCCACAACTCAATCTAAAACACAAAAAGAATAGTGGGGAAGATCTTGAGGTGATCTGCAACAAGATTTGGAGAAGATTGCAGCTGGAGAACAAGCTTTGAAGAAGTTCTACAAGAGGTTTCTGCTTCCTGCCTAGATCTACCGTGTGTTGATTTAGAATTGCGTCTTTAGTTTCTGTCATCCAGTTGCTTCGCAGTTTATCCGCTCACAAACTCAAGTTGTTTCTATCACAGTTTGACGGAGAGTGTTGAGATATTTAGGCCTTAATTTATGTATTATGCATATATTTAGGCTATAATTAGGAAATTTAGTTATCTTCCTTTCTACAAATTTCCTATGTAAAAATCTCAAGTTAATCCATATAGAAATTATTCATTCAAATATTGTTTCCACGATAAATAAGCTATGATATAATTATTGATGAGCATAGATCATTTAATTAATTAATACATTTTATTTACTTGTATAAAAGGACGACACTTTGAGTGTTTGATTAACATCCGTGTCTTACTTATCCAAATCGCTCCAAAATTATAGAGTGATGGTCACCCCAAACAGTTTCTATTAGGGGTATTCATGTGAGTTGTCGAATGTTAAGTTGCTTCTTAGAAAAAGTAAACCATTTATATACACGGTTGAAAGTATCGATGTCGATGAAAATGTCGATGTTTCAATTTTATGAAAATGTCGATGAAAATTTTGACAATTTTTATGAAAATTGATGAAAATTATTATAATTAGTTAATAAAACTTATATTGTGACTTAATTATACTATAATTGATCATTTTTAATCATAATTTTTATAAAGTAAGACAACATTCATATCTATGTTGTATAATATATTTGTGTAAATGTTGATGTGAGGGTATAAATTTAAAAAAGAAATGAAAAATAATTATAAAATAATATCAAATATTGAAAATTAATTACAAAATAAAAGAACGTGAAATATTTGCATATAGTTTATTATAAGAGGAAGTTGAAAAAAAAAAAGAAAAAAGAAAAATCACATCATTAAACTAACATAATATAAGAAGGATAGAAAAATCATAAAATTAAACATAACACAAAATAATAGAAAAGAAAAAAGAAAAAAAAACCCATAGAAGTAGATAGAGCTTGAAAGAAAATGAGAGGAATATTGTAGAACTCAAATCAATTCTAACTTAATGTGAAATGATGTGAATATTCAAAGGAAAATACTTGAATGAAAATATGTACTTCCTTGAAAATAAAATTTTTTATGGTAAAAGAGAAAACTTTCATTGAACTAGATAGCTAATTGCCAAAAAAAAGAAAGAAAAAAAAGTAATAACCTCAAAATTTTGATAGAAATATCGAAATTTCGAGAAATTTATGGAAAATTCTACTAAAATTTTGAGCCTATCGAAATTTTAAACTATGTTTATATATGAAGGGAAATTGTGGTGGAGATAACACTTTTAGGACTACTAATTATAAGTGTATAGCAACATTTTAAAATAATTCCAAATATAGTAATATTTATCAAATGATAGACTTCATCATTGATAACTTCTAAAAGTTGAATAGAAAAATTGTTGTATTTACAAATTCTTTTACATTATACTATCTTTACTAATATTTTGAGTATGATTGTAAATATATTTGTTTATTCTCAAACATAAAGTTTAGATTCTATTAAAAAAAACATAAAATGAAGATTAAGAACTGAAATTCAGTTTATCTTATGAACATTTACACTCAGACACAGGTAAAAGAAATATGTTTGTAAAATTAATAATAATTTGAGTCATTTAGTTTAATTAAAATCTTATAAACATTGTGTAGTGTCAAAGAGGCACCATATTTGAGAATTATTGATCGAATATGGTGCCTCTTTGAGTTCATGATTTTTTAATTGGATCCCAATTTTTTTTTAGACCAAATACTTATTTAGATTTTGTAGACTTTCATTTCATATCAGAATATAAGGTTACATCTAAAAATCAATTGAAATTGAGATGAATAATTGACCATGTATCTTATAAAAATATTATAAGATCCTTCAAATTATTTTTCAATGTGGGATCCCCAATAAATCAACACTAATCTAATATAAACTCATGTAAAAGAATTCAATTGTTTTTTTTCCCAACCAAACTCAAATTGTTAGGGAGATTGTTGTAAATGAAAAAACTGTTGAAAATATTTTGTATGTAGCAAAATATCAATCTATCAGTGATAGGCATTAATAAACATTGATAGATATTTATAGACACCAATAAATGTCTATTAATGTCTTTTACTAATAGACAGTGACATTTTTCTATATTTATAAATATTTTCGTACATTTTATTATAATCGAAAAGAATCGTTATTTTAACATGTTTAACATCCCTATTTAATTAGTACTAAACATGGGATGTGTGTCCATAAGATAGTAGAAAATTATGTCAATTTTGGAAAAGAGAATGAAGTAAATGTAGTGAATTATATGGAAAGAAGATGTATGGAATGGAATGAATATGTGATATGATATATTATGATGTGAAGGGCAAATCAATTAATGTGTGTGTATAGAAGAGAGGATATATTCCATAGTTCGGCAAAGTGTGTAGGGCTAAAATTGGTTAAGAAAGCACTTTCCCTCTTTCCATTGGACAGCAATGTGATTCTATTGTTTCAATTCAAATACAAAACAAACTACTTGTTCTATTGTAAAGTTGCAATGTTTTCAACTACGTCTCCCCGATAGTTCCCACCACTTTTTCTTACGTTTTTCTGCTAAATAACCAATCAACCCATAGACATAAATTGTTGCGGACGAAAAGTGACTAGTAGTTACTAACTACTAGTAAGATGATTCAATAAACTTCTAACTTCGACCCCAAATCTCTCAGATTTTATTCATTTTATTTATGAAAAAAGAAAAGTTAAAAAAAAGAACATAAATCGATCTTAATTCTTTAATTTAAAAGTAGTCGTAGTTGATTCCCAAAGTATTTACAAATATAGCAAAATGCAAAAGAATATACAATTATAACTACCAAGCCCAAAGTTTATCAGTGATAGATCATATTGCTGGTAGAAGTCTATCACTAATATGAGTCTATTAGTGGTAAAATCTATATTAGTGATAGATTTTGTTATATCCACAATTCTTTAAAAATGTTACCATACACTTAATTTTTATTACTACAAGTGCTACCCATTGCAATTACATGATCGAATGGAAATTTTCGTTGAATTTCGGACCAAATAATTTTTAATTCCTACCAAAGAGTGTAGTAGTGGTAGCACGAGTCGAACTCAAGGAATTGAAGAGTTTTCAAATTAAATGATTTATAGCCCGAGGTAATTGAAGAGGGGTTATGAGATTGATTGTTTGCAAGAAAATTGAATGGCATAAAAGAAATGCAACGAAATAAAGGTTAGAGGAAACTATGTGAAGAAAGCCTAGCGTGGGTTATTATGGAATTTTCCCTACCCAATATACTTCATCGAATTCTCATTACTAGATTGAAATATTTGCTTGACCTAACCTAACTAATTGGAAAAAGAAATTAATTGTTCTAATTATCTAATTAGTCCAAATCGAATTGATGAAAAGCATGCAAACTAAATTTCATAAAAATTGCATTAAGGTCTAGGGAAACGTTAAGTGGAATATTTAACAAAAAAATCCGTGATTAAATATGTTGGGGTTGATGCCCTAAATCTTATGGGTCCTATAGTTTGTAATTATATTGTACAAACATTTTATCTATTTAATAAAATATAAGATGTTTTATTCAATATTTAGTAGCATTAACCTATATAACCAATAAACTGTAGCTTAAACATGTATGTAGAGATATACAAGTAGATCTTGTTTAAGTGATAACCTAAATGGTATGTAATAGATGGATAAACCTATGTACCTTATCCTAATGACACTACGAATACAATCTGCTTTGTAAATGTTACAATTGTTGTCAAGTGCTATAAATAATCTGATCCTTTTCATTCATGTAGAGAAATGTGGGGGTGTGATCTATACAAAGGAGTTTGTATAAGACTGTACCAAGAAATGACTAGTCTCGTTATATAATACCGTTAATAATAGAAACTTACATTTCATCAGGATGACCGTAGGTGTCATGACCTGAATCTTGAGTGAGTTGTGAACTCCTGCCTATAAAGGCGATCCTTTGATTTGTATGGGTGAGAATGGTCAGATCGCCGACTCAAAAAGTTTACCATTTTGGGTATTCGTCTTATTGGTGAGCTGGTAACACAGTTACAAAGATGGAATTCACTCCTTCTCTAACGTCTGAGTAAGTAGATAAATTGCTCCCTTAGAGATGATTCTAGGACTTGAAAAATATGGCGGCATACCCTGTCTTGGCCCGAGAGGGGTTTGGGCATAGTTGGACTATGACTTAATGTTTATTAAATGAATCAGTAATACTTAAGAAGTTAGATGTAACTATAGGGAAAAAATTGTAATTTTGTCCCAGCTGTACTTACGAGCAATTTGTGAAGAGTCATCGCACTGTTGACTAGTTATATCCAGTGGACACAGAAATATATTTGTAGTGCAAAGCGTATAGTTGTCGGTCTTTAATGGAGTGGCCGACAGTTAATGGATGTTGAATAATTTAATTAAAAAAGTTTAATTAATTATTCAAGAACCATAGGAGCTTCAATCTATAAGTCCATAAGGTCTCATCTGTAGTTCAACAGGGATTATTAAGAATCAATTTTGGATTAATTTGAATTGTTCAAATTAATTGAGGGAATTTATTATATGTGAACTAAATGATTATAGGAATAGTAGTTATTCTGGAGATAGTATTTAGTCAAGTGTCTTACTTTAGTGAATGAGTATTTAACTGCCCCTCGGTAGCACTTATTCTAATTCACTATAGTATCGTTGCAAAAATAATAAAATTTGGGTACATTATTACTTTTCTAAAATATGATTGGGTTTAAAAGTAATTCACTAATAGGATTTTTTTATATATATTTTCAGAATGACTAGCTCATTAATATAGTTCTTGGCTTTTGATAAACTTACTGAGGATAATTATGCTACATGGAAATCGAATTTGAATATAATATTGGTGATAGACGATTTATGGTTCGTTTTAACAGAGGAGTGTTCTTCTATCCCTAACTCAAACGCGAACCGAAATGTTCAGGAAGCGTATGACAGATGACAAAGGCGAATGAAAAGGCTCGAGCTTATATTCTTGCCAACATATCTGATGTTTTGGCAAAGAAATATGAAAGCGTGCATACCACTAAAGAGATTATAGAATCTCTACGGGGATGTTTGGGATCTTGAGGCATGATTTTATCAAATATGTTTACAACTATTGTATAAAAGAAGGAGCCTCTGTTAGAGAACATGTCTTGGACATGATGGTTCATTTCAATGTGTCAAAAGTAAATGAAGCCGTCATATATGAAAAGAGTAAAGTTGGTTTTATTTATAATCTATTTCGAAGAGTTTCTTGCAGTTTCGCACTAATGCGTTAATGAACAAGATAGAATATTGTTGGGAATGGTGTCCTAAATCTCTTTGTAATCTCGTAGTTTGTAAACATTTGTATAAACATATTGTTATTAATAAAATAAATGTTACCTTATAAGCATATTTCATTCCAATAAACTAAGATCCGAGGTTATTTTATGTAATTTAAACAGGTATGTAGAGACATACAAGTGGATCTTGTTTAAATAATAACCTAAACTGTTTGTAATGGATAGATAAGGCTGGGTACCTTATCCTGGCGACACTACAGATACGACTTGATTTGTAGGTGCTACAAGTGTTGTAATATGCTACAAATGATCTGATCCTAATAATTCACATGGAGACATGCGAGCGGAGGTATCCTATACAAATAGTTTTTATAAGATTAGATCACGAAATGATTAGTCTTTTTATATAACACCATTAATAATAGAGCCTTACATTTCACTAGGATGACCATAGGTGACATGACCTGAATCCTGAGTGAGTTGTGAACTCCTGCTCGTGAAAGTGGTTCTTTGATTTGTATCGGTGAGAATGACCAGATTGCAAACTTAACAAGCCTACCATTCTTGGGATTTGTTTGACTAGGGAGCCGGGAACACAACTACACAAAACGGAATTTACTCCTTTCCCGATGTAGGGGCAAGTAGATAAATTGCTCCCTTAAAAGCTGATTTCGGGTCTTGAACATAGTGGCCACACCCTTTCCTGGCTCGAGAGGGACTTGTTCATAGTGGGATTATGAGTTATTGTTCATTAAGGAATCAGTGATACTTAAGGAGCTAAGAGTAACTACAGGGACAAAATAGTATTTTTTTTCCAACTGTACTTACGAGCAATTTTAGAAGGGTCAACACACTATTGATTGGTTATATCCAATTGACACAAAAATTTATCTATAGTACGAAGAGTGTAGTTGTCGGTATTTAGTGGAGTGACCGGCAATAACGAATGTTGGGTAATTAATTAAAGAGTTTAATTAATTATCCGAGTACCATTGGAGCTTCAATCTACAAGTCCATAAGGTCTCCTCTGTAGCTTAACAGTGATTTAATTGAGATTTAATCTTTGGATTAATTTGAAGTGTTCAAATTAATTGAGGGAATTAATTGTATGTGATATAATTGATTGTAATGTATTTGATACATTATAATTGAGAGGAATTTGAATATGATTCAAATACAAATTATATGATAAGATTCATGTAATTAAATATAAATATGATTTATATTGAGAGGAATTAAATATTTGGATATTACCCAAATATCATTCATATGGATGAGATTCATATAAATGGATTTAATATAAATGTTATTTATATTAAATGCCATGTATAGTTGAGAGAGAATAAAATCTATAGTTTATGTTGTATTTGATGCAATACAAAACTATAGACTATCAAATAGAACATATAGTGTGTATATATAATAAAGTAATTATTAAAAAAAGGGAAGGAGTTATAACTCCCTCCCCCCATTCTATCAAGTTAACTTACATGGGATTCAAGAAGTTGAATGAATCATCTTCCTTAATTCTCTCAGAGAAGAAGTGTTCTCTCTAAGGTGAAACTTGTAGAGAAGAAACGTTCTTCTCTTCCCTCTCTATCTCTTTCCCTCTTCCAAGGATTCAAGCAAAGCCTACAACTGTTGCTTCAATCGTTTTTCCTAAGAGAATACAGAGGGTTCTCGAGTGGTGGTGTCTGTTCTTGAAGAAGGAGATTCACGTGGAAGGTGTTCCGTTTGTGGCTTGTATGAGGGAGTTCATGAAGAAATCGTTATTCAAAGGTAAGGGTTTTTGAAACCCTATGTATTTGCTTTGAAGCATGCTGTAATTTTAAGTAAATGCATATCAGTTGTTGTTTTGCTGTAAGACTTTATATTCAATAAAAATGGAATTTAGGACAATCTTTGCTTCTGCTCAAAAGATCTTTTCTGAAAATTTCCTTCAAATATAACCTAACTACTATTCTCAACAAGCTATAAGTTTTTCAGTCCATTTTAAAAATAAAGGGACAGGAAGCAGAGGTAAATGTTTCTACTGTTGATAAAAAAGGATCATCTTCTAAGATAAAGTCTGACTCCGAATCTTCATCAAAGAATAAAAGTATTCCATTGAAAAAGAGTAACGAGAAAAAGTAGGCTTCTACTGGCCGCAAAGATAGGCACTGGAAGATTGCTTGAAGGAACCTTGCAGAGAAAGCAAAATAAGGAAATTAGTTTCCGATGATTGCTTGAAGGAAAAGAGATAATCCTTTAGGTTATGAACAATGGAGACTATCTCAGAAAATCTAGTGGGAGATCTTGAAGTTGTTGTCAAGAAATAGATCTATGTACTTTTTGTTAATGTAATTTTTTGTAGAGAACAAGTTATATCTAAATATCTTTTTGTAGAGAACATGTAGTGTATATTGAGCAAAAGAAATATTTTTATTGTTCTGCTAAAAAGAAACTTCTATGTTAAAACCAACCAAGAAAAAGGTCATTTCAAATATTTAGATATTTAAAACGACTGAAAACCAATAAGGTAAACGTTTCTTCAAGTACTTATATTTAGCAATTAAAATTTGGTCACATAAGTCTTAATGGGATTAACGACAAGGTTAAAGTGGTCATCTAAATTAGTTAGAAGAAAAGCTTTTGAACTTTATTTATGTCTTATCTTAGAGATATGATGACAAAAAAAAAAAAAAAAAAAAAAAAAAAAAAAAAAAACTTTAAGAGTCAAAGAACCCTTAGAGCTCAAACATTTAGATCTTTATGGTTCGATGAATGTCAAGGCACAAGGAGGGTACACATATTTCATCAGACTTAGTGATGATTATTTAAAAAGTATAATTAGATTTACTTAAATCACAAGTTTAGGACACTTGAAAAATTCAAGGTATATAGAACTTGTTAGGTAAAATGATTGAAATACTTCAATTAGATCGAGGTAGAGAGTACAGAAAGTCTGGGATTGCCAGGACTATTTAATAGAACAAGGAATCCAGTAACAACTCTTTATACCTAATTGCCAAAATTGTTTTAGGGATACACAGTCGTGACTATATATACTCTTTTGAACATCATTTCATTAAAAGTGTTTCTAAAAGTCCATATAAGATATGGAGATGTCATAAAAGTTGTTTATGACATGTGAAGAATGTTTACATATTTCAGAATTTAGGAAAGACTTTCACATTGTGTTAGTATCGAACCCTAAGGTATTGGAATGTCACTAAAAAAGTATGCCTATTTGTATGCTACCCAAAAGCAGTATATTTCTTCGACTAGGTATTTGTATTGACAAATACTACTTGAAGAAATATCATGCACTATTGTATCAAGTTTCCACAAAAGTCATTGATTAAAGTTGATCTTATAGCAAAAGTTGTTAAGACAGATCAAATGAATCTTACTCAAAGAGTTTAAGGCGTCTTGATGTAGTGGGACGAATGTATGACAGCATAGCCATACTTTGAGTTTATTGGAAACTCAAGTCATTAATTCTTGGTGACAACGTCAAGAATCAAGAAGTTGTGGGTATAAGATGCATCCGTTATATTTTGTTTGATTAGATGTCTGTTGTATACTGATATGTTTACAGGGATCCTCTCGGCTAAAGTGTTTAAGGGTCACCTAGTGAGACTAGGACTATAATTTATATAACCAAGGGCATGTGGGAGAAAAACTCATGGGTATGTGATACCTAAGGCAAACCATGGGTAGTGATGCCTTAGTTTATTGTATTTCTCTCTAAAAACTCAAGACTCAACATTATGTATACATATGTATGTTCCCTCTGGAGTTTTAGTCCAAGTGGGAGTTTGTTGGGTTTTATGTCCTAAAACTCTTGGTTTGTAAACAATAAACTTATTATGTTAATCAATTTATGTATCATTAAAGTTTGAATCAATAAAGTAGTTATTGAATATATGAATTCTTCATTTCATTTTATAAAAAAAAATCCAATAAACTTAAGATCCATGACTATTACATGAGTACTTGAACTTTATGTGGAGACATAAGAGTCGATCAAGTTCGAGTAGATATCCAAAATGATCTATAGTATACAAATAAGATTGGGTAAGTTATTCTGGAAACACTAAAGGATGCGACATGCTACAAACGAAGTGATCCTAATTCGTTCATGTGGAGACATGAGGAGTGAGGGCATCTTATGTAAAGAGTTTGCATAAAATCGAACCAAGAAATAAGTCACTCTTACTTTATAACGTTATTTATTATTTAAGACTGGCTATTTCAAAGCAATGACCTAGGTAACTTGTCCTTAATCCTGAGCTAACTATAAGCTCTTGATTATTTGGGATTATCCTTATATTTGCATGAGTGGGGGTTGCCTTAACAGCGCCGACTCAATAAACCTCCCATTTCAGTGGTAAGACCGAGTAGATAGTTGGGGATATGGGATGCAAGATGGAACTCACTCTTACCCGCTTTTAAGGATAGTAGAGAGGTTGTTCCCTGAAGTTCTGACTCGGAGTCTTGAACAAGGGGCCCCAACCTCTCATTGGCTTGAGAAGGACTCGGTTTACTGATTGGATCTCAAACCAATTATTTATTAGAGGATTAGTGGAACTTAAGGAAGAAGAGGTAATCTCGGGGGTAAAACAACTATAGACCCAACCGTTATTACGAACAACCTGTGAAGGGTTAACTTACTAATTACGGTTATATCGAGTGGACACAATATATCTACAGTGAGGGGAATGCAGCTACTGGGCTTTAGTGAAGTGACCAGGTAGTTAAGAAACGGTGGTTAATTAGGTTAAAGAGTTTAGACGGTTAATCTTCGATCGTTGGAGCCCATGATCTATAGGTCCATTAGGTTCCCCTACTAGCTCACAAACAAAATAAATCTTAAAATAGCGTGATGAGTGAATTTGAAATGTACAAATTTAAATTAAAGAAATTAGTAATTATACTCAATATAATTACTCGTTTAATTATTGAATTAAACAAAATTGGAAAACTGATTGATATTTAAATTCACTTTAAATATCAAATTACATGAATAAAGATTCATGGTAGTGGAATTGGTGTTTAATTAATTAAATATTTGATATTAAATTAATATAATTATTTAATTAATTAAATAAATAAATTTAAATTTGAAAATAAAAATTTTGAATTTTGTGAAAAGTCAAAATCAGAAAATCAATTTTGTTTAATTTAATTTTTGAAAATTACATTAAAATTGAATTTTAAAGAAAATACAAATAATTGATTTATCTTTTAAAAATAAAGAATTGATTTATTAAATTCATTTGTAATTTGATTAAAAATAGAATTTAATTGAAAAATTGAAAAACTCACTAAAATTGGGATTTTTTCACGTTAAGCACCTTACTCACTAATCCATTTAAATTCACTCAAATTTTTGAAGTAGGAGCTATTGTGTGGTTATGTAATTGGATTTCATGGATTTCCTACTTAAAACACACAAAAAAATTGAGCACTAATTATATTTGCGGTTTCATTCAGGAAACTAGTTCCTGGAAGCAGCTATTAGAAAACGAAATGACTTTGAAGATGAGAACAGGTGAAGTCATTTCAGCAGAAGTAATGGGAGACATCAAGTTATGTTTTAGAGATTCTTACATTTTACTGGAAAATGTATATTTTGTACCTCAAATGAAAAGGAACGTAATCTTTGTATCTTGTTTACTGAAACATATGTATAAAGTTACTTTTGATGTAAATGAAGTGTTCATTAGCTCAAAAGGTATTCAAATGTGTACAACTAAAACCAACTGAGGCAAAAGCCATTTTAAATATAGAGATGTTTAAAACAATAGATACTCAAAATAAGAAAAGAAAGATTTCTCCTAACGCCTATCTTTGGAACTTAAGACTTGGTCATATAAATCTCAAAAGAATTGAGAGATTGGTAAAGAATGGTCATCTAAATCAGTTAGAAGACAGATCTTTACCTCCATGTGAATCATGTCTTGAGGAAAAAATGACTAAAAGATCTTTCCAGAAAACAGTATTAGACCCTACGAACCTCTAGAACTTATACATTCATACCTTTGTAGTCTGATGAATGTTAAAGCTTTGGGAGGATCTGAATATTACATTAGTTTTATTGATGATTATTCCAGGTATGGCTATATTTACCTAATACATCATAAGTCTAGGACTCTTGAAAAGTGCAAAGAGCATAAGACTGAGGTTGAGAACCTATTAGGTAAAAGGATTAAAACACTTCGATCAGATCGGGGTGGTGGGTATATGGATTTACAATTCCATAACTATTTAGTAGAACATGGAATGTAATCCCAACTCACAGCACCTGGTATACCAAAATTGAATGGTATAGCAGAAAGAAGAAATCGAACCTTGTTAGACATGATTTGTTCAATTATGAGTAATGCCCAGTTACCTCAGTCCTTTTGGGGGTATGTAGTACAAGCTGTTGTACATATACTGAACATGGTTCCCATAAAATGTGTTTCAAAAACACCATATGAGTTATGGAGAGGATGTAAAGGTAGTTTACGTTACTTTAGAATTTGGGGATGCCCGACACACGTGTTGGTACAAAACCCTAAGAAATTGGAACGATGTTAAAAAATATGCTTATTTACAGAATACCCTAAAGAAACAAAAGTTGGTCTATTTTATGATCATTCAGAAGATAAAGTATTTGTATTGACAAATGCTGCATTCTTAGAGGAAGATCACATAAGAAATCATCAACCTCGCAGTAAACTAGATGAGATGTCCAAAGAATGTATAGATAAATCAACAAAAGTTGTTGATCAAGCTGGTCCTTCAACAAAAGTTGTTGATCCATCACATCCTTCTCATGGGTTAAGAATACCTCGACATAGTGGAAGGGTTGTTCAACAGCCTGACTGCTATATGGGTTTAACATAAACTCAAGTTATCATACCTGATAATGACTTAGACTCATGGAAAAATGTTTTACCTAAAGAGAGGGGATAGACTATGAAGAAACCTTCTCTCATGTTTTTAAGATTAAATCTATTAGAATACTTTTATCCATTGTCGCTTCTATGTTTATGAAATCTAGCAAATGGATGTCATGACAACCTTTTTGAATGGTCATCTTGATGAAAGTATTTATATGTCTCAACCAGAAAGGTTTATTGAATAGGGTCAGGAGCAAAAAGTTTGCTAGCTTAATAAATCCATTTATGGATTAAAACAAGCATCTTGATCCTGGAATATAAGATTTGACACTACGACCAAATCTTATGGCTTCAAATAGAATATTAACGAAATTTACAAGAAAATCGTCAATAAGACTGTAGCTTTCTTGGTATTTTATGTTGATGATATCCTGCGATAAGACTGTAGCTTTCTTGGTATTTTATGTTGATGATATCCTGCTCATTAGGAATGAGATAGGATTCCTTGCTGACGTAAAGAGATGGCAAGCATCACAACTTTAAATGAAAGATATAAGAGATGCACAATATGTTTTTGGAATCCAAATTATTCAGAATCATAAGAATAGAATGCTATCTCAAGCATCTTATATTAAAAAAAATGTTGTCAAGATATAACATGCAAAATTTCAAACAGGGTATGCAAACTTTTAGACACGAAATTCATTTATCTAAGGAACAGTGTCCTAAGACACCTTAAGAAGTTGAGGAAATGAAAAGAATTCCTTATGGATTAGTAGTCGAGACCTTGATGTACGTATGTTATGTACACGTCCCAACATATGCTTTACAGTTGGAATCGTCAGCAGGTTTCAATCCAACCCTAAACATAGCCATTTGACTGTTGTTAAGATCATCCTCAAGTATCTACGGAGAACGGGGAACTATATGCTTATGTATGGTCCTAAGGATTTGATCCTTACGGGATACATTGATTCTGATTTTCAGACTAATGTAGATTTTATGAAACCTACTTCAAGATCAATATTCACTCTAAACGGAGGAGCAATAATATGAAGAAGCATCAAACAAATTTGTATTGTTGATTCCATGATAGAAGTTGAATATGTAGCTACATATGAAGTAGCTAAAGAAGCGATATGGCTCAGAAATTTTTTGACAGATTTAGAACTGGTTCCAAATATGCATCTGTCGATTATCCTTTATTTTGATAACAGTAGAATAGTTACCAACTCAAAGGAATCTAGGAGCCATAAGCGCGGAAAACACATCAAGCGAAAGTACCATCTCATAAGGGAGATAGTACATAGAGGATACGTGATAGTCATGCAAAATAGCCTCCGAGGATAATCTTGCTGATCCATTTACAAAGGCCCTCCTAACTAAAGTGTTCGAGCGTCACTTGGTAGGACTAGGACTACAAGCTTAATAAATCTAGGGCAAGAAGGAGAATGTCAAGGGAATATAGATGCCCTAGTTTATTGTATTTTCTCTTTTTCTTAATATTCTCCCAGAGTCTCGTTGTTCATAATTATACACATTGTTTATGAATAAAATAATTTTTATTTCATTCTGGCATTTACTCATATCCAATAAACAAAGCTCCATGGTTATTGTATGTAAGCTTAAGCATGTATATGAGATATACAAGTAGATCATGCCTTAAGTGATAACCTAAATAGGTTTGTAGTATAAGGATTAAGGTGGGACACCTCATCCTGGGGACACTACGAATATGACCCGCTTTGTATTGGCTTGCAAGTATTGTAAGCTACTATAGATGGTAGATCCTGACCATTCATGTGGAGACATGCGAGCAGGGATGTCCTATACATAGAGTTTGTATAAGACCGGACCACGAGATGACTAGACTTTGTATATAACACCATTGATACTGGAGACTTACAACTCACCTAAATGACCATAGGTGACATGACCTCAATCTTGAGTCCTCAAAGGCTTGTTAATTCTTCCCTTGATCATGTAGTAAAGCATGTTGTGATTTCTGTTTAATGCATAACCTTATGTTTCCGCTTGTGATTGTAATTGTAATGTTCATGTACGATTGAAATTTGGAAAAATCCTTCTACTGCTCATGGAAATCCTCATGTCCGATTTCCTTCAGTATATTTGTATATATCTGTAACCCACTTGGGTTTTAGTCCAAGTGGGAGATTGTTGGGAATGTCCTAAAACTTGCATTTCCTAATATATGAAACATATTCTATTTTTCAATAAAAGTATTATTGAAATTTGATTCTATTATAAAATCCAATAAACGAACCCATAGCATAGTATGAACACTTTAACTTTATATAGAGACATAAAAGAGGGTCAAGTTATAGTATATAGCCTAAAAGGTCTATAAGTATATGGATAAGATTGGGTACCTCATCTCGCAAACACTATGGATGCGGCCTACTTTGTATACTGATACAAACGATGTGATCCCAAAATCGTTCATGTGGAGACATGTGAGTGGAGACATCCTATGCAAAAGACATTTGCATAAGACCGGACCACGAAATAGTCACTTTTGTTTATAATGATCGTTTACTGTTAAAACTGACTATGTCAATTTGATGACCTAAGGTAACTCGATCTTAGTTCTGAGCTAACTATGAACTCATATTTATTCAGGATTATCCTTTGGTCTATATAGGTGAAAATGGTTCAACAACACTGCTCAATAAGCTTCCCATTTTGGGGATAAAACTGGATAGATAGTTGGGGCCATAATTTTGTAAGATGAAATTCATGCCTACCTATTTTAGGGTTAGCAAATAGGTTGTTCCCTTAAGTACCGATTCCTGATCTTGAACAAAAGTGCCCCGCCCTCTCCTGGTCGAGAAGGATATGGTTTATTAGTTGGACTATAAACCAATTATTCAATAGAGGATTAGTGGAGACTTAAGAAGCAAGATGTATTTATAGGGGTAAAACAGTAATTTTACCCTAGTTGTAAATACGAACGAAACAGTAATTTTACCCTAGTTGTAAATACGAACGACCTATAAAGGATTGATTTACTAATTATGGTTAAATCAACTAGACAGAAATATATCTGTAGTGAGGAGAGTGCAACTACTAAACTATAGTGGTATGTCTCGGTAGTTAACGTATATTGATTAATTCGGTTTAAAGAGTTTAGCCAATTAATCTCAAATCGTTGGAGCTCTTGATCTGTAGGTTCATAAGGTCCCTATACTAGTTCATAAAAGATTAAACCTTGGATTAGAAGATTGAGTGAATTTGTAGTGTTCAAACTTTTATTTAGGGTTTGAATTTGAAATGTTCAATTTCAATTTAGGGTTTGGATGATTATATTTTATATAATTAACATTTAATTTTAAATATAATTTAAGTGTTCAAAATATTTAATATTGATTTAAATATTGATTACATGAATAAGATTTATGTTTGGATTAGGTTTTTTATTAATTTAATACTGGATATTAAGTGATTATTTAATTAACTAAATTTATTTAACTAATTAAATTTAATTATATTCAATTTTTAAAGAAATTCATTTTTTAGAAATTGGATTTAAATTATGTTTATTTAGATTGAAATTAAATATAACTAAAATTTATGAAATTTCAATTTAATTGTGAAAGTGGAATTATCCAAATTTCACTCTTCTTAGTGGATTTCTCCACATTTTAACACAGCCACTTACTAAGTGCTAATTGAAATGTCAATCAGTTTAATTAGTTAATGCTTGTATGTTTAAACGTAATAAAAGCTTTAAAATCTGAGTTTGAAGCTTCATGCAATGCTATTCGATAGAATTTCAGCAATTTTTTTTTTTTTTTTTTTTTTTTTTGCTCTCAAGTTTTCTCAAACTCATTTGAATCCCTCTCAATTCAAAGTTCCACCACTCAAATCCAAGGCTGAAAATAGTAAAGAAGATACTCTTGTTGGTCTACTGATGAAATTGAAGGTCAATTTCGTGGATATAGCAAGGAGCAAGTGGAATTCTTCAAAGGTAATAAACTAAAACCCTTGTATCTAAAAGACATATTTTTCAGCCTACTTTTGACTCAAATTAAGTGTAATTAGAGTGTTTAATGATTATTTTAGTTTCCGTTCTTATACATGTTTATCTAATAGTTCCCATCTCCTCAATCAAATGAATCCCAGAAATGGTAGGCTTATTGAGCTGGTGATTTGGCCACTCTCACCCATATAATTAAAAAGACTGTCTTCATAGACAGGAGTTCACAACTCACTTATGATTCGGGTCATGTCACCTATGGTCATCCTGGTGAAATGTAAGTCTCTATTATTAATGGCATTATATAATAAAACTATTCATTTTGTGGTCCAGACTTATACAAACCCATTTGTATAGAACACCCCCACTCATAAGTCTCTACATGAATGATCAGGATCAGATCATTTATAGCACTTTACAACAATTGTAACATCAACAAAGTGGGTTGTATTTGTAGTGTCACTAGGATAAGGTATCCAGCCTTATCCATCTACAATAAACCATTTTAGTTATCACTTAAACATGATCCACCTGTATGTCTCTACATACATGTTTAAGCTACAAAAGATAACATTGGATGTTAGTTTATTAGTTTTGTGGGTTAATGCTACTAAATGTCGAATAAAATATCACATATTTTATTAAATAGATCGTTTGTATATTAAAATTACAAACTACATAACCGACGACATTTAGGGCATCAACCTTACAATATAGGCTTCTCACAACATCTATTTTACTGATGAAGTCATCAAACCTCTTAATACCAACATCTAGGTGACTACTTAAGCCTATATAAAAATCTTTTCAACTTGCAAATAAGATCTATTTTCCCTTGATTTTTAATGCCTTTAGGTTGTTCCACGTAAAGTTATTCTTCTAGATTTCCACGAAGAAAAGCTGTAGTGACATCCATTTGTTCTAACTCAAGGTCTTCACATGCCATAACAGTTAGGAGAGTTCTCATTGAGGTGTGTTTGACCACTAAAGAAAAGATTTTTGTGTAATCAACTCCCTCTTTTTGTTTAAAGTCGTCAACAATTAGACTGGCTTTATAATTCATTTCTTTATTGTTTTCTCTTGAGAACTTCTCCTTATAAACCCACTAAAAAAGAATGATTCATTTGTTCTGTGGTCTATTAGTTAACTACCATGTCCCATTCTTGTGCAATGAATCAATATAACTTTTCATAGCTGATAGCCATTTATCTTTCTCATCATTGTTCAAGGCTTCTTCAAAGCTGTTAGGTTCTTCATTGTCATAGATTGACTGGATATGCAGTCAGCTCTCGCAAATCTAGAGGGAAGTCTGGTAGTTTTTCTTTCTCTGTCTCTTGAAAGAAAATAGTCATCTATGATTTAAATTTGTCTTTTTTGTTTGTTTTTAGAGGTGCTAGGGGCATTTGTAGATTGTGTTTGATCACTTCCAATCATAAAATTTCTAGGGTTTGAGTGGATTTCAATATGAGAGATGATAGAGGGTTCATACCGATTCTTTAAAAGTGGTTGCTTCATTATTTCAGTGTCCATATAGGACTCGTCTTCCTTAAAGGTCACATCTCCACTAATTAAGCTTCTATTTGAACTTAAGTCCCATAACTTGTAGCCATTTACTCCTTCAGGATATCCTATGAACATAAATTTTGGAGCTCTTAGTTCCACCTTACTTAGCTTAGTATGCACATAGTCATTACACCCAAAGGTTTTTAGGTTTGATAGATCAGGGGGTAAGGGGTGTTCCTCTCCACTTCTATTTAAGGATTTTCATATCAATAGAAACACTAGGGATTAATTGTATATGTTGCTGTAACTAGTGCTTTTGCCCAAAATTCCTAAAGGATTTTAGCTTCAGATAGCATAAATCTAACCCTTTCCATTAAAGTTCTATTCATCCCTTCTACAACTTTATTTTTTTTAGGGGTGTAGGCTATTGTTCTGTGTCTAGTTATTCCACACTTATCATAAAGAGAGTTAAAGTTATTCCCTAGAAACTCAGGGCCATTATGTTAAGATTGGTGTCCTAATTCTCCCGGAGTCTCGTTGTTTTGTAAAGACACACATTGTTTGATGAATAAAATAAATGTTATTTCATTCTGGCATTTATTCATATCCAATAAACAAAGCTCCTTGGTTATCTTATGTGTACTCAAGCATGTATATGTGATATACAAGTAGATCATGACTTAAGTGATAATCTAAATAGTTCTGCAGTATAAGGATTAAGGTGGGATATCTGATCTTGGTGACACTACGGATACGACCCGCTTTGTAGAGGTTTGCAAGTGTTGGAAACTACTACAAATGGTAGATCCTGACCATTCATGTGGAGACGTGCGAGTGAGGGTATCCTATACAAGGAGTTGTATAAGACCTAGACCACGAGATGATTAGACTTCATATATAACACTGTTGATACTAGAGACTTACATCTCACCTAAACGACCATCGTGACATGACCTCAGTCTTGAGTATTTTGGGAACTCCTGCCTTTGAGGGCAGTCTTTTGATTAATATGGGTGAGAGTGGCCAGATTGCCAACTCAACATGCCTACCTTTTTGGGATCTTGTCTGATCTGGGAGCTGGGAACTCAATCCACAAGAAGAAATTCACTCCTTTCCCGAAGCATGAATAAGTAGAGAGATTTCTCCCTTAAGGGCTGATTCCGGGGCTTGAACATAGTGGTCACAACTTCTCTTTGGAAGAGAGGACTCAGTCATAGTAGGACTATGACTTATGTTCATAAGAGGGATAAGTGGTACTTAAAGAGTTAGATGTAACTACAGAGGCATAATGGTTATTGGCCGAGTTGTACTTACGAGCGATCTATCATACTTCTGATTGGTTAAGATGGACACATAATATATCTGTGGTAAGGAGAGTTCAGTTGTCGGTCTTTAGTGGAGTGTCAGGCAGTTAACGAATGGTGGATCCCGTGACTAAAGAGTTTAGTCAGTTATTCACGTACCGTTGGAGCTTCGAGCTACAGGTCCATAAGATCCCCTTGGTAGCTCAATGGATTCAGTTGAGGATCAGTTCTTGGTGTTGATTTGAAATATTCAAATTGACAAGAGGTATTTTGATTATATATGATATAATCGTTATGGTGTATGAGATACATCTAGTGGAGGATTAATGTAAATGAGATTTACATTAAGTACCATGGAATAGAAAAGAACTATGGTTTATATGTTTCATGAGATGAAATATTAAAACTATAGGTTATAAATATAGTATGATAAGTTGGTTATCATTTATATTTTTAATAATATTAATTATTGGATAATTAAATATTTTCCTCTAATAATCAATTGAATGGGAGGTTATTGGCGGTTCATGGTAACCGTGAGATAAAAGGAAAATTGTTTTGCTAATTTTAGTAAGTTTTTGGCAAAAATATTGTGAGAATTCTCTCTCGGAAAAAGAATTTCATGAAAGTTGTCAAGTAAACATGGATTTACTAAGTGACAGCTTGACTAAAGTAAACGATCATGTAGTGTTTTGTAAGCAATAGACACGGAACTAAGCGATGAGCTAAATGATCGCTTAGCTTTTGCTAGACGATCGATTAGCTTTTGCTAAACAATTGGACATCGACCTATACGATACATTCAGCCTTCTCCCACTTGCTCAATCATTTACATGATTGTTGGTTCCTCATTCTTCTGCCTCAAACCAAGTCCACATAAGCCCACCCTCTAGATTCTCACACTAAGAATACCAAGGTAGCCTTCTTGGTGGTGTCATACTCAACTAAACGTCGTCGAGGTTTCGTAGAGGCTGTTCGTGCTATTGGGGTGTTCGTGACCGAGGCGATCACTGAGGACGAGTGCGTGGTCTTTGTGCTGTGTAGCGGCCGAGTTGTTCAAGCATTCGAGGTTGCTGTGTTCGAGCGTTCGTGAGCGAGGAGTGTGGAGATGAGACTACAAATGTTCGTAGCATTTCTCCTTGTTCATTTATAGTTTCATGCTTTAATTTCTGTATTGATTGTATAACCATTTGTTTCGTTTTATGACTGTAATTGTAATGTTCATACATGATTGTAATTTTGCAATGATCTTTTCCGCTACTCATGGAAATCCTCGTGATTGATTTTCTTCATATTATTAGTTCAGAAAATTTAACTCTTCTTTCTTTTTTAGTCTCAACATTAGTCTTCCAAATTTTAAAACATTCAAAAGTTTTATCTTTAGATTTAAGCAAATATATCCACTGGTCGGTGGAATTTGTTGCCTAATTTTGAACCAAATAATTTAATGGTTCCTACCTAATTTTGCAGTAGTAGTAGCACTCAAGGAATCGAAACGTTTCGAAATTAAATGGTTTACAATTCTAAGTAATCAAAAGGGGAAAGTGTTATGAGATTGATTGATTACAATAAAATTTAAATAGCATAAAAGTAAACAGAATAAAGTGATATTTGGGATAAATATGTGAAGAGGATCTACGGGTTACTACAAAAATTTCTCTATTCAATATACTCAATAGTCAATTTATCATTACCGAGATTAAATATTTGCTTACACCTAACTGAACTAATTGGAAAAGCCAATTAATCGTCCTAATCAACTAAATAGTCCAAATTGAATTGATGAAAAACATGCAAGTTCAAGTTTGTCCCAATTGCATTAAGGTCTAGGGCAATGTTAAGTTGAATATTTAATTTTCAAGCATCCAATTAAATATTCATTTGATTCAATCCTAGGTTGGTTAGAACAATACTTATTGCATTCATTCGCAAGCTACCCTAATCTATAGCTTCTAAGCGATCAATCTAAGGTTAAATTCACGTGTCTAATGTTAATCTAAAAAAATAACCATAAAATCCACAAGCATTCGATAATATGATCATAATATAATATAAATTAGAATTAAATCTAGCAAGCTCAATCAAACTCAATTCGTAAACTCACAAGTACATGGAAATAGAGATAAATCCTAAAAATCAAGCAAGAATGAGATACCTTAGCCCATAATCAACATATACGACATCATTCAATTTGATTACAGAACAAAGATGGAAAGAACTCTAAAATCTAATGTCATAGATGGATAGAGAACAAAAAACGAAGGAAAAAAAATGGTCATTTGCCTAAAACGGCCACCTAGATCAAAAGAGATGACCTAAAACTAAAGTGAAGTTTTTATAGCCGCGCGATGGTGTCAAGGCTCTATAGGACAACGTCGCGGTGCTGAACCATTTTTTAGCATTTTGTGAAGAGCTTCGTGCATTATCCCTGTAAGGCACCACGGTGTTCTCGCCTAGGGGCACTTCTGCCATTTTCTCTCCCATTTGAAGCCTCAGATGCCCTTTTTAGCTCATAATTACTCTAAATTAACCCCGAATGGCCTGTAACAATTACGATGCTTGTATTACCCTAGGTCCTACAAATATATGGAGGGATGAAAATCCTAAGGCATAGCGGAAACCAAAACAAATAACCATTTCATTTTTTGAAACTGGCATTTAAAAACAAATGTTTTTTGCATTGGAATAAAAAGTAATATCGATTAAACATGCAATTCCCATAAAGACTTATTATATAGGGGAAGAAACCCTGCCTTTCAAACCTTTTGACAATTCTCTAGAATTTCTCTGTTGAATTAGGATTGGGCAACTTTTTGACAATTCTCTAGAATTTCTCTGTTGAATTGGGATTAGGAACCACTACTTGGATACCTTCCTATTCTTGCATGGAATTGAGGCTATGGAAAATTGCGGGATTCCTTCTTTTGGGATTTGGGAATATCATAGAACGATTTTTCTATCTTTTCTAGGGAAGAAGAAAAAAATAATACATAAAGACCTTGAGAGTCATCTCCTCCCTTTGCAAAACAAAACCCATTTGTTAGAGAGAGAGGGATGGTGAGATATGGAGAGAAAAACGTGGGATTGATCCCATATTTTCTTGCAACTTCCTTAAAATGGGGAGTTAATTGTTTAAATTAAATTAATTAAATGATATTTAATTTAATGATCATTTCAATCATATTTAAATTATTTCCTCTCACATAACCTATAGTTTAAATGTGCATCTAATTTAAATTAATTTTAACCTATACTTTTAATGCGCATCCAATACACATTATTTCCCTTTTGAATTAAATAATTAATTAATTCCTCAATTAATTAATCATCCAATTAAATATCACATATTTAATTTAATTTCCCTTTTGAATCATATTCAAAAACATTTCTCTCATTTAACCTATAGTTTTAATGCACATCCAATACACATTATTTTTTACTATAGTTTTTAATATGAATCTTATTCATATCAAATTAATATTTGAACTCCTTTTAAATATTTCGTTATCTCATTTATTAATTTTGAATCATATCCAAAATCAATAATAAAGTCCAAAATTAAACTTTATATTAAAATGTATCAACATATATTAAAAAATTCCCAATTCTAAATTTGAATATTTCAAATTCAATTTAAACAAATTACCTCAGTATCCTTTACAAGCTAGGAAGGGGACCTAATGGAACTGCATATGTGAAGCTCCAACGATGTGAGATTATTTGGCTTAACTCATAAACCACATTAATCAATATTTGTTAATTGTGGGTACACTCCACTAAAGACCCACATTTGCTCTCTTCTTACTACAAATGTATTTCTGTGTCCACGAGTATAGACCAATAAAAACAAGTTAGTCCTTCACGAGTGTTCGTAATCCCACTTGGGTCAAATTACCATTTTACCTGTTGGTTACCTCTACTGAAGGAACCTTAACGATAGGATCCTTGAGCGGAAGCAGGATTGTCCAAAAATTTCCAATTTTACAGATTGAAATTTTACAAAAAGCATAAAATTATACATTTACATAAAGAAACAGTAGCATGCTTAAAGAAAAGGAAAAGAAAAAAGTTTAGAAGGACTTACCCTTCAAGATCTTAACATTTCATGTTAAAACCCCTTCAGTATTTAAAAAAAAAAAAAAAAAAAAAGCACGTAGAAATTGTAAGGCCAAATGGTCATAACAAATAGGAAACCTTAGTATTCTCAAGTGAGAATCCAAGAGGTGTGGGTGTTGGGGATGATGCCCTAAACTCTCATGTCCCGTAGTTTGTAAACACAGTTTTGAACAAACGCTTGTGATGTATAATATATGATATTTTCTTCACTTATTGTCTATAAACATTGAATGTTTTATTTGCTTTACCACAAACCAATAAACTAAAATCCTTGGTTGTCGTCTATAACTTAACAATGTATATGGAGACATACAAGTGGATCATGTCTTAAATGATAACCAAAATGGTCTGTAGTATATGGATATAGGAGGGAAACCTTATCTGTTATATATTGCATAACTTATCTGTTAGATTGTAAATGTGGTATTCTGTCACAATAAGTTTGGAATGGTCTACTTCTGCTCAGCGGTACTCTTGTGTAAGAGTTCCTTCATTGGTATCTTGTGAAATTTGATGAGTAGGAAGGGAAGGATTTTTTAGAAGAAGTTAGGAGTAGGGAGTTTTCTCTAGGATGTCTCTTTCACAGAACTCTTCTGTGAGAGTTTTTATACGAAGAAGAAGACTACCCCAAAACTACCCATCCCACTCATGTAAAAATGGAGAGTTTTTATAGGAAGTGAACATGATAACTAACTTATCATATAATATATACTAATATATATGTTATATCAAATATAACATATAAGCTATAGTTTTAATATTGTATCATATATAATATAACCTATAGTTTCTTTTCTCTCACTAATGGCATTGAATAGTAATCACATTTACATTAAATTTAATTATATGAATTCAAATAATATTTGAATCATATTCAAATTTTTATTTCCACTCATAAATACTTAATATTATAATGTATCAAATACATTATAGAAATTATATCACATATAATTAAAATTTAATTAATTCCCTCAATTAATTTGAACAATTCAAACTAATCCAAAAATTGATTCTCATTTAATCCCATTGATCTACCAAGTGGACCTCATGGACCTGTAGCTTGAAGGTCCAACGGTACATGAATAATTAATTAAACTCTCTAATTAAATTATTTAGCATCTGTTAATTGTCGGGCACTCCACTAAAGATCGACAGTGGCACTCTTCGCATTACAGATATATTTCTGTATTCATTGGATATAACCAATCAACAGTACGATGACCCTTCACAAATTACTCATAAATACAGCTGGGCAAAAGTTACCGTTTTGCCCTTGTAGTTACATCTAACACCTTAAGTACCACTGATCTCTCTAATGAATAATAAATCATAGTTCAACTATGATGAAACCCCTCTCGGGCCAGGAGAGGGTGGGCCCCACATTGTTCAAGCCCCGGAATCAGCCTTCAAGGGAGAAATTTCTCTACTTACCCCGACATTGGGGAATGAGTGAATTCCATCTTGTGTAGCTGTGTTCCCAACTCTCCAATCAGACGAATCCCCAAAATGGTATGCTGGTTGAGTTGGCAATCTGGCCACTCTCACTCATACAAATCAAAGGATTGCCTTTATAAATAGAAGTTCATAACTCATTTAGGATTCAGGTCACGTTACCTATGGTCATCCTAGTGAAATGTAAGTCTCTATTATGAACATTGTTATATAATGAGACTAAACATTTCATGGTCCGATCCTATACAAACTCTTTCGTATATAATATCCCCACTCACATGTCCCCACATGAATGATGAGTATAAGATTATTTGTAGCACTTTACAACAATTATAACACCCACAAAGCGGGTCATACTCGTAGTGTCACATGGATAAGGCATCCAACCTTATTCATCTACTATAGACCATTTAGGTCATCACTTAAACATGATCCACCCGTATGTCTTTACATATATGTTTATGTTACAAGATTTCCCTGAATGTTAGTTTATTAGTTTGTTGTTAATGAAACTAATTTTGACATAAAATATCAAATATCTTTTTACATAAATAAACAGTTTTTACATTATAAATACAAACTATAGGACCTTATGAGATTTAAGGCATCAACCCTAACATCTACATCCTTAAGTACCAGTGCTCCTCTAATGAACAACTTGTTTATGATCCAACCATTAAATAAACGCCCCTCTCGTGCCAGTGAGAGGGTAGGACCCTTTGTTAAATTTCCGGATACACCACTTAAGGGAACACTCATCTACTTACCCTAAAGTCGAGAAAGAGTAAAATCCATCTTGTATGATTATGTTCCCAGCTACCCACTCTGTCTTATACCCAAAATGGTAGGCATATTGATTTGGCGAACTAGCCACTCTCACCCATACAAATCAAAAGACAATCCCTCGTGAACAAGAGATCATGATATACTCAGGAGTAAGACTAAGATGCCTTGGTCATCCTATTGAAATAGAAACCTAACTAGTCAATGGAGTTACATCTAGTGGTTACTATTTCGTGATCCGGTCTTGTGCAAACTCATTGCACATGATACCCCCACTCGCATGTCTCCTACAGGAACACATTGGATCACTATGTTTTCACAAATACAAAGTGGGTCATATCCATAGTGTTACCAGGATAAGGTACCCAACCGTATACCTATACTATAGACCTTTTAGGTTGTATCTTGAACATTAATCCCTATATGTCTCTACATATAGTTCAAGACTCATAAGATAGGCTATGATGTTAGTTTATTGGATTTTAGGGTTAATAAGAAAAAATTAAATAAAACATCAATAACACTTATTGATAAAAACATTTAACTATTTATTAGTGACAGTTATTTAACTACATTCACTATGTACGAGTTTTAAGGCATAAAACCCAACAAACTCCCATATGAACTAAAACTCTAGTTTGTGTGATATACATTACCTGGAACAATGGGGATGTTACAAATACAAAGTAAAATACAATTAACTGGGGTATCTCATACCCATTACACATCTCCCACTTGCCCTGGATTACACAATATACTTATCTCGTAGACCTAGATTCTCTAGATGACTCTCAAACAATTTAGTTGATAGAGTCTTCACAAATGGATCAGCAATGTTGTGCTCCAAAGTGATCTTTGTGACGATCACATCTTCTCGTTGCACAATCTCTTGTATCAAGTGATACTTCCTCTCAATGTGCTTTCCTCGTTTGTGGCTACGAGGTTCTTTAGAGTTGGCATCTCCCAAATATTTCATTTGAAATTGGGCTGCTAGCAACTTTTTAACATCAGTAAAATATCCTACATCATTCTCAATGAGTAGGATATCCTCCAGATAAAGTACTAAGAAAGCTACTTTATCGTTGATGATTTTCTTGAACACACAAGACTCATCAACGTTTTGGTCAAAACCAAAAGTTTTTATTGCATATTCAAGATTTGGTTGCCTGTTTCAACCCATAAATGGATCGATTCAGTTTATAAGCTTTTTGCTCCTGACCTTTGGCTGTGAACCCCTCGGTTTGAGACATAAAGATATTCTCTTCAAGATTGCCATTCAAAAAGGTTGTGTTGACGTCCATTTGCCATATATCATAGTCATAATATATGGCTATGGATAAGAGAATTCTTATAGACTTAAGCATAACGAAAGGGGAAAAAGTTTCCTCATAGTCAACTTCTTCCTTTGGGTACAACCCTTTGCTATGAGTCTAGCTTTGAAGGTCTGTACCTTCCCAACTATATCTCTCTTTCCCTTTTAAATCCATTTATACCCTATGAGTTTAACACCTTCAAGTGGATTTATGATTCAATTCATGGTCCATGGCTTTGACCCGTTGCTCCTTGTCTACGTCAATGAATCCTCAACACCATCATTTGGTATGACGACCCGAGTTTCAGTTAAACCCAAGTAATGGTAAGGTTATGCTACAACCCTCCCACAGCATCAAGGCACTCTCAGCGATTAAGAAGAACAAGACTGACTTGAAGTTCTAGTCCCTTTATTAACTCTTGATGAAGGATCAACATCATCATCAACAACTCTTGTTGATTCTTCAGTAAATTCATTTAATACTAACTTGCTTCATGGTTTATGATATCTCATGTGGTCTTCTTCCAATAATGTAGTGTCTGCCATTATAAACACTTTATTTTCTTGTGGATTGAAAAGTAGACCACCTTTTTGTCCTCAGGGTAACCAACAAATTGGCGTAATCTTGACCATGGTTCCAATTTCTTAGGATTTGTCACTAGCACGATGTGTTAGAAAATCCCAGATCCTAAAATAGCATAAAATAGGTTTACACCCCTCCATAACTAGTTTCGATGGAACGTTGTTTGAGATATGAACTGCAGTCTCTACTGCATATCCCCAAAACGAGCTAGGCAATTGAGCATAGCTCATCATATAACAAACCATGTCTAATAAGTTTCTATTCTCTTTTCTGATACACCATTTTGTTGAGGTGTACCAGGTGCTGAGAGTTGAGATTGGATTCCATGTTCTATCATATAGTATTGGAATCTTAAATTCATATACTCTCCACCTCGATCAGATCGAAGTGTTTTAATAGTCTTACTGAACAGATTTTCAACTTCTGCCTTGTTCCTTGAACTTTTCAAGGGCTTCAAACTTATGTTCCATTAGGTATAAGTAACCATACCTCGAATAATCATCCATAAAAGATATGAAGTGTTTGTACCCTCATCGAGCTTTACATTCATTGGACCACAAAGATTCGAATGTAAGAGCTCTAAGGGCTCTTTGGCTCTATAACCTTTTCCACCAAAAGGTCTTTTAGTCATTTTACCCTCAAGGCAAAATGAATAATCTTTGGACGTAATGAATCATCTTCTAACTCACATAGAAGTCCATTCTTTGCCAATCACCCGATCCTTTTGAAATTAATGTGACCTAATATTAAGTGCCAAAGATAAGTATGATTGTTACTTGGAGGAATTCTTTGCCTTTTAGTTTGAGTATTGATAACCTGTAGAAATACAAGTTATTTATACTATTTTATTTAGATATTGTGGCCAAAAGAAAGGAAAGTTGCGTCAATTGTATGAAATAGCTAAGAAATGCGAGAATTATAAATTGTCGACAATACACCCACTAACACCATTGCGATGGTAGAAAAGAATATTTCAAGTCTGTTTTGCAGGAAATCAAGTCACCACATGCGTTCGAGGTTCAAGATAAAAAGAACAACGCATCTATGTCGCATTGCGCCCGTCAATCAATAATGAATAGACGATCAACGCAATTATGGCGCATGCCACAATCGATCAAGAGCTTTGCGATCAATGCAATTTCAACCACATGCGGTAATAAAAAATAACACTGCATGCGGGCAAACAATCGAAGATGTAAAGAGCAACGCAAATGCAGAGGATTCTAACGCCTGTACAGCTGACCATTGTGCATTTTTGACGGGATTGATTGCGTAATAGAAGGAATATTCACTTCACCCTTTCAAGAGCTGCCATAACAATAAAGTGGGGACCACAAGTCAGAGAGTCAAAGTTAAGCCTATAAATAGCTTTGGCAATTCCACTGAAAGAAGATGCTTGAATACAAAGAAAAGTGTATATACTGATCTAAGAGAGACTGGTTGAGCGACTAATCAGAGAAGATCTGAGAAGAATTAAGTGACAAGGCCGAGAGGTGAGTATCCGGGCAAGAATCCTTCTGATCCCCGCCGTTGAAGCTCTGTATGAAGGTCACTTCTCCTAGAGGAGCAAGCCTGAGAGATAAGCTCTTCTCTTCATTCATTCCACACGCCGGCAAGCAAAACCACCGTCCAGATCTGTGTCAAGACGTTGAAACTCTTCTGTATTTGTTTCTATCTCTTTATCATCACTTATATTCATCTTCTTAGTCTATCATTCACATTATGTATCAGACGCTTAATCGTAGTATTAAATGTTATGATCATTTCTATTATCATCTCTTTGTCTATTTCCGTTCCTCCTTGTTTCACTTTCTCCATGAAGTTTTTTTAATCCCCTAGTAATTAGTAAGAATTAGGCAAGTAAATTAATATGTGCTAAGGAAATAATTATGTTTAGCTAAAGCATGCTAGACGACATCTTCACCTGTGAGAGCAGAAGTGAAGATGCCATTCCGCCTATCGAGAGAGGGTTAGAAGAATGCGTAAACTAAAGCGAGAAGAACTTCCAGAGATGGAAGCAACGTTGTGTTCATTACATTCATCCCTGTTTCACCATAGAGATGTGAGAATGCGGCCAATAACCGAGAGGTGTACGCCAAGGGAAAACGGAACCTTAGTTACATCTTTAACGCAATTAATAAACTTGCGATGTTTTTATTAGTTATCCTTTCTATTTCTGATTCATCCATAAAGACTTGCCATCGCATATCACGATCCTTTGTATAAACTTCACAGTCAGTCTCAAACTCAACAGCATGTATATCATGTATCTTGTATCTTGCATGACATTAGCTTAGGTTTATTTTCATCGCAATTTATTTTATTAACGCAACTTTAGTTTATCTGCACAATTTTACTTTACCGCAATTTACTTTCCTGTACACACACATTCTTTATTAATTGTAAAAATCGGTCGCATGTATTACAAATGTAACACATTAACGACAACAATCACTGTGTTCGACCTCAGATTACTCTAAGAAACTTGCGTTGGAATTATACTTGGTTTCAGCGCAAGGAAACTTGTGACAACACATTACTCCATAGCATACTACAAGCATATAGTTAACAATGCATATATCTAGAAGTAGTATCACATAAAGTGTATATAAGCATAACACAGCATCAACACTCCATCTCCATCTTTCCAAGTCATCAAGTTTATGGCAACATGAGCTTGTATGATTCACATTCATCATTGTCCATGTCCATATATGCTTAAGGATACAAAATTTACCGTTACAAGTTTATGGCGCCGTTGTTGGGGATTGGTAACGGAGTTGAGTACTTTATTGCTAATTTGTAGGACAAATCTCTTTGTACTGGCTGTTTATTGTGGAAAGCAGTCGACGGTTTATGAGTACTAGAGCAATCCAAAAATTCTAAGCTGACCCAGAGATGAGCTGTATTGTTTGTGCAGGAACACATTAGAACCAAATTAAGCGCTGGAATTTCAAGACCTACGGTTGCGGAGAATGCAACGTTTGAGCAATATGTAACACAATCTCCATACCTGTTATGACTTCTGAAGGAATTAGAGTACATCTCTTCCTGTACACATTGCGGGATGATGCAAGGAGATGAGCAATGTCCTTGATGACATTGTGCAAGCAGGATTAACCGCTTGCGGGGGATGCTATTGCGGTAACTATGAAAAACTTCTTTCAATCAGTATCCCTATATCTATGTTTAATGCTCTCCTTACAGCTTTCATTTACAGCTTCCTAAATTGCTTTATTTACTGCTTATTAGGATTAGCTTTTAACGCTTTATGTATTTATCTTCAATTTAATTCATTTGTGTATTTCTATGTCATGTTTAATTTCTTTAATTTGTATGCATTAGTAGCACTGTTCTTAAAACTTCTGTGAATGACGGAATAAAATGATAAACATCACAAAGTCCTCTTGACTTGCGTTATTAAAAAGGGAAAATAAAAATATTTGTATGCAACGCGATGATGGGCGCATTTCATGATAACAGATACACTTTGCATCTATTATACCCAAAGGCATTGCGTTGAAGGGTGTGTTGCGCTCGTATGTATTGTTAGCCCGTCCTTAGTGAAAACGCACTTGTTGAGGTAGTGTTGCACTGGTAGAAGTACCGTGCGCCCGTCCTCTAGAAATGCGTTGAGTTAAGGGGTGTGTTGCGATGATACATGCGTTATTGCCGGTCCTTAGCAAAAATGTATTTGCGTTAATGGAAGCGTGGTGTTAATTTTAATCATGTACTCATCTGAATAAAAAAACAAAAGATAATTTCTGATTTTTTTATGTATAGAAGTTGATTACTTGATTCTTTGTACATGCTAAAATTTTGTATTGCGTTCTTTGTATACTTGGTGAATCTTTAATACAACTGAGTAACGATTCTTTCAAATATGCAATATCCTATTCTTCATCATCTTTTGTCAATATTGCGATATTCGTGATCTTTAATTTTTGCATTATTCATTGTGCTGCCATGATGAGTTATATACATACACTTAGTAACATTTCCCACACTTTGTATTTTCTGACTAACACCCAGTTAATTTGTAGCTATAGTAATGCTTTACATTTTATCCTTCAAAATTCTGCTCAAACCTTCTTTTCGAAATTTTTTCTTGTCCAAACAACGCAATGAGGACCTTGCGCACCTCTAAATTTGGGGGTGAGGAAGGTCTGAGCTGATGAGACCAAGTGATGCAGTCATTAAGAAAAAATGCACTCATTATTTTCAATATATATATATATATATATTTCATATAAACTCCAATGTCAGCGCAAGGAAAACCTAAAAAACATTCCCAACCTGATAAGAGTTAAGTTGTGAAATGAGCCTGCTCGTAGTTGGATGTTCGCATGATACCCGTGGGAGCAAGCCAAAACGAAGGTGGGTTTCCAAGAACAACGCAATATGAAAAAGAAAAGAAAAAAAAAGATGAGAAGAGGAAAAATAAAAGAATACAAGAGACAACTCCTCTGAAATTCAAGAGTTAAAGTTGAGATTGACACATCACCGTAGTTGGATGTTCGCATGACACCCGTGGGAACAAGCCAAAACGAAGAGTGTAACCATGATCAGCAGTCTCTAAATGAATGACGTAAATTTGACCACCGCATCTAGACGCATCAAGTTGTTTTCACAAGAAGAGGTAAACATTCTTTTTAAAACTAGAAAGGAATTTTTTAGCAGGAACTTGTAGTATAGAAGAATTAAGTAAGGCTTTGCTAGGAATTTTCAAGGATAAAAAGAAATTGCGATGTTAAGTGATGTGCCTAGGTGGAGAATTCGAAGCAACCAATTGACGCAAAATTTAGGATAGGAATTGAACATTATTGCCTTAGTAGAAGATATTCTTGAGGATAAGCATATATCTAAATTGGGGGGTGTGATAACTTGTAGAAATACAAGTTATTTATACTATTCTATTTAGATATTGCGGCCAAAAGAAAGGAAAGTTCCGTCAACTGTATGAAAATTAGCTAAGAAATGCGAGAGTTATAAATTGTCGACAATACACCCACTGATACCATTGCGATGGTAGAAAAGAATATTTCAAGTCTGTTTTGCAGAAAATTAAGTCACCGCATGTGTTCAAGGTTCAAGATAAAACGAACAACGCATCTACGTTGCATTGTGCCCGTCAATCAATAATGAATAGACGATCAACGCAATGACAGCGCATGCGACAATCGATCAAGAGCTTTGCGATCAACGCAATTTCAACCGCATGCGGTAATAAAAAATAACACTGCATGCGGGCAAACGATCGAAGATGTAAAGAGCAACGCAAATGCAGAGGATTCTAATGCGTGTACAGCTGACCGTTGTGCATTTCTGACGGGATTGATTGCGTAACAGAATGAATATTCACTTCACCATTTCAAGAGCTGCCATAACAATAAAGTGGGGACCACAAGTCAGAGAGTCAAAGCTGAGCCTATAAATAGCTCCGGCAATTCCACTGAAAGCAGATGCTTAAATACAGAGAAAAATGTATATACTGATCTGAGAGAAAGACTGGTTGAGCGACTAATCAGAGAAGATCTGAGAAGAATTAAAAGAAAAAGTCGAGAGGTGAGTCTTTCGGCAAGAATCCTTCTGATCCCCGTCATTGAAGCTGTGTACGAAGGCCACTTCTATTAGAGGAGCAAGCCTGAGAGGGAAGCTCTTCTCTTCATTCATTCCACATGTCGGTAAGCAAAACTACCATCCAGATCTGTGTCAAGACGTTGACACTCTTCTGTATTTGTTTCTATCTCTTTATCATCACTTGTATTCATCTTTTTAGTCTATCATTCAGACTATGTATCAGAAGCTTAATCGTAGTATTAAATGTTATGATCATTTCCATTATCATCTCTTTGTCTATTTGCGTTCCTCCATGTTTCACTTTCTCCATGAAGTTTTCTTAATCCCCTGGTAATTAGTAAGAATTAGGCAAGTAAATTAATCTATGCTAAGAAAATAATTATGTTTAGCTAAAACATGCTAGACGACATCTTCACCTGTGAGAGCATAAGTGAAGATGCCATTCCGCCTATCGAGAGAGGGTTGGGAGAATGTGTAAACTAAAGCAAGAAGAACTTCCAGAGATGGAAGCAACCTTACGTTCATTACGTTCATCCCTATTTCACCATAGAGATGTGGGAACGTGGCCGATCACCGAGAGGTGTACGCCAAAGAAAAACGGAACCTTAGTTACATCTTTAACACAATTAATTTACTTGCGATGTTTTTACTAGTTATCCTTTCTATTTCTGATTCATCCACAAAGACTTGCCATTGCATATCACGATCCTTTGTATAAACTTAACAGTCATTCTCGAACTCAACATCAATTATATCATGTATCTTGTATCTTGTATATTGCATGACATTAGCTTAGGTTTATTTTCATCGCAATTTATTTTATTAATGCAACTTTAGTTTATCTGCACAATTTTACTTTACTGCAATTTACTTTCCTGTACACACACATTCATTATTAATTGTAAAAATTGGTCGCATGTATCACAAATGTAACACATTAACGACAACAATCCCTGTGTTCGACCTCGGATTACTCTGAGAAACATGTGTTGGAATTATACTTGGTTTCAGTGCAAGGAAACTTGTGACAACACATTACTCCATAGCATACTACAAGCATATAGTTAACAACACATATATCTAGAAGTAGTATCGCATAAAGTGTATATAAGCATAACACAGCATTGACACTCCATCTCCATCTTTCCAAGTCATCAAGTTTATGGCAACATGAGCTTGTATGATTCACATTCATCATTGTCCATGTCCATATATGCTTAAGGATACAAATTTTACCGTTACAAGTATTAGTAGTCTTAAACATCTCATGATTCGAAAGTGCTTTTGTTTCAGTTGGTCTTAACACATACAAGTTGTTTACAAATTTAGCCAAACAAATATGTAACCCATTTTTTGAAATGAATGCTTCATTACTAGTAAAAAATACTAAATACATGTGTTCGATTAAGCAGGAAATAGATACTAAATTCCTTTTCATTTTAGGAACAATATACATATTTTCTAAGAAAAGAAATCTATTTCCAAAAAACAACTTTGTAGCACCCATTGCACGAGCTGAAATGGTGTCTCCAATTCCAACCTTGAGTGTCATTTCACCCTCAACAAGCTGGTGGATGAAACTAGTTCCTTGTAAAGAAGAATAAACATGATCAGTGGCTCTTGAATCAAGTATCCAAGCATTGTGGTGATTTTCCACTAAACATTTTTCCAAAACAAGTAAATCACATTTACTTTCCTTTTCATTCTTCTTTTCATCAAGGTACTCCGGGCAGTTCTGCTTCCAATGACCTTCATATTGCAGTGGAAGCACTTACCCTTTTCGACTGCCTTGTCCTTTCCCTTACTCTTCCCAGCAGAGGGACCCTTCCACTCTCATCCTTTCTTCTCCTAGACCTTCTTAAGACCAGAAGATTAGAGTATAGACTTAGTTTTTGAGGATGGACCCTTATGAAACATTTTGGAATGGGCAACATTTGCCTCTCCTTCTACCGGTCCCTTACCTTTCATAAGAGACTGGTAGGTCTACAACTCATTTAGGAGAGTCACTATGGTTTACCGGATTTTATTCATAACTGCATTGCTGTAGAATTGAAGAAAGATCTTCGGAAGAGATTCTAGAATAACAGACACCTGACTTTTCTCGTCAATGACTGCCGCATTCATTTCAGCCATGTTGAACTAAACTATTAGGTCGAGAACATGTTCTCTAACTGACTGGCCTTCCTTCATACATATATTATAAACGTATTTGAGGGCCTCATGCCGAATTTGAATAGACAGTTGCCCAAACATACCTTGGAGGGACTCCATGATCTCACGATCAGTGAGCATGGCCTCATGCTTCTTGTTGAGTACATCAGATAGACTCGCCAAGATATAGACTCGGGCCTTTTTGTTGGCCTTTGTGCAATGGTCATATGCATCCCCTAACACTTAGCGGTGCATTTTGAGCAGGGATCTAAGGACACACCTCAGTTAAGACAAATCGTAAATCATTGATAACAATAATCGTATTCAATTTTGATTTTGACGTCACGTAATTTTCGCTGGTTAATTTCTCATTTTTAATTAAAGAGATAATTGAGGAAGACATGCTGAAAAACAAACAAATAAACGACCGTTTTAGTTATCTTTGCCTTCACCCATCACACAAAACATCCAATCAGTTTAGCCAAACCAGGCAATCATAGAACCCTAAATATTCTATTGATTTGATTTTGCAATGATACTTTAGAGGTTTAGGACAACAACCACCGAAGGGTGATCCGTTATCCCTCCCTTAAATTAAGACTATCTCAGCTAATTACTAATTTTAGAATAACTTTTATTCCTATAGCTCTTTATTACCGTTAATTTGGTTAATGTTTCATTAACTTGTTTAATTAATCTTATAAGTTTGACCCTTTCATTTTCAAATTTCAGAGGTACGCTTGAACAGGCTACCGTTAGGAAAGACAACAGTTGAAAATTAACCTAAGAAATCCTATCCATTTATGGAATATGCTTTTTTCCAAAACCTATGATCAGGACCTCTGAAGGGATGGTCGCTCTAAGACGAGACGTAGGCGAATCATAAGAATCTCATAGTACAACCTAATGAAGGAGACCGTAAGATACGTTGACACATGACCTTCTCCTATTTACTTTAAACATTTCCCTTATTCACCTTGATATTGACCAATGCAAACACTTTCCCAAGGTAGGCTGCATCCAGGGCAACACGAAGCCGAGCATGGATCTCATGGTGTGAACTCTTAGGGATGTGCGATAACTTGTAGAAATACAAGTTATTGTATATCTTTCATTTAAAATAATAAGGCAAAGGCATGAAATTTAGATAATTTCAACCAATAAATCTATATAAAAATGAAACATGTGATCACATACTTTTAAGGCATAAAATATTTAAATTTCGGACTAATTTCACTACTTTTATGCAGAATATCCTTCAACAGTGTGATGAACGTGCGATCGCACGTTGCATACCCACTGATGCGATCAAGCAAGAATTTCTAGAGAAGAAAAGAAAAGATGATCGCATAAGCTACAAGCGTTGAGGCATGACATGACATGGGTGGTGGGTGTCACATCACAAGTTGCATTGGTGGCTGACATGAAAACTTTGTTAAAGATTCAATGAACCCCTGACACGTTGCAGACGGTAAGATAGGGTATGGAATTTAATGTGTCCCATCAACGCAATCATGAATTAGAGAAAAGAAGTGCTCGGGAATGTTTATAAACACCCATGCAAATTCCATGCAGAATATACATTGTGGGAGACGAGAAGAATACCTTGAGAAGGGATTCTGCTAGAAATCCCTACCAATTTTTCATAGAAATTCCTTAGTGAGAGCTTAAGGTTCTAGGGAGAGAAGTGGATATATTGTTCAATTGTCTAAGTGAAGCAACTGTACAACGAGCTGGAGGAAGCAAGATATTGTGAACCACGACTTGACTCTCAAAACCTTTCTCTTTGTTTTGTGTATTTATATTGTATTTCTTGTATTGACAAATTCAGATTTGTTGTATGAATACATGTTTGTTATATATCTTGTCTATGTTTTCATCAACAATATGCATAGCTAAATCGCCTCATGGGTTGAGAAGAATGCAACTAACGCGACTAAATAACTGAAGGAGTCATGCGATCAACTTGTTTTATGCATGCTTATATTTGTTCCTTGAATCAATTGAGAAATTGTTCTAAGTAAAGTTAATCTGAGTTTCAAAGAATTTAGATTAGGATCTCATAAAACAAGAGAAAATGTTCCTTAGAAATAAGTATATTCTTTGCATATTACAACTATCGCATGCATCTTAGAGATAAGATAATGTGACAAAGAACACTGAGAAGAGCTGGTCATAACATTTTCAGGATTTAACATCCCGAGATGTAGGAAGTTTTAAGTTAGTTATCGCAAATTATTGAGTTTTAGTTTCCCTAATCTTTGGAATTTGGAATCAAATTGTTATAGTTGAAGAAGTTTTATTGGTTAATGTGGATTCTTTGAGTAGAGTTTAAATTAATTGGAATAGATAATTGAATTATTTGGATAATAAATTTTGAGTTTTTGTGAAATTTGAAAGGGAAAAGGGGAAATTGTGGTTTTAAAATTTTGGGGAAATTGTGGTTTTAAAATTTTACCCCTTTAATTTTCGAATTTGGATCCAAAATTTAAGTAAACAATTAGGAGAAGATAATCGTTTTATTTGGAAGTTAATAAATCAAGTATCTAATAAGATTTATAAATTTGGATTTAAGTTAAATTGGAAAGTTGGAATTTAATTTTGGGATTTAGGACTTTTGGAAAGTAGTGATTTAAAGTTGGTGAATTTATTTTGAGGTTTATTTAATTTATTGGATAAGAGGTGAAAGATTTGAGTTTGAAATTTTTACGTCGCTTTGGCACTCTACATGCCATTATAAGCGATGAAGGTATACATTTTATCAATCATATCATTAGCAAGATTCTAGTCAAATATAATGTGCACCATAAAATAGCAACAACACACCACCCCCAGACCAATGGTCAGATAGAGGTATCAAATAGGGAAATCAAGACAGTATTGGAGAAAGTGGTTAATCTGACAAGAAAAGACTGAGCTCAAAGACTCGATGATGTGTTATAGGCGTATTGCACCGCATATAAAACTCCCATAGGAATGTCCTCGATGATGATGTGTTATGGGCATCTTTGGAAAAGCATGCCATTTACCATTGGAACTTGAACACATAGCATTTTTTTAGCTACAAAAAAGTTCAATTTTGACTTGAAGGTTGTGGGAGAAGCGAGGAGGCTGCAGTTATTGGAATATGATGAGTGGAGACTGCAAGCATATGAGAATGCCAAAATCTACAAGGAGCAAACAAAGCGTTGGCACGATCAACGCATTCGTAAGAAAAATTTTGAAATTGGCCAAAAAGTTCTCTTGTTTAATTTTAGATTGCGTCTTTTTCCAAGAAAGTTGAGATCACATTGGTCAGGACCATTCATCATCAAGGAATTTTATCCCGATGGAGCGGTGGAATTAGTCAGTGAGGACGGAGCCAACGCTTTCAAAGTTAATGGACAACACATCAGGCCTTACTATGGAGGGGATCTTGATCGCAAAAAGACCTCCATAAACCTAGGAAAGCCCGAATGATGTGATAGAAGGAAGTCCCTGCACAATAAAGAAATATCCTTCAAGGGACATATCGTATCCTTTTTTGGTATCCTTTATTTTCATTTCTTTTTCTTTTTAATTATCCTTTATTCTTATTGTTTAATTATAGCTACCCTCTTTGTTTACTACCTATATTTTAGAAAGAGGGAAATTAGGGTTTTTTAATGTGATGAGTGATGCGATGAGACTTGGAGATGCAAGAGAATTATATCCCAACATATCTCTAAGAACCCAACGCAAGTGAGGGAATGATACATCATCCTACCATAGGACGGTGAAAAGATGTGCTGCTAGACATTCTATCAGTTCACTATTAATCTGCGCAACGTTATCATTGCCTTGAATCACGAGGCAACTATTTATTTCTTCTTCAGCCTTGACCTATTTAAACCCCCCTCCCTCTTCGTACACCCTTCTTCTTTATGCGAACCTAAAACCTTACACCCTCTGCATTCCAAAAGCTTCCCCGTGAACTTAAATATCCCTTCGGCCCTCTCTCCGATCATACCCACTTCATCCACGATCCAAATGGAAAGCCAAAATACCCTTTATTCTGCCCAATCAACCACCCCCACTTTCTTCTACGAAGTGGTGTCCCTTTTCGTTTCCTTCAACACAATCTCATTCTCGATCGTTGTCGAACCAACTTATGTGCTACCACCCACAATGGCATCACCTTCACTATTCAACCCCATACTCATCCCATCATCCACAGTAGCATCCCAGGCCTCATCGCCCCATAATCACCTTCAACCATCACCTCCACCATAAGCGAGGCAAGGCATAAGGATGAGTGAGAAGTCTATGGAGAAATTCCCAACAATCTAAACCCTCTCGAGTCCTTAGACGAAGGTGTGGTCAATAAGCCAGGCGGTCAGAAAGTTGAGGTTGAGTCATTGTCGCTTGAGTCAGTAAACATCGTAGTGTTAGTAATGGAAGAGCCCCTTGAGATAAGAAGTAGAAAAGAAAGAAGGAAAAAAAGCGATAGGCTAGGCACTTCGGCCTCTGTTGCGGAGGCGTTGGTGAAGGAGTTCCAAAGAAAGGTCAAAAGAGTAAGGGAAGGCCTTGGTGGAATTAAGAAGATGGCAAAATGTCTAATCGCGGCAACAAAACTCCATCACGAGATTCATTATGAGAAGCTTGATCGAATGAATGTTCCATCGTAGCCTGAAAAATCAATGGATAGTGCAGAATGTGCTACGATGGAATTTGGAAAGGAACTTCAAGATGAAAGTGATGAAGAGAAGATAATTAGAAAGGAGAAGGTTCAACGCGTTAAACGCGATTCACATAAAGCAAAGGCAGGAAAGGTGGATGCGAAGAAAAAGGATACGAAAAAATAAAATAAGGAAGAAAAGAAGAAAGGAGTAGTAGGTGGTGTCCCTAGTAAAGAAAAAGAACAAAGGAAAATGGTGGAAAGAAACGAGGAAAAGGCAAAATGACCATAGTATAGGAGGAAAGAGCACCGAAGAAGTGGCCACCAATCCTAATCAAGATGGAATTCTTTCCAGAAAGCTCGCCTCTACCATCATTCATCAACGAAACAGTCAACGTGTTGAGGTGGAAGGATTTCTTCATATAGGATAAAACAATCAAGCCATCTATAGTGACTGCTTTTTACAAGGAGAAACCGCATTTGGGCGATATAGAGCTGACATTGAGAATGCAATGATTGGATTCGACATCAGAAAAATTAATCATCTGTACAACTTAGAAGACAACCCTAACACCGAGGGCAACAGAATAATTGAAAACCCAATGTCTGATGAGTAGAAAGAAGCGATGAAGGTAGTGGCGCTACCTGGGACGAAGTAGACCATCTCACCTAAAAGGGTAACGTTGTCACCACATAACTTAACACCAAAAGCGAACATGTAGTTGTACTTCATCAAGAGGAAGCTGCTCCCCACAATGTATGACCACTCAGTTTCCAGAGAATAGGTCATGGCAATCTTTTGCATCATGCGACTAATCCCCATCAATGTTGGTTGCGTGATCGCATACCAGATTTGGGCTTCATTTTCTAAACCAAGGGAGCAACTCTTCTTCCCTCCACTTATTATCGATCTATGCGTGGCTCAGGGATGGTTTGTAGAAGAGGAAGATGTGGCGGTGAAGAGCACATTGACAAAGAACTCTCTTCGCCACCTAATGACGTTGCTTGCACAAGATGTCCAACCTAAGCAATAGGCAAAGCGGCAGCCATAGACTTAGACTACCCTAAAGACCTCCCACGCAAGAAACGAAAATTAACTATCGCCCTAGAAGTTAAAGAATAAATGATCCCCTCTCCTCAATTAGAAAATTCTCCACTTCAGCAAAACCATGAATCTATTAAGGTTGGCGTTGACCTCAACCTTTGCCCTCAAACACTTGAAACACCAGCGCTAGCAGCTCCTGAGAATGAACCCCTTCCTATCCTTCCCCTCGTATCCAAACTTCCAAGCCCATCACTACCCTCCAAAATCCCTCCATACTTCACTTCTGACGACCCAAGCCTTCCATTGCCTAGGATTGAGCAGGCGTTGGATCTGGCATTGGCAAGGAAAGTGAGCTTCAGCTTGAAGACGTGCAACAAGAGCAAGCAAATGACTCTGAAGGGATTTACTCTGTGGCCAAATGGTTCAAATTTCTCCATGAAGATCTCCATGAACCTATTTTAAGAGGTCTCGATGACTTGACGCGACACCAACAATCGCTCTAAACGCAGATGAATGAGTTGGTGCGTTAGCAAAGCGAATTGAAAGAATTTGTTTAAAACCAACAAAACACAATGTACGACTTCATACGATGAATGATGCAAAGGCAACATGAGTAGTTCCATTATGTGGTTGAGTTATTTCAGAACGTCATTGCTTGCCTAGCGGTGCTGCCACCATTTCCCTCGCATCTTTGAGATCCATTGCATTTTCCCAATGAGAATCCACCGTGGGATCACAACAGTGATGCGGGAGAAACTTGAATTCAGAGCGGTGTCCTTCCTTATCTCCTTTTTGTTTTAAGCTTGATGTTCTTTCTTTCTTTCTTTCTTTTCTTTTTTTTTTCTTTTGTATCAGTTCGTCGCATTATGAAATATAGATTTATTGAAAATTTTGTCTATCTTTTGTGCCTTTCTTTTCTGTTTATATCATGTGCATACTTTTGATCACTTACTTTTTTTTTTTTTGTTGCCTTGTTTACCATTGGTGGCCTCAATGATGAAATTATGCCTTAACACTAACGCCTAGACCGATATTAGTATTAAGTTTTAAGATTATTTTTCCTTTAAAGTTACTTCTAGGATTTAACAAGCATGCAAGCTTTTCAACAAACGTCTTTTGCAGTAACTTTCTAATACCATTCAAAATTTAGGGGTAGAAAAGGTTTGAAAACTTGAACGATTTTCAAAAATATTTAATCTCCTTGTGTACTTTAATATAAAAAGAGAGAGAGAGAGAGAGCTGTTGAGATAGGAACTTGCTCATAGTTGGATGCCTGCATGACACCCGTGGTGGTAGGCCCAAACGAAGGCAAGAATCGTGATCAACGCAAAGAATAAGTGATTGCAACTCCACTGCCTCAAAAAGACGGCACGAGTTTAGACTAAAAAAAGCGATTGGATCGTAGTTGGATGTGAAGGACATTGAAAGTGAGATTTCCATGAGCAGTGGAAGAAAGATTATTCCAAATTTCAATCATAAATGAACAATACATTTACAGTCGACTTCAAACAAGCAGTTATACAATTCATACAGAAATTACAGCATGGAAAAATCAAATGAACAAGAGAGAAACTCTACGAACATTTGAAGCCTCGTCTCCACGCTCCGTTGCGCAACCGTTCGAACAACAGCGACCACGAACACTCGATCTACACGATCACAACACAGCAACAAACACAGCACGAACACTTCGCGCTCGTCCTCAACGATTGCCTTAGCCACAACTCTTCCGCAACACGAACGGCCTGCACAGCACCACGAATGGCCTCCAGAAAACCTTGACGGTGTCAAGGTGAGTCTGACACCACCAACAAGGCTACCTTGGTATTTTTGGTGTGAGATTCCAGAGGGTGGGCTCTGTTTGGACTTGATATGAGGCAAAGGAGGAAACATCGATCGTGTACACGACTGGGCAAGTGGGAGATGGTGGAGACCTATCGTATAGGATGATGCCTAATCGTTTAGATAAAGTTATGTGATCGTTTAACTCATCGTTTAGCTCGGTCTGTCGCCTACAGACTCTATATGATCGTTTACTTTAGGCAAACGATCGTCTACCAAAACTATGCGATCGTTTCGTGAATACTGCACAATCGTTTAACTCACCACTACACGATCGTTTAGCTTGCCTAGCCGTCGTTTAGTAAATTTGTATTTACTTGACAACCTCATGAGTTTCATTTGCACGGAGAAAAAACTTAAATAATTTTCAATCGTTTGTAAAACCTTTTTTTTTTAAATAGGAAAACCACTTTTCTTTTAAACTCACCGTTACCATGAATCCAATAACCACTCACTCACTTGGTTATTTAAAGAAAAATAATTAATTATCTAATAATTAATATTATTATAAATATAAATGATAACCAACTTATCATACTATATTTATAACCTATAGTTTTAATATTTCATCTCGTGAAACATATAAACCATAGTTCTTTTTCTATTCCATGGTATTTAATGTAAATCTCATTTACATCAATCCTCCACTAGATGTATCTCATACATCAAACCAATTATATCATATATAATCAAAATATCTCTTGTCAATTTGAACATTTCAAATCAACACCAAGAACTGATCCTTAACTTAATCCATTGAGCTACCAAGGGGACCTCATCGACCTATAGCTCGATGCTCCAACGGTATGTGAATAACTGACTAAGCTCATTAGTCATGAGATCCACCATCCGTTAACTGCCAGGCACTCCACTAAAGACCGACAGGTGAACTCTCCTTACACAGATATATTATGTGTCCATCTTAACCAATCAGTAGTGCGACAACCCTTCACAGATCGCTCGTAAGTACAGCTGGGCCAATGTTATGCTTCTGTAGTTACATCTATCTCCTTAAGTACCACTTATCCCTCTAATGAATATATGTCATATTCCTACTATGACTGAGTCTTCTCTTCCAAAGAGAAGCTGTGGCCACTATGTTCAAGCCCCAGAATCAGTCCTTAAGGGAGCAATCTCTCTACTTATCCTTGCTTTGGGAAAAAATTTAATTCCATCTCGTGGATTGAGTTCCCAGCTCCAAGATCAGATAAGTCCTCAAAAAGGTAGGTATGTTGAGTTGGCAATCTGGCCACTCTCACCCATACTAATCAAAGGACCGCCCTTAAAGGCAGGAGTCCCAAAACACTCATGATTGAGGTCGTGTCACCTATGGTCGTTTAGGTGAGATATAAGTCTCTAGTATCAATGGTGTTATATATAGAGTCTAGTCATCTCGTGGTCTAGGTCTTATACAAACTCTTTGTATAGGACACCCCCGCTCCATGTCTCCACATGAATGGTCAGGATCTACCATCTGTAGTAGTTTGCAATACTTGCAAACTTCTACAAAACGGGTCGTATCCATAGTATCACAAGGATCAGGTATCCCACTTAATCCTTATACTACAGACCTATTCAGGTTATCACTGAAGGCATGATCCACTTGTATATCACATATACATACTTAAGTTCACATAAGATAACCAAGAAGCTTTGTTTATTGGATATGAGTAAATGCCAAAATTAAATAACACTTATTTTATTCATTAGTATCTTTACAAAGCAACAAGACTCCAGAAGAATTAGGACACCAATCCCAACAATTTCCCACTTGTCCAATGACTCTTGAGTCTAATGTACAATATAATATAAAAATGTACAATATACAATAAACTAGGGTATACCCCAGTATCATCTCCCACTTTCTCTAGACAAGATGTCACATGTCTCGCAAACCTAGACTCTCCAGGTGACCCTCGAACACTTTAGCCGTGTGAGCCTTTATAAATGGATCAGCAATGTTATTCTTTGATGTGATCTTCATGACTATCACATCACCGCCATGCACAATCTCCTTGATCGGGTGATATTTTCGTTTTATGTGCTTACCCCGACGATGACTCCGAGGCTCCTTCAAATTTGCCACAGCTCCGCTGTTATCACAATACAGTGTGATCGGAAAATCCTTATTTGGAACAACTTCCAAATATGAAAGGAACTTCCTCAGCCAAACAGCCTCTTTAGCTGCTTCAAAAGCCACTACGTATTCATCTTCCATAGTGGAGTCCACGATGCATCCTTGCTTGATGCTTCGCCAAACTACAGCCCTTCCATTTAGAGTAAACACGGACCCCGATGTCAATTTTCGAGAATCTCGGTTGGTCTGAAAGTCAGAATCTGTGTATCCTATAAGGATCAGATCCTTATCTCCATACACAAGCATGTAGTCCCTCGTTCTCCGAAGATACTTGAGGATCGTCTTGACCGCCGTCTAGTGATCAAATCCTAGATTATACTGATACCGACTGACAATTTTTACTGCATAACAAATGCCAGGTCGAGTACACAACATTACATACATCAAGCTTCATACAGTAGAAGCATAATGAATCCGTCTCATCTCCTCAACTTCTTGAGGTGTCTTAGGACATTGATCCTTAGACAGAACTATTCCATGTCTGAAGGGTAATAAACCCCTCTTGGAATCCTGCATCCTGTACCTGATCAACATTTGATCAATGTACGATGCTTGAGACAGGGTTAACCATTTGTTCTTGCAATCTTGAATAATCTAGATCCCTAGAACATATTGTGCCTCACCCAAATCTTTCATTTGGACTGGGCAGCTAGCCCACTTTTAATGTTAGTCAGATACCCTACATCATTCCCAATGAGTAGGATATCATTCACATATAGTATCAGGAAAGCTACTGAGCTGTTGATGATCTTCTTTTAAATACAAGGCTCATCAACATTCTGGTCAAAGCCAAATGACTTGACAACAGTGTCAAATATGATGTTCCAAGATCGAGATGCTTGTTTCAACCTATAAATGGACTTCTTAAGCTTGCAAATTCTTTGCTCTTGATCTGGAACTACCAACCCTTCTGGTTGAGTCATATAAATGGTCTTCTCAAGATTACAATTAAGAAAGGCAGTCTTGACGTCCATTTGCCATATTTCATAATCATAAAATGTGGCTATGGACAGGATAATCTTGGTAAACTTCAACATGACAACATGTGTGGAAGTTTCCTCATAGTCAACTCCCTCAACCTGGGTATAACCCTTTACCATGAATCTAGCCTTAAAGGTATGCACCTTTCCATCTACACCTCTCTTTCACTTATAGATCCACTTACACCCAATAGGTCTTACCCCATCAGGTGGATCAACAAGCTTCCAGATGTTATTGAGGTACATAGACTTCATTTCTTGGTTCATGGCCTTAACCCATTCATCTTTGTCAACATCCTCTATTGCTTTCTTAAAAGACAACACATCCTCGACACCATCATTTGTAATGACATTATGGGCTTCAGTTAAACCCATGTAGAGATCTGATGGGTTCATAACCCTCCCACTACGTCGAGGCAGTCTCAACTCTTGAGTTCGTTGACTAGAAGTTCCGACCTCAATAACTTTTGTTGATCTGTTGGCCTGTTCAACAACTCTTGTTGAACCCTCAGCAGTCTCAGTCTCACTTGAGATCTTACGTAAAACGAGCTCATTTCGTGGCTTATGATCCCTTATGTGATCCTTTTCCAAAAAGATCGCAGTTGTGGAAACAAACACTTTGTTCTCACTCGGATCATAGAAGTATCTTCCTCTGTTTCCTTGGGGTAGCCTACAAAGAGGAAAACCTTCGAACACAGTTCAAACTTCTTTGGATTAGTCGCTAGCACATTTTCCGAACAGTCCCAAATTCTGAAGTGGCGTAAACTACCTTTACGACCTCTCCTAACTCAAAAGATGTTTCAGAAACACTTTTCGAGGGAACGCTGTTCAGGATATAACATGCAGTCTCCACTGCATAACCCCAAAACAAGTCTGAAAGATGAGCATAATTCATCATAGACCAAACCATGTCCAACAAGGTCCTGTTTCTCCTTTCTGATACACAATTCTGGTGAGGTGTACTAGGGCCGAGAATTGGGACGCAATCCTATGTTCTATCATATAGTTCTGGAATTGGAGGTCCATATACTCTCTACCACGATCAGATCATACGGTTTTTATCTTCTTACCTAACAAGTTTTCAACTTCAGCCTTATACTCCTTGAACTTGTCAAGGGTTTCAGACTTATATTGCATTAGGAAGAGATACCCAAACCTTGAATAATCATCTATGAAAGAGATCAAATATTCATACCCTCCTCGAGCTCTAACATTCATCGGACCACAGAGGTCTGAATGTACAAGTTCCAAGGCTTCCTTGGCTCTATAACCTTTTCCAGTAAAAGGTCGTTTGGTCATCTTGCCTTCGAGGCATGATTCACATACCAGCAAAGAGTTTTCATCTAAAATCTTTAGAAGTCCACTTTTCACCAACTTCTCAATCCTATTGAGGTTGATGTGACCTAACCTAAGATGCAAAGATGGCCGTTTTCCTTTGGAGAAACTTTTGGTCTTTTAGCTGTTGTTGCCGTACTGAACATTTCAGTGTTAAACAAGTCTTTTATGACTAACGGCCTTAGTACATATAAGTTATTTTCCATTGAACCATAAACAATCTCCATTTTATTATTGAAAATAAACACTTTATTCTAAAAAAAGGAGATAGTGGAGCCTTGTTCAAGAAGACAAAAAACTGAGATTAAGTTCCTCTTAATATGAGGAACTACAAAAATATTATCTAGTAACAGATAACGTTTCTTATCAACAAATAACTTCAGCCTACCTATAGCAACAGCTGAAACAACTTCACCAGTACCGACTCGAAGAGTCATTTCTCCTCCTGGCAATGTTTGCCAGGAACTGAATCCTTGTAAGAGGAACTGACATGATAGGTAGTACCTAAATCTAGGATCCAGGCAGAATCATCATTCTTTATCAGACATATCTCCAAGACCAATAAATCATATTTACTGTCTTGTCTCCTCTTTTGGAGAGCAGTGGGATGGAGGTTGTTTGCCATGAAATTCGTTTCACACGATTCTTTCCACTATAAATAATCGGTCACTTGTAAAAGCTTTAAACGGAAATACTAACGAGTTGCTAAAAAGAAAAACATATTGACCTATGTTAGGTTTTAAGCAAAACCCGTTGTAAAACAAAACAACATCCAATAAGTTTTCAACAAAACTAACATAAACCTCGTGTGACATCTAGTTTCGCAATGATGCTTCAAAGGTTTAGGACAAAAGCCGTCAAAGGGAGGTCAATTATCCCTCCTCTGAATTAAGAAGTTCTCAACCAGTCATTAATACCAGAACAACTCTTGTTCCTATAACGACTAGCCATCATTGATTTGGCCAAGAGATCATTAACTTACTTAACAATCTCCCGTAAGTGTGACCCGCCATTTTAAGCCCTAGGGGTCTGTCCCAAAAGACCAATCCAAAGGGAAAAAATCTAATTGCGGAAAAACCTAAAGCGACCCTATCCATTTCTAGAGTTCACCTTGATATTGACCAATTGCATAAAACCCATCCGAAGGGGGATGCTCCGAAGGCGACACGAGAGCGTACAGAATGATCTCACGGTGTGAACCAATGACAGAGACCATAGGACGTGTTAACACACACCCTTTACCCAATTACTATAAACACTCTCTTCATTCACCTTGATATTGACTCATGCAAACACCATCCGAAGGGGGATGCATCCTGGGCACCACAAAGCCAAGCATGAATCTCACGGCGTGAATATATAGGGAGAAACGTGAGTGGAATCATAAACATATCTGATATGCCTCTTCCTCCCACTGAGTATTTTATAACCTAGTGTTTAGCTTACTTAGAAAAAACACGGCTAAGGATTTTAATAAAGTGACATTTAGGTTTTCCCAAGAGTAACTTTGACCTTAGATAGTTAAACAACTTTTGATCATCATCCATTAAACTCTTTAATAGAGTCTTTGACTAAAACGTCGCGTGCTTGTTGAAAATCTATTTAATTCACCTTTCCAGGTAGGTTCCCAGGTAAGGGTGTTACGTTTCTGTCAACTTCAGAACCTTAGCCTAGCCAGAACCTGCCTTAGACAAAAGGTCCCTTATAGATAGGTTTACAACAAATTTAATCTTTTATTTCAACCAATTTAATCCTATTAAACCGATTTTAAAAGATTAATCTAGGTTACTAAACTCTTTAGAACCATTTGAACTTAGGTCTATCTCAATCCAATTTTAAAACCCTTTTAAAAAACTTGAGTTCACCCTAAGTCCGCATGCAACTCTGAATTATCTATTTTAGGTCTAATTTCCTTTATAACAATTATAAACGGAAACAACCACAATGCGAGGCTAACACATGCAAGGCATTCATAACGCTTATAAACAACCTAAGTGTCATGCTCAATGCATTGTCCATTCATTGCTACTTCATTTATATAACACTTATACAAAACAACAATGAAACAAGCAAAACATGCTTTCATTCACCCTTAGACTATAACACTTATAATAAAAGGATGATACATGATAATGCTCACTGCATGCAAAATATAACTCTCATATTTCATGATGCATGCTTATGCTTTCAAGTAATTTCTTCATGCAATATTATAACATTTACAATACATGATGTATGATAATTGCACAACCTAAGGTGGGTTTTAACTATATGACAAAAACTTTGGCATATAAGTACCATACATCACATGTAGAAGCAATAAAAGTTGATGAACCGAGTAAAATTGCCTTAAAAATACAAAAGAAAAGCTAACTATTACAAAGACAAGGAGTCTCTGGTTCAAACAGGCGAACCGGGTCTTGAACCGCTCGGGCAAAGCATTTCTTCTCCAACCAACCAATGTGAACTAAGCACCCCGCGATCGTCTACACGATAAAACAAACACTTCGTTCTATCGCTTACCAGCGCTCCCAGTGTTAAACGATCATTTAGCATTTACTATACGATCGTCTAGAAAAAATCCAAACGATCATTTAGCTATTACTACAAGATCGTGTACCTTTACTAAGCGATGAAGCCTGAAGTACACGATCGCTTACCGTGCTCTGCACAACGCCCGACTTTCGAGATCGTCTATGCGACTACGATACCGCGAAGCACCATCGCCTAAGCGATCTCTTAGGTAGCACCTCTGTATCGCATACATGCGATCACATAGGTAGTAGCTAAGTGATGAAGCTTGCTAACTACATGATCGTCTAGCATGCGCCTTCCACTAAACGACGAGCATCGCATGCTCCCACTATGATCGCCTACCTCCAACGCCTACACAATCGCACAACCAACGCTACAGGATATGGTAAACAATTTACCCCATCGCTTAGCATTAGCTAAACGATTGATCTAGAAAAAAAATCTAAACGATCCCTTAGTTAAATTCCAATGATCGTTTACCTGATGCTACACGATTCGACCAACGCTTGGTCTTCTTCTTCATTAAGAACTACATCGCCATGCGTTGAAGCTTCCTCACGAACGACTCAACAAACTCAAACTTTTCGAATTACAGACTCGATTGTAAAGTTAATTTCGCCCAAAAAACACAGGGCCCTTACAATTAACACTTTGTAATACTGAAAGCTTTAACAAAAAGGCAATTTAAACTCGAAACGTTCATCATATTCATCCATAAATGCAGAAAATGGTTAACCACAAATGCAGAAACCCACCGTGACTGAAAAATGCATTCAATTCAGATCTGTAATTTGGAATATTAGAGAACCTAGCTCTGATACCAGTTGAAGGAAATCGAAAGTGAGATTTCCATGAGCAGTGGAAGAAATATTATTCTAAATTACAATCATAAATGAACAATACATTTATAGTCGACTTCAAACAAGTGATTATACAATTCATACAGAAATTACAACATGGGAATATAAAATGAACAAGAAAGGAACTCTACGAACATTTGAAGCCTCGTCTCCACGCTTCGTTACGTGACCGCTCGAACAACAGCAACCACGAACGCTTGATCTACACGACCGCAACACAGCAACGAACATAGCAGAACACTTCGTGCTCGTCCTCAACGATCGCCTCGGCCAAGAACTCTTCCGCAACACGAATGGCCTACACAGCACCATGAATGGCCTCCAAAAAACCTCAACGGTGTCAAGTTGAGTCTGACACCACCAATAAGTTTACCTTGGTATTCTCGGTGTGAGAATCTTGAGGGTGGGCTCTGTTCGAACTTGATATAAGGAAGACGAAGAAGGAAACACCGATTGCATGACTGGGAAAGTGGGAGATGGCGGAGACCTATCGTATAGGTCGATGTGCAATCGTTTAGATAAAGCTATGAAATCGTCTAGCAAAAGCTATGTGATCGTTTAGCTCATCGTTTAGCTTGGTCTGTCGCCTACAGACTCTACACGATCGTTTACCTTAGGCAAGCGATCGTCTAACAAATCTATGCGATCATTTAGTGAAATTGCACGATCGTTTAACTCACCACTACACGATCGTTCAGCTCACCCAGTCGTCGTTTAGTAAATCTATATTTACTTGACGACCCCGTGAGTTTCTTTTGCACGGAGAGAAAACTCAAACTTTTTTAATCGTTTGTAAAACCTTCTTTTTAAAAATAGGAAAATCACTTTTCTTTTAAACTCATAGTTACCATGAATGCAATAACCACCCATTCACTAGCTTATTTAAAGAAAAAGAATTAATTATCTAATAATTAATATTATTATAAATATAAATTATAACCAACTTATCATACTATATTTATAACCTATAGTTTTAATATTTTATCTCATGAAACATATAAACCATATTTCTTTTTCTATTCCATGGTACTTAATGTAAATTTCATTTACATCAATCCTCCACTAGATGTATCTCATACATCAAACGATTATATCATATATAATCAAAATACCTCTTGTCAATTTGTACATTTCAAATCAACACCAAGAACTAATCCTTAACTGAATCCATTGAGCTACCAAGGGGACCTCATCGACCTATAGCTCGAAGCTCCAACGGTACGTGAATAACTGACTAAACTCTTTAGTCACGGGATCTACCATCTGTTAACTGTCAGGCACTCCACTAAAGACCAACAACTAAACTCTTCTTACTACAAATATATTACATGTCCATCTTAACCAATCAAAAGTGTGACAACCCTTCACAGATCGCTCGTAAGTACAGTTGAGCTAATAACTGTTATGCCTCTGTAGTTATATCTGTCTCCTTAAGTACCACTGATCCCTCTAATGAACATAAGTCATAGTCCTACTATGACTGAGTCTTCTCTTCCAAAGAGAAGCTATGGCCACTATGTTCAAGCCCCGGAATCAACCCTTAAAGGAGCAATCTTACTACTTATCCCTACTTGGGGAAAGAAGTGATTTCCATCTTGTGGATTGAGTTCCCAGCTCCCAGATCAGACAAGTCCCTAAAAAGGTAAGCATGTTGAGTTGGCAATCTGGCCACTTTCACCCATACTAATCAAAAGACTGCCCTCAAAGGCAGGAGTTCCCAAAATATTCAGGATTGAGGTCGTGTCACCTATGGTCATTTAGGTGAGATGTAAGCCTCTAGTATCAACGGTGTTATATACAGAGTCTAGTCATCTCGTGGTCCAGGTCTCATACAAACTTTTTGTATAGGACACCCCCGCTCCACGTCTCCACATGAATAGTCAGGATCTACCATCTGTAGTAGTTTACAATACTTGCAAACCTCTACAAAGCAGGTCGTATCTGTAGTATCACTAGGATCAGGTATCCCTCCTTAATCCTTATACTACAAACCTATTCAGGTTATCTTAAGGCATGATCCACTTGTATATCACATATACATGCTTAAGTTCACATAAGATAACCAAGGAGTTTTGTTTATTGGATATGAGTAAATGCCAGAATTAAATAACACTTATTTTATTCATTAAACAATATATATCTTTACAAAACAACGAGACTCTGGAATAATTAGGACACCAATCCCAACAGGATGTTCACATGACACCCGTGGGGGCAAGCCAAAACGAAGGTTAGATGCTTGGATCGGCACAAAATCACAACAAGAAGTAACAAGGGGAATCTTTTTATCTCGTTCCAAATCTTCATTTTTAGAAATATGAGATAGTCTTGGAAATGAGTAAAGGATTTTTGAAGAATAAGCTTGCAGCTTCTCAAGTCTAGAAGTAAATTTATAGGAAGAAGGAATAAAAGTAAAAAAAAAAAAAAAAAAAATCTTTTCTAGCAAATTGGGTGAGGCACTCTGAGAGGTCTAGGCAATTCTTGAAGGCGATCGAAATCATAAGAAGTCTTAAGTATATTCTTGAGGAAAAACATTATTTTAAATTTGAGGGTGTGATAACTTGTAGAAATGCAAGTTATTGTATCTCTTTCATTTAAAATAATAAGGCAAAGGCATGAACTTTAGATAATTTCTACCAATAAATCTATAAAAAAAAACAAAGCATGCGATCACATACTTTTGATGCATAACATATTTAAATTTCAGACTAATTTTGCTACTTCTATGGAGAATATCCTTCAGTAGTCTGATGAACTTGCGATTGCATGTTGCATACCCACTGATGCGATCAAGCAAGAATTGCAATAGAAGAAAAGAAAAGATGATCACATAAGCTACACGTGTTGAGGTATGACATGACATTGGCAGTGGGTGTCACGTCACAAGTTGTGTTGGTGGCTGACAGGGAAACTTTGTTGAAGATTCAATGAACCCTTGACATGTTGCAGACGGTGGGGCAGGGTATGGAATTTAGTGTGCCCCATCAACGCAATCATGAGTTAGAGAAAAGAAGTGCTCGCGAACGCCTATAAATATCCATGCAAATGCCATGCAGAATATACATCATGAGAGATGAAAAGATTACCCTGAGAAAGGATTCTGCTAGAAACCCCTACCAAATTTCCATTGAAATTCCTTAGTGAGAGCTTAGGGTTCTAAAGAGAGAAGAGGATAATATTGTTCAATCACCTAAGTGAAGCAGCTGTAAAACAAGCCGGAGGAAGCAAGACATTGTGAACCATGGGTTGACTTTCTAATCCTTTCTCTTTGTTTTGGTATATTTGTATTGTATTTCTTGGCTTGACAAATTCAGATATGCAGTATGAATACATGTTTGTTATATAACTTATCTGTCCTTTTCATCAACATCATGCATAGCTAAATCACCTCATGGGTTGAGAAGAATGTAGCTAACACGACTAAATAACTGAAGAAGCCATGTGATCAACTTGTTTTATCCATGCTTATATTTGTTGCTTGAATCAATTGAGAAATTGTTTGAAGTAAAGTTAATCTGAGTTTGACAGAATTTAGATTAGGATCTCATAAAACAAGAGAAAATATTCCTTAGAAATAAGTACATTCTCTTCATATTATATCTATTGCATACATCTTAGAGATATGATAATGTGGCAAAGAACACTTAGAAGAGTTGGTCATAATATTGAGTGTATAGCTTGATCACATATTCCATCTAGTTGTTTAGAAAAAGTTTGTAAAAATCATTCTCAACCCTCTTATCACATAACTGTTATCTGATGACATGTAGAAATGCATGCCATCTTAGTTCTTTTACTTAGAATCATGAAGGTTGTTAGGTAGAATATGCGACAATTATGTTAAGAATTCACAAGAAAAAGAGTTTGCATCGATCAGCATGTCGAATCTCAGCTAACCAGTTATTTTGCATTGATTATGCGTTCAATGTTCTATTTTGTAGCTAATGCAGGAAATGAACGCAAACACAGAAATCGGACCACTGCATAGACGACCGCATGCTGAGAAACACTCCATCGCAAAGGCAAACACATCAATCAACGCATGAATGTTGCGGTAATTAGCCGTATGCGTCCATTGCATGGGAGTTGTGCTCGTCAAGCGATTGCGGTCATCATGTAGAGTTGCAGTATTAAGAAAATGCGCTCATTGAATAATTTCGGCTATGCGACAATGCATTCTAATGGGATCAACGCAAGGTAGGTGGAATGAATGGATCAACGCATCTACCTCGAGAAAATCCAAAGCTGATGCTGATATTTCACCTACCATGCCGTTAGTGGCAGAGGTTTGGAAAGGATTAACACGCCGAACGTCAGACACAGAGCAGTCCAATTAATGCTGGCAGCGACCCAAGCTCTATAAATAGAAGCTGATGAGTAGAAATTCAAGTATCCAAGGTTTTCGCCTGAGGTTCGCCCTGGGCGGATCCTTGCGATCTAGAAAAATGCATGAGAAGATGGCTGAGAGTTCTTCACCTCCTTCATCCATTCCGAGTGACGACCGAAGCCTTCGATCGGAGCTAGATCTCACTAGAGTCAGCTCCTTCACCCATCCATGGCACCACTGGCAGCCTTGACGCACATCCACTGGGAGAAAATCTTTGCTTCCACCGATCATTTCATTTTCCTTTCTTTTCTTATATTATATTGTAGATATTTTGGAATTAAGGAATTAATACAATTTGTTTTTAATGCATTTCTTTGTTCCTTCGACTCCATCTCCATCTTCTTTGCTTAGCATCATTACTTTCATTGCAACACTTAGTGGGATTGCTTGGGTATCGCATACTTAGTCATGTGGATTAGGGATATAAAGCATGTAGCAAACCACCAAGAGGTGTGCGTTGCACGAGTGTGTGAGTAATCTTATTTGCTTGGTGTGAAGTTGCTGCAACGCCTATCTATAGGCTAACGCATTGCTTGTCTATGAGTGAAGTAGCAACAATCAACTACCTGGGAGGGTAAGTGGGTGGATGCATTAAGCAATGTATGCATTGTTCACTAGGGATAGTAACAATCTTGTGTCAACCAAGTTCATGCGATTGTCTTGTATTATGTATGCTTCATTCGTCCATTAGGGATACTCAGGAGGGTAGTCTAAGGACAGAATCTAGGCGTGGAAAGGTTAGGTCAGAATCTAGGCTTGGGAGAGTCAGATTAGAACACATAATACAAGAGATGTGAGCTTAGGAATAAGCATTGTTTGCTATTAACCCATTGCATGCATCCTAGAGATAGGATACGATTTTGTGCAGTTACCGCAGCATTGTGTGCATTTTGCATCATCGCATAGGAAAAGAGTAGAGACTTAGGAATAAGCTCTATGGACACTTTTGCATTCAACACGTGTGTCCTAGACTTAGGAGCACCGCATTTCCATTGGAAAATGATTTTCCGTACATGAGTGTAGCATGATCGCATTGGCTTGTGTTGACTAGGGTTGCCCTTACAGTCCCTCTTAAGGGTTGCAATGAAATCATCTCCGCATTTTATCTATTTTTCCATACATTTATTTCAAGTCAAGGTTTGTCACATCTCTACCTTTAATGCATATTCTCATTGCGTTGTCTGTTAGATAGGAGTAGGAGTAGGATTAACTTAGCAACATCCCCTCCATTCTTTTATTCAAACCGCCGCATGCACATCACCACATACATGTAGCTACAAGTCCCTATGTTCGACCTCGGATTACCCCAGAAACTTGCATTCGCGTTACACTTGGCGTGAGCGCAAGAAAACTTGTGGCAGGATGCATGGTCATCGCATACATTCATTAACGCATTATTAGACCAACACATAACCATCGACGTATGACTATCAATGCATATCTTAGGAACAAGCATCGCATATCGCGTCCACGGGATTTTGGTTGTCGAGTAAAATTGACTTCTAATTTCCCGCCATCATTATCCAACTCACATTGCTTCATTTAAATATAATTCCCATCACATATTTAGGTTTAAGTTAGCCTATTCAATCAACCCCTTGAAAATTTTAAATTGCACTAAGATCATATTTTTAGTTCCATCGCACGCTTACAAGCAACCTCTACGTTTGACCCTGGACTCATCAGGAACTCTGGTCAAATTTACACTTGGGTTTGACTAGATAAAACTGAGCGTTAAATCTCATAAGCATTATTATTTCATGTATAGAACACATCAATGTGAGAGCGTTAAAACGATATATCTTATATACCATTTTTCTCCCACTAAAATGTTCTAATTATTTTAGGATTTTGTTATACTTAGCTAAATTCCGACTAATGAATCTATCTAAGTCTATGCCTATTATAACTCTTATAATAAGATCTTTATACTAATGTTCTAGGTGTATTAAACTACTTAATTTACCTAGTAATATTGCATGCTAATAGGACCTCGATTAATTCAACTAAGGTTTCGGTCCAATTTCCAGTTAGGAGATGTTATGTAAACCGTCAATTTAAATACCTCCAGTCTACATAGAATTGTATCGATTGAGTTCCCTTATAACCTTAATCCTATTTGTCCTACTTAGTAAATTTTAAAAACTATTTTAAAAGAATCTAAGTAATTATTCTAATATAATTAGGAAAGTGATCTTAGGTCTAATTAATTTTAAACAATTTAAAATTAATATATTTTTCCTAAGATCCTATATTTGCATGCAACTCTTTGTTATAGGTTTATGGTTAATAATCATTAATTTTTATAACTATTACAAATTTTAATGATTAGTCTTATAACATGCTCACTATGATTTTAATTAATTAACAATCATATTCTAATTAAAAAATTAAACCATATTACATGCATTTCATAACTTTAATATAACCATTATATTAAGTTATGGAAGTTTCATGCTCAATGCATATTGATTTTCAATTAAATATAACACTTATATAATAATATAACCAAGCATATTCATATACATTAATAAATATAACTAATTATATTTTCTAATTAATGATATGCAACATGCTTCTCCAATTTCATATATTAAACATATCACATACATTAAATAAATCTTGAAATTATAAATCATGCACTTCATACCATATGTTATGACACTTATTGTAACACCCCACATATTTTTTTTAGTAATAATGTAATTTCAGTAACTTTATTATTTGAAATTTTAGTAATTGTTATGCTTTGAGGGTATTTTTGAAATTTTGGACTTCAAGTGTAAGTGCGGGAATTTAATTTTTTTGTGTGAAATTATTCAATTCGAAATTCAATTTGAAAATTAATGGAAGGAATTAAGTTTCTTTTGAAACGGAAAGGAATTTAATAGTAAAACGGAAGGGAATTAAATGTAATGGAATTTAATAGTAAAACGGAAGGGAATTAATTGTAATGGAATTTAATAGTAAAACGGAAATGAATTAAATATAATGGAATTTAATAGTATAAAACGAAAAGGAATTAAATGTAATTATATTTATTTCCTTTTTTGTTTTATTATTATTATTATTATTGTTTTTTTTTTATAAAAAGTCAAACCCCACCTCCCATCTATTCGTTTTCTCCTTCCAATGAACATTGGCAATGCCCACGATCATCAACCAATGTCCTCTAAAGCCGCAACATTCAACTTCAACAGCCACAACGCTTGCGACTTAGATTTGAGTTACCCACTTCTTAATGGCTCCAAATTTCGAACAACAACCAACAAAGATTAAAGTTGTTTTGCATGTTTGTTTGATACAAGGTTCCATTGGGCAAGGAAGAGGTTGAGCTTCTAGTTTCTAGAGTTTGTGATTAGAGGTAAGTAATCTTACTACTAGAACTACCCACGGGTCAGGCATTAGATGTATGCTAGCATGAAAAATGAATGATGTGGTAGAATGACAGTATGATGGACTGATAGTATAGTATGACCAATATATGTTCTGGTATGAGATCTGAAAGATTTATTTGTGCACATAGACACTTGAATGCTAGCATGAGATGATATGTGATTCCATATGGTTGTATTTGATCTGTTGATGTTGAGGATTATAAGACTAGTTACAAGGATAATTTTGACTGTTCTGAGATTTAATAGGCTGTTTCGAAAAGATATATGAGCATGTGATAATATGACTGAAGCACGTTAATGTATGAGCATGATTTAGAATTTTATGAAATATATTAAAAGAACGATTGGGCATGACCCTAAATTATGAGTTATGCGACACCACTACGGAAAGGACTTAAAGTTAGGTGAAAGTTGGAGCATTTTGTTGATGTGCTTATTTATGTAATTTATTGTGAAAGTGCATAAGTTATATGATGTATTATGAAATTTCAAATGTTTGATTATTACATGAGTTAGTGCGTGAAAGTGACGTACTAGAGTTGATCCATTAATACTAGATTAATTACGTATGTTGAGGTTAACTAGCTTGATATTGATTAGGAGATTTTAGAGGATTCATGATTAGGTGAATGTTATATGTAATATGAAGTTAGATGCAATCTCTTTGCCTTTCCAGACTATGTGACTGCATGAAAGTAATACACATCCAAAGGCGCTAGTACATGAAAGAGATGTACTACGGCTGGTGTGTATGAAAATGATACATACCCAGAGGTTACTGGGGGTGTACGAAAGAGATACATACTCAGTGGGTTATGTGTATACGAAAGAGGTATATGCCTAACCGTGTGTACGAAAGAGGTACGCATCCCTACCTTTATAGAGAGGATCTGGGGTGTACGAAAGAGGTACATACTGGGTTATGTGTATACGAAAGAGGTGTATACATAACTAGATGTACGAAAGAGGTACATACTCAGTAGGTTAGGTGTATACGAAAGAGGTGTATACTTAACCAGGTGTACGAAAGAGGTACACATTCAGTGGGTTATGTGTATACGAAAGAGGTGTATACATAACTAGATGTACGAAAGAGGTACATATTCAACGGGTTATGTGTATACGAAAGAGGTGTATGCATAACCATGCGTAGGTAAGAGATTGTGTTACCTTCGGGATTCACTAGAGGTTGCGGGTCCTACAGGACCTACTAGAGGTAGTGGACATACTTAACTACAGTAGGATAGAAATAAGTTTTTCATGCATGTATGAGTCACATGAGGACTAGAGCAATTTATATGTTCCACTAGAGGTAGGTATCTTGAGGACATAGATGCCTAGCCTGACCCTAGTAGTGGGGTTACTTACTGAGTATTTTTATACTCACCCTTTCTAACCGAGCGGAATCCATGATCGAGCCACTGGGACCAGTTTTATGCTTCCACTCAGGATGTTTAGATTTCTTTAATGTTTTTCCACTTCCAGTCTCCATGTTTGAAACTTACTGATTAGTATTCGTTTACAAACTTTGACAGTTTTCTAGACTCATTATATTTTTAATTATGATTTATGAGTACCATGTTATTTGACTTTTATTTACTTTTAATGAAAATATTTTATTTGACTTTATTTATTTAGCATTTATTTCACCATAAAAGAATGTCGTTTTAAGTTCCATGCATGCATGTATCTCAGTAACGGCCTAACTTAAGTCCTAGGGGGTCGGGTCGTTACACTTATATAATACATAAAATGCATGAACATGCTTATTCTAAGGTGAGATTTATTTATATGACATCCACAAAGCATTTAAATAGCAAATGAACCTGCAATTTTGACCATTAGGATAAAATAAAGCAGTAAATTACACTAATTTAGCTAATTTTATCCTATTTTTTTTTCTGCTGCTCTAGAACCAGACCAGATCCCCAACCTGTAAACCAAGCCAACCCAATCGAACCGGACCATTAACTAAACCGTAGATGAACCAGACCCACTTTGCTACCCCTAATTCTCTGCAGAATTTCGATTTTTTTGGCCAAATTGGTCTCAATCTTAAACAAATACTAATTCTAAACCTGGACTTATAGAGGAATAATTTACAACAGTAATGCCCAAAAAACAATGGAGCCTTATCATATCAAAATTGTAAATCTAAGACCAAATATTGAAGAAAAAATTCAATTGCAAACCATAACATTCATAATGTAGTAAATCTCATCAAACCAATGAAAAAAATTTAAATGGTCAAATTGATATTACGATTTGGCTCTTATACCAATTGGAGGTAACACTAAGGCAAAATGAATCCAAAACATAGAACCATTTCATCTTTTCAAATTGGCATTTAAAAACAAAACAATTTTGCATTGGAATAAAAAATAACCTTTTCACAATTCTGTAGCCAAAACATATTAAGTATGCAATTCCCCAAAAGACTAATTATACAGTGGAAGAAACCTACCTTACCAACCTTTTCACAATTCTGTAGAATTTATTGAATTAGAATTAGGCACAACCACTTGGAAACCTCCCTATTTTTGTAGGAAATTGAGGCTATGGAGAATTGTGGGATTCCCTCTTTTGAGATTTGGGAATATCACATAATATTTTTTCTATCTTTTCTCAAGAATAAAAAGAACACATAGAAACCTTGAGAGCTATCTCCTCCCTCTGCAAAGAAAAACACTTTTATTAAAGAGAGAGGGATGGTGAGAGAGGAAGAGAAAAACGTGGGATCAACCCACGTTTTCTCATAATTTCTCTAAAATGGGGAGTTAATTTATTTAATTTAAAATAAATAAACTAAATTAAATTAAATTAAATTTATTAATTAAATCATATTTAACTAAATGATCATTTAAATCATATTTAAATGTTTCCTATTACATAACCTATAGTTTTAAAGTGCATCTAATATATATTAATTTTAACCTATAGTTTTTATTTAATCAATTTAATTATATTAAATAATTAATAAATTAATTAATTAATTAATTAATCAATTAATCAATCATCCAATTAAATAACAAATTTTTAATTTAATTTTCCATTTGAATCATATTAAAAAACATTTCTTTCATTTAACCTATAGTTTTAATGCGCATCAAATGTACATTATTTTAACCAATAGTAGATTCATATTGAATTAATATTTGAACTCCTTTCAATCGTTATCTCATTTATTAATTTTAAATCATATCCAGAATTAATAATAAAGTCTAAAATTAAACTTCATATTAAAATTTATCCACATATATTAAAAAATTTCCAATTTTGAATTTGAAATTTCAAATTCAATTTAATGAAAAATTACCTCAATATCCTTTACAAGCTAGGAAAGAGAACTAATGGACATGCAAATGAGAAGCTTCGACGATGTGAGATTAATTGGCTTGACTCATTAACCAAATTAATCAATATTCATTAACTGTGGTACACTCCACTAAAGATCTACAGTTGCACTCTTCTCACTATAGATATGTTTTTAGGTCCACGGATATAGACCAATAACAGCAAGTTAGTCCTTCACGAGTGTTCATAATCCCAGTTGGATAAAATTATCATTTTACCCTTGGGATACCTCTACATCCTTAAGTACTAGTGCTCCTCTAATGAACAACCTGTTTATGGTCCAACCATTAAACAAAAACCCTCTCGGGCCAGTGAGAGGGTAGTGCCCTTTGTTTAAGTCCCGGAGATACCACTTAAGGGAACACTCATCTACTTACCTTGAAGTTGGAAAAGAGTGAAATCCATCCTATATGATTATGTTCTCAGCTACCTACTCGGTCTTATCCCCAAAATGGTAGACATATTGAGTTGGAAAACTGGCCACTCTCATCCATACAAATCAAAGGACAATCGCTCATGAACAAGAGTTCATAATATATTCAGGAGTAAGACTAATTTGCCTAGGTCATCCTATTGAAATAGAAACCTAACTAGTCAAGGGAGTTACATCTAGTAGTTACTATTTTTGGGTCCAGTTTTGTGCAAACTCATTATACATGATACCTCCACTCACGTGTCTCCTACACGAATGCGTTTGGAACACTATATTTGTATCAAATACAAAATGGATTGTATCCTTAGTGTTACCAGGATAAGGTACCCAACCTCATCCCTTTATAGACCATTTAGGCTGTATCTTAAACATCGATCCCAATATGACTTTATATAGTTAAAGACTCATAAGACAGCTTAGGATGTTAATTTATTGGATTTTATGGTTAATAAAACAAAATTAAATAAAACATGAATAACACTTATTGATAAAAACATTAATAACTACTTATTAATGACGGTCATTTAATTACATTCACTATCTACGAGGCTTAGGGGATAAAACCCAGCAATATAAACATTTAAGCACATTAAATATCATAAATGGGTAAGATTAGAGGTACTAAGATAGCACATTGTTGGTGCTATCATTCACACTTTTCTTCAGTAATCATCTATAAGAGATAGAAAGTACATGACCCTCCCCACGAAGCAATTCTAGTAGGGTCCTACGGTCTCCATAATTATAGTCAATGATGGTTTTAGTAGTGTGATCTCTTTTTGTGAACTTCAGTCTCTTAAACTTTCCATAAACACAATGTTTACAAAAGCTGTAGTCTTAATGAAACCTTTCTTCATGAGTTTATTCAAGCCTTCTTCGCTGATGTGTGGAACCCTTCGATGTCATAGCTCAAGTTCACTATTTTTATTTGTTTTTTACTATAGGACATACTTAGGTTGATTAGCCTTTGTCACGACATATAAGTCATCAACTTTCTTCCCAATTAGGATTGTTCTCTCTTATTTTTCTATTTTCAAAACACATTTTACACCAATAAAAGTATATCCCTTGTCATCAAGCATACCCAAAAGAAATTAAGTTTCGTTTGAGTTTTGGAACATGCCTAACATCCCTCTGGAGGACTTCTCTATTTCCTGAGAGCTTTAGTAACATTGAATTTCTTCCAATGATCTCACATTCATTGTTATTACCCATGTAAACCGAGTCTCCTTTGTTTGATTTGTAACCAACAAACCAGCCTTTTCTGAAGTTATATGGTAGGTACACCTTGAGTCTAAGACCCAATCTCCCTCATCGGTTTCAATTTCATGGCTTATTTGCTGCAACAAGTACCTTAGTGTACTCATTGGTCTCTTCACCAGCATGCCCCTGATTTCTTCCATGTTCCCTTGATCTCCTCAATTCATCTTTCTTATATTCTCTTGTTCTATTTGTATCTTCTTTTCCATAAGGTCTAAATCTTCTATTGTCATTTATTTTGTGATGGTTCCCCCTCTTAAGGCAATTTCTTTTGAAATGCCATTTTTTATGACAGATAAGGTACTTTGAAGTTGGTCTCTCTTTGTACATTCTCTTATCCTTATTGGAGTGGTTCTTCTTTAAATGGTTCTTCCCTTGGAGTAAAGTGATTCAGCTCCTCCAACACCTTTTCCTTCTAATTGCAGCTCCATTTCTTTGCTTCTCAAAGTTGTAATGACAACATCTACAATCACAGACTCTCTCCCATAATTCAATGTTTTTTTTTACTTCTTTAAATGTGTCACTAAGGGAATTAGTCAAGATCGCTACTTCACTTTCAGCCCCAAACTTATCACTAGATTGATTAAACTCATTATTGCTAGGAAAGTATTTTTTATCATAACGAACCTTCAGCTTCTCCCAAATCTTAAATGTTGTGTTTTTATTAATACCAATGATAACTGACAGAAATGCCAGTTATTATAAGCTTTTTATTTTGAATTATGTGGGCTAATAAGTAGATAATGCGGTGATAATACTTAGAATTTGCGAAAAATTGAGTTTTGCGTCGATTAGCACCTAAATTCTCACTGACCCCAATATTATGCGTTACTCCGTGCCAAAGTATCTATTTTTGTAGCTATCATAGGAATCAAATGCATGCGTTAGAAATAAGCAATCACAAACAAACACATGCGCTGAAGCCAGGCGACCGCAAAGACAAACGCATGCGTTGAAAATCGAGCTATCGTATAGACGAATGCATGTGGTGATCCAATGCGCCCATCGCATGGAGGTTGCGATGATCGAATGCACCCATTACATGGAAGTTGCGGTGATCAAGCGAATGCGGTGATTAATAGGAGATTACGGCCACGGAGTGACAACCATAATAGAAGGGCGATCGCAAGATGGGTAGAATGCATTGATACTTCAACTGAATCAAGCTCGGATGCATACCTTGGAAGTATCAACAAGATAAGACGATGGAATATTGTCCATATCACGACAAAGGCAGTAGTGAGACATAACGCAATCATGATAGCTATCGGCGTTTAAACCCTATAAATAGCCCCTTAGACCTTCATTTTAAAGCATCTGAACTTCTACCTCAAGGTAGAGGTTTACGATCACAGATGAGAGCATGAGCGAGATTTTCAGTGAGAATTCTTCATCTCCACCAACCAGACCGAGTGACGACCGGAGCTTTCACCTGAGATAGAGCTCGAGAGAGATATCTCCACCATTCATCCATGGAACCACCGGCAGCCTTGACGTAGAGTCTTTCATTTCTCCTCTAACCTCTGTATTGTATTACATTTTAGCTTAAGATATTAAGACATTTTGTAATCAATGCATATCTTGATTCCTTCAATGCCATCTTCTTCGTCATCTTTATCTTTATCATCATTTATCTTCATCGTTTATTTATCAAAGGCGATCGCATACTTAATCGTGTATACTAGAGATAGGATGCATATAGCAACCCACCGAGAGGTGTGTGTTGTGTGAGTATAGTGAGTTAATCCTCTTTGCTTGATGAAAGGCTGTAGCAATGCTTGTCTATGGGTTGTTACAATGCTTGTCTATAAGTTAATTAGCCGTGTGTAACTGTTTGAGAAGGTAAGAGATGGAACGCACTAAAGAAAAGTATGCATTGTCCCTAGAGATAGACACAATCTTATGCTCGACGCAACCATGCACTATAGAGATATAGTCATGTGGCTGGCCACCGAGAGGTGTGCGATGCATAGACAAGCTAGTTAGTGCAACAAGCTGGGATTACTTGAGCGATTTAAGATAATAAACATTACTATGCGTTAACGGTTGTTGTGTATCTACCAATTCTCATCGCAAGTCTCCTATTGCTTTATCTGTTTAGTTAGGAGTAGGAGTAGTGTGTATATCCATTAAACTTCTTCTTCTTCTTTTTACTTTTATTCATCGCCTCAAACACATTACTTCACAAGCATTATTAAGTGACAAGTCCCCGTGTTCGACCTCGGAATACCCGAGAAACTTGCGTTTTCGTTATACTTGGTGAGAAGGCAAGAAAACTTGTGATAGGAATGCATGGTCATTGCATACTAGATTAACGCATTTTCATTTCAACGCATGAGCTCCAATGCATGGGCATAAACGCATAGCTTAAGCATGTCCAACGCATGATTGCGTGCAATAACCCCATCACCCATTCCTTTTATAACTCAACAACCGTACACTATTTGAGATGTTAAAAATAAGAGTTCCTTATTGTTGAGATTGGTGTCCTAAATCTCTTGTATTCTCGTAGTGTGTAAACATTGTATAAACAAATTGTTATTAATAAAATAATTGTTATTTTATGAGTATACACTCAATACAATAAACTAAAATTCTAGGTTATTTTATGCAATTTAAACTTATATGTAAATACATACAGGTGATTACTTGTTTAAATAATAACCTAAACGGTTTGTAGTAGATGGATAAGGCTGGATACCTTATCCTGGTGACACTACAGATACGACTCGCTTTGTAGATGTTACAAGTATTGTAAAGTGTTATAAATGATCTAATCCTAATAATTCATATGGAGACCTGTGAGTAGGGGATCTTATACAAAGGGTTTGTATAAGATCGGACCACGAAATGGTAAGTTTCATTATATAACACCATTAATAATAGAGACTTATATTTCACTAGGATGACCATAGGTGACATGATTGGAATCCTGAGTGAGTTGTGAACTCTTGCTCATGAAGGCGTTCATTTGATTTGTATGAGTGAAAGTGACAAAATTGCCAACTCAATAAGCCTAACATTTTGGGGATTCGTCCGATTGGGGAGCTTGGAACATAGCTACACATGACAGAATTCACTTTTTCTCTAATGTCGGGGTAAGTAGATAAATTGCTCTCTTAAGGGCTGATTCTAGGGCTTGAACAATGTAGCCACACCCTCTCTTGGCCTGAGAGAGACTTGGTTATAGTTGGACTATGACTTATTTTTTATTAGAGGAATTAGTGGTACATAAGAAGTTAGATGTAACTATAGGAGAAAAATGGTAATTTTGGCCCAACTGTACTTACAAGCAATTTGTGAAGGGTCATCGCCCTGTTGATTGGTTATATCCAATGGACACAGAAATATATCTATAGTGCAAAGTGTGTAACTCTCGGTCTTTAGTGGAATGATCGATAGTTAATGGATGTTCGGTAATTTAATTAAAGAGTTTAATTAGTTATCTAATTACCATTGGAGCATCAATCTATAGGTCGATAAGGTCCTCTATGTAGCTCAACATGGATTTAATTGAGAATTAAATTTGGACTAATTTGAATTGTTCAAATTAATTAAGGAAAATTAATTATATATGATATGATTATTTAAATTAATTATATGTGATATAATTAATATAATGTGTTAGATACATTATAATATAAAGTATTTTGAGAGGTTTTTTAATATGATTCAAATACTAATCATATGGATAAGATTCATATAATTAAATTTAATATAAATATGATTTATGTTAAATAGAGAGGAATTAGGATTTGTATATGATTCGAATATTAATTATATAGATGTGATTCATATAATTAGATTTTAGTACAAATGTGATTTATTTTAAATGTCATGCATAGTTGAAAGAAAATAAAACATATAGTAGATATATATATATATATATAAAATAAAGTGGTTATTATATATATATATATATATATATATATATATTAATTTTAATTAAATTAAATTATATTTATATTTAATTTAATTAAAGGGAGGGAGTTGTAACTCCTCCCCCTCCCCCTAATTTTCTCAGCCATAACCTGCAGTCTGGGGAGTTGGAAAAGTCATCGTCTTCTTTCCATTTGTTGTGGATCTTTCATTTACCCTGCAGGTTTTCACAGAGAAGACTACTCTTGGAAAAGCTATCCTCCTCCCTCTCAATCTATCTTCTTCCCTTTTCCAAGAATTCAAACAAAACACACAACCTTGCTTGAATTCTTAATCCCAAGAGAATAGTGTTCTCAAATGGTTGTTCCCAATTGGGATTTCGGTTTGGAGATCAAGATCAAGATCGAATCATTCATGATCATGGATCAAGGAATTTACCCGATGAAAGTGTTCTTCAAATGTAAGCGTAATTCTTCTTCCTTAATTCCAATGTAAAAGCACGTTGTAAAGTTTGTTTAATAATGCATAATTTATTTTTGAATCTGTAATTTAAGAATTCTGTGATAAGTTAAACTGGGAACGATCCCCGCTTCCGCATGGTGACCTTCAATGCTTTTCCTTCACTTATATGATTTCCTCCAAATTTTCTCTGTCTTGAGCAGTGATTGTAGCTGGTAAAGTCTTTCCATCTTCGAGTGGCTTCAAAGCCTTTTGGGAACTCAAGATTGCTTTGATTCATTTTGTCCGAAGAGTGAAGTCTCCTCCTCTATTAAACTTCTCTAATTCGAATATTGCAGTGGTCATGATAGGATCTTGAAGAACTCGCTGCACTCTAATACCACTTGATATTTTAAAAACACTCACCACCAATGCATGTGCAGCACGCGTGTAAGGAAAAACAAGCCATTGCTCTTATTGAATTTTGCATGTTTCTTCTTCCATTCATTTTAGACAAATTCTTTCACATTTTCACAGACTTCATGCAAATCAAAGAAATTCTCTCTGAGTTACTCATCTTCTCTCTCGATCAAAATGCAAGCGACAAATTCATCTATGGAACTCGATTCCAAGAACGAATGAAGAAAACGAGAAGACAAGAAGAATACAAAACAATTTTAACAGTTCGGTATTAATATCATATATATCTTTTAACTTTTTATTTTGATATATTCTCAAAAGTACTATAATAATAACATTTGTGTTAGGAAACAAATCCTTTAGATAAACATAAGTATGTCAGCAAAATCAATAAGCATCAAATATATTATTCATGAGTTTGGTGATGATTTATATTGTTCTTTCATTATTTCTTAATTCCATATCACATATTTACGGTTTAAACTCTCCTGAAAAGTATATTGATTCAAAATTTATGTCACAATCAAAATATACATTTAGAATGTTTCAAAAATTTAAAGCACGTGGACTCGTTTTATATTTATTGTGAATTAACCTAAAATAAGAAATATAGCTTTTCCATTAGCTATTTTTATATTTAAAATTCTAAGGTAGGATATTTATTATTTAAACTTAATAAAATTTAAATTCATTTTATTATTTGTTTGCTATTTCAATAGCCAAGTATTGGAGTTTCTTCCACGTCTTTTTTATTACTGACTTCGAATATAAAACGAGTTTCAACTACTTTCCTATCTATTTTGAAAATTACAACACATACTACTTAATATTATATTATTTATTCAGATTGATTTCCTTCTCTTTTCAAAAACCAAGTCAAAAAAATTGGGAGAAGAGAAGACAATTATTTATTCAACGAAAAAAAAAAGAAAACAGTTTTAATCTTCGAACATGAGGTTAAAATAATGTCTTTTTTAGCTCTTCGAATTTCCTTATTTCCAACATTCCTAAAATTGCAGATGATATTTTGTGAACAAATTAGAAGAAAATAATTTTTATTGTCTAAATTTGTAAAATGTTAATGATAAAATACTATTTTTTTTTTTTTACCATTTTCCAACCAAAAAAAAAAATATATATCGTAGGGTTGAAATATAATTAAACCTTTAACCACCTTAGGGAAGGTTGAAAACTATTTTTTTTTTTAGTCTAAGTTTTAAAGAATAAATGTTTTTTTTGTCCTTAAACTTTAAAATGTAGTTTTTTTTGTTTTCTTAGTTCTTATGAATAGATCTATTTTATCTATAAATTTTATAAAATAGACATTTGAAGTACTTGAGCTTTTCATGAATATGTTTAAAAAGTCTTTGAAGTAATTTTTTTATTATTATGTTGGACAATTGTATGAAATTTTAGATCAAACCCATAATTTTAGAAAGAAGAAATAATTTTCTAAAAATAAAATTTTAATTTAAAATGTTCTATGGTTATTTAAAATAAAAATGAAAAATTACTTCAAAAATATTTTAAAAGTATTCTTCACAACTTGAGATTAAAAAAATACATTTTAAAAACGCGGGACAACCACACTTATTCTCCAAGAAGAGAAGAAACTTGTACGAGATTTGTGATTAAATATGTGAAGTTTGAATTGAATATTTGAACCTTTAATTTTTTTGTCGATGATATGTGCTTTAATCATTGACCAAAAAGTTATAGGATTTGGAGCTGAGGTATGATAAAAATGTTATGAATGTATCAAAAATCTAGTTGAGATATTGGGATATAACTTTGATTCCTCTTTATTTTGTAGTATTTGTTAATGTATGTATGTATATATACACACCCTGCACGCTTTAATCACAACACATGTTCACTTATTATTATTATTATTATTATTATTATTATTATTATTATTATTATTATTATTATCATCATCATCATCGGGTTAATGATACACGGTTCAAAATATAAAAAATAATGAACATAAAATTTTCATATATATTTCGCAAGATGTCACACACAATCAATTAAGCCATTAATCTTTAGACTTTTCCCAGTTTAATGAAAATTAAGAAACCAAAGAATGACGAACTTTGATCATGGCAAAGCCCAGTATTGACCTTGCCTCTTATTACTACACATGCAAGAACAAACCCTATCAAATTATATGATCAACCCTAAATCTGTAATCCAAACAAATGATAAATTTCTACATGTATAGCCATGCCATGGACTAGCTTAATTAGCTTCATTAATTAAGCATAATCACACATCCCATACGCACATAAGCTTCCTTTACTGCACTCATTGTTGCAACCTCCACAATGCTTCTTATTGAACATCGGATTCACACACCTTCCATTGCAGCATATCCTCGAGTACTTGCATTTATTCCCACACATTCCACAGTTATTCCTATCCGTCTCCACATTTACACATTTCTTGTTGCAACAATCTGGCCCTTTGCTGCCCTTAGCTCGACAAACTCTCGGGTATTTGTTACACGTCACTCCCTTCTGCAGAGACTCGAAGTTAAAGAGAAGGCCGCGAAGCGAACCCGACGGATAATTTCCGGTCGCCGCGTGAGGAAGTTGATCGAAAACTTCGTCATCCGACGAAGTAGCATTCTCTTTGTTGCTCATTTCAACTTCAGCTGCCTGAGCTGCATAATGAGAGATGGTGATCAAAGCTACCAAAAGGAATAGCTTTGAGAACTTCATTTTTGGTAAACTGAAAGAGATAATATACCAAAGAATAGAAGAGAGAATTGGAAATTAAATTGCATGGGGATGAAGAAAATTGGATCGCTGGAGGGAGATATTTATAAGGAGGGAGGTAGAGGTTTGAGAATATAGAGGTATGAAATAATAGTGGATTGGTCCAAATCAGCAACCACATGGTAAAACGAGTTAGGTTTTTGACTAAGTGTAAAATTCCAAATTAGGCGAAGAAAAATTACGTACAAAATAGGGAGATGTATTATACTTTTAGGACTATTTTGAAGATAGGTTGGTGAAAATCCACATTGATATCCAAAATCTTCTTCTCTTCTTGCAGCCGTATAATTATAAATCTCATTAACGTGTTCTTATATGTATCAAAATGTATACTTATGAGGAAAAAATTGGTTAATTATTAGGAAAATTGTAATGGGTAGCAATATATATATAAAAGAGTATTTGTAAATCTTGTAATAGTTTTTTAAAATTACAAATATAGCAAAATAATAATAATAATAATAATAAATATGATTTCATTTTTTCATTATTCCAATTGTTGCTTTATTTGATATATCAGTCAAACTGATATATATGTCAAAATTGTGCAAAAAAAAAAAAAAAAAAATCTATATCAATAAACTTATATACATTATTTTTTATATATATCAATAAAACAATATGCTTTATATAAAGTATATCAGTTACGCAACTGATACCATGATTTTAATTGTGTCATGGTGAATTTTTGTTTTTTTTTTTTTCAATTATTGTTTGGTTTTGATATGCTATTTCCATTCGATTAGTTATTTGATTTTGATGGTCTGATTTTGGTTGTGTTGTTAGTTTTCTATATTTTTAATTTTTTAACCAAATTTCGATGGTATATTTTAATTGCATTAATTGTGTCAATTAAAATTCCAAATGTAAAGTATATTAATTAATTTATTCTATTTTCAAAATTTTTATATTCTTATAGCATATAAGTTACATTTAATTTGGTATATCAATTATATAATATATGTAGTTCATATTTTGAATATTGATTTATTGATCAATCAAATTGAGAGAGAAAGAAAAGCATAGTAATGATATTGTTGATATATCAAATATGAAGTATATCATTCAAAATGATATCGATATACTTAATGTATAACATTTGGCATTTTAATTTTATATTAATGCCAATTCAAAATGCATTTTAAATATATCATTGGTGTAACATGACTATATTATCATTAATTCAATTTGTAATATATACTAAGTATTTAATTGGTTTATTAGTAGTTTATTGACAATCATTCTAAATTCATTTGAAACTTAACAATGGTGCTATATTAGTAGCCACCAAAAATTCATTTTAAGTATATCATTAGTGCATTGATGATATATCGACACTTATTATAAATCCATTTTTAAGTCTAACGTTGGTGTATCAACAAAATGTCAATTACATTTCATTCTAAATTAAATTTTCAGTAAAACATTGGTATATCATTAGTGTATTAGTACTTCTTAAAAATATATTTGATATAATATATTAGTAGTAGAAACCAATTGTTCAAAATTCAATTTCAAGCATAATATTAGTATATCGATAGTTTATCAACATGCATTCAAAATGGTTATAAACATGATGAATTAACCATTGGAAGTTAAAAGAATCTTAATACTCTAAAACATATAAAAATGATTCAAATTTAGTTCACAAATAATAACAAGTGCATGAGTACTTATGGACTAATAAATTTGTTTTAAAGAACAACAAATTTGGTTTTTTAATTGTATAACTCACCAATCTACTAAATATGAATTATATCAATTGACTGATATACCAAATATAAACTATACCAATTAATTGAGATACCAAACATAAATTATATCATATATACTATTGATATACATGCTCATACACCAAAAAGAGTAAAATTGGAATAATTTAAAACAAAAATCAGATTTAATATATTGATGCCATATTTGTAAATTTCATAAACATATTGTCAAGGCTCCATTTTCTATTCATTTGGTTTTTGGTTTTTAGTTTTTAAAAATTAAGCCTACAGATATCCCAACCACCTGGACATTTCTTGCTTTGCTATCTACTTTTTACCAATGTTTTCAAATATCAAGCTAAATTTTGAATAATAAAAAAGTAGCTTTTAAATGAACTCAACTCTTGTACTTAAGAAAGATGCAAACCATTGTATGAAAATTTGAGAAAATAGGTTTAGTTTTCAAAAACTAAAAATAAAAATCTAAGGTCCCGTTTGATAACCATTTTATTTTTTGTCTTTGTATTTGAAAATTAAGCCTATATCATCGACATTTCTTATCATGATTTACATCTTTCTTAAGTACAATAGTTGAATTCTTAGCCAAATTCAAAAAACAAAAACAAATTTTTGAAAGCTACTTTTTTTAGTTCTCGAAATTTGGCTTGATCTTTTAAACCATTGGTGGAAAATAGATAACTAAGGTAGAAATTTGAAAGTAAAAATAGTGTGTATAGACTTAATTTTCAAAAACAAAAATAAAAAACAAAATGGTTACCAAACATACCTAAATGGTTACCAAACATACCTAAATGGTTACCAAAAGAGATTAAATTTATAATTTTTTGTATTGTTTTGTATTATTCTTGCAATTATCTCTAATTATTAATGAACATACTTTATTAGGTAGTACTAATTGTTTGCTTAAATGGGGTGTGTTATTTAAGGGTCAGCCCAAAATATTATTCAACGGAAAGGCAATTGGAAAAGTAACACACTTTAATTAGTTATAGCTCGCTTTTTGATTGATTGACCTTTTAATTTTATAACATTTGAATTTTGAGGGCTAGAAACGTGTGTCGCAAAAGGATAGAAAACAAGACAATAGCTTTTAACGTTTGCTTAATGTTGTCAATGGATTTGTATTGGGTGACACGTGTTACGTGCCACGTTTCAACGGAGTACACCTTATTCCTCTGTTTATACCTTTTATATTTATGTTTTGCCATTATCTGGTTCTTATATTGGAAAAAGTGATAGCATGACTTATCATGCGAAATATAGTTATTAAATGGAAAGTGAAATGATCGAATTCCAAGTGAAAGCATGTAAATGTCTTGCATTTCGATTTTTCGATTTAAATGTAACAAAAACATCACATAAAATAGAACCAAACAGGGGATAAACATTTAATAAATCAACATGTTAATTGAAGTGTAAAATAAGGGAAAAAAGAATATCACATACCTTCGTTGATTCCCTTACTCTTCGTGATTTCCTCGTCGTTTTCTTTGAAACGATTCTCTAATGAACAATGGACACTACCGTAAGTGAGACCTCGTTGTTCTCTCAGGAATCAAGGGTAGAAGGTGTTTTCTACATCTTGGATAAGGAAGAAGAATAGATAATATGGAGAAGAAAGATTTTGAGAGGAGATTAATTTTGATGCTAGAATTTCATTCACCAAATGAATTACCTTTTTACCCTAACGTGGGCAAAATAACAAATTTATATGGAGACCTTCTCCATAGCTTTCCAAAATTTTCCATAGGACTAATTTAATATATATATTTAATTAATTAATAAACATCATATGTTTATTTGCCTCCACCTCTCAAAATTCATTAATTAATTCTTTATGTGTCAAATTCATAAAAATTTAATACTTGAATCCTATTCAAATATTTCACTTTTAATTATAGATCAGGTCTATAATTAACTATATCATATTAATCTCATTAGTATGTTATTCCATCAACTGATTTGAACAATTCAAATCATTTCTCTTTTCCTGTAGTGAACTAATAAGGAAACTATATGGACATACAATTAGAAGCTCCAATGATATGAGATTAATTAATTTTTAATTAAGTTAATCAATATTGATTAACTACCAGACACTTCAATATACCCCATAACAACAAGTTAGTCTTTCACAAGTATCCATAACACCAATTGGGTCAAATTACCATTTTACCCTTGAGTTTTGTATCCTTAAATACCAGTGCTCCTCTAATGTATAGCCTGTTTATGGTTCAACCAATAAACAGAAATCTCTCTTGGACCAATGAGAGGGTAGAGTCCTTTGTTCAAGTCCCGGAGACACCACTTAAGGAAACACTCATCTACTTACCCTGAAGTCGAGAAGGAGTGAATCTCATCTTGTATTATTATATTCCTGGCTCCTCACTCCGTCTTGTCCCCTAAAATGGTAGACTTAGTGAGTACGCAAACTGGCCATTTTCACCCATATAAATCAAAGAACAATCCCTTGTGAATAGAAGTTCATAATACACTCAGGATTAAGACTAAGTTGCCTAGGCCTTCCAATTGAAATAGGAGCCAAACTAGTCAACGACATTACATCTCATGGTTAATATTTCGTGGTCCGGTCTTATGCAAGCTCATTGCATAAGATACCCCCACTCGCGTATCACATACATGAATGTGTTGGATCATTATGTTTGTATCAAATATAAAGTGGACCGTATTCATAGTATCATCAGGATAAGGTACCCAACCTTATCCCTATACTATAGACCGTTTAAGTTGTTTCTTGAACATCGATCCCTACATGTCTCCACATATAGTTCAAGACTCATAAAGTAATCCTGGATGTTAGTTTATTAGATTTAAGGTTACTAAGACAAATTAGAATACAACACAATCAATAACATTTATTCAATTAACATCAATAACTCTTTATTGATGACGATTAATTAATAACATTTACTATTTACGAGTTTTAGGGCATAAAACCCAACAGAAAGTACTGACAAACACTGTAACATAAAAATACTAACAACAAGAAAATATGTAAAGACACACAGAAGTTGGTAACCCAGTTCGACAATAAACCATCTACACGTTTTTGGGGTAGTGTATCAGGAAAGATAATTCACTAATATTAAAGAGTCAAATAATTACAATGTAGTACTTATTTGTAATTCAATGACTACTATAGTGACTCACGTAGAACCCACCTTACTAGTCACCTAGGCTTCCCCTAGATTTAAGACTCCCTCTCAATTATACTTAGGCTCCCCCTAAATGTGATAATATTAGTGCTACTTCGACTTCCGACAATGCATGAGACTCCTCTCCACTTGATTGTTTTCCTTGTAACTTAGTGAGCTCCCTTCATATAAGAACTTAGGTCCTCTTATGTCTTGAGAACTCCCTTCTCGATAAACAACACCTTAGGCTCCCCCTAAAGCATGAGAAATCCTTCTCGATGAATGAAGTCTTAGGCTCCCCTTAAGTCTGAGAATCTCTTCTCTTCAACCGTGTTTAGGCTCCCCTTAAGACAAAACAATCTTCACATTCTTGAACGATTGACACAATGACATTGCACAACAGAAAATAAAGAGCAAAGATCAAGAGTATTTTGTTGAATAAAACCACCACCAAGAACAAATATACTCCTCACAATAAACAAATGCAGCCACCATAAATGAGGGCCAAAATATACCTTGTTTAAGTAGTGTTTGCATCCTTTTTTCACTGATATGGGAGAGTCTTTTGTGCCATAAGTCTGCCTATGTTAAGCTTGTTGTTGAAACAGTGCAGGCACTAGTCATCATTTCTACTTCTCTTACAATATAAAGGTCATTGACCTTTTCACTAACCAACACAACCTTAGAATCTTTAATCACCTCTAGGACTCCACCTTTTCATCTGCACTCACACCAATAAAGTCAAACATACCCAGAGATATCAAGTTTCTCTTGAGTAAAGGTACATGTCTCACATTTCTGGGAAGCTTGATTGATCCATCCTTTAGCTTTAAGGATACTAAACCAACCCTTTTGATTTTGCAGGCTTCATTGTTCCCCATGTATACAGATTCTCCATCCACATCCTCGTAGATATTAAACCAAGGCTTGAAAGGTGTCATATGATACGTACAGGCAGAGTCAAGTACACAGTCATGCTTCCCAAGAATAGAAGTAGGACACTTCAACCACTAAAGCTTCTGGTTATTTTCCTTTCTGATCCTTCTCTTTTTTCTAATTTTTCTATTTTAAGCTGTAGCAATCCCTCATCAAGTGTCTTTCTTGTAGTAGTTACATCTCAGCTTGGTTTTGGGTTTATGCTCTTCACCGAAATGATTTTTAGTCCCTTTAGACTGATTATGCTTGTTCTTGCCATTGAAAAACAACCCTTTTGCACCAAGGCTGCTCCTTTTTGACTGACTAAAGCTCAAACTCTCTAGTTATGAATGCTGAAATAATGGCATTAGTGGTAACAGCCACTCTGCCATATTTGAAGGCATTCTTCACCTCCTTATAGGCTTCGGGTAGAGAGTTCAACAAGACAAAGGCTTCATTCTTATCGCCAATCTTTTCGCCAAGGCTCTTGAACTCAGGAACTATCCTCTTAAACTCATCCAGATCGTCTGATAGTGGTTTAGCGTAATCCATCTTAAAAGTGAAGAACTTTTTCTTTAGATAGATGTTGTTGGGAGATCCTTGGTTGCAAAGAGACCTTCCAGCTTGATCGATCACCTGTCTCAAGATGTTGTCATTGAGATTAAGAACCAAAGTGTCGTAGGCTGTAAGTTCCATATCTTCCATTTCTTGAGTTGTTAATGTAGGTGGCAGAGTCGACGAATCTAGAAGGGCCTTATGAGCTCTCTATTGTCCAAGAATAGCTTTGATTTTGCCTTCCACAGACCAAAATCACCCTTTCCATTGAACTTCTCTATTTCAAATCTTACAACAGCCATCACTGATCTGATCAAGTATCGAGACTGGTTTTCTTGAATATCTTGATGCTCCAAGAATGCTGACCTTGATGATCTTCAATAGCTCTCATACATTCACTCGCTAGCTTGAGTTCTATAGACTATATACATTCAAACGCAGGTTGTACGAGAATGTAACTAAACGCTGGCATCTTGCATTCACGCCTCCTTAAACGTAGCTGGATTTTTTAAATTGTTGGGTTATTCAGTCTTCTCTAGGCCCAAATACTCAATATCAACACTGAGATGATTAAGAAATGGTTGAGAGAGGCTCTGTCAAATCCTGTTTCTACTCGATGCTCGATGCGATTTTCCTTCTATACTTGATACGTTTCTGTTCTATCCTTGACGGAACTCAATCAATGTTGATCAATACTCGATTCTACTCAATGAGTCTTAATCATTACTCGGTGCGACTAAAAGACGAAAACGACTGACTCGAAGTACTCGTTAGAAGAAATCAATGCACGATTCAACTTGATACTCTGGAATTCAATACGATTTGAAAGCAATATTGTATTCACGCGATTTGTAGAAAGATTACAGTCGATCGAACAAATAAGATAAAGACAAGAAGAAGAAGCACACAGGATTACGTGGTTCGGCCAAGATGCCTACGTCCATGGAAAGATTCAAGTTCTTTTTCACTTAGAAGATTGTGTAAGCTTGCTTGTTTACAAAAAAAAAAAAAGTAGAAAATGATGAACTTACTCTGTTTCATTTTATGATCAGTGGTATTTATAACATATACAAACATACCGTTTACCAGATAAAGTTAATTATAAACAAAAAAAACTAGTTGAGGTATTTAAGTCACGACTTCTTCAGATTGTTTTATAGGGCACAGATTCTGTAAGTAGAAATTTATATCAAGCCAACTTAAACGAAAGGTTGAGGCATTATCTATCCCTTTACGAGTTAGCCACTCCTATAACGTTCACTAAAGGAAAGAAACATTATTATGTGTATTCTTCTTTAATTTATAGGTAACTTTCTTGTGTTTTAGTTAGTATCAGTAAATTACCACATAATTTAAATGTTTTGGATAAATAAACTAGGTTATAATCACCATGGAGATGCTACAAAAGAGATTATCAGGATGCAATTTAAAACCCAACTGATGTACTTTATGCAAGAACAGCACCGAGGATATGGACTATTTATTTGTTGGATGCCAGTTTAGAAATCAACTTTGGTCTAGGCTGCAAACAGAGCTCAACACTACATTAACTAACAGTACAAGTATACGAGACCTCTGCAAGGTGGCATGCTCGCAAAACCTCAAACCAAAAAAGTTTATTGTTGTTTTTAACTCCATCATTGCTACTCTATGGACGGTTTGGAATGAACGTAACAAACGAATCTTCTCTGAAACCTCAAACAGTATTGCCATGCTATGGGAAGATATCTGTATGCACATCGGTTGTTGGTCCTACAGATCAAAGCTCTTTTAGAATTGTAATCCATCTTCTATTGCTCTTAATTTAGGTTCTTTTTTGTAAGGAAAATTTTATTGGTTGATAAATATATTTTGGGAAATAAAGACCGTGACTTCAAGTTTCTTGAAATTACAGCTATGGCAAACACCTTGTATTGGTTCTTAGACCTAGTATTGTGTTTAATAGAATTGGAAAACAGAACAGAGGCAAGGCTTTGAGTGCAAAAGACATTCCTTTCGGTGACCCTTCTGTGTATAAACATCTGGGAAGCATGGCACAGTCGGTCGTTAAAAGGCTCTTGTCGATCTACACAAGTCCAAGGTAAAATAAAATGAAAACCATTCTTTATAGATTCAAACATCATTAACCTCACATAAAAATGAACCTAGATTAGCTAAGCACTAATTAAATTAACTTCACAAGTTATCTAATATCAAGTTTCTGAAAATTGCAAATTAACTTTTCCTTTTGTTTTCTTTGCTTTATTACAAGCTAAACAAATTCTCTATAGTGATTTTATTTCTTTTATTAATTCAATGAGCGTTCAATGAGAAACACTATTTTCAGGTCCATTCTCTTGCTTCGGTGCTAGTGGAGCAAAGTAAGCTTTTGGGTCTATAGAGCTATGAAAAAATCTCAATCAATTTAGAAAGAAAACAAAAGAGTCAGTCATTTTCAACCGTGTATCAATATATTTACTATATTTACTTAAATGTCCTTAAATTTAAAACACTTAAATAACCCGTCATTTTCAACCATGTATTAATAGTAATATGTATCCAATAGTAATCAAATAGCAATCAAATAGTAATCAGTATTATTAATAATCATCATCAAATAGTAATCAGACAACAATCTTATAGCAATTTGTATCAGATAGTAATTCGAAAAAAGTCAGTTAACAAATAATACAAATGATGGCAATCAGATAGCAATCAAATAAGAATCAATATCAAATAGCAATCGGACAGTAATCAGACAATAATCATATAGTAATCAATATCATTGAAGACTAGTATTGCATAGTAGTCTGACAACAATCAGATAATAATCGATATCACTGACAATGAGTATCAAATAGCAATCAAACAGTAGTCATCAAACAACAATCGATATCATTGGTAATCAGATTGTAAGTAGATGGTAATGAATAACTTATTTTGGAGTAGAATATGTGTGTGTTTCATTTTATTGATATTTTAGATATTTATTCGTAGTAAACAAGATATCACTAACTCATTATTTGAAATAAAACATGAATGTATCAAGTATATAAAAAATAATCTACTTTTTTTTAACCAAATGTATGTGCGTTTTTTAAGATTTTTCATTCCAATAATTAATATGTACATCGGTCAAAGTCATACTTAACTTCGTGAAAATTTAATTTTATTGAAATTAGTAAACTCAGGACCATTTTCATATATATACACATATGTATATATATATATGTAATATATATGTATTTATTTATTTATTTATATATTTTGACAAAATTTAAAGTTTGAAATGAAAATATATATGAATGCATAAAAAGAATTGAAAAGAGAAAAAGAATGGAGGTGGTGTTGGTTCGGTGAGATAGATAGAGGATGAGTAAAATTGAATGGTTGGGTGGGATAGAGATTTTCCAGGTTTTGCAAAATAAAATAAATGGGAGATAATTTTTAATTGTTATTTATCTTCCATTGCAATTGTCCTTTTTTATAATCCATGGGCTTTCCACCGGACCTATGTATCTTCTCTCATACTTATTGAATATCAACGAAGAGATGTAGAATATGATGAGAATGCTAAGATTGTGTCAACCTAATTGGGATAGTCCGAGACATTGATAGTACCGAAAATGTGCTATCTAGATCTACTTAATTTGGGACCGTCTCAGGATTTTATGTGTTTATTTTGCTATTTTGTAGGTATCAAGCATTCAAGAGGTAGAATTGAGTATTTGGAGTTAAATGGGATCAATTTAAAGCAAATTGGAGATAGTTTGAGCATTTAGGCTTCAATGAGGAAAAATGACCAAAATACCCCTATGTCGCAGCATTGCAACCTTATCGTTATGCTAGAAGGCATAACACATAGATGTAGGATAGCGTCGCGATACTTGCCTAATGCTTGCCTTATGCTCGAAGGCAATAGCTGCAATGAGAGCATTGTAATGTTGAATCCAGCATTGCAATATTGTGGCTACACAATAAATTGTTCGTCAGATACCATGGTTAAGGGAGTCTCGACTTCTAATGGTTTCTGTCAATTCCAACTGATTTCTACCTCAAATTCTCTTCTCTTTTCTTCTATTTCAATTCGGAAAATGTATGAAGTTAACTCCTTGGCGTTTTCCATGACTACTATGGGCTAAGGTACTCATTGTAGCTTGGGTTTGTTAGGTTTTTTTTGCCCATTTAATGTATTTGTGAGCTTCCGAACTAGAGATTTGTGGTTTGAAATTTCGAGTCTATTTATCTAATGTTTACGATTACTTCATTGGACGCTTGAGAATGTTATAATTATTGCTTTTTTATTGGCATTGGATATTTGAGATATAATCTTTTGTTCAGCAATTAGAAGCAATAGGTTAGGGTAGCTTGTAAATCACCTAGATAAGCATTGTTCTAACCAACCTTGGATCAAATCAACCGAATGTTTAATTAAGGTTGTTCCTTGTCGAATGTTTAACCTAATTTTGCCCTAGTTCTTAATGCAATTAGGTCAATTTGAATTTGCATGTTGTTCATCGATTTAAAATGGTCTAATTAATTGATTAGGTTAGATTAATTAGTTGTTTCAATTAATTCGATTAGGTAAAATTAATTGGATAATGAAGGTTGTTCCAATTAGGTATTTAAGACTGATCTGAGTAGAGCTTCAGACCTAACCAAACTATAAAGAGTTTTGAGCTAAAATTACCTCCACTAAGAAGCTCAAGCTACTAAAATAACATCATCTCTATGTCTAATTTATGGATTTGTAAACAAAAATTGTTAGCAATCTGTTGTAACAAAAAGAAACTATAAATTAGGTTTTTGTTTAAATTAAAATAGCAATCTCTATCATATACTAACCAAGAAATAAGAGAGAGGTAGAGTGATAGAGTATAAAAATTCACATTCTTGTATCTTCTAAAGGGAGAGCTTTAAATTAAAGAGAATCTCATATTTCGAGGAGTGGATGTAGATCTTCATTGATCAAACCACTATAATCATTGTGTTCATCTTCTTCTTCTCTTTATGTTTTCCACTTTGCATGTTTGAATCTCTTTACCATGTTCATCAGTCTCCATTAAAAACATCTCAAAGGTAGACGACGAAAAAAGAAAAAGCATAGAGAGAAGGTGTGAAATTCTGTAAAAATGAAATATTGAAGTGAAATAGATAAGTTCTTACCAATCAGAACGTTTCTTGAGTTATATGGCCTCTTCTTGATCACACATGCCAGCTACCACCAAGATTGGATCAAATTTATTCTTCTTGGGCCTTCTTTTAAGTAAATCTTTCTACAGATCCTAGCCTATTAACAACTAGTATCCTAACTACAAACAAGGCATTCAAGAAGCTCCGAGAATCTCCAAGAACCTGCCAAGAACAATCATACAGTCAACAATGGCAGTGGCTTGGTATGAGGTGGAGAAATTCACTGGAAATAGAGATTTTCAGCTATGATCAAGAGAATTCAAGTTGTTCTGGCTTCGTAGAAGGCTTGAAGAGCAATTAAAGACCCTAAACTTTGCCTACAACCATTACTGATGTTGAAAAGCATAAAATAGAAGAAGCGGCCTAAGGGCATTGATCTTGAATATCTCATATAGTATTTTAAGGCTAGTTATCAATTAAAACACAACCTATGAGGTATAGGAGAAGCTACTTGAAGAAATATGTGCCTAACAAGCTTTAAGTGAGGGAGAAGCTTTACTTGGATGTTAGTTTATTGGTTTGTGGGTTTAATGCAACTAAATATAAAATAAAACATCATATATTTTATTAGATAAATAAGATGATTGTATAATATAGTTACAAACTATATATCCCTATGATATTTAGGGCATCAACCCTAAAAATAAACTAGGGAATAACATACCCAATACAAATCTTCCACTTGTTCTAGTCTAAACGTGGCCTATCCTATAAACCCATACTCTACAGGTCACCCTCAAACACCTTAGCCATGCGGGTCTTTGTAAATGGATCAGCAATATTGTGTTCCGAAGCTATCTGCATGACGATCACATCCCCTCGATGTGTAATCTCTCGAATGAGATGATACTTCCGTTCTATGTGCTACCCGCGCTTGACTCCTAGGCTCTCTGGAATCAACCACAGTACCACTATTATCACAATAAACTGTGATGGGATTTGGCATGTCTGGAATGACTTCAAGATCTATCAAGAATTTCCCGAGCCATACAATTTCCTTAGAATCTTCACAAGTTGCTACGTACTCAGCCTCCATGGTGGAGTAAGCAATACACCTCTACTTGTGCTCCATCAGACTACTATCCTACCATTAAGAGTGAACACTGATCCTGATGTGGATTTCCTAGAATCTTTATTAGTCTGGAAATCAGAGTTTGTGTATTCTATAAGGATCAGATCCTTAGAACCATACACTAGCATGCAGCCCCTCATTCTCCGTAGATACTTGAGGATATTGTTAACGGCGGTTCAGTGATCATATCTTGGATTAGATTGATATCTACTGACTATTCTCACTGCTTAGCAGATGTCAGGTCTAGTATATAACATCGCATACATTAGGCTGTCAATAAGGGATTCGTCTCATTTCCTTAACCTCTTAAGGTGTCTTAGGACACTATTCCTTAAACAATATAACTCCATGTTTGAAAGGTAATAAACTTCTCTTGAAGTTCTGCATCGGATATTTGGCAAGTATTTTGTCAATGTATGATGCTTGAGACAAAGCTAGCAATTTGTTCTTTCGATCTCTAAAGACCTGAATTCCCATAACAAACTGTACCTCTCTCAAATATTTCATTTGGAATTGGGTCGCTAGCCAATTCTTAACTTCAATCAGTAGACCTACATCATTCCCAATGAGTAGGATGTCGTCTAAATACAACACTAGGAATGCTACTGAACTGTTGATGATCCTCTTGTACACACAAGGCTCATCAACATTCTAATCAAAGGTAGAAGATTTGATCGCAGCATCAAATCTTATATTCCAAGATCAATAAGATTTCTTCAATCCATAGAAGGACCAATTAAGCCTGCTGCTCTTAATCTTAGGTTATGAATCCCTCAGTTTGCTGCATATAAGTGGTCTCTTGAAGATTGCCATTAAAAAAGGTAGTCTTGACGTCCATTTGCCAGATCTCATAGTCATAATATTAGGCAATGGACTGGAGGTTCCAGATAGACTTTAACATGGCTCCTCAGTCTTCTCAGTCGACTCCCTCAACTTGGGTATAACCCTTTGCCACTAGTCTAGTCTTAAAGGTATTCACCTTCCCATCAGCACCCCGTTTTCTCTAGTAGATTCATTTGCAACATACAGGTTTAACCTCATCAGGTTGATCTGCAAGATCCCAAACCGAATTGAATTACATCAACTCCATTTCGAGATCTATAGCTTTGATCCACTCATCTTTGTCAACATCCTCCATTGTCTTCTTGTAAGACAATGGATCCTCAACATCTCCATCAACTACCATAGCTAGGATTTCTATTAAACCCATATAATAGACAGGTGGGTTCACAACCTTCCAACTACATCGAGGCTCCCTTAACACTTGAGGTAGATTTGACCTACTAGATAATCCAACGTCAACAACTCTTTTTGAGGTGTTGAGTTCTTTAACAACTCTTGTTGACGATTCAGTAGATTTCTTAGAAAGTTTATTCAACACTATTTTACTGCGGGGCTTGTGCTTTCTTATGTGGTATTCTTCTAGAAAAGTAGCGTTTGTTGACACGAACACTTTATTTTCCTTAGGGTCAAAGAAGTAACCACCTCTCATTCTTTTGGTGTAGCCTATAAATAGGCACAGGTTTGAACGAGGTTCTAGTTTCTTAGGATTTGCCTCAAGCACATGTGTTGGGCAATCTCAGATTCTAAAATGATGAAACTAGCTTTACGACCATTCCATAACTCGAAAGGTGTTCTCATAACACTCTTGGATGGAACACAGTTCAAAATATATGTCGTAGTTTGTACTGCAAAACCCCAAAACGAATCAAGTAAGAAAGCGTAACTCATCATAGACCAAACCATGTCTAATAGGGTTCAATTTCTCCTTCCTGATACATCATTATACTGAGGTGTAACAGGTGCTGAAAGTTGGGACACTATTCCATGGTCTATCAAATAGTTATGGAATGTAAGATCAAAAAATTATCCACCTCGATCAGATCGAAATGTCTTAATTGTTATATTTACTTCATTTTCAACATTAACTTTAAACTCTTTGAACTTTTCAAAGGTTTCAAACTTATGTTGCATTAAATAAACATACCCATACCTTGAATAATCATTAGTAAACGTGATGAAATATTCAAATCTTCCTCTTCCTTTTACATTCATCGGATCACAAAGGATTGAATATTCTAACTCTATGGTTTCTTTGGTCCTGTGACCTTTTCTAGTATAAGCTCTTTTAGTCATTTTTCTTTCAAGGCTTGACTCACACACAGGTAAAAATTTTCTTCTAACTCGCTTAGAAGTCCATTTTACCAATCTCTCAATCCTATTGTGATTGATGTGTCCTAATCTCAAGAGCTAAAGTTGGGCATTTTCTTTAGAAGAAATTCTAAGTCTTTTATTTTAGTTGCTAACGATCTTAGCACATAAAGATTATCTTCGAGATTTGTAGAACAAATATATACACAATTTTTTTAAATAAACACTTATTTACATTAAAAGAGATAGAATAATTTTGTTCTAACAAGCATTTTACAGAAATAAGGTTCCTTTTTAAAATTGAAACTAAAAATACATTATCAAGTATAGCATATGATTTATGTAAACAAAGTCGAAGTCCTTCCACTGTTGTAACTAAGACTGCGTGATCAGTTCGAACCTGCATCGTCATCTCCCCAGCTTCAGTTTGCCACCACGAACTAATTCCCTGAAATGAATAACAAACGTGGTTAGTAGGGCCCGAATCAATTATCCAGGCCGTATCATCATTCTACACTAAACAAGTTTCCAAAACAAGAAAATCATATTTACCTTACTTGGCTTTCTTCTTTTCTGCCATGTGTTTGGGACGGTTCTTCTTCTAATGTCCCTTTTGGTCGCAATGGAAACAAATTCCCTTTTCAACCTTGGCCTTCTTGCCCTTATGGGCACCAGCTGGTGGGTTAGCTTTCCCTTTTCCAACTTTCTTCTTCTTTCACTTTTTGGTGTCAGAAGAAGAAGACACTGACTTCATCCTAGAGGTTGAACATCTGAAGAACTTCTTAGAAGATGAAGCAACATTTGCCTCACCCTTCTATTCCTTGGTTTTCATCAAGGATTGAAAGACTGTAGCTCATTGAGCAAGATGGTCAGGTTGTAGTCAATCATGTTCATAACAGCATTGCTACGAAACAATAGGAATTTTTCAGGTAAAGTTTCAAAGATGAAGCTAACGTGACTGGCTTCATTGATGATGGACCCATTCATCTTCGCCACGTTGAAGTGAACCATCATGTTGAGAACATGTTCTTTAACAGATGCCCCTTCTTGCATACGGGCATTGAAGATGTATTTAAGAGTGTCGAGCATGAGCTATGTGGACGGTTGTCCAAACATTCCTCCTCAGGGACTACATGATCTCATAGGCCATGAGCATGGGCTCATGCTTCTTGGACAAGACTTCAAAAAAGCTTACCAAAATATACACTTGGGTCTTCTCGTTTGCCCATGTCCATCGCTCATATGCTTCTTGAAAATTCCGAGCAACATTTGGAGATGGAATGGGAGGACAGTCCTCTATTAGGACAAGCTGGAGGTCATCGATGATTAAGATAAAGATGATTGTGCTTTTCCAAGTCGTCTAATTATCGCCCATTAGTTTGTCAATGGCGAGTAAATTAAGAGTTGCGGAAGTGATAGTGAATAAATTTTGTGAAATCATACAAATTATTTATATTAGTCTATTTCCATTACACCATTAGGACAAACCAATCAATTTTAGCAAAATAATCTAGTGTACTCTATGTGACATCTATTTTGCAATGATGCTTCGGTGAGAAAGGACAAAAGCCACCGTAGGATGATCAGGTGCCCCTTCACTGAAATGAGACTATCTCAACCAATAGACAGAACAACTCCTTGTTACTGTAACCATCAGTCACTATTATTCAGTCCATAAATAGTTAAACTTGCTTAACATTTCTTGTTAGTGTAACCCCTCATTTTAGATTATAGAGTTCTGCCTCAATGACCCAACCATAGGGAAAAACTGATTAGAGCAAAAACTAACATAACCCTTATCCATTTCTGGAGTTTGAATAAAGCGTCATGCAAAAATGCCATCCATAGGGGGACACTCAAGGTGCCACAAGGCCCTGCATGAGACTTTACTTCAAAATAATGAGAGAGACCAAGGGATGTCTTGTTACACATCCCACTCCCACTTACTATAAACACTCTCTCCATTCACTTTGGTATTGATCTATACAAACATCATCCTATTAGGATACTGATTCTTGAAAATCTTTATTAACGTAACAAGATGGTATAAACTTCCGGAATAGCAATTAAACGATGAACAAACTCTTTATTAAACGATAAGAGACAAATAGAGACTAGACAATTGCTTAACAACTCCAAACGATCATTTACAAAATTCTACACGATCGCTGAGTAACAGTAGACGATCGCCCACACAACACTCCGCGATCACTTACAAGGTACTACACGATCGCTTACAAAATACTATACGATCATCTACCAAATGCTACATGATCGCTGAGCTCTGCTACACGATTGCTTAGTAGAAGTAGACGATGCGCGGCACACTACGATGAACTCTCCATGATAGAGACTTCCGAAATCCCACTTTCGAGAGCCCTCCTTCCTTCCTTCTGATATTTAGATTTCAATACCCTCTCCTTCCTTTTCTTTATTCTTTTAAACCTCCACTTCTCCCAACAGAATTGGAATTCATTCTTAATTGATTCAATCGCTTCTCCTTTATTCTTTCTTTCTTGATATTGCCACATAATTGGAGGCCTGTCATTACCTCCCCCATCCACCTTACCTTGTCCTCAAGATAAAGTTCTGGTTGTCCAAGCCATTTCCTTAGTTGCGTCACATGAAGTACTGAACGGATCGACATTGTTGTCTGAAGGTTCAACTTGTAAGCTACTGATCCCACTCTTTCCACCACCTGATGTGTTCCATAATACTTAGGAGATAATTTCACATTCCGCTTTTGCCGAACTGAAATTTGGCAATAGGGCCGCAACTCCAGCCATACCCAATCCTCAACTTGAAATCCAACATCATGTCGCTTCTTGTCAGCAAACTTCCTCACTTTAACTGGAGCCACCGTCAAGTGCTCCCTAAGCACGTGTAATATAGCATCTCTATCTCGCATTTGTTGGCCCAACGTCGCATTAGTCGTACAATCATTCCCATAGTAAATCAACACTAGAGGTTGTCGTTTATACACAATTTGAAAAGAGGCTAAGCTAGTAGAAGCATTATACGTAGTGTTATTTCAATATTCCACCCAAGGCCACTAGTTAATCCATTCTTTCAATAGCTCACCATAGCAACACCTCCAATTCATTTCCACACTGTGATTCACCACCTTTGTCTTACCATCCGACTGAGGATGAGAAACTGAGTTGTGATGGAGTTTGGTACCCAACAATCAGAACAACTCTTGCCAAAAAGTGATTCACAAACTCCTTGTCTTGGCCCGTGACAATGGACTTCGGCAACCCGTGCAGTTTATTCTTTTCTCTACAAGATGTATCTACTTCAATACCAGCAATTAAAGGGTGTTTCAACGGCAAGAAATGAGCATACTCCACAGATCGACATGCTTCCACAGTCATTTCTTGTTTAATAGCCAAAAATCTTCCACCAATCGATCCCTATCTTAAAGATCGGAATCGGATTAACATGTTTTTCTTCAAGTCTTCCCAATCTTCGAACGACTCTTTGTCTACCTCCGATCGGTACCAATCTAATGCGATGCCGTCAAAATTCATAACCGCCACCGTCATCTTCTCAGATTCAGTGAACTTATGAAATTGAAAATAGCGGTCTGCTCTGTATAGCCATGCGTTTGGATCGCTTCCGCTAATCATCGGCATTTCTACTTTCTTGAATTCACTCTAATTGCCATTCGCTTCTTCACTGGATGCTTTCATCGAACTATTTGTTCCGCACACCTTATTGGCATTCGATCTTTCTGCCTCTTTCGTCACCTTTGCTTTTTCGCTGGCCATTTTCGTAACATAAGAAATGAACATTTCTTGATGTTTCTCTGCCTGCAATCCCAAACTCTCAATGCTCTTTGTTAACGATGCCCACTTCTCCTCTATAGTTGGCAATTTCTGTATTTTCACTTTGAATCCCAAGATCTCTTGTTCTCGTAATTCCAGTTTCTCTTCAAAATGTTTCTGAACCATGCTTGCCCAGGTGATTGCTCTGATACCAATTTGTTAGGATACTGATTCTTGAAAATCTTTATTAACATAACGAGTTGGTATAAACTTCCGGAATAGAAATTAGACGATGAACAAACTCTTTATTAAACGATAAGAGACAAGCAGAGACCAGATGATTGCTTAACAACTTCAAACGATTGTTTACAAAACTCTACACGATCGCTTACAAAATGCTATACGATCGCCTACCAAATACTACATGATCGCTGAGCTTTGCTACACGATCGCTCAGTAGAAGTAGACGATGTGCGACACACTACGATGAACTCTCCATGAGAGAGACTTCTGAACTCCCACTCTCGAGAGCCCTCCTTCCTTCTTGCTATTATTCAGACTTCACTTCCCTCTCCTTCTGTTTCTTTATTCTTTTAAACCTCCACTTCACCCAACAGAATTGGAAGTCGTTCTTAACCGATTCAACCGCTTCTCCTCTGTTCTTTTTTTCTTGACATTGCCACATAATTGGAGGCCTATCACATCCGTAGGGGAAAACTCAAGGTGTCTCAAGGACGAGTATAGATCTCACGGTGTGAACTTTTAGGGAGAAACGTAAAGAGGATAAAATGAAGTATCATATACCCTATTTTCCTCACACTGAGCATTTTACCTAGGGTTAATTAACTTAGAAAAATTCAACTACTGATTTTAACCAAGTGTTTGTTTAATTTGCCCAAAAGTAATACTTACCTTGAATAGTTATACAATTTTGTGGATTTTTTATTAAACATTTTAATAAACTTTAATAAAAAATTGCATACTTGTAACAAATCTATATCAATCACCTTTCTAAGTAAGTTTCCGAGTAGGGGTGTTATGTTTCTGTCAACTTAAATACCCTAGCCTAGACAGAACTAACCTTAGACAGAAGGTCCCTTATAGATACATTTATTACAATTTAATCTTTTAATTAAGAATCAATTTAATCTTATTAAACCGATTAAAAGATTAAACTTAAATTTCTAATCTCATTAGAAAAATGATTTTAGGTCTATATGAATCATATTTTAAATTAATTTTAAAATATGATTTTAACTTAAGATTTGCATGCAATTCTGAATTATTGATTTTAATTTTAACTTCATTTTGTTATAACAATTATATGCAAATGAAATAAATTAAAACCATACATTGTATCCATTGACATACTTAGTAAATTATAACGATTATAAATTATCTAAGGTAATGTCATGCATCATGTATATTCATTTCAATACTAACATACATAACAATTATATTCTAAAGTAATAAAATTATTAATAACATACTTCAAACATACATTCATACTATATATTATAACTCTTATAATATAAATGATGCATGTGCATGTTATTAATGCATGCATACATATATTATAACATTTATACTGTATGATGCATGAGCATGCTATAAAATTAAATAATGCAATTATATATATTATAAAAATTATAATATAAATGATGCATGAACTTAAATGCATAACCTATGGTGGTATTTAATACTATATGAAATATAATATGACATATATACTTAAATAAAAATCATACCTCATGTGCATAATTAATAATAAAAAAAAATTATTGGACCGAGATTGGACACTTAGACAATTAATTAAATTATTATAACACTTATATTAATTTAACTAAGCAAAAAATCTAACTATTACATAAATAAATAATCAACTGGTTCAAAACAAGCGAATCGGGCCTTGAACCGCTCGAATCGAACCATCCATCCTCCGAACAGAACCCGAACTGTTCGAACTGACCAAACCACAAGCGAACCAAATGAGCCATGAATCGAACCGAACAAGAATTGGTTTGTTCTTTCTATCTCGGAGCGTTGAACACTGTGCCCAACATTGTAACGCTATGGAAAGAATAAAACGGTGTTCTTTATCGCAGTATTGCAACACTGCGGTACAATCTCCACTGTACAACCGTCTTCTCTATTGTTTCACTGCTAAATTTGGTCTTGTTTTCTCCAGATCTACGCTGAAAAATCTACGAACAATTCAAGGACTTAAAATACAGACTCGATCGCATTCAAATATGCCCAAAACAGAGGCCCTTACAAACTAAACAGACTCGAATGCATTATTAGTGAATGACTTTAATAGTTTTTATGCTCAAAGTTGGATAATTAGACATAAAATAATTGCATATACACCTTAGCATAATGGAGTAACTGAGAGGATGAATAGAACAATCCTAGAAGAGGCTAAATGTATGATTTCATAAGAAATTGACAATCTTTCTTAGCGGAGGCAGTAACTACAACTTGCTTTACTATCAACAGAAGTCCTTGTTGTATAGTTATTGATTTTTAAACACTTGATGAAATGTTGTAAGGACACTCCCTAACCTATCTTTTCTAAAACCCTTTGGCTGTGTGGGTTATATACATGTGAGACAAGAAAAGGTTCAACCAAGAGTAGTGAAATGTATGTTTATTGGCTATCCAAAAGGCATTAAAGGTTTCAAACTGTGGGATTTCATAACTAACCGAAATATAGTGAGTAGAGATGTTTTTAGAAAAATGTACTTTATATGGATTTTAAAAATCCTAAAAGAGCTAAAAATGATGATGAAATGATGATTTAAGCTCGCTCTGAGGTGGAACTAACTAACACAACATACCACCTCTAATCTTCTTCAAACAGATCATCCTAATCAGCTTGAAGTAGAAGAAAATGTGACAGAGAAAGCAACCTAAGAACATCTGACAAAAGACCTAGCAAACTACATTCTAACTAGGGACAGATGTAGAAAAGAAAGAAGACCATCTTAGAGGTATAGAGAAAATGATTGTGTTGCTTTTACTAACCTCTGTGACGACCTAAATGATGATGAACGAAATACCTACGAAGAAGCCATCGACAGTAAAAAGAGTAAGCAGTGAGTAAAAGGAAATGAACAATGATATGAGCTCCGTATATAAGAATGAAACATGGACCTTGACTTATCTACCTCCTAAACAGAAAGTGGTGTTTTGCAAATGGATCTTTAAAACGAAATTAAGGAAGACAGATGAAGGTGGAATTCACTATAAGGTGAGACTTATAAATAGAGGGTACACTCAAAGGGAAGGGTTGAATTACAATGACAGTGAAGCATACTTCTATCATAGTGCTTTTAGCTATTGTAGCTTGCAAAAACTTAAAGCTAGATAGCTAGATGTGACCACAATATTCCTACATAAAAAGCTAGAAGAAACTATCTACATGTCTCTGGCTAAAGGTTTAAGAAGAAAGGGTCAGAAGACTTTGTTTGCTTCCTGAAAAAGTCCCTTTACGGACTTAAATAGTTTCTTAGATGTTGTTATAAACGATCTGACAAGTTGATTTCTAAGTTGAAGTTCAGAAGAAGGAGCCATGATCTTTATGTTTACATAAGAAAATGTGGGAACAAAGAAGAAGCACATCTATTATTGTATGTTGATAATATGCTCTTGGCTATAAGAAATTTAGATAAACTAAATGAAATTAAAGCACTGATGAGCAACGAGTTTGATATGAAAGACCTAGGAGGTACAAGAAGAATCCTAGGAATGGAGATCTATAGAAACAGAAGCAAAAGAGAATTGTTCTTATGTCAGTCAGAATATGTATCTAAAGTTCTAAAGATGTTCAACATAGCAAATGCCAAGGTTGTATGTACTCCCCTAGCCCGACACTTTAAGCTTTCAGCCCAAGACTCTTCTACTAGTGGAAAACAAAATAAAGTAATGGAGTGAATCCCCTATTCTAGTGCTATAGGCAGTCTTATGTACCTAATAGTATGTACTAGACCTGATTTAGCCAATTGTTCCAGCTTAGTGAGCAGAGATATATGAGGAATCTAGGGAAGATTCATTGGTAAGCTACAAAGTGGGTATTCAGATATCTTGTAGGAACTTAAAAGAAAGGACTCCTATACAAACACCCTGATACAACTAGTTTAAATCTGATAGGCTACTCAAATTTAGACTTTGCTAGTGATATGGATAAGCGAAGGTCTCTAACAGGATATGTTTTTTAGTTGGTTGGAAATACTATAAGCTGAAAATCCAAACTACAGTCCATTGTGGCCGTACCTAGTATAGAGACAAAGTTCATTGCTTTAACAGAAGTTCTAAAGGACGCAAAATGGCTACAGGGACTCTTAAAGGACTTTGATTTTAATCAAGAAACAGTAAACATAAAATATGACAACCAAAGTATTATTCATCTCACTAAAAACCTTCAATTTGATGACAGAACAACACATGTAGGCATTCATTTACACTTTATCAGAAATAAAAGAGCGATAGAATGATGTAGAGTATAAAAATCATCATTCTTGTAATTTCTAAAGATAGAGCTTGAAAATAAAGAGAATCTCATACATTGAATAGTGGATGTAGATCTTCATTAATCAAATCACTATAATCATTGTATTCATCTTCTTCTGCTCTCTTTATGTTTTTTACTTTGCATGTCTGAATATTTTACCTTGTTCATCAATCTCCATTAGAAACATCTCAAAGACAGATGAAGAAAGGAAAGAATGCTGAGAGAGAAGATGCGAAATTCTGTAAAATTGAAAGATTGAAACGAAAGAGATAAGTTCTTACCAATCATAAGGCTTTTGGAGCTACGTGGCCTTTTCTAGATTAAACACGCCAGCTACCACCAAGTTTTTGTCAAATTGATTCTTCTTGGGCCTTCTTTTAAGGAAATGGTTCCACTGTTCCTAGCTCATTAACACAAAGAAATTGAAGAGATTAATGAAAAAGAGGAATAGGATCAAATTACTCACATTGATGTTCAAAGGATAATTCCACTCGAAGTTGTTGGAACCGGGTACCCTCCGATGATGAAACATGACAGTAACGAACAGTCACGAATGACAGCCATCAGAAACGTGGAACCTGCAAAATATAAACTCGTTACAGGCTGAGTCGCGAATCTCGCTCTCTTTAAGACTATTGGAAGTGGAAAAGCCAAAAGTAAATAATACTTTTCTCTCTCATTTATTTAATGACAGTAAAGATACATTATATAGATGTACAATAAAGGAGAAAAAAGAGCAGTTACCTACCAATAAGTATATTAATAAAAATAACAAAAAATAACAAAAACTTGTTACAACTAATAACAACTAATATCCCCCCCTCAAGTTGGACTGAAAATGTTAAACAAACCCAACTTGGATTTTATAGCAGAACACAGTGGAAAGGGAAGAGCTTTAGTGAAGTTATCAGTAAGTTGATGTATAGAACAGATGGGCAGCAGCTTAACAGAACCATCAGCAACTTTATCTCGAACAAAATGACAGTCAAGCTTGATATGTTTGGTCTGCTCATGAAAAATAGGATTGTTGGCAAGGTGAATAGCAGCTTGATTATCACAATAAAGCAAATAAGGTTGATGAATAGGAATGAGTAAATTATGAAGAAGAGATTGAAGCCATACAAGTTCACAGGTTGTGGAAGTAAGAGCTCGATATTCAGCCTCTGCAGAAGATCTTAAAACCACATTGTGCTTCTTAGACTTCCATGAAACAAGAGACCTACCAAAAAAAAATACAATAACCTGTGGTATATTTACGTGTATCAAGGAAAGATGCCCAATCAGAGTTAGCAAAGGCGGGTAGCTGAAAAGAATCAGCAGGGGTGATCAAAACACCATGGCCATGGGCTAATTTCAGATAACGCAAGAGATGATATGCTGCAGATAAATGAGATTTGCATGGTTTGGCCACAAATTGACTAAGTTTATTAACAAAAAATACAATGTCTGGCCATGAAATAGTCAAGTAAAGAAGGCGATCAACCAGTCTTCTATAGGGAGAAGGATCATCAAGAACTTCATGGTCAGAATTTCAAAGCTTAACATTCGAATCCATGGGGAGATTGGTCAGCTTAGCACCAAGAAGACCAATATCCTCAAGGATTTGAAGTGTATAATGCCATTGAGAAAAGGAAATACGTTGAGATGAACGAGCAAGCTCAAGGCCCAGAAAATACTTCAACGGTCTAAGGTCTTTGAGCTTAAAAATAACATGTAAAACCTGTTTAATTTCATCAATAAGCTTGATATCTACACCAGTAATGACAATATCATCAACATACACCAATAAACAATAAAACTAGAGCCAGAACCACGAACAAACAGAGAGTAATTGACTTTATACTGTTGAAAACCAAGAAAAACCAAAACATCAGAAAATTTGGCAAACCATTGCCTTGAAGCCTGCTTGAGACCATATATAAACTTCTTTAATCTACAAACAAGCTTGCCTTTGTGAGGAACCTTAGGTGTATAGCCAAGTGGGAGGTCCATATAAACCTTTTGAAACAAATCTCTATGAAGAAAGGTGTTGTTGACATCAAGTTGAACCAGAGGCCATTGATAAGTGACAGCTAAAACAATAAGAACTCGAACAGTGACTAATTTGGCCACAGGAGAAAATTTCTCAAGAAAATCCAGACCCTCCTGTCGAGTATATCCTTTAGCAACAAGTCAGACTTTGTATCTCTCGATGGAACCATCATCACGATGTTTGATTTTATACACCCACTTGCAACCGATGCTACGTTTGGATGGAGGTAAAGGAAGAACCTCCCAAGTGTCATTGTCTTCCATAGCTGTCTTCCAATGGTCATAAGGTATAGCTTGATGATAAAATTGCGGTTCATAATGAGAGGAGATGACAATGGAAAAAGTACGAAAAACAGGGGAGAGGTGATCATAAGAAAGAGATGAGTGTATAGAATGATGTGTAGAAAAATTGGAAAGAGAAGTTTGGGATGTGAGGCTGTAGTGATAGTCTTTAAGGTAGGAAGAGGGTTTGATTGGTCTGGATGTCCTTCTAGGTGCAGCAAAGGGTTGAGTATTTAGATTGGAAGAAGGGGAAGGCTACTGAGATGAAAGATCAGTGGAAAGGGAGGGGGATGTGACAGGTGAAGAAACTGAAGATGTAGTTGTAGGAGGCACCGAACAGGGAATGGATGGGGAAGGATTTGTAGAAGAAAAAGGTTCAATGGGAGTGGAAGGTAAGGAGGGTGCAGTGGTATGGTGGGCTGAAAAATCAATGTCAGGGGCTATGGGAAGGACAATATGCTGAAAAGGGTCGGGTTGCTCAGTCTCCAAGGTCACTTTATGGAAAGGGAATAAATGTTCATGGAAAACAACATCGCGGGAAACAAAGAACTTGTTACTAGTGATATCAAAAAGTTTGTAAGTCTTCATACCTGGTGGATAACCAATAAAGACAGTAGGGAAAGCCCGTAGAGCAAAGTTGGATCGACCATGAGACAAAGTAGAAGCAAAACATAGGCACCCGAAAGTTCTAATAAGAGAATAATCAGCCAAAGTACCCTACAACAACTCATAAGGTGTTTTCCAACCCAGAATAGGTGAAAATGTTTTGCTAATAAGATATACTACAGTCAAAACACATTCATTCCAAAATTTGAGAGAGACTCTGGATTGAAAGAACAATGCTCTGGAAACATTTAACAAATGTTGATGCTTATGTTCAACTATAGAATTTTGTTCTAGTCTGCCCGCACAAGAATATTGATGTAAAACCCCTCTTTGTAAGAAAAACTCAACAAAGGAAAGTTCAGGAGCATTATCAGAATGAAACACTTTGATTTTCTTATCATATTGAGTCTCAACATAAGAAAAGAACTGAGGTATAATCTTCAAAACATCAGACTTGGATTTTAACATGAATACGCAAGTAAAACGACTATGATAATCTACTATAGTAAGGAAAAGTTTATGTCCAGCATGAGTAGGTGTAGAAAAAGGACCCAGATATCAGCATGAATCAAGTCAAATACAGCAGATGATCTATTATTATGCGATTCAAAAGACAATTTCTTTTTTCTTTTTTGCTAAAGGACAAATGTCACAAGGGAATGTGCTATGCAGAGAAACAGAATCAAGATGTAAAACATGTTTCAAAGCAGATAATTGACATAGGGATGGATGTCCAAGCCTGGCATGCCATGAGGAAGAATTATTTGAAGAAGCAGCAGTAATAACATGAGAAGGTATTGTACTGATGTGAGGTTGCTCAACAATATACAAACCATCACGCAACCTACCCTTACCAATTGTCTTCAAAGTGGACTTTTCCTGAATATCACAAGAATCAGTGGAGAAATGGACAAAGACATTACCATTAGATGTTAAAACACTGATAGAAAGTAAGTTGTATTGAAATTATGGAACATATAGAACATGATGAAGATGCAGTGACCCAAAAAGTGTGATGGTAGACTGAAATTATTGTGTTATCAGGCAGAACAACAGTAGCACTAGTCGGTAGGAGCTCGTGAAATAAATGCCTTTGGAAACATATATGTGTAGAAGCCCTAGAATCAATGATCCATTCATGGTTAGAGAGAATTTGAGAACAATTACCTGCTACATGTGTGACTGAATCAGTTTCGGACTTGGCCATATTAAGCTTCGATTGTAGCATAGTGAGGAGTTGCTGAAGAGTGTCATTGGTAATCATATTCCCAGATAGAGAAGGGGACGAGGAAGAGGCAGAATCAACAGAATTAACAGATGAATTGGAGGAAGGATGTTGCTTATGAACCTGATTTGAGCGTCCTTTATGCTTATAACTTGATGGATATCCATGGAGCTTGTAGCATTTATCAGCAGTATGACCAGTGATGTTGCAATAGGTGCAAACAGGGCGACTTTTAGTCTACTTCGAAGAGGGCTGGTGATGACTCTGTTGCAAAGGGTTATCATTCTTCTGCACAGCCAATGTAACAGCAGAAGAAGGGGGATTAGCAATGGATTGATGTTATTCTTGTTGAACAACAAATGAAAAAGCCTTATTAATAGGTGGAGGCAGATCCATGAGAAGAAGCTGAGAACGAGAATGGTTGAAGCTATCGTTTAGCCCTATCAGAAAACAGAGAAGATACTCGAATTGAAGAAAGTCTTCCATGGATTTGATGCCACCGTAGGTACACTGCCCACACATACAACCAGAGCGATAGGAAACATACTCATCACAGAAACTCTTCATTTTAGTAAAATACATAGTGACGTAGTCTTGATCTTGCTTGAGGCTGGATAACTCGCGTTTGAGATGAAAAATGCGAGGTCTGTTGCGTCTTTGGAAACGATCTTGAAGGTCAAGCCAGATTGCTCGAGCCGATTCGGTGAAGAGAATACTTGAAGAAATACTCTTAGAAACAGAGTTGAGAATCCAAGCAACAATAACATTATTGTTGCGAATCCATAAGGGAAGAAGATCATCTGTGGGTCGAGGGAGAGAACCATCAATGAAAACCATGTTTGTTTCGAATGGAAAGGGCAAGAACCATCGATCTGCTCCAAGAAACGTAGTTGTTGTCGGTGAGAAGTTCAGAAACAAGAACAAGATTGGAAGTGTCACTGTGATGAAGAGCGTAGGGAGTGTATTGATCAGGATGAGAAAGAAGAAGCCTAGTAGTCAGGAAATCGGCTGAGGAAGATGGATCTGCCGGAGGACAAAGAGGTGTCTCGGGAAAAACCATTTTGACTTCGCGCGGGAAGGGGAAAGGGGGAAAAATTTAGGGATTTGGGGAATTTTCTCGCTCTGATACCATATTGAAAGTGGAAAACCAAAAGTAAATAATACTTTTCTCTCTCATTTATTTAATGACACTAAAGATACATTATATAGATGTACAATAAAGGAGAAAAAGGAGCAGTTACCTACCAATGAGGATATTAACAAAAAATAACAAAAACTTGTTACAACTAATAACAACTAACAAAAAATAGCAAAAACTTGTTACAACTAATAACAACGAATAAAGATGTTTCACGGTTTTGCTAAAGTATGCAAGCAGGTCAACAATATTGCCACGTCGTCCCCAAGATAAAATAACCCAAAAATGACTCAATTGAAAATGCACCGTATTTGATCTGAAAACTAACACTCTTTAGACTGATTTGCTCGAAAAACCAAAACGTAAAAAGAAAGGGGTCTAAAAGAGAATACTGTGATGTTTGAAAATATAAACTGAGATGATGAAGAAGTTAAAGTCCTGTGCCTTTTATAAGCGTAAAGGGCCAACAAATGTTGATGAAGAGAACGGGCAGCCACTGAACGTGCAACTGCACAACTTGCATGGAGCTGTTGAATGTGCAAGTGCGTGCGTAAAGCACGTGGACGACTTGGACCGGCTCGCGAGCGACACATGTTGGTTCGGTTTCGGTTGAAAAATGAAAAAGAAAAACAAAATTATTAATGTAAAATAAAATTAGTAAAAATAAATTTTTTATTATTATTAAAAATAAAAATAATCACACACATGCCTGAACGATGACGACATGCACGTGTGAGATGTCCACCGTACCCACATTGATCTATCTTCTTACTCCCTCTAAAATATATGCACCATATTCGACCGGAAAACTCATACTCTTCAGACTAATTTTCTCAAAAAAACCAAAACGTAAAAAGAAAGGGGTCTGAGAGAGAATACTTAGATGATGAAGAAGTTGAAATCCTACACCTTTTATAAGCGCAGAGGGCCAACAGATGCTGACCCAGAGAATAGGCAGTCGCTAAATGTGTAGGCGCATAGACGACTTGGACCAGCTCATGAGCGACACGTGTTGAATCGGTTTCGGTTGAATGATTAAAAAGAAAAAAATAATTATTAAAGTAAAATAAAATTAAAATTAAAAAATAGTAATAATAATTTATTACTATTATTATTAAAAATAAAAATAATCACATACACGTCCAAAAAGTCCAAGATGAGAGTATAAGATGGAGACTCTCCACTAAAAAATAATCAATGTGGGATTCTCAACCAAAAGGTTTTTCCTTTTCTTGTAAAACTTGAATTTTCATCCAATAGAAATTCATCTCCAAAATATATCCATTTTAGAAGCTAGAAAGTGGAGACGACTTTGTAAATCAAGTTGGCTTATTGATGGTGATGAAAATTCTACGTTCTCTCATAAGATGTGCCTTGCCAAACAAAGACACGATTTCATTGTTTAGATCAAAAACTCTGATGGATTTAGTCAATTTACTTACTCTGGTATTGAAAATACATTCTTAGACTATTTCAGAAGTATATATGTTAGCCCCCGCGAATGCCAATGGATGATGAGTAACCTGGAATGGAGAGCCATTGATGAGCTCCAATCAAATGAGCTGATTAAACCTTCTGAAGAAGTTGAAGTCTATAGTTGTGTTAAAGCTTTGGGGAACAACAAAACTTCGAGACCCAACGAATTTACAATTGAATTCATTAAAAAGTTTGCTATGGACTATTTGACCAACCTCATTGACGAAGCTTATGAGCTATTAATGGATAGAGTTATTACCCGTCTGAAACCTTTAATGAGACCAGTTCTAATTAAATGTTTCCAGACGGGTAATAAGTCTATCCTTTATCTCGCATCTCTTATTTACTGATGACATTTTGTTTTTTTCCCATGTGGATGATGCTTATCATTTGAAGAACCTCAAACTTATCATCAACACATTTGAGCTTGCCTCTGGATTAAAGATCAATCTGAACAAGTCTACCCTATCTTGCATCAACACTAATAAGAATTCAGTGGATATTACTATCTCTATTTGAAGTTGTTTGATCACTGATCTCCCCATTGATTACCTGGGTCTGCCCCTATGTCGGAATCCTTAGTGTATAACATTTTGGAATACTATGATTGAGAGAATTAAGCAAAAACTTGATTCTTGGAAGTACTCTTATTTATCAAAAGGTGGAAGACTTACTCTCATTCAGGCTATTCTTAGTAATCTTCCTAAAGCAAAGGGAGGTCTTGGGATACACAAAATTAGGATTACAAATGAGGTGCTTCTGGGAAAATGGATTTGGCATTATTATCACGAACCCGATGAGCTTTGGCTACGTCTCATCAAGGCTAAATAAGATAAGCCTCTACCTATCTCAATCCCATCTTTTAATAGACACAGTAGTAAAAAAGCTCCTTGGTCGCAAATTGCCAAACTTGAATGGCTTATACAAAATAACATGCAATGGATTATGAAAGATGGTGCTAACAATCTTTTCCGGAATCATAGATGTAACACTGCAGACCCTTTGTGCCAATTATACCCTGGATTCTTTGCGTTGTCCGACCAACCAATAATATATGTGAAGGATGCATGGAATGAAACGCAACAATGTTGGAACCCGAATTTCAGAAGACCGTTCCTGCAAAGAGAGTTCGCTAATTAGGTTCGAATATCAACAAATTGGTCTAATCCATGTCTTAATGTTGGTCTTGATTACATCTCTTGGGCTATTCTCCGTCTAAATCTCGGGCTATTTCTCCGTCTAAATCCTTCACGGTTAGCTCCCTATAGATGCCATTGTCGATTCCACTGATTCCTCTAACCTGAAGGTGGGATGTTTTCGTTTGGACTATTCTACACAAAGGGCTTAATACCTTAGACAAATGTCAGCAAAGAAATTCTTCTACTTATCTCAGCCTACAGTGGTACATCATGTGCAAAAATGAGAATAAAAGTGCTGACCATTTATTCGCTTCTTGCCCTTTTGCGCTAGGTATTTAGCATTCTATCCTTAACATGTTGCATATATCTCCTTTCTCTTTGAATGATATTATTGGAAAACTCATCCATCTGGAGATGAACCACACAAGAAGTACCATGCTTAACAATCTCATTAACACTACTCTTTGATGCATTTGATTAGACCGAAACGAGCGTACTTTTCATGATGGTGGCAAGACGATTCCTTGTATGAGGGAAGATATTCTTTACAAAGCAGCCCAATGGTTCTCCAAATCTTCTCTTTTTTGTAATTACAAAATATCTAGCCTTGCTCTCAATTAGTTTGCTTTTCTCTAGCCTATCCCTCTTCGTATATTGACTCTCTAAGCTTCTTCTTAGCTCCTTTTGTATCTTTTTTCTTATATCAGTGCATTTTGATCTGAAGGTATGATGAGCATATTAAGGATGTGTCAACCTAGTTGAGATGTCTCAGTACGCGCCTCTTGGTCTCATCTACTTCGAGTACTTTAGGTCAAAAAATAAATTTTATGTATATTTTAATACTCTATATTATGTGTATGCGATATTCAAGCTTAGTGTATGCGAGCTATTAATATTCATGAAAACTGAAGACTTAATATAATATAAAGATATTGACTCTCGTACTCTAATAAATACGTTAACTTAATTTGATTATTAAATCTAGAACTGTAAAAATCTGAATCGAACTAGTGGACTGAACCACTTTGATTCGGATTGTTTTAGATTGTTTTTTTAGAACAAGAATGGAATCGATCCGAAAATCGAACCTTTTCTTTCTCTCTCTCTCACTCACATTCAAAATCGACCTTGCCGTTGAAAAGTAAAACCCCACAACCATGTTCTTCAAGTTCAAGCGACCGATCAATTTTGGAAGGAAAAACCGACCGGACCCATTTCAAATACGAAATGAATAGGGTCTCAGTTCAAGTTTTGTCCATATAAAACAATTTGAATAAAAATGTTAAAGTAATAAGTGTAAGATATTGGATTTAATTAATTAGGAGTGTAAGTGATATAAATCTAAGTTACTATCATAAAAACTTGTAAGAAGGGAAGACAATTTGGTGTTTGATTAACACTGGTGTGTTATTTGTCCAAACCGCTCTAAAATTACATATAAAGTGATGATCATCCCAAATAATTGATAAGGACAATGGACCACCACATATCTCCACAATGATATGATATTGTGAACTTTGGGTATAAACTCTCATGACTTTGTTTTTGTAAGAAGGGATAAAAAAAACTTGGGTGTAGTCCCCCAATTAAAAATTGTCACGTGGCACTTTAATATTTTTTAATAAATAATTGTTTAAAAAAATCTTGGGTGCAGTCCCCCAATATGATTTTTTATTCAAACCATCGGACTTAGGAGGCATAAGTATTGTTGCTCTTAAAAAACAACCCTTTGTATAAAAATTTGACATTTAAAAAAATGAATTATTATTATTTTTTTTGTTATGTAATAAATGAAGGAGTTGTATAGAATAGATGTAACCTAGGCTATATCTAATTATTATCTTTTTTTTTTTTCTAATTTAGGATTTTCAACATGTCCACTCCAAATGGGTGCATGTATTTGGGTTCATCATTTTTAATGTGATCTCAACTTTTTTTTTTTTTGGACTTAATATCCATTTGAACTTTGTAGACTCTGATATCATATTAGATAACATGAATTTTATCTCAAAAGCCAATTAACAATGTGAGAAGTTGAGTAGCCATGTATCTAATAGTGTGAGATGATTCAACAAACACTACAAGAATTTGGGTCAATCCCGATACTGGGGGTCGTCGGGAGAAGCTAAAACCAACGTTGGGACAACCTTTCTCGATGGTTGAATTGTCATCGGCAATACGATGGGGGAAGCTTCGTCGGGGAAACCTTTCCCGACGGTTTCGAAACCCTGCCTTAGGGGAAAAGAATTATCTCGACGGATTATGATAGGGCTTTTCACCGACCTCGAAGAAAGCCGTCGGGAAAAAAGGACAACCCTCGACAGTATATCATCGGAATTTAGAGTTTATCCTGACGGAAAACCATCGGGATTTGACTATTACCCCAAAGATCTTTGAGCTATCGGGATGAGGTAATTTATCTCGACACGGGGACAAGGACCATCAGGATATATCTATCGTTCGATGGTTAGAGACCTTTAGGCCATGTCCTTTACCCCGACGATCTCTAGCTACTGATAAGATATCCTTAAATCCAAACGATTTCTAGTCACCATAGGGATTTCTTTGCCCGACCCCTCTACTATCGGGATATATTTTCACTACAAGAAAAAGGAATTCTCCCGATGCCTAAACAGAGCGTCGGGAGAGACGGTCTCTTCTGACGAAGTAAAAGTTCGTCGGGAACTCCCGACGCATGAAACCGGCATCGGGAGTTCCCAGGGGAACTCTCGACGGATTAAAACGGCGTCGGGAGTTCCCCGAGGAACACCCGAAGCCGGGTGTTGACCATCGGGAGTTCTCGAGAACTCCCGACGGATCTCCTGACGCCCGTCAGGCGACATCGGGAGAGGTAAACCAGACCCCTTCTTCTTCCCCACTCCTCCAATTTTTCTTCCTCTCCTTCTCAAAACACCTAACCCCAATCTCCCCCGTCAGGCGACATCGGGAGTATCATATTTCTTAGACATGGCAAGGTTTCATGTTAATGATTCCGGACGAATAAGATGTCCATGCAAGAATTGTATGAATTCAATTTGGGAAAAGATAGATATTGTTGAACGACATCTATTAACATATGGAATATCTCCCTCATATTGTTAATGGGTATATCATGGAGAGCCAGTAAACTTATCTAGAAGTCATACAAGTCATTCAATATAGGATGTTGAAGTATATAGTATAGAGAGTAATGCTGTCGAAGAAAATGAGATGTTGAATCTTATAAATGATTTACAAGTTCCAATTGAAAACGAAAATGCAAATGAAGGAAGGATTGAGAATAATGAAATGTCCTTTAATGGTCAATAAAGAAATACCACGAACTTATTCGAGGATTTAATGACCGAAGCACGTAATGAATTATACCCTGGGTATTTACAATTTTCGTCCTTAAACTTTTTAATGAAGTTGATGCATATCAAATTTCTGAACGGTTGGAGTAACAAATCGTTTGACATGTTGCTGGAATTGTTAAAAGCAACGTTTCCAGTTGGCACCTCTATACCTACTTCCTTTTATGAAACCAAGCGAAAATTGCGTGATTTAGGCCTAGGTTATGAGTCTATTCATGTGTGCAAATATGATTGTGTATTGTATTGGAAAGAGTTTGCAGATTTGCAACAATGCTCTTTTTGTGGTGAGTCTTGGTAAAAAGTTAATGACGGCAAGGGTTAAAAAATACCACATAAGCTATTGCGTCATTTTCTATTGACACCGAGATTAAAACGATTGTTTGCATCAAAAGAAGGTGCTTCTGACATGAGATGGCATAAAGATAAGCGAGTTGAAATGGAGGATGTATTGCGACATCCAGCTGATGCAGAGGGGTGGAAACATTTTGATCGTGAATTCCCTCATTTAACTTTAGATCCTCGAAATGTTCGTTTGGGATTAGCTTCAGATGGCTTCAATCCATTTGGAAATATGAGCAGTTCTTATAGTATGTGGCCTATGGTGATAATTCCTTATAATTTGCCCCCTTGGAAATGCATGAAGGAAACAAACTTCTTCATGTCTTTGCTCATACCTGGTCCAAAATCTCCTGGAAAGGAAATTGATGTTTACTAGCAACCGTTGATTGGAGAGTTGAAAGAGTTGTGGACAATTGGTGTGCGAACTTATGATTCTGTTGCTGGTGAGTTTTTCCAACTATATGCTACCTTATTATGGACGATTAATGACTTCCTTGTGTACGATGACTTATCTGGGTAGAGTACAAAAGGTTATCAAGCATGTCCAATATGCAGAGAAGATAACTCGTTCTTTAAGATAAGATGGAAAATATCATTTATGGGACATCGACGTTATCTTCCAAAGAATCATAGTTGGCGTCGAAGTAGACAACATGATGGAAAAGTTTAACGTAGACCACCACTAGTCGTAATGAATGGAGAAGAGATATTACAACAAATAAATACGCTAAACTTTTCTGTGCTTAGCAAACATCCATCGAAGCAAGATAAAAAAAGAAAGCGAATTCTAAACTGGACTAAAAAAAGTATTTTTTTTTTCAAACTTCCATATTGGTCCAGACTATTGTTACGACATGAATTGGATGTAATTCATATTGGAAAAAACATATGCAATAATTTGGTGGGCACATTGTTAAATATTGAAGGAAAGACAAAGGATACAACGAACGCTCGATTAGACTTACAAGATTTGAAGATAAGAAAGAACCTACACTTGATATAGGTCGATAACAGATTTTTAAAACCACACGCAACATACACATTAACAAATGGTGAATAGATTTCGTTTTGTAAGTATTTGAAATCAGTGAAATTCCCTGATGGATTCGTATCTAACATATCACGATGTGTTAATGACAAAGATGGAAAAATATCAGGGCTGAAAACACACGACTGTCATGTGTTGCTTCACAGACTACTCCCTATTGGTATTCAAGCATACCTACCGAAGAACGTATCCACTACTATTGTTGAGTTGTGTACATTCTTTCGCAACTTATGTGTAAAGAGAATATGTGTAAGTGATTTGAACAGAATACAAGCAGACATCATAGTCATATTTTGTAAATTGGAGAGAATATTCCCACCTACCTTTTTCGATGTAATGGTACACCTTGCAGTTCATCTACCATATGAAACCAAAGTGGTGGGTCCAATTAGTTACAGTTGGATGTATCCTATTGAAAGAAGTTTACAAACATTAAAACAATTTGTATGGAACAAAGCACGTCCCGAGGGGTCTATAGCGGAAGCATATGCAATGAATGAATCATGGAACTTCTGCTCGCGATATCTAAGTGGGATTGAAACAAGATTCAATAGAGATGAACGAAATGATGATAACATTCCCGATCATGAGATATTTGGTGAATTTGAATTATTTAGGCAGAGGGTACGACCATTAGGGGCGTCAACTTTACGAACGCTATCAGTGGAGGAAAAGTGTATTGCACATTGGTACATTCTCAATAATTGTAAAGAAATAACAGACTATCACAAGTATGTTTCAAACTTTTTCTTTTTCTAAATTCTAGGGTATCTCCTTTGATATAACATTTAAAAAATCAATTTTGTAGGCAACATTTGAGGTTAATTCGTTGTGAAGCTCAAAGCGCCTCTGACTTATATATAAAACATCAACGTAAATTTCCCGATTGGTTCAAATCTTAGGTATACATAGTCATTTTGTAGGCAACAGTTGAGGGATGATTCATTTTTCGTATTCATTTTTAATGTATAATGAATTATCAGGTTCTATAACGACGCGAGAGAGAAGATATCTTCGATGATTTCTTTTCACTTGCAATGGGACCTTCGTCTGAGGTGCGCTCTTACCATGGATGCATTGTTAATGGGGTACGGTTTCACACTGTAGAGCGTGATAATTGTCGATCTACACAAAATAGTGGAGTCCTAGTGGCCGGGGAGATCAGTGAGAACACAAGTGTGGATAATAATTTCTACGACGTTGTAGACGAAGTATTAGATTTCCAATATGCAAACAGAAGATGCATTTTCTTGTTGAAGTGTAGATGGTTTGACACAGATAACAAAAAAAGTAATAGGACACATGTGGATTTAGGATACAAATCGATCAATACATCACACTTTTGGTATGTCGACTTGCCTTTCATCTTTTCTATCCAATCACAACAAGTCTTTTACATTGATGACATCAAACATGGTAGCAATTGGAAAGTTGTTCAAGTAGTCCAAAATAAACGAATATGGGATGTACCGGAAGTGGATGATGTTGAAAATGCACAACTAGATTTACTAGAAATTGTTTGTGGCGTCCGAGTGGATGAAACCATTGAGGAGGTTACTTTATGTAGAGTTGAGGTTGATCCTACAGTTATGGAAAAACCAATTATTGTACATGGCGATCATGACTTCATAAACGATGATGATGAAGAGCAATTATCTCCCAATAACAGTTCAAGTGCTGATGAATAATTTGAATTAGATTACGATGATGAGTAATGATGTATCTACTCAATTCTCTTTTTCTCTAGCTTACATGTATTTATTGTTAATTAATATTGTTTTCTCTTTTTTATGTTTGTTTAGATACGATGTCAACTCCTAATAGGCAACAAGAGGCTGATGAAGAATTCTAGGAGTTATATCTAGGCAACACGGTATTTTCTGTGGATGATATTTCAGGTTAGTATATTTTGAAATATATTCTGTTAACTGAAATACATCATAAACTGTTTTAAATTTTTTATTCTTCAGATAGTAGCTCAGCATCCAATCGGAAGAAACGAGAGCATTCGTGGAACATCGAGTTGGAAAAATACGTCAAAAAACATGGGAGAATTACAATCGTGATAAATGAGGGGGAGACGAAACCGATATCTCAACATTCAGTACGATTTAGTAATGCGATCGGCATCACCGTGAGATCTGCATTTCCAGTACGTTGCCGTACTTTTGCTGAGATTCCAAACGAGTTCATAGAATTGGCTAAAAGTCAATTATTGGTAAGTAATTATAAGTTTATTCTTTTACAGTCATGAACATCATCTATGCTAATTCTTCCCTCCCTCTATTATAGGCTCATTTCGAACTTGATCTGTCCAGTCAATGACTTAACCATTTTATAGAACATCAAATGCAGAACTCCTTCAAAGAATTTAGAGCAGATTTGCACAGACATTACAGAAAATGTGGAGATCCTCAGCAAGCACGTGCCAGTTTGCCTAGTTGGTTTAAAAATAGGCCAGAAGATTGATACTTTTTGTGTGACCGTTTCAAGAGTGAAGAGTTTCAGGTAGAATATTTATGGCGTGTATCATTTGCTATATTTACTAATACATCACACTATTAACATATTTTTTTTTTCAAATGTAGGAAATGTCTGTGACGAATAGGAAGAATAGAGAGAAATTACCGTTCGACCACGTAGGTGGATCGAAGTCATTCCTGCAAATTCAGGCAGAGTTATAAGCAAAGAAGGATCGAGAAATAGGACGTGTTGACCTATTTAGGGAAATACACTCTAAAGGTGGCAAGTTTGTGAACGAGGTAGCTGAAAATGCACATGTAACATTTTTTGCTTTACTATCGTGTTTTTTTTTTCATTTTTAACTTTAGTCACTCGTTCTTACCCATTTAATTATTATGTTTAGCATCAAATGTTGGAATTACAATCCAGCCCCACTCTAGAAGGTTCTCAACTACTAACAGGGGATGAAATCTGTTAGACGGTTTTGGGTAGACGACCCGAATATTCAAAAGGTCTAGGTTGGGGCCCTAAGCCTAAGTCAAGAAGGAGTAGCATCTCATCAAGCTCGCCATCTACTCAAAGAATGGAGGTGGGAATGGAGAAATTGAGATGGAGGAATTGAGAATCAATTTCCAACAGTCTCAGTCAAGGATTAAGGAATTTGAAGACATTCAGAAAAGAATGCAAGAGGATCATGCAAGACAAATGGAAGAAATGAAAAAAATGATTGAAGACATGGTACGATCACATAGAGGAGACCCATCAAATTAGGTATGATTACTACATTATTTAGTTGTCTAATATGTTGCTATCCTGCAGTCATGGTAGCAAAGTTTAGTTATGTCTTAAGTAGCTTTATGATAATTAAAGAATTGTTGGTTATCCTGCAGTTATGGTAGCCAAAAAACTAGATTTTGATGTGTTTTTTGTTTGCTATCTTGTGTAAAATTTGGGTTAAACCATTTTCGAAGTTTAATGTTTTAGGGGGGGGGGGGTGTAAAATTTGGGTTAAACCATTTTGGGGACAAGTTTGAGTTTTATGTGTGTTGGTTATTGTTTACTCATTTTGTATGTTTTTGATGTTCGGGAGGTTCCATGTTTGTCATGGGGGGTGGGTAGAGTTTCATTACACCCGTCTTGTCCTTGAACTTGGCTATTTTGTATTAAGGACAAAGAAAAACAAGCCCAACCAGCCCATGTCAACAGGTGATGTGGTTCTATCCCAACCAGCGAATTCTGTAGAAGGGCCTCCTATTGAAGAGTGACACATGTCACTGACATTGTTTATTCATTTACTGTTTTGCCCTTGTGTTTAGGGCTCTGTACTTTAAAACATAAGCAGTTGTATTCTTTATGGTGTGTGTTGAAACTAATCGAAGATAGACTGCAGTAGTTCGTGCTCTCTCCCTGCCTCTCGCTCTCTCCTTGCCTCTCGCTTTCTCCCTGTATCTTGCTCTCTCCTTGCCTCTTGCTCTCTCCTTGCCTCTTGCTTTCTCCCTATATCTCGCTCTTTCCTTGCCTCTTGCTCTCTCCTTGCCTTTCGCTCTCTCCCTGTATCTCGATCTCTCCTTGACTCTTGCTCTCTCCCTGTCTCTCGCTCTCTCCTTGCCTCTCGCTCTCTCCCTGTATCTCGCTCTCTCCCTGTCTCTCACTCTCTCCTTGCCTCTCGCTCTCTCCCTGTATCTCGCTCTCTTCTTGCCTCTCGTTCTCTCCTTGAATCTCTCTACCTCTCGCTTTCTGTGAGTTTTCTCTTCTCTTACGTTTTTCATTATCTTAACTTTTTATGTATTTATGAATGTTTACGAAGTTTAATGTGGGAGGGGGGAGGTTAAGTTAAACAATTTTGAGGACAAATTTGAGTTTTATGTGTGTTAGTCATTTTTTAGGCGTTTTGTGTGTTTTTGATGTTTAGGAGGTTACATGTTTGTCGTGGGGGATGGGTAGAGTTTCATTACCACCCGTATTGAAGTTTGAACGTGTTGTGGATGTTTATCGATATAACATTTCAATGTTTTTGTTTTATTGTAGAATGCTGTTCGGAGATAAGCTGGGACAATTGTTGAAGATGCTGTGTTCGAGAAGTGTTCTAGATGTTGTTTTGATTTTACTTCTTTTATGTATTTGTGATATGAATGTTTATCGACTTCGTTTGGATATTGTAATTTTTTACTTGTTATAATATGGACTTCATTTTTGTTTTTTAGTTATGTGAATCTTTATTTGGTATAATATGTTTTACAGGTTTTCAGATCAAATTTTAAAAAATTACAAATGATATATTAAATTTTAATGCTCCCCATGCACATAGGATCTTCTGACGCACTTTAAAATGGCATCGGGAGTTATGGTGGAACTCCCGATGCACTACAATGCATTGGGAGTTTCCCCATAACTTCCGACGCCATTTAAAAGTGCGTCAGAAGTTCCTCTCCCGATGGATTTCTCCCGACCAAACTCCCGACGACCGTTTATGCGTTGGGAGATCCTCTCTCGATGAATTTTCCACACTTTCCCGATGAAATGTGACGTCGGGAGAAGTCTGATTTCCTGTAGTATTTTTAGCGTCGGGATTATATATTTATCCAGATATCATACCTATTTAAATCTATTTATGTTTTTTTTTTCAAATGTCATATTTGTTTGAATCTTACAAATATCAATCAATGTAAAATAAGATTGTCAAAATGAACTAAATGTCCATAATAGATTAATAATATATAAAAACGCATTTGAATCTACAATATTAATCCAAGAGTTTCTATAATATCCACAATTTTTTAATCCAAAAAAATATTACATAATAACAAAGTACATATTGGGAGATGCACAATTCCTAAATCCAAAATAACATTAATAAAAATCTACAACCTAAATACGCTTGTCGAGAGATGCATCTACAACAAAAAGCTCCAGATACCTACAAAATACAAATTTAAATAAGTTTAATGTTCAATCATAAAAAACCAAAAAATCAACTTACCTAAATCATAAAGAAATCAACTTACCTCAATCATAAACAAACCAACAAACTAACTCAATCATAACTTAAACTTAAACATACTTATACTTAAATATAAATATGCATATTTCAATCAAAACAAACCAACTTACCTCAATCATAAACAAACCAAAAAACCAAGAAACCAACTAAGAACATTAATGAATTGAACTCAATCATAAACAAACCAACATACCTAAATCATAAACAAACCAAGAAACTAACTTACCTCAATCATAAACAAACCTAAAAACCAACTTACCTAAATCATAAACAAACTAAATTACCGCAATCATAACCCAAGAAACCAAGAAACCAACTCAATCATAACTTAAACTTAAACATATTTGTACTTAAATATAGATATGCAATCAATTGAAACAAACTAACTTATACAATCAATTGAAACAAACAAACTTAAACAAACTAATTTACACAATCAACAACTGAAACACCCCCCCCCTCCCCCCCCCCCCCCCCCCCAAAAAAAAAAAAAAAATAATAATAATAATAATAAATTATTCTCAATCGTAATATAAAAACTAATCGAAACACATATCTATACGTTTATGTTATTACCATAACTACAGGATAATAACATATGCAATCATATAATTTAGCACAAAATGAAATTCAAAATCAACTTCAGAACATTAACTATACTTTACATAACTATACGTTTATGTTGTTACCATAACTATAGGATAACAATATACCATAACTACAGGATAACAATATACACAATCTTATAATTAAGTTTACTACGAAAGTCGAAGAGCTCATACCTAGTTCGATCTATCTTTCTTGAGCTGTAAGAGCATAGCTTTCATATCCTCCATCTCAGATTCTCTTTTGGCATCATGTTCGTCCAATCTAGCCAATCTAGCCTTTAAGGATTCTATCTCTTATTATTGCTCCTTTATAATTCTTGATGAAGATGCACTAGACGATGATCACCTAGATTTTTTCACGTTTTTACCCTTCGGTGTCCTACCAAAGCCCACTCCTACGACCAACACCTGCTCGTATATTTCTTCCTCCGACATTCGTTCAGACCCTTCTTAGGTGGAGGATTCTCTCAGCTCAACCATTTAACTGTACATCAATAATTAAGACTAATTATTGTATGACAATTGTATATGAATAAAGTTACATTGAGGAATAAAAACTTACATATGCATCATTCGTAGCCTGATTAACAAATGTGTTATTACTCCTACAATATGTTTACTTAAATAAGTCCATTAGGTCCATTGTTTGACCATCGGGTCCTTTCTGTAAAACAATTCGCAAGAAAATAAGATATTAAGATGAGTGTACTTTAACTAGCTTACCGTGGATTCTCTTATGCGTATGAAAGTCTTAAAACCAGATGTATGAGTATACTTTAAGGCTAACCTATTCCTTTGATTCGTCTCTCCCACTTTCTAAGAAAATGAGAACTTAAGATGAAATGAGTAATTGAAATGTAAGTAAACAAAAACAAAAACAAAACAAAAATTATTAGTTTCCAGTCGTGGATTCAAACTTGTTGCATAGAAAGTGCCAATCCTCTATGTCATCTTTAAGGCGATCAAGTGGATGTGCTCGTGCCTTTTCAGGACTTGCATATTTTTTGTAGTGTCTGTGTAGTTCCCCCCTATACTCTTTGAACGAATTTTTCATCTGTCCATTGATGAAATCATTGACAAGTTTGCTGGACAAGTCTAATACAAAATGATTCTTAATTAAGAAAGAAAAGAAAAACTAATTAGTATGGAAGTCGATGCATATATAATTTGTAAAATATAAATTGACCATCTTACCAATAATCGACTCTCAACAAGCTCTCTTATTTCTATTGGTACCTCTCTTATGTCCATAACGAACGGAAAAAGATTCCTAAACATTGGTACCACTAGCATTGCTAAACCTCGTTGCATTATGGCAAGCTGGTTTCTCCCATTCAGGGTTGATCTCGATAGGAATTCTCCCAAATTGTTGAACATATTTATCCAAATCAACATTTCGAGAATATCCATGTCTAGCCCTAGTAGTCATATAACCAGATTCTGAAGAAATTATACGTCGTTAGTTTAATTAAACATTAGTTTATATAAATGTGGATCTAAAATAACCTGTATTATCTCCCATAGAGGATGATACACCAATATGCTCGGACTGTAAGTACTCCAGTATTTCCTCCTCATCAATATGACTTACCATTGTTCCTGTGTAAACAATAATATATATGTTATATAACAATATGAAGTTATGAAATGAAAAAGAATCCAGTGTTTAACCTATATGCTCATGGAGAAAATACATATTTACATGCTTATTCCATATCATTAAGATGTTCATCGAAACTCAAACTCTTATTAGAAGATGATTGTACATTATCTTCCTCGTCATTTATGAAGTCATCATCAACTCACTGAATTATCCATTCTTCTACGACTGTAGGATCAAAACCAGCTTTACATAAACTGATATCATTCAATTTTTCATTGATTGTTCAAGTAATACTATTCACCACTTCTAACAACTCATTTTGGTTATTCTCATATTCTTCTACTTCTGGCATGTCCCACACACGCTTGTTTTGGACTACTTGCACCACTTTCCAATTATTACCATATTTAGGATCGTTGATGTAAAAGCTTGTTTGGCTTGACTGGTAAATACAAAAGGCTCATTAAAAAGCCAATGACGAGTTGTATTAATTACCCCAAATCCATGTGTACTCTATTGGTCTTTTTAGGGTCTGTATTGAACCAAGTACACTTAAACATAATTACACGTCTTATCTTGGCATACTGAAAGTCAAATACTTTATTGATAACACCATAGAAATTATGGAGATCTCTTCCACCTTTACTTTCTGAAGGCACCATGACACCGCTATTTTACGTACTCCGACAATTATCATGCTCAATACTATGATAGTGTACTCCATCAACAATGCATCCACTGTATAAGCACACTTCTGAACTTGGCCCAATCACTAGTGAATATATGTCATCAGACATATCTCCATTTTCACGCAATGAAAGAACCTGTTAAAAAGTAATGTCACCTGTCATTAGTAGTCAGTTGAATTTTTATTGGTCTTTTAAACCCATAGTTACAGGAGATTTGAACCAATCAGGAAAGGCTCGTTGGTGCCTTCTGTATAAATCATCCTAACTTTGAGCTTCATGTCGAGTTAGTCTCAAATATTTCCTATAAGTAAAAGAGACGTGTCTCAATTTTATATTTCACACTTTGTATCAAAATAATCAATTACAATAGAATGTTCAAAACTTACATTCGATAAGATTTAATTTCCAAGCAATTGATCAAGATGTACTAATGTGCATTGCATTTCTCTTCTCTCGATAATATCCTTACTCTTGGTGCTCCTAATGGTCGCACACTGAACATCGAAAATTCGCCACATATCTCATCCTCTGGAAGTCCATCATCATTTCTTTCATCTCTATTGAACCTTGCCTCAATTCTAGTTATGTACAAAAAAACAAAATTCCAATGATTCATTCATTATATATACTTCTTTTATAGAACCCTCAGGACGTGCTTTGTTTCTTACATATATTGTTTCAATGTCCATAAGCTTCTTTCAATAGGGTACATCCAGCTATAACTAACCGGACCTGTAACTTTTGTTTCATAGGGCAAATGGATTGTTAGGTGCACCATTACATCAAAAAATGCCGGTGAAAATATTTTTTCTAACTTACAAAGTATGATTATAATGTCTTTTTGTGATCGATCCAAATCCCCTATAGATATTATTTTTGCACATAGATCACAGAAAAATTTGCATAACTCAACGACAACAGTGGACACGTCTTTTTTAAAGTATGCTCGAACACCAATTGGAAGAAGCCTCTGAAGTAGAACATGGGAATCATGAGTTTTTAACCCCCATAGCTCTCCATCTTTCTCACTAACACATCTTGATATATTGGATACAAAACCATCAGAAAATTTGATTGATTTCATCCACTTATAAAATGCCACCTTGTCATTAGTAGTCAATGCATATGCAGCGTGTCGCTACAACTTTATCTCCTACTTTTTTAAGGTGTAGTTCTTTCCATATATTCAGATCTTCTAAATCCAAACGAGCATTAGTTGTATCCTTAATCTTTCCCTCAATATTTAACAATGTGCCTACCAAATTATAATTAATATTCTCTTCAATATGCATAACATCCAACTTATGTCTCAATAAAAGTTTCGACCAATATGGAAGTTGGAAAAATATACTTTTTTTTATTCCAATTTAAACATTGTTTCCGTTTTTTTATCACTTTTCTCTAGATGTTTGCTAAGAACGAGAAAGTTTAATACGTTCACCTGTCGTAAGATATCTTCTCCATCCATGTTAACTAGAGGAGGTCTACATTCCACTTTTCTATCAAATTGTTTGCTTTTGTGTCAACTATTATTATCTAGAAGATAACGTCGATGCCCCATAAAATATTTTTTCCTCTTAGCCTCATTGATGATGTATCCTCTTTACAAATAGGGCATGCTTGGTAACCTTTGGTACTCCATCCAGATAGGTCACCACAAGCAAGCACGTAGTTTAAAGTATTCGTTGCTAACACAACCGTAAGTGTGCACACCATCATTCCATAACTCCTTTAACACTTCAATCAATGACTGTAACTAAATATCTATTTTTTTTCTAGGAGATTTTAGACCGGGTATAAAAAGGGAGACAATGAAATTTGTCTCTTTCATGTATTTCCAAGGTGCCAAATTGTAAGGAATGAACACCACTAGCCACATATTATATGAAGTACTCATATTCCCGAATCGGGATTGAATCCATCTGAAGCTAGTCCTAAATGAACATTACGTGGGTCTAAAGAAAACTGAGGAAACTTACGATCAAAATGCTTCCACCCTCCAGCTTCAGTTGGATGTCGCAACAATCCATTAGTTTTAACATGTTTATCTTTATGTCACCTCATTTCAGGTGCAATATGCTTAGATGCAAACAATCGCTTCAATCTTGGTATTAAAGGAAAATGTCGTAAAATTTTATGTTGAATCTTTTTACTTTTTTCGGATTCAACTTTGTACTGAGATTCACCACATACTGGACACTGTTGCAAATCAGCAAATTCTTTCCAACATAGGATGCAATCATATTTGCAAGCATGAATACACTTATAACCAAGTCCTAAGTCACATAATTTTCTTTTAGCTTCATAACATGAACTAGGTATAGATGCTCCAATGGGAAATGCTTCTTTTAAAAATTTAACTAACAAGTCGTACTTGTTAGTCTAATCGCTAAGAACCTTAATATGCATCAACTTCACCAAGAACAATAATGACAAGAAATTTGTACCACCAGGGTATAACTGTTTGCGTGTTTTATTCATTAAGTCTTCAAATAAGCTTAAACGTTTATTTCTTTCTTCGATATTGATGTGCATCTCATCCTCGTTTTCTTCTTCATTTACATCAGCAATTGGACACTGTAGATCATTTATAATATTCAAAAATTCATTTTCTTCATTTATAACATTCATATCTGTCATACTTAATCCTAGATAAGTCGACTGGGTCTCCATGATATACCCATTGATGATAAGATGGAGAAATTTCATTAATAAATAAATGTCGTTCAACTCCATCTATTGGCTCCCACATAGCATTCATATATTTTCTACATGGACATCTTATTTTTTTTCGACTTATTAACATGAAGTTTTGCAATATCAAGGAATCGATATACTCCTTTTGCATACTCAGTTGATAACTTGTTCCTAATCTTAATCCACTCTTCATCCATTCTTAATAATATATGTGATAAGTTGAACCTATATGATTTAGACAATTAGTTATATTAGAACATATAGTTCCAATTTCTCACTTTTAATTTTATTTCATTTACTTTTTGTCCGTGGTTTTGAATGATTAAAAGTACATTTAAGTGTGATTTTGAAAATGACAAAAGTCATTTTAACTATTTTAGAATCACTCCTAAACATATCCTTATTCCTCTTTTGATCTTATACAATTTGATCTTATAAAAGTAGATCTAAGGGTAGAAAAGCTTGAGATGTTTTGAGATGTCTAGGCTATTTTCCTAGAACAATTTTATGAAAACCAAAATTAATCTAACCCTTTCGGCGTTAGATTCAATTTTAGTATGCTAATCTAAATTATCAATCTAGACTAATAACGATTCAATTTTAGGCATTTGCTGCTTATTTTAGCACGTTCACATATTTGAATTCCAAAGATAAGCATGACTTACGATTAAAGAAACAAATGATAAAGATTGAGATGAATAAAGTTCATTGAACTAAATAAAAAAGAATTTATTCAAGGAAATATATACCCAAACAACTAAAAGAAGAAAATTAAAATGACAAATTTGCAACAAAGAAACTAAGTTGTCAAGTACAAGAAGAATGCTGAAAATTAAGGAAAATAAAACTAACTTTCGAATAGCCATTACAACCTAAGTTGTCAACTACAACAAAGAAACTAAGTTGTTAACTACAACAGAGAAAATCTAATTTGTTCCTCCTTTTGGAAGGGAATTTAAGATAAGTCGTTACAACCTTTAACTTTCGAATAGAATTGGATCGATTAATAAAGAAGAAATTAAGTATATTGCCATTTTAAGAAAACAAACTTCAACAGAGAATCGATCAATAACTACCACAGAGAATCAAATAACCTATTACAATATAAGCAAAAAACTTCAACAAATAATATGCAAGCCAACTCAATACACATGTTCAATGCAATCTTAGAACAAAAATGTAGATAGCTTACAGTATATTAAGTAAACCCAACATGGAACGAGGTGAGAGTAAAATAAACTACGCAAACTTCATTCCTTTGTTGAAAACAATCGTTTTAGTATTTAAGGAGCCAAAAGATCATTATAGCTAACAAAATTACAGCCTCAAAATAATAGTATAGTGTAAGAGTAAGCCTAAAAGAATGATAAAACACCAAAACTAAACCCAACGTGGTTGCAGAGTCCATATAATATAAAAAACAACAAGTACAAATATATACTTCAAACATATACAATTACCAGAACGCTTATAGAAATGAGTTTCGTTTTGGTAATCTAGAAGTCATCGTAGCCAGTTTCTAAAATTAAGAAGTGTGAGTGATATGAAAAAAGATAATTTTAACCAAATAAAATCAAATTCATGTAGCCCTAATGAAAACCAGTATTCATTTGGGTTTGATTCAATGAAGAATTTCAACTCACGCAAACAAATTATAACCCAAAATGTAGAATAATTTCAAATAAGTACCTTGGAGAAGATGATACAGAGGAGAGAAGCAACTGAAACTAAAAGAGGAGAGAGACGGTCGATTGGTGGAATCGCCACTGAACGGTGGGCACTTAGATGTGAACCGAAGACTGAAGAGAAGAGAGTAAAAGTGAGAGGGAGGAGTGCGGAAACGGCGAGGGGGAAAGTAGAGACCGCGGCCAATCAGAACACGAGGGGGACGGACAGCGGCGGGCGAACGAAATCGAGGGGGAAATCAGATGACGGAGAAGAACAGGCATGTGGAGAGGGGAAGAAGAAGAATCGGGGAGAAGAAGAATCAAGACGTTATTTATATCGAACATTTTCTCGATGGTCATCTGTCAGACCGTCGGGATATAGTTAATAATTGCCGATAGTCACCCACTAATCGTCGGCAAAAGTTTGCAATCCCGGGGTTCTGACATAACCGTCAGCCAAAGTTCTCCGAATTCCAAAAATACTCTTATAACGCCCGATGGTTGACTGAACACCATTGGGATATAGTTTATAACTATCGACGGTCACCCACGAATCGTCGGTGGAACTTCGCAATCGCGACAGTGTTCTGACACAATCGTCGGCCAAAGTTCATCAAATTCCAAAAAGCCTCTTAGAACGCCCGATGGTTAAACCTCACCATCGGCGGTTATGAACTTATTCCGACGGTCCTCGTCAAACCGTCGGCTAAAGTTCCCCAAATTCCCATAAAAAACTTTTTATATTTATATTACAACTTAGAATATCCGATGGTTACATGGAACCATCGGACTTTATTATAAACTCCCGACGGTTCGACGCCCATCGTCGGGCCAACATAAAAAATTCCAATATATGGATTTTGTATACTGCACATCTCATCCAACGGTTGATTGACCACCATCGGGCTTAAATAAGAACTCTCGACGGGTTTTGCTAACCATCGGGATAAATTAAAAAGTCGAACGGTCAAATAGAACCGTCGAACAAAAGTGTAATAAGCTCGGCGGTTTCTTAGGAGACTGTTGGGAGTATTTAAAATCCTGACAGTTTTTTTGTAGACTGTCGGGATAAATGTTTCTCCCGACCCCTTATTTCCACCGTCAGGATAGGTTGAAATCGCTGACTCTTTTTTGGTCATCGGACAATATATTGTTGAAAATAACCAAAATTCTTGTAGTGAAACCAATACTAATTATATGGAAAATCATTAAAAAAAAAAAAAACCAAATTATTTATTTATATTCCCAACCAAACTCAAACAAGTTTCAACATGTTTGAACATCCCTAATTACTACTGAACATTGGTAATGTGTCCATAAAATAATAGAAAATTATGTCGAATTTAGGAAAGAGAATCTTAGAACAGAATACATAGCAAATAATAGGCAATTATAGGGAAAGAAGCGAGATGTATTAAATGGAAATGATCGAATCAATTTGTGTAGAGAAGAGAAAGGATATATTCCCGAGTTAGGCAGTGTGTAGGGCAAAAATTGGTTAAAAAAGCACTTTTCCATTTTCCAATGGACAGTAATGGATTCTATTGTTTCAATTCAAATCCAAAACAAACTGCTTGTTCTATTGTCATGTTGGCAATGTTTTCAACTACGTCTCTCCTACATTTCCCACCGCTTTTTCTTTTGTTTTTCTGCTAAATAACCAATCAAGCTTACAAACACTAATTTTTATAAATGTATTGTTAAGGTTGTAACTACTATTGATGATACCATAAACTTCTGACTTTGACCATATCTCTCAGATTTTAGTCATTTTGTTTATAAAAATAAGGAAATTTGCATTGAATAATACAAAAGGGAAAAAAATGTCATTATATATACCACATTTTTAATATTTGCTATAGCAAACATTGACCGGTCAACCTTTCCTTTTTTTCAAAATTCCAAATTTACCCTCTCTTTCCATTTCTTTCCCTTTCAACCGTTCATCACCTGCCGTACTTTCCTTTTCTTTCACATTCGTCACGGTGAAATATCCATGAAATCCCATTCGTGAAGCTCCGTGATACTTCGATCAATTCCGATTCGTGAGTTCGTTTTTTTTTTTTCGATTTCATCTTTGATTGGGAGTTTTTTTTTTCTTTGAGCGTTCGTTTTTGTTTTTTCGATTCTATTTTTCAATTTTTTCAAAATAGTTTCTGGTCATTTAGTCTTTTCTTTCTCTTTTTCTTAAGAATCTAATGATTTCTTCAGCTCACTGTGAACATAATGGATTGTGAGCAGAGTTTGTGTACTTTCATGAAATTTTGCTTTGTTCATTGCGTTGATATTTTGAGTTTTGATTGATTAATTAAGTTAGGGCTTGCATTCTTCACTATTTCATTTGATATTGTATATTCTTTCTATAAACCTATCAGTGTATTTTGATGTTTGATATTTTTAGGTTTGACATTACAGCTACATTGGCTTTGTGTTTGTCATTGATAATGTCTATCACTGATAGAATGTGTGATTGCTATCATTTTTTATTTGTTCATTAATTTTTATTGATATCCATTGAAAGACATGCCTAGTTTTAGATTGGTATCAATGATATTGATAGATTTATATTTGCTTTTGATAGCTATTAGAACCTATTGATATTGTCATTCAATAGTTTTTGTTTTACTTTTGTAGGAATTTTAAAACATGGTTATTCCAATAGTTGTTTTTCATAGTGGAATATGGAATGAAAAACATTGTTATATGAATTACAAATCTACTGGAATTTTAGTAGATGATATAATGGTTTTTGAAGATTTTATGGGTTTAATAGTTAAGGAGATTTGTTTGGATGTGTCTACTTCTTCTATAGAACTCTCAGTTTTATTAGATTTTGTTATGAATGAGGTTCAAAATGTAGTTCAAATTAGTGAAGATAAGGATATAGCTTGGTTTTTGGCTTTAGTTAAGGAACACAATACACGACATCCTTTGGTTGCTCATGCTAGTAGTTCATGTTTGGAAGTGTCTTCTAATGTTGTTTTAGTGGAGCTGAGAATTATTCGTCTACTGTTCCTTCTTCTAAACCTAGTATTGATGATGGTGATTTCCAAGTGATTATGGATATACATATTGCTCGTGATTTGAAAGAAAAAGATGTGTTTGCTAGTAAAGAGATTTTGTCAAATTGTTTTTACTTGATAGCGATTAAGAAGAATTTTGAATTTAAGACTATAACATCAAATTCAAGAGCAATTTTGTTTCGATGTGTTCAAGATGGTTGTCAGTTGTACGTGAGGGCATCCCGTTACAAATGGAGTGTTTTGTGGATGCTTAGGAAGTTTATTGATATTCATGATTGTTCTATAAAAAATATTCAAACTTGTCATAGGCAAGCTTCTTCGTCCTTAATAGTTGAATGTTTGAGAAATGATTTTAGATTTAGTTCTTCTCATACCTCAACTCCTAGTGATATTGTGAATAAAGTCCGTAAGGAATTTGGAGTAACTATTAACTATTATAAAGCACGGAGGGCAAAAGAGCAAATAATGAAATCTTTGAAAGGCGAGCAGTGAATCATATGTTTTAATTCCAAAGTTTTTGATGAAGTTAAAAGAAAGGAATCCAAGTTTCTTGTTTCTGACTTATTATATGATCTATCAATGATAGCTTCTATCACTGATTGGAGTCTATCACTGATAACATGAAAATAATGAAAGCTATTGGTGATGGACTGCAACCAGTGATAGAAGCTATTGGTGGTAGGCATCAATCAATTATATACCTTTTGTAATCTGGCTTAACTGTTTATTTTCTTCTTTTAGGTACATTTACTACCTATGAAGCTGACATAAATGGGCATTTTAAGTATTGTTATATGGCTATTGGAGCATCAATTGAGGGTTGGAAGCATTGTAGGCCTAATATATTAGTTGATGGGATGTTCTTGAAATGTAAATATGTCGGGACTCTTTTGAGGGCTTCAACAATTGACGGTAACAATCAAATTTTTCCTCTTGCTTTTAGTATTGTCGACTCTGAAAATGATGCATCCTGGAGATGGTTTTTTGAGAATTTAAAGAAAAGTTTTTGTGAACGAAAAGGATTAGTTATTATTTCTGATCGGCATTTTAGCATTCCGAAAGGTGTTATGAATGTTTTTTCAAATGTTGAGTATTGTGTTTGTCTACGATACCTTTTGCAAAATATGAAGTTGATTTATAAGGATTCTTTAATTGATGATATATATTATAGTTGTGCAAAAGCTTATACAATTGATAAGTTCGAGTTTTCTATGAAATGGATGGAATCATATATCCTACAACTCGAGAAATATCTCCGTAAAGTTGGTTTTGAGAAGTGGGCACGTGCACATTCTATGAGAAGAAGGTATAACATGATGACTACTAATATTTTAGAGTGCTTGAACAATATTTTGAAAGAACCTAGGGAGTTCTTGTTGCATCTTACTTGATTATATTAGAGAAATACTTCAAAATTGGTTTTATGAAAAAGGTCAATCAGCATTATCCATGAAGACTGTTTTGACTAGTTGGACAGAGTCTGAGTTGCGAGAGCAACACAATCAGTCAAGAAGCTTCAAGGTACAAATACCTTAACTATTAGAAAATATCATTAATAACATGTTATCAGTGATAGAAGCTATCACTGATAGTTTTTATTTTCACTGGTAGTTTTTATTTTCACTGATATTTTTTGTTTTCAATGATATCTTGAAAATATTTAATCAGGTAGGGATAGTATCACTTACAATTTCGTTTATATTTTACTTTTTATTAACATTCCATTAGTTCACCTAGTTGACTACATTTCGTTGACTGTTTTATTTTTCAGGTTGATCCTATTAACAACGAAGAATATAAAGTAGTTGATGGGGACAATCACTTTTTGGTAAATTTGGACTATAAATCATACAATTGTCGTGTTTGGGATTTGGTGGAGATTCCATGTTCTCATGCTTGTGCTGTTATTCGTGGACTAAATTTAGATATATATACTTTTGTTTCAGACTACTATTTTTGCAGTACATTGTTATCAACCTATAAAGGATCAGTTTATTCTATTGGAAATAATTCTTATTAGAAATATGTCGATGTTGGTGTGAATGTATTACCTCCAATAGTTAAATGTCCGACTGGACAACCACGTAAACAAAGAATATTATCAATTGGTGAAAAGAAAAGGAGCTCGAAGTGCAGTCGATGTCATCGTCGTGGCCATAATTGTAGGACATGCAAATTTCCACCGGTTGTTTAATGAAGAAGCTTGATTTGTAATTGATGTTTGTAATGAAGAAGCTTGTTTTGTAATTGATGTTTGTCATCAATTTATCAATGATAGTGAGATAGCCGATGTTTTTTACCAATTTTTCAATTAGATTGTAGTTTTTGCTTGTTGTCATCAATTTAACCATTAGATAGTGAGACAATTTGTTATTGATGTTTGTCATAAATATATTAGAGACCTTGTTACTAATGTTTTGTTAGTGAAACAGACTTTGTTGTTGATATATCCATTCTTTAGTCAATATGATGCTTCACAATAAGATGCTTTAATTTATGAAGCTTTCGTTTTCCTTCAGCCAAAACAATTGAAATAAATGATATCAAGCTATATGTAATAGCTTCTGTCAGCAATTATTACAATGAAGTGATAGATTCTATCATTGACAGTAGATCAACATTTTTGTAGAAGTTCCATCAATGATAGATTCTATCACTGATAGAACCGCCAACCAAATGCTACACGATCGTATAGCATTACTGATACCATACTATCAGTGATAGAAGCTGTGCAGCTTGTGTTTAGATGATTTTGTAAGGAGGATATCACTCTCGGGGAAATCTAGCTAGGAATTGAGGTGAGTATCGCTAAAAATTTCACAGGAAAATCTCGGTATCGCTGGTGTCGCTCTAAAGGGTATCGTTCATAGTAGATAAGCATTATTGTAGAAGATCCATCAATGAAAGATTCTATCACTGATAGAATCGCTAACCAAATGCTACACGATCGTATAGCATTACTGATACCATACTATCAGTGATAGAAGCTATGCAGCTCGTGTTTAGAGGATTTTTTAAGGAGGATATCGCTCTCGGGGAAATCTCGCTAGGAATTAAGGTTAGTATCGCTAAAAATTTCACAGGAAAATCTTGTTATCGCTCTAAACGGTATCGCTGGTGTCACTCTAGAGGGTATCGCTGACAATAGATAAGCATTTTTATAGAAGATCCATCAATGATAGATTCTATCACGGATAGAATCGCCAACCAAATGCTACACGATCGTATAGCATTACTGATACTATACTATCAGAGATAGAAGCTGTGCAGCTTATGTTTAGAGGATTTTGTAAAGAGAATATCGCTCTCGGGGAAAATCTCGCAAGGATTTGAGGTGAGTATTGCTAAGAATTTCATAGAAAAAGCTTGGTATCGCTATTGAGGGTATCGCTAGTTTCGCTCTAGAGGGTATCGTTGATAGTAGATAAGAATTTTTGTAGAAGATCCATCAATGATAGATTCTATCACTGATAGAATCACCAACCAAATGCTACACGATCATATAGCATTACTGATACCATACTATCAATGATAGAAGCTGTGTAGCTTGTGTTTAGAGGATTTTGTAAGGAGGATATTGCTCTCGAGGGAAATCTCGCTAGGAATTGAGGTGAGTATCGCTAAGAATTTCACAGGAAAAGCTTGGTATCACTCTAGAGGATATCGCTGGTGTCATTCTAGAGGGTATCGTTGGTGTTGCTCTAGAGGGTACCGTTGGTGTCGCTCTAGAGGATCTCGCTAGTAACAAAATACTATACGAAGTTGCAACTATATCAATCACATTTATGAATCAGTGTCTCTCTAAAGGAGTAACTATTAGCTATTATAAAGCATGGAGGGCAAAAGAGCAAATAATGAAGTCTTTGAAAGGCGATGCACGTGAATTATATGCTTTGATTCCAAAGTTTTTGATGAAGTTGGAAGAAAAGAATCCAGGTTTCTTGTTTCTGACTTATTATATGATCTATCAATGATAGCTTCTATCACTGATTGGAGTCTATCACTAATATCTTCCATCACTGATAACATGAAAATAATGGAACTATATCACTGATATCTTCCATCACTGGTGTCGCTCTAGAGGATATTGCTGGTGTTGCTCTAGAGGATCTCGCCAGTGTCGCTCTAGAGGATCTCACTAGTAACGAAATACTATACAAAGTTGCAACTATATCAATCACATTTATGAATCAGTGACATTTATACTATACGATCGCCCATTTTTCCCTCCAACCAAACAACCTCTAAAATAAATTGAAAGTTGCAACTATATCAACCACATTTATGAAGGATTCATATTGATTCAATGTAACTATCATTGATCTTGTAAAATAACAATGTAATTTCCAAAATCATAACAATCACTGTATATTGTCAAAACAATTTCCAAACAATTGTCAAACAGAAGTCTATTGTCAATAAACAAGTCTATCTATTGTCAAGAAAAGTTGTGATATTTTGAGATCAAAGCTTGGAACGTCATCATTCGACCTTGGAGACACCTTGGTAGACACATTTGGAGAGACCTTATTTTTGTCTTTCTTTTGTTTCTTTGTGTTGTCCAAAATTTTCTTGGTTGGTTTTGCTTGTCTTTTTGGTCTCTTGTTGTCCTCTATATTTTCGATGACAACCTTTGGCCAATATTTTTTTCGACTCTTTTTAAGAGTCTTTTCAATCACCTGAAATCATGGAATCAAATATAACATGACATCAATGTGTTATCAGTATCAATCAAGTAAATAAATCATGGAATCAAGTAAATAAACTATCAATGATAGCGTGTTATCATTGATAGTTGGTTATCAATGATTTCAGATATCACTGATAGCATGCTATCAATAATGCTATCAGTGATAGCATGTTATCACTGATATTTGGTTATCAATGATTTCAGATATCACTAATAGAATGTTATCAATAATGTTATCAGTGATAGCGTGTTATCACTAATAGTTGGTTATCAACAAAATGATTTCAGATATCATTGATAGCATGCTAATGTTATAATTAAGATCATCAATCAATCAATACTTACATTATTTTTCGTCATATCTTCTTTATCTTTTTCTTCTTAATCTTCCTCTTCATCTTCAGGATCATCTGCAATTGTTCTTGCTGGTCATTCTCTTAATCATCTTGAGCCTCCTTGTCCTTAGCAGTGTCAACTTTAGCCTGCATGCATATATCATTTTTGTTATTGTACTTCTTTACAAAAAAAGAAAATCACAAGTTTTACCTCTAGAACTTCCAAACTTGCATCTAAAAGCTCCAAACTAGATGATGGCGCTTTGTTCTTCTCAAGAGATTCTTCAGATTGCTCTTCACCACCTTCATCTTTTTGGGGAAGTTTATCACTGATAGCTTATTTTATGTGACCCAATATATCAAGAATCTCCTTGTGCTTTTCATTGATGTCCTTCTTAATATCTTCTTGTCCTCTTTTTAATTATTCAATTGCCTCTTATAATGATGCAATTCTTCTCCTGGTTGACATTTGTTTTCCTTCTTCTTTTTTTCAATATCCATCTCCCTGGTTTCCACCTCCGCAAAATAGGCATAATAGTTGGATTGTAATTCTTGTTCAGTAGGAACAAATGAAACAACAGTAAACTGAAATTTTAATAAAGATGTTAGTGATATAACTAATTTATAGAAACAATCACTGATTTCAAGCTATCACTAATTGCTTCTATCTACAATAACATGCTATCAATGATAGAAGATATCACAATAGTTCCAAATGACTGATAGAAACTATCACTGATACTGGTATCTTCTATGTCATAAAAGCTGAAACATCAGTTATAGTTTCTATCATTAGATAACATGCTAATAATATATATATAAATAAAGGAAATAACAGTGATAAAAGACTTACACCAGTGGCTTTGAAAATATTGTTGTTGATATGTTGTCAATCATTAGGTTCTTGAGACTCCCATTAAGTAAGTCTAGGTCCATCGTTTTTTATTCTTTGTGCAAATCTAATAGTGGGGTTGGATAATCTTGGTATAATTTCAAAAGCCCAATATACCAAAGCTAGTGGAAATCCTTGGAGGAAAATGGAAGATGCCTTATTGATGATAACCTTCTTAAAAAACTCTATAGTTAGTTCAAAGGAAACCCTGCCCCATGGATAAGAACTAAACCTTTCTTCATCATCCAACATTTTTAGATGCTTCAAACTTACTTTGTTATGTCCTTGTATAGGAATTAGGAAGCTTTCTAGAAAATACAAGTGTGCAAGTTTGACCTTTATATCAATGGGTATGTTGGTATCAGAACCTAATAAATTAAAAGTAGGTTGGAGCTCTCTTCTTATAATTTTTTTATTTTTCTTGAAAAAGAAGTTCCTAATTGTGTTGTCCATTGATTCCTGTTCACTATAGATACCATCTATAGGGTAATCATCACAATTTAAACCTATTACTAAACAAAAATCCTTGAGGCCAAATTCTAAAATATGTCCTTCTAAATTAAAGGTCAATATATTTTGCTTGGTAGTTATGCATTGTCTTCTAATAAGGTGTGATATGAGTTAGTTGGGCATCATTTTCATTTTCATATCTAAGTGCCAAAAAGGACCTTCTCTAAATAGTTGGAGTGATGGCTCATCTAATTTTTCTATGTTAGACAGGACATCTAAATTTATGAAGGATCTGACTTTTAATTGATTAGTCCATTCACTTTCTAGAACAATTAATACATTCTCCTATATATATAACAATAACATAAATGTATGAAAAAAGCAACCACAAATCTATATAATTTTATAAAATATCATTAGATTGTGACCTTGATCTTCTTGTGTTTTTTCCCAGATGTTGATCCTTCCAATGTTTTTCTATTTTCTTTCTCCATTTATCCTAAAAACAAACATGTGGAGCCATTACATTTATATCATTGATAGCAATAATAGTGATAGATATTTTTCCTATGAATAAACAATCATCAAATCACAGTACAAGGAACTAAATTAGCATCAATGATAGCATCCGTCAGTGATAGTTTGTTGATCGACAAATCCATCAACAAACTATCAATGAACTGTCAACATATTCCCTAAAGCATCAGCGATAACTTCTATCCTAAAAACAAACATGTGGAACCATTACATTCATATCATTGATAGTAATAACAGTGATAGATACTTTTCCTATGAATAAACAATCATCAAATCACAGTACAGGGAACTAAATTAGCATCAATGATAGCATCCATCAGTGATAGTTTATTGATAGACAAATCCATCAACAAACTATCAATGAACTGTCAACATATTCCTTGAAGCACCAGTGATAACTTCTATCCTAAAAACAAACATGTGGAACCATTACATTCATATCATTGATAGCAATAATAGTGATAGATATTTTTCCTATGAATAAACAATCATCAAATCACAGGACAAGGAACTAAATTAGCATCAATGATAGCATCCATCAGTGATAGTTTGTTGATAGATAAATCCATCAACAAACTGTCAATGAACTGTCAACATATTGCCTAACGATAAAACTTCAGTTAAACAACAATAAATAACTTCAGTGATAACTTCAGTTAAACAACAATAACTTCAGTTAAAGCATCAGTGATAACTTCAATAATAAATAACTTCAGTGATAACTTCAGTTAAAGTATCAATGATAACTTCAGTTAAACAACAATAAATAACTAAATTAGCATAATATTCACTAAAACACCAGCAAATCACAACGAAACACATTACTAATCTTCACATAATTGGCAATCAAACACGGTCAACAATAAACTATCTACATATTCCTCGAAAAACTAGCAAATTACAATCAACATTATAAATAATCTTCATATAATCAACATTTTGATGACTATTAGTTTATGATGACTACGTTGTGATGACTACACCATGGTGACTACACTATGACCAAAATGCATAATAAAATGAAACATCTAAAAATGTCAATGGAGAATGCATGTAGCCCTAATTTGAAAAACTATTTATCTTCTTATATAAACTGTCAATGGAAGAAGAACGAAGCCCTACGTTTTCGAATTCTTGCTATCAGTGATGAAGAGATAAACAAAGGAAAAAGAAGAAACGGAGAAATGAAGAAGAACAACGTACCTTTTGAAGTTTGGAGCGAAATCGATGGGGAAGAAGATGGTACTGTCGGAGGGGTAGAAGACGGCACTACCGAAATCGAAAGGTTGAATTGGAAGGAGCCGCACTGTCGGAGCTCGAAAGGGTTGGAAGTGTTTTTTGTGTTTTTCGGAAGAAGATGAAGGGTCGAAATGAGGTGGCCAAACTGTCAACATGTCCATTTTAGTCTTTTCCTTTTTATGGGCTAAATCTTTAATTTAAAAAATCTATATTTGCAAATACTTTTATCTTACTACATAAACTCTAATATTCATTGTAAAATAAATATTCATGCAATTTTCTCTAATACTGTTATCTCTTCTGTTCATGAGATCTCCATGATTGACATCAACACCACATCATAATTGATTAGTAATTTCAATTGACTATTTTTAGTTGAGATTTTCATACTCCAATAATCTAAATTGGTTTCTTTCTTTAAATGTACAATTATTTAAATAATGTTTTTATCAGTCCAACTCTCACTCTCTAAAATGATATTTCGGGTCTTGAACAAGAAAAAGTATTGTCACAAAATTTTGGATAAGTTCAAAAGCGATTTAGATGGTTTAGTTAATTGATTTTCAATTGTAGTGTATTTATTTTAGATCTTAGTATATTTGTTGGGCGTAGTTTGGAGACTAATTACAGTGTATTTGTAGGTCACATAAATATCTTGTCAATATAATTACTAGTTTCTTTGCACATTTCTTTTACCATATATCTTTATTTTCTCCTAAAATATCTCGCTCTTTTAAATCATCAAATCATATTGTTTTTTTTTTTTCAAATATCAAAACTAAACCAATTTTTTTCAAATACATTTTATTTATTTGTTTTGGTTTTTAAAATATTTTTTCAACTTATTTTATGTTTTTGCATTTTGATTTTTTAATTAGTTTGAAAATTTTTTTACAATCAAATATCAAATTTTTAAATTCGTTTGAAAAATTTTAGAGCTAAAAAGATAGACAAATCGCATTTAAAATTGTAGGGTGGAGAAAATTATGGCTGCAATGATAGATTAGACAGTGATTGTATTCACGACAGCACCATTGTTAGGAGTTGAGATTGGCGATAGAGCATGTGTTGGAGGAGTTGAGATAGAAGAAGATGGAACATGAGTGATCACTAATGGCTCCGAATAAGCAATAAATGAAGTTGTGGAGAAGGAGTAGAAGTTGAAGCTGATGGTGAAGTATTGGTGGAAGAAAAGGGTGTCATATCCGATGGAGCAAGGGATGAATATAGAATTTAAGTCGGAGGTGTCACCATGGTGAAGGAGCCGATTTCGAAGAGGAAAATGACGACAACTTGATTGGAGAGGTCATTGTGGTGCTTAGAGCATACCCCACCGATAGTCTCTAGATGTTTGTTTTAATTACATTGTAATTACGAATATTTCTTGATAAGTCAATTGCAATCTCATTTGTATAGTTGAGGTACTTTAGACTTAAATTCATTTATTTTTATTTTTAATTCGTTTTTCCATTTTTACAAATGAAATGTTGATTTGTTATTTTTACAATTGAAAAGTTAAAATATGTTATTCTTCTTGTTAGCCCTTTGTAAAATTTGTTGGATTCATTGTGACATTAATACCATAACTAAGATTATATATATATATATATATATATATATATTTTTTTTTTTTTTTTTTTTTTTTTTTTTTGCAACTACTTCAATCTCTATAAAAACAGAGAACTAACAAACAAAATCTTATAAAATATAAAATAAATCGTATACAATTTTTTTTTATTAAACCATACAAATTCAAATACGACAATCTCCACCTAATGTAGTTTCAAATTCAAAATTACAAATTTTTCCTCACTACTCCTCAAACTCATAGACATATATGTGCATGTTGTATTACTACAATAAAAATGGGTTTCCATGACTCTAAAAAATTGTCATTAGCACATTTTTTACTCTTTTTTAGTCTTTGAATCCACCATCCTCGAAAGTGTATAGATGACACATAAAAACTACTCATTATTGGTTCTTTAGTGATATTTCAATATAGTCGACAATAAGCATTTAATGATATCGATTGTCTATCATGCTAATATTTTTTTTATGACAAATTACTATTGTTAATAAGTAACTAAATATATACAGACACCCAATAGGATCTATGACGTGCATAACAGTAGAGACGTGTATATATATTAATATATCTATATCTAAGTACAACTAATAAAATAACCCTATAGGACCAATCTCTCAGGCAACTTATAGGACCGATTGAGGTCTAAAAAAAAATATTTGAAAAACTTGTCATATGGATGAATTTCATGATGTATATATGCATAAATAAAATGGGTTACATTATAAATAACATGGAGTATATATGTAAATTTATAATCATATTAAATAAAAGTTGGATTACAATGGTGTATACAAATGACTTATACGACTTATATGAGGTTGCAATGGCATACACTAAATTTTTAGTAATGATTGCATGTAAGAATTAAAAGTAGACTACCTCAATGGCTTCGTAGGACACACTCCATTTGAAATTCAAAATCCACTTTACCATCCAATCTCAAACCTCTAAAGAGAAACTCATCATACCCTTTAATTTGCTTCTCTGATTAGGATTGCAATTGGAATGTAGAACTTCTACTAGAGTTTGTTAATAATGTTGTATATTATAGATGATATAGGTGATGGAATTGACAGTCAACAAACAGAAGCTATTACGGATCTAAACACTCTAACTACATCAATTTAAAGGAATAGCATGCATATTCAGTAGAAAGCCAGAAATAGGGTTTATGAAATACAACCTCTGTAGAATCCACAAATTTGCTTAATTCCTTTCTGATTTATTCTTCAATCTCAACAGTAGACCACTATCAAAGTCTTCTCTACTATCCTCAAGCTTTAGATTGAAGTGTGGACATCAAATTGAAGAGAATTTGGAGTTAGATTATGAGGATAAAGTAAGTGAGAAAAACTGGATTTTTCTCTTTCGAATTTTTCCTTTTTTGCCTCAGTCAAAACAGATTAAAAACTTCAATTCGTAGAGTTTTTCATGCAAATAAGATTGAATTTTACAAGCCACTTCATAAATCATTAACTCATAATGGCTTGGGGTGTTAATTGAAGTGGGTGGGATTATCCCACTCTCAATTTTCCAAATTTTGTAAACATGTTTCTGTTTTTGTTTTGTGTTTTTTTTTTTACATTATAAAGTTAATTCCAAATCCAAAAAAAAAAAAAAAAAAAAAAAAAAAAAAACTGAATCTCAAAAATTAACAAAATTTTATTATTTTGAAATTCAAAAATCAAAAAAAATTAAAAAACAATTTCTTTATTTTTGAATTTCATAAATTTAAATTTTAAATTTTGATAATTTAATTTAATTTAATATAATATAAAATATAAAATTAATAAAATACCTCATCAAATATTTAATTCATATTTAAATATTATCAACTTCCTAAGAATGTTTAATTTATTAACTAAACATTAATTATATCAAATATAAAGATCTAAACCCTAAATCTAGCTTGAATATTCCAAATTCTCTCAACATGGTATTCTAAGTTTTAATCCTTTTATGGGCTAGTAGAGCGACCTAATGGACATACAAATCATGAGCTCAAATAATTTGAGATTAATTGGTTGAACTCTTTACAACGAATTAATCATTATTCGTTAACTACTGAGACATACCACTATGGCTCAATAGTTGCACACTCCTTACTGTAGATATATTTCTATCCATTTGATTTAACCATAATTAGTAAGTTGATCCTTCACAAGTCGTTCATATTTATAGTTAGATCAAAATTATTGTTTTACCCCTATAATACATCTTTTTCCTTAGGTCTCCATTGTTTATCTATTGAACAGTTGGTTTATGATCCTACCAATAATCCATATCCCTCTTTGTCATGAGAGGGAGAGACCCCTTTATTCAAGACCAGGAATTAATACTTAAGAGAACAACCTATCTGTTAACCCTAAGATGGGTAGGAGTGAATTCCTTCTTGTAGGATTATGCCCCCAGCTATCTATCCGGTCTTACCCTTAAAATGGGAGGCTTATTGAGTGTCGATGTTGAACTTATGAAGATTAAAGGATAATCCCGAATAAACAGGAGTATGTAGATAACTCAGATTAAATCGAGTTACCTTAGGTCATCTAATTGAAATATTCAGGTTTAATAGCAAATGATCGATATAAAGAAAAGTGACTATTTTGTGGTTCGATCTTATGCAAACATCTTTTGCATAGGATGCCTCCACTCACATGTTTCTACATGAACGATTTTGAGGTCACATCATTTATATCAATATACAAAGAGAGTCGCATCCATAGTGTCCCCATGATAAGGTACCCAACCTTATCCATATACTTATAGTCCTTTTTGGCTATATAATAAAACATGATACTCTTTTATATCTCTACATAAAGTTTAAGTATTCATATTATAGTCTGGGTTAGTTTATTGGATTTATACAAGAATGCAATTCAGTAACACCTTTATTGTAGAAATTTCAATAATAACATTATTGTGAATAGAAAATGTTTAATGTGTACAAACTATGAGTTTTTGGGGCATTCCCAACAAACTCCCACTTCGACTATAAACTCGAGTAGGTGTTAAAATATATACACAAATATACAATGTTGAGTATGAAATAATAAATATAATAAACTAGAGCTTCTATATACTCATGAATTCTCCCACTTGCTCTAGATTTATGAAGCTCGTAGTCCTAGTCCTACTAGGTGACCCTCAAATACTTTAGCTGTGAGGGCCTTAGTAAATGGGTCAGCCAGGTTATCTTTGGAGGCTATTAGCACAACGATCACGTCTCCTCTATGTACTATCTCCCTGATGAGATGGTACTTTTGTTGGATGTTTTTTCCTCGTTTATGACTTCTTGATTCTTTTAAGTTGGCAACTGCTCCACTGTAATCACATTATAGAGTAATTGGCAAATGTATATTTAGAACCACTTACAAATCGGTCAAGAACTTTCTAAGCCACACTGCTTCTTTAGCTGCTTCACATGCAGCTAAGTATTCAGCTTCCATGGTGGAGTCAGCAATACAACTCTGTTTAATACTTCTCTATACTATTGCTCCTCCGTTTAGAGTAAATACTTATCCTGATGTAAATTTCCTAGAATCCACATAAGTTTCAAAATCAGAACCAATGTATCCAATAAGGATCAAATCCTTAGTGCCATATACGAGCATATAGTCCCTTGTTCTTTGAAGATATCTGAGGATGTTCTTAATATTAGTCCAATGATTATATCCAGTGTTAGACTTGAACCTGCTCACTATTCCAACTGCAACGCATATGTCATGGTGTGTGCACAACATGGCGTTCATTAAGCTCCCAACTGCTGATGCATATGGAATTATTTTCATATTCTCAATCTCTTGAGATGTCTTAGAACATCGTTTCTTAGAAAAATGAATTCAATGTCTAAAAGGTAAAAAACCTCTTTTGGAATCTTGCATATTATATCTTGACAATAAGATGCTTGAGATAGAGCTATTGTTCTGTTCTTTCGATTCTGAACTATTTGGATCTCAAGACAATATTGTGCATCTCCCAAATATTTTATTTGAAATTGTGATGCTAGCCATCTTTTTACGTCAGCAAGCAATCCTACTTCATTCCCAATGAGTAGAATATCATCAAGATAAAGTACCAGAAAAGCTACAGTCTTGTTGATTATTTTCTTGTAAACATAAGGTTCGCTAACATTGTGTTCAAAGCCATAAGATTTGATCGTAGTGTCAAATCTTATATTCTAGGACCGAGATACTTGTTTTAACTCATAAATGGATTTGTTAAGCTTGCAAAATTTTTGCTCTTGACCCTGGTCAATGAACCCCTCTGGTTGAGATATATAAATACTTTTTTTAAGATAACCATTCAAAAAGGTTGTCTTCACATCCATTTTCCATATTTCATAATCCTAAAAAGAAACAATAGATAAAAGTATTCTAATAAATTTAATCATGGAAACAGGAGAAAAGGTTTCTTCATAGTCTACCCCCTATTTTTGGGAAATACCTTTTGCCATGAGTTTGGCTTTGTAGGTTTGCACCTTACTAGTTTGGTCTCATTTTGTCTGTAGATCCACTTGAAACTAATAGGTTTTATCCCATCTGGTTGATTTACAAGTTCCCAAACATAACTAAAGTACATAGAATCCATTTCAAGGTCCATGACTTTTATCCATTTGTCTATATCTACAACTCCCACTACCTATTTAAAGATCAATGGATCTTCTAAGCCATCATCACGTATGAAAAACTGAGTTTCTGTTAAACCCATCTATCGGTTAGGCTATTGAACAACCCTCCCGCTACGCTGAGACATTCTCAATTTGTGAGAAGAATGTGATGGACCAGAAACTTTTGTTGAAGGACCAACTTGATTAACAACTTTTGTTGATTTATTCGTAAATTCTCTGGACATCTCATTTAATACCAGTTTACTGCGAGGTTGATGATTTCTTATGTGGTCTTCTTCTAAGAATGTAGCATTTATCAATACAGTTCTTTGTCTTCTTGAGGATTATAAAATAGACCACCTTTCGTTTCTTTAATGTATCTTATAAATATGCATACTTTTGAATGTCGTTCTAATTTCTTAGGATTTTGCACCAATACATGTGTTGGGAATCCCCAGATTCTGAAGTAACATCAACTACCTTTACGTTTTCTCCATAGCTCGTATGGTTTTTCAGAAACACTTTATGAGGGAACCATGTTCAAAATATATACAGTAGCATGCACTACATACCCCTAAAAGGACTGAGGTAACTGGGCATAACTCATCATTGAACAAACCATATTTAAGAGGGTTCGATTTCTCTTTTCTACTAAACTATTTTTTTGTAGTGTACCAGGTGTAGTGAGTTGGGATTGAATTCAATGTTATACTAAATAGTTCTGGAATTGTAAATCCATATACTCGCCACCTCGATCTGATCGAAGAGTTTTAATCTTTTTACCTAATGAGTTTTTAACTTCTGTCTTGTACTCTTTGAACATTTCAAGGGTGTCGAACTTATGATGAATTAGGTAAACATAGTCATATCTTAAATAATCATCTATAAAACTGATGAAATACTTAGAACCTCTTCGAGCTTTAATATTCATTGGTCCACAAAGATATGAATGTATGAGTTTTAGACGCTCTTTGGCTCTAAGACATTTTTCTGAAAAATATAATTAGTCATTTTTCTCTCAAGACATGATTCACATAGAGGTAAAAAGTTGTCTTCTAACTAGTTTAAATGTCCATTCTTTACTAATTTCTCAACTTTGTTGAGATTTATGCGTCCAAGTCTTAAGTATCAAATATAGGCGTTAGGAGAAATCTTTCATTTTTTATTTTAAGTTTTGGTTATTTTGAACATCTCTATATTTAAAATAGCTTTTGCCTCAGTTGGTTTTAACATATACAAGTTATTTTCAAGTTTAGCAGAACATATTTGAACACCTTTTGAACTAATGAACACTTCATTTATATCAAAAGTAACTTTGTACATATATTCTAATAAACAGAAGATAGAGATTAAGTTCATTATAATTTTAGGTACATAATACACATTTTCTAACAGAATGTAAGATTCTCCAAAAAATAACTTGATATCTCCAACTTCTTGAGCCAAAATGACTTCACCCGTTCCCACCTTGAAAGTCACCTCATTCTCTATTAGTTGCATCTAGGAAATAGTTTCCTGGATAAAAGTGCAAATATGATTAGCGGCGTCTGACTCTCATATCTATGTTAAATGAGAACTTTCCACTAAGCATGTTTCAGTTACAAGTAAATCAAATTTACTTTGGTTCGCCTTTCAGCCTTCTTTTCAGCAAGATATTTAGGACAATTTTGTTTCCAATGCCCATCTACATTGCGGTGGAAATATTTTTCTTATGCAACCTTTGTCTTGCTCTTAGCAGGAGCCTTCTTCTTTCCTTTTTCCTTTTTCTTCATTTGGATACTCTTATCCTTTGAAAAACTAGACTTCTGTTTTGAAGGTTTCATACGCGATGTCGATCCCTACTAAAACTTCTTTATATTTCATCAATGATTAGTAAGTCAAGAGTTCATTTAAAAGAGTTGTCAAATTGTACTTGACCTTATTCATTACAGCATTTGTGCGAAAGGTTAGGAAACTCTTCGGAAGAGATTCTAAGATCATACTGACTTGACTCTTTTTATCTATGACAGCACCGTTCGCTTCCGCTATATTGAAGTGGATCATCATATCCAAGACGTGTTCTTTAACAGAGGTCCCTTCCTTTATACAGAAGTTATAAACACATTTAATAGGATCATGTCATATTGATGAGGACAGTTGTCCAAACATCGCCTGTAACGACTCCATGATTTCTTTATTATTGACTATGGTTTCATTCTTTTTATTAAGCATATCAGATATGTTTGCTAATATGTAGGCTCGAGTCTTTTCATTAGCTCTGACCCACCTATCATAGGCATCCCGAACACTTCAATTTGCATTTGAACTAGGAAGAGGAGGACATTCCTACGTTAAAACGAACATCGGGTCATCAACAACTAGTATCGTATTTATGTTTGATTTCCAAATTGAATAACCTTTGCCATTGAACTTATCAGAAGCTAAGAGTTGAATTATCGAGTTTGTCATGCTGAAACATAAAGAAATTATATCAGAAAAAAAATTACATCTAAATCCAATTTTAGAAAAAGTAATAAAGTGCCAAGATTTCATTATTTATTTGCAATGATACTTTAGTGAGTCAAAATAAATGCTACCGAAGGGGAGTCAAATACTCCTTCACTGAAGCAAGATGATCTTAACTTAAATAGTAACTCCAGAATAAATCTTTATTATATTAGTTATTTTGTTTCCATTTCGGTCAAGAACTTACGAACACTTAGCAATTCTTGTAAGTGTGACCCTCCATTTTTAGATTTCATAGAAGGGTATAGGAATGCTCCGATATGGAAGACATTATTCAAGACAGAATTATGAAACCTTATTCATTTCTAAAGTTTGAGTTGTTCCAAAACTTATGCTACAACCATCCGAGGGGATAGCCACAAAAAACAACTAGCTAATGCCACCTAAAAATGATAGCAAGCGTAACATAAGAATCTCATGGTTCAAACTAATGAACAGATCATAGACACATTTCCTGCACCAACTTACTATGAACTACTTCCTCTATTCACCTTGTTATTGACCCATGCAAATACTTTTCAAATGGATCAGTCGCGGTAAAGGCGACACGAAGTCGAGCATGGATCTCATGGTGTGAACTCTTAGGGACGTGAGAGCTAAAAATAATATATCATATATATATTATTAATCTCCCACTGAAGTTTTCTAATTGTTTGGGTATATTCTTTTACTTAGGTATATTCCAGCTAAAATTCAATCATATGTCTAGGTGGTTTATCCAAGTATAATGATTATATTTGGATTTTAACCTACGATATCTATGTGATACAACTATTTTATTACCTTACACAGCTTACGCATGCTCATAAAACTAGGTTAACAATGCTCAATAATTTGGTTATAATCCCTGGGTAAGAGGTGTTCCGTAAACCGTCAACTTAAATACCTCCAACCTTAGATAGGATTATAGATCGATTGAGTTTGTAACTAAAGTTTTACAAGATAATGACATATTGAAGAATATAAGCTCAAACATTCAACATTCAAGAACTATTTCACATTTCTTTAACTTTTGTAGTTTGTTATTGTAACTACTTGTATCAGAAAAATAGTACAAGTACTCATTATTTAAAAATTTTTGTAGTACGGAATTACAATAGCTTCAAGAAAAACTTGAAATCTGTAAAAGAAAGAATCTGTGTCTTAGTGATAACGGGCATAAATGCACGTTATTATAGTGCTAAGTTATAAAACAATGTAGGTTTGCGTTGATAAAAATATACAAGATTGCGTCCAAAAGCATTAAGTTCACAATATTGTAGTCGCATGCGTCAATCGCATTAAAACAGTTAACTTATGTATTTTTGTGTAGAATATGCATTGGTGTAAGGCGGAAAATGCGATCCAAAGAAATCAACGACCGAGCGCATCAAAAAATTTCGTTAACGCAAAGCTACACGAGCGCATCAAGAGATTGCATTAACACAAGGTGCATTAAGAGATTACATTAACGCAAGGTTATGCGGTCATTTGCGCTCGCAGGTATCTACTCGAGAAGGTTGCTGCATAGAGCCGGCGTAACTTGGTGGGCGCATCTAGGTGAAAAGCATAATAAATCACGATGGGACAGAAAGCTGATGACGGTCGATTCATAATTAAGTTGACAAGCCGTTAACGATCTACTGTAGCAAGTGCACTCAACTTTTCGGTGACAAATATTCGGCACATTAGACAGAGAATTAATGTCATCCCATCAGTGCAATCATAAGAGAGAAGAAACCTTTCACCCCGAAGCTCTATAAATTCCAGAGGCCACATTCAGTAAAGGAGTTTGTCTAGTTCGTCTAGTTAGACAGTTAGACAGTTAGATAATTTTTCCCTTTAAATAGAAGTAGCCTTGTTCTTAGTTTTTCTTTTGTTTCGGTGAACTTGGAAGAGTGTACCGAGGGAAATGAGATTATACCGAGAGATCGTTCCAGTGAACTTGGAAGAGTGTCGGAAGCATTGAGATAAGAGAGAGGGCCAACTCCTGTGGAAGTAAGAACATCTTTTTAGCATGATAGAGTTAACAGTGTAAAAGCCTCGGGAAGCAAAGAATTGCTACCAGGCTCTCTATCCTTATCTTCCATTGACATTTTGTACTCTGAACTTATCTATAGAAATGGAATTTACTTCTTTATATCTGTTCACTCTCTGTTTATTATGCATGAGTAGCTAAATCCGTCGAATGGGTTGAGAAGCACTTAGCTAGCATAACTGGGGATCTTCATTCTATGCGATTATCTTGTATTATGTATGCATCATTCGTCCATTAGAGATACTCGGAGGGTAGTCTAAGGATAGAATCTAGGCTTGAAAAATTCAGGTTAGAATCTAGACTCGGGGGAGTCGGATTAGAAATGCATAATGAAGAGAGAGGAGCTTGGGAATAAGCACTATTTGCTATTAACGCATCGTATGCATCCTAGAGATAGGTTATGATTATATGCGGTCACCTTGTCTTTGTGTGCATCTTGCATCATCACATAGGCAAGAAGTAGAGACTTAGGAATAAGCTCTATGGACATTATCGCATTCATCGCATGCGTCCTAGAATTAGGAGTTGCCGCATTTTCATTGGAAAATGATGTGTTGTCGCATGAGTGTAGCATGATCGCATAGTTTGAACGCATTCTCGGGAAACTCTAGTTAAAGACTTTCTTAACCCATTCCTTTGCATACTCAGTGTATTTGTCGCATAATCAATCTTTTCTCAAATCCGCCGCTTACTTTTTACACCGCAAACAACAACCCAACAACTCTTTGATTTATTGGTTACCGCAAAGTCATCTTAAAAATTATTACTGCATATTGTTTTCCTTAGTCCCCGAGTTTGACCCTGGACTTACCAGAAAACTCAGTAAGATTTATACTTGGATTCTGCTGAGAAAACATGTTGCACAATGCATTTTCCATCACCGCAATTCCTTTCATTATTTCACCGCATAAAATAACGCATCAAGTTTTTGGCGCAGTTGCCGGGGACTTCGGGAATTCAGTGTGCTAACGGTAATTTTTTTTATTTCTTTTCAGCTTTCAATCTCTGGTGAATTATGACCCATAGATTGAAAGAACGTTACGACGAAGATTGAGAGATAGCCGCCAACAACAACCATAAAAGAAATATAATATGGCGAAACAACCTGGAAATGGAGCACCAAACGAAAACAATGTCATGGCGAATCCCATCCTACCGGCGAACAATCGCAATAGGCCCATTCGGGACTATGCGTCACCCAACGATTTCTCCCCAGGAATCATGAGGCCCGCTCTTGATGGATCAAGATTTGAAATGAAATCGGTGATGCTACAGATGATCCAAACTGTTGGATAGTTGGAGGAAGGCGTGGCAAAGACCCGCACGCCCACCTCCAGAGCTTCATAGAAATATACAACACTTTTGTGTTCCCGAATATCTCCACAGAGGAAGTTCAACTAACTTTGTTTCCATTTTCATTGTGTGATCAGGCACGGAAATGGGCGTACTCTCTCGAACTGGGGGAGATTACTTAATGGGAACAAGTAGTAGAGAAGTTTATGAAGAAATATTTTCCACCAACTAAGAATGCCAGGATAAGGAACTTAATAACCAATTTTGAATAAGACATGGACAAATCGCTCAGTGATGCTTTGGCGAAGTTTAAGAGGCTGGTAAGAGACTGCTCGCACAAAGGATTATCAGACTTCTTACGAATGGAGATTTTTTTATCACGGATTAAACCCTGCTTCGCAGACCGCTGCCAATGTGGCAGCCGCTGGAGGTCTGCTAGATAAAATGTATGATGAGGCCAAAAACATCCTTGATTGCATCTCTAAAAATCATGAGGATTTGAGATAGCGCGATCAAAGATTGAGAATAAAGGATAGTAACGAAAACAATGGTGCTATCGCATCACTTCAGAGTTAGATGACTGCGATGATGAACTTGATACAGGGAATGGCAATCAACAGCCCAACAATGCATAGTGGGCAAGTGAACGCAATCAACCAGACTACCGCAAGGTATGCTACTTGCGGTGAAGGACATACGATGGAAGAATGCCCACAAAACCCACAGACCATCTACTTTGTGAAGAATAACCCATTTTCTAACACATACAACCCTGGGTGGAGAAACCACCCCAACTTTTCGTGGAAAAATCAGCAGCAAAATTTCCAATCATTGGCATAAAAAGAAGGGCCACCTGAATTTTTCCCACGAAGTAACGGTCAGACGAGTAATCGAGCCAGCAGTTTGCAAGCGCCGCAATCTTCCTCTTTGGAAAGTTTGTTGAAGCAATATATTGAAAAAAAATGAAACTGTGCTTCAAAACCAAGCGACGTCTATCCGCAACCTGGAACTACAGATGGGCAAGATTTCGAGCAAACTCAAGAACAGAAGCAAGGGACCCTGCCAAGTTCAACGGAACTCCCACGCAACCCTGTCAAGTCGTGACATTGCGGAGTGGCAAGACTATGGTAGGGGAAAAGAAGGAGCCGAGCAGGACTGCTCCAATTACGCTGGAACCAGAGATTGTGGTGACTCGAGAAGAAGAAGGAGAAAAAGAAGTGATAGAGCCAGAGATTGCGCCCACCTTAGAGCTAAAAGAACAGGGGACCGTGAGAGTATAGTTACCACCTTTCCCACAGAGTCTCAGAAGGAAGAAAAATAATGAGGTACCGTACCAACGCTTCATGAATATGTTAAAACAATTGCATATTAATATTCCGTTCACTAAAGTAATTGAGGAGATGCCTGCATATGCAAAGTTTCTAAAGGATATAGTCACAAAGAACAGAGACACTGGTAAGTTCGCCATGGTGACTTTGACGCAAAGCTAAAAATCTATAATCCCACTGAAGATACGCGATCCTGGGAGTTTTACTATACCTTGCTCCATTGGAGGATTGTACATCAGGCAGGCGCTATGTGATCTTGGAACCAGCATCAACTTGATGCCTATGTCACTTTTCAAACAGCTGAATGTGGGGCAACTTGCGCCCACAACCGTGACTCTCCAATTAGCAGATAGATGCCTGGTGCATCCAGAGCGGAAGATAAAGGACGTGTGATGCGTTATTTTATTAAATGGAAATATGGATGATATGCATTAATGGATTGCATTGTCCACTAAAGTTTCCCCAGCAGAATTCAAGTATAAATTCCTCTGAGTTTCCTGGTAAGTCCAGAGTCGAACACAAGGACTTGTGAAAATAGATTGAATTGGTAACTTTTTATGAAAACTTTGCGGTAACCGGGAAAATGAATAAAGTGTTTGGTTTGTCGATCGCATTGATTAAAAATAAATAACAAATGCGGTGGAGTTTGAAAATAGTTGGTAAACCAGAAATGCAATGAATATACGTTGAACGGGTTGAGAAGGGTTTCAACTAACACTCCCTAGAATGTGTTCAGGCTTTGCGATCATGCAACATGCATACAATAGTAAACCATCTTTCGACGAGAATGCTACAGCTTCTAATACTAGAACGCATGCGATATATATGCCATAAGTCTACAGGGTTTACACATAAACCTCTATTCCTATTTATGCGATGACGAAATGACATCCACACAAATATGCGACCACATAATATCATACATATTCCTAGGGTGCATGTGATGCAGTGTTGATAAACAGAGCTTATCTCTAAGTCCCTATTTCTTGTTTATGCAAGCCTAATCTTGCTCTTTCGAGTCCACATTCTAACCTAGCTCTCTCAAGACATTAGGTTATTTCTTTAAACTCTCTCTCAAGTAACTCTAAAGGGTATATTGCACAGCATAAAACAAGACAATCGCAAGCAATGAACTTCCTAGGTCATGTTAGCTTAGTTCTTCTCAACCCATTCAATGAGTTTAGCTACTCATGCGTATTAAGAGAGTGAGCAGATGTAGAAATAGAACTTCCATTGAATAGATATGAAGATGAAGTACAAATAACAATGCAAATATAATGAGGAGCCTGGTAGCAATTTCTTGCTGCCAGGCGTTTACACTGTTTCTACTCGTGATCTAAAGATAATCTCGCTCTCGCGAGAGTTGGCCCGCTCTCTTCTCTTACACCCCAAGGTTCTCTCTCGAGTTTCCATGGGCGATCTCCGGTGCCACCACCCTTCTCTTGTTCCGTTGTAAAATGGAAAAGAAAACTATGAACAAAAGCAACTTGTAACACCCCGCACATTTTTAAGTAATAATGTAATTTCATTATTTTTATTATTTGGAATTTTAGTAATTGTTATTAGTTAGAGGGCATTTTTGGAATTTTGGACTTCAAGTATATGTGCGTGAATTTAATTGTTGGCGTGAAATTATTCAATTTGAAATTCAAATTGAAAATTAATGGCAGGAATTATTTTTCTTTTGAAACGGAAAGGAATTTAATAGTATTAAACATAAAGAAATTAAAAGTAATTATATTTACTTCCTTTTTTATTTTATTATTATTGTTGTTGTTGTTGTTGTTTCTTTATAAAAAGTCAAACCCCACCCCCTTTTCTTCCTCACGTTCGTGAGCCTGTCCGACGCCACCCAAAGCCGCCACGTCAGTTTCTTCTTCATGACCTCCGTCCACCACCGTTCAAGCGTCATTCGCTTTTGCCATCACTGGATCTATCGATTTGGGTAAGATTTCTACCGTTTGGGTTTGTTTTCGGTTGATTCTTGAATATTCATTTACTTTTGGCATCAATTGGTTGATACCCATTGTGTTTCAACTTTGGATTCTGAAGGTATTGAGGTATTGCTCAGTGAAGTTGGAGTTTGTTTTAGCGAGTTTTGGTAATTTTTATGCTTTGATTACCCTCTTGTGGATTAATTTTGGCTGTTGAGAAATTTTGGCAAAGTCATTTGGAAGTGATTTTTGACGAAGCTACATATGGATAATTTATTTGAGACATTGGTAGTGAAATATGTATTGGATTCAAGCTTTAATCATGTAAGCCTAATTTCAAATTATTATTAGGGGGTTGATTCAAGAATTTCATTCAAGATGAAGAAGAGTTTGGTTTGCTAATTATTTAGACTTAAAATTGGAGGTTTGGAAGGGAAATTCAAATTGGACCACACCTTAGGTAAGGTTATCTGGAAATATTTTGTAATATTTAGGTGTTTGGAATTTAGCCTTAACTATTAATTTTAAAGCTTGGTTTATGTTTAGGCTTGATTAAAGATTCAAGAATTACACAATGATTCAATTGCTTTTTGGTTCGACCTAATATCAAGGTAAGTAATCTTACTACTGGAACTACCCACGGGCCAGACATTAGATGTATGCTAGCATGTTAAATGAAGGTTATGGCAGATTGACAGCATGAAAGATTGATAGTATAACATGATTAAAGTATGTTCTGTTATGAGATCCGAATTATTTATTTATGCACATAGACACTTGAATGCTAGTATGAGATGGTATGTGCTTCCATGGTTGTATTTGATCTGATGATGTTGAGGTATATGTGTATGTTGTAGAGCCATGATGTTGAGCTTTATATGTATGCCATAGATTCGTACAGTGATGATTATGTTGTTGAGACTGTGCAAATGTCCTTACTGATTAGTTAGATGTCCATTAGATTTTGTGTTTCCTTCGGGATCAACCAGTGTGTGTCTCCTTCGGGATTCACCAGTTTGTGTTTCCTTCGGGATTCACTAGTTTGTGTCTCCTTCGGGATTCACCAGTTTTTGTCTCCTTCGGGATTCACCAGTTTTGTTTCCTTCAGGATTCACCAGTTTGTGTCTCCTTCAGGATTCATCAGTTTGTGTTTCTTTTGGGATTCACCAGTGCGTGTTTCTTTTAGGATTCACCAGTGTGTGTCTCCTTTGGGATTCACCAGTATGTGTCTCCTTCGGGATTCACCAGAGGTAGTGGGCATACTTAACTACAGTAGGATATGACTCAGTCTCCTTCTTGTTTCATGTGCTTATGTGTCCCATGAGAACTAGAGCAGTTTATATGTTTCACCAGAGGTGAGTATCTAGAGAACATAGATGCCCAGCCTGACCCTAGTAGTGGGGTTATTTATTGAGTATTTTATACTCATTCTTTCTCAAGTTGTTGTTTCAGGTAAGGTTAGAGATGCACTGGCGATGGACAAGCGGAATTCGTGATCGAGCCACTGGGACTAGTTTTTACGCTTGCACATCATGAAATTTAGAGTTCTTTTCATGTTTCTCTTAATTTTTAGTTTTGATGTTTAAAACTTACTTTAAGAAATTTTTTTCAGGCTCATTTACAATCCTTTATGATTTTTGTGTACCCTATTACTGTTTTAGTTTTTTAATTTAATGAAAGTCTTTTGAACTTACCTTATTTAATTAGAATTTATTTTGCCATAACCGAGTGTCGTTTTGAGTTCCATGCATGCATGTATTTTAGTAACGACCTAACTTAAGTCCTAGGGGGTTGGGTCGTTACACAACTGGTTAACTCGTCAACCGATCAACCCCTTTTCTAATGAATGCACTTGGTATTTATAGGGCATCAATGGTGAAAGGCGGCTTCACTCTCCCGGTTGTACAGATGGGACAACATTAATTCCTGATTGATGCACCAAATAATTATGACTGATAAAGTTTAATATACATCGTGACCGTTATCGGCTGTCAACTTAATTTGGATCCGACTATCATTAGCTTTCTGTCCCATCGCTCTTAATTATCCTTTCACCTGGATGGGCCCACCATGTTGTGCTGACAAAGTTGCGTTAATTCTTCTCAGGAAAATGTGTGCGAGCACGATAAACGCAAAGCCTTGCGGTGAAGTTGCCCTCGACCAATGAATTCCTATGATCGCAATCTCTGCATTGTATTAACGCATATTCTGCACAAAAATATAAAGATCAACTGTTCTAATGTGTTGGATGCATGCGACCGCAATATTATAGAATTTATGCTTAATGGACGCAATTTAACATGTTTCATCAACGCAATCCAATCATTGTTTAAGAACTTAGCACTATGATAACGTGCATTTCTGCCTGTTATCACACCCTCAAATTTAAACAATGCTTGTCCTCAAACATAAGCTAAAGATTCCATTAGCAAGTCAACCGCAAAGTTCTTTTCCTAGATTTCTCAAGAATACTTCGTTCAAATCCTATATGCCAGAAGTTCCTTAAGTCTTATTCAAGTCTTTCTTAAAATATTTCTGAGACTTAGGGATTGAAAGCTTAACTTTCAAAAGGACTTTACTAAATTTTGGAACATCGCATGATTTATTTCAAAAAGAAAATTTTCCATCGGGGTGTCAAATTATTTATCCTTGCACAAAAATTTTCTTTATTGCTATTTTTTTTTCTGACTTTGCGCTGATCTGAGTGCCTTGCCTTCATTTTGACTTGCTCCCACATGTGTCATGCGGACATCCAACTACGAGCAATGCACTCTTTCTCAGACTAGACTCATACCGATTTGGCAGTGGAATTACGGTCATTGATTTATGCGTTGATCTTGATGACTTACTTTCGTTTTGGCTTGCCCCAACGTGTGTCATATGGACATCCAACTATGGGTAAGTGCCTTGCACAACTTAACTCTTATCAACATGGGTTTCCCTTTGCGTTGACAGTGGAGTTGTTATTCTCAATTTTTTTTTTTTTGTAGAAATATTGAAAATAAATACCTCACCCCCAAATTTAAAATGCGGCAATAACCTCATTGCCAAAAGAAATTAAAATAAATCATGCGATGGTCATAGAATGCATTGTAAAGAGTGTTTGAAAGAAAGCTAGCAAACCTCTAACTTCTAGAAATATTTCATAAGGTGACTATCTTAAGATTAAGTTGACTCTACAGAAGAGATATATACGGAAGAGATAGAAGCATATTTTTCATCATTGAAATCATATTTGTCAAAGAAACAGATTGCGGTAACTCATTAAATTTATCTACTTGTTAAATGATTACGGTAATCAAGGAGGATGCGGTGATAAAACTTTGAAAAGTAAAATGCAATGTGATAGCACAAAATTTGAAATAAAGATAAGGAAGAGTACACCCCCAAAATTTGCGTTTTCGCCCGCATTGTGTATTGATGCATCCATCCTTGCGGCAATCTTTTCTTCTGTGTATTGCGGTGATGGGATGAGATCACTTGCTTCTTCTTCTAATATCTCCGCAATCCTACACCTCGATCGTTGCAAGAAAGACAAAGAGAGGGTCAAATTATTTTAAACAAAATGAAACTTGTTATCGCAATTTTTCTTCTCTCTCTGTTTTTTTTTTTTTACAAAGATAGTGATAGTAAATTAAGGATAGATCAGGATTTGAAAAGATAGTAAAAGTTCTGAATAGTGGAAAAAAGAGTTGAAGAATTGAGGTTTCCCAAAACTTGCGTCCCTGATAAGTTGCAATCATTTGATAACGTAGGGACCACTTATTTCCGGCTGGCTTGCTCGTATCCATGGTGGCTTTTAAGTCTTTTCTTTGTCTTCTAGGGTCTTTACTGCCTTAATCTGAAGCTTTTCCCCATGAATACTCATTACAATTTCCCCCTTGTGCATATCAATTTGAACACCATCGGTTGAAAGGAATGGTCGTCCCAATATGATGGGTGCATCTTCGACCGCTTCATAATCCAAAATGAGGAAGTCTAACAGCAGGATGAATTTATCGATTGAGATTGTGGCATTTTTCAACTCTCCTTCAGGATATATTCGAGATCTGTTCGCGAGTAGGAGAGTTTCCTTTGTGGTCATAAGTGTACCGACATTCAATTGTTTGTAGATTGACAACGACATTATGTTTATACTTGCCCCAAGGTCGCATAGTGCCTGGCCACTGAAGGTTCCTTCGATAGAGTATGGGATCGTGAAGATTTCTGGTTCGCCCAATTTAGGTGGGATCATGGCATTTTGCACTGTAGCCACTATTGCGATGTTTTCTTCCTCAATTTGTTCCTCTTTCAATCTTTGCGTAGTTACTGGTGGTTGGACTTCTTCTGTCTCAAGATCCAGAGGTTTAAGGGTAGACGCAACTTCAGGGTCTATTTTCTCGGGCTTCTCTAAAATATAGGTCAGCGGGTCTTCAGTATCACCGTATTCAAGTTGGTCGCAATGCGCTTCTCTCCTACTTCCGCAGTCATGTCGTCACTTAGCAAGGAGACTGCTAAGCATTGTTCCTTCCCGTTACCCTCACCATTGTGAGGGAGCTCAGTTGAGCTCGGAAACTCTCTTTGCGGTCTATTTTTTAGCTCACTTGCAATCTAGCCCATCTGTAATTCAAGATTGCGGATGGACGTGGCCTGACTTTGAAACACCGTCTCGTTTTTCTCTATATATTGCTTCAATAGGCTCTCCAAAGAAGAGGATTGGGTGGTTGGTGTGAGCTACTCGCTTGACTGCTCGGTTGACCGTTGTTGCGTTAAAAGAATCCCGGTGGCCCTTCTTTTTGCACCATAGGTTGAAAATTTTGTTGTTGATTCTTCCAAGCAAAATTGGGGTGGTTTCTCCACCTGGGGTTGTTTGTATTGGAAAAGGCATTATCTCTCATGAAGCATACTGACTGTGGGTTTGTTGGGCATTCCTCCATCGGGTGAGCATCACCGCAAAAGGCACAACTTGCATTTGTCTGAGTAATTGCACTGACTTGCCCTTTCTTCGTTCCCATATTATTAATTGCGATGCCTTGTATTAAACTCATCATCACAGTCATTTGATTTTGCAGGGATGCGATAGTCCCACTCTTTGCGTCGTTTTCCTTGACTCCTAATCTCTGGTCGCTTACCCTCCAATCCTCATGATTTTTGGAAATGTGATCAAGTATACTCTTAGCCTCCTCATATGTTTTGTCCAGCAAACCACCAGCGGCTGCCGCATTGGCAGCGGTCTGTGAAAAGGGGTTCAATCCTTGGTAGAAAATTTCCATTTGCAGGCAATCTGGTAAGCCATTGTGTGGACAGTCTGTTATTAGCCACTTGAACCTCGCCCAGGCATCACTGAGCGATTCGTCATCTTCTTGTTCAAAATTTGTTACTAATTTTCTTTTAGAATTCTTAGTTGGTGGAAAATACTTCTTCATAAACTTTTCCACCACTTGTTCCCATGAAGTTATCACTCTCGGTTCGAGAGAATATGCCCAATTCCTCGCCTGATCACACAAAAAAAAGGGAAACAAAGTGAGTCGAACTTCCTCGGTTGAGATATTTGGGAACACAAAAGTGTTGCAGATTTCTATGAAGTTCCGGAGGTGGGCATGTGGGTCTTTGCCACGCTTCCTCCAAACAGCCTAGATCACCTGCAACATTACCGGCTTTATTTCAAACCTCGATCCATCTAATGTCAGCCTTATGATTCCTGGAAAGAAATCGTAGAGGTTAGGTGACGCATAGTCTCAGATGGGTCTATTGCGATCGTTTACCATAAGGATAGGGTTGGCCATTATATTATTCGCGTTAGCAGCTCTTGCGTCTGGTTGCTCCACAATTCTTGGTGTTTCTTCTTGTTCTTGTTGGCGGTCTCTTAATCTTCTTTTAAAAGTCCTCTCAATCTTCGGGTCGTAGTTCTCCAGAGATTGAGAGTCCTACAAAGAAATAAAAAAAATATATATCGTTAACAAACTATTCTGTCGAAGTCCCCAACAACAGCGCCAAAAACTTGATGCGTTATTTTATTAAATGGAAATACGGATGATATGCGTTGATGGATTGCATTGTGCACTAAAGTTTCCCCAGCGGAATTCAAGTATAAATTCCTCTGACTTTTCTGGTAAGTCTAGGGTCGAACACAGAGACTTGTGAAAATAGATTGCATTGGTAATTTTTTATGAAAACTTTGCGGTAATCGAGAAAATAAAATAAAGTGTTTGGTTTGTCGATTGCAATGATTAAAAATAAATAACAAATGCGGCGGAGTTTGAAAAGAGTTGGTAAACGGGAAATGCGATGAATATGCGGTGAATGGGTTGAGAAAGGTTTCGGCTAACACTCCCTAGAATGCGTTCATGCTTTGCGATCATGCAACATGCATACAATAGTAAACCACCTCTCGGCATGAATGCTACGACTTCTAATACTAGAACGCATGGGATATATATGTGATAAGTCTACAGGGTTTACACATAAACCTCTATTCCTATTTATGAGATGATGAAATGACATCCACACAAATATGCGATCACATAGTATCATACCTATTCCTAAGGTGCATGCGATGCAGTGTTGAAAAAAAGAGCTTATCTCTAAGTCCCTATTTCTTGTTTATGCAAGCCTAATGTTGCTCTTTCGAGTCTACATTCTAACCTAGCTCTCTCGAGACATTAGGTTCTTTCTTTAGACTCTCTCTCGAGTAACTCTAAAGGGTATTTTTCACAGCATAAAACAAGATAATCGCAAGCAATGAACTTCCTAGGTCATGTTAGCTTAGTTCTTCTCAACCCATTCAATGAGTTGAGCTACTCATGTGTATTAAGAGAGTGGGCATATGTAGAAATAGAACTTCCATTGAATAGATATGAAGATGAAGTACAAATAATAATGCAAGTAAAATAAAGAGCCTGGTAGCAATTTCTTGTTGCCAGCGTTTATACTGTTTCTACTCTGATCTAAAGATAATCTCGCTCTCGCGAGAGTCGGCACACTTTCTACTCTTATGCCCCAAGGTTCTCTCTCTAGTTACCCTAGACGATCTTTGGCGCCACCATTCTTCTCTTGCTCAGCCGTAAAATGGAAAAGAAAACTATGAACAGGAGCACCTAGTTAACTCGTCAACCGATCAACCCCTTTTCGGAATAATGCACTTGGTATTTATAGGGCATCTATGGTGAAAGGCGGCTTCTCTCTCCCAGTTGTCCAGATGGGACAGCCTTAATTCCTGATTAACGCGCCAAATAATTATCACCGATAAAGCTTAATGTACTTCGTGACCGTTATCGGCTGTCAACTTAATTTGGATCTAACTGTCATCAGCTTTCTGTCCCATCGCTCTTAATTATCCTTTCAACCGGATGCACCCACCATGTTGCACTGATCAAGTTACGACGATCCTTCTCGGACGAATGTGTGCAAGCATGATCAATGCAAAGCCTTGCGGTGAAGTTGCGCTCGACCAATAAATTCCTATGATCGCAATCTCTGCATTGCGTTGACGCATATTCTGCACAAAAATATAAAGATCAACTATTCTAATGCGTTGGACGCATGCGACCGCAATATTATAGAATTTATGCTTAATGGACGCAATTTAACATGTTTCATCAACGCAATCCAATCATTGTTTAAGAACTTAGCACTATGATAACGTGCATTTCTGCCCGTTATCAACATGCTTGTTACAATCGACAAATTTATATTGCCAGCAGACTTCATTATCTTGGACTATGAGGCAGATAAAGATATACCCATCATCCTAGGGTGACCATTTTTATCAACCGATCGTGCCCAGATTGATGTGCACAAAGGAGAGATCACCTTGAGTGTGAATGGACAGAAGCTCAAGTTTGACATTATCCGTGCCATGAAATATTCTGACGAAGAAGACCTCAATGAATCCGATGATGAACAGAATTTGAATGAAGAAGAGAAGCATAAAGACGAAAATGAAGATGAAGATGCTATTGCATCCATTGTTGCATGCAATGCGATCATAGAAAAAACAAACAAGAAAGATGAGATGATCGCAACCCAAGAAGATGAGCCGACAGTGAATGAAGAAAGAAAAACAATGCAACCGTCCTTAAAATAACCACTAATAATAGAGATGAAGACCCTTCCTAACCACCTAAAGTATGCATTTTTTGGGCCGAATGAGAAGATACCGATAATCATTTCCTCCGCATTTAATGAAAACCAAGAAAATGTGCTATTGAGCATTCTAAGAAAATATGTAAAAGAAATTGGTTGGACGCTAGCAGACATTCGAGGAATTAGCCCCGCATACTGTATGCATAGAATTCGTCTCGAAGAAAACCACAAAGGATCAATCGAACATCTGCACAGACTCAACCCTGTAGTGAAGGACGTCGTAAAGAAAGAGATAATCAAGTGGTTAGACGCGGGCATCATCTATTCGATATCAGACGGCACGTGGGTCAGCCCCGTGCAATGCATGCCGAAAAAAGGAGAGAGGACGGTAGTCCCTAATGCAAATAACAAGCTGATATCGCAAAGGACCATCACCGGATGGCGTATTTGTATGGACTACCGCAAACTAAATGCAGCAACAAAGAAAGATCATTTCCCTCTACCCTTTATCGACCAAATGTTGGATTGTCTAGCTTGAAATTCCTTCTACTGCTTTTTGGATGGGTATGTCGGTTATAATTAGATCATGATTACTCTCGAAGATCTTGAAAAGACCATATTCACTTGCCCATATGGAAAGCGCATGCCGTTTGGCCTCTGCAATGTACCGAGCACTTTCCAAAGGTGCATAATGGCCATCTTTTCAGAATATCTCAAAGACTTTGTAGAAATATTCATGGACGACTTCTCTGTATATGGGCACACATACGAAGTCTGTCTTGACAACTTGGAGAAGATATTGAAGAGATATGAGGAGACGAACCTCGTGTTTATTAGGAGAAATGTCATTTTATGGTGAAGGGGGGCATTATGTTGGGGCATAAGGTATCTAGGGACGGGTTGGAGGTGGACAAGGCAAAAATTGAAGCAATTGAAAAGCTTCCACCTCCAACAAGTGTAAAGGCTGTTAGGAACTTCTTGGGACATGCCGAATTTTATAGACGTTTTGTCAAGGAAGTGCGTTGATGGAGGCAGATAGAAAATTTGACTTTGATGACAATTGCCTCAACGCATTCATGATTTTGAAGAATGCGTTAACGACCGCGCCCGTGTTGATCGCACCAGATTGGACTCTTCCCTTTGAATTAATGTGCGATGCAAGCGGGTATGCGACGGGAGTAGTGCCAGCGCAGAAGAGAAAAATAATGCTTCACCGCATCGCATATGTGAGTAAGACTTTGAATCCTGCTCAGACTAACTACACCACCACAGAAAACGAGTTTCTTGCGGTAATATTTGCATTGGAGAAATTCAGAGCATATTTGCTGGAACAAAAGTACTCATCCATATTGACCACTCAGTGATAAAATATCTAATGACAAAAAAGGATGCAAAGACGAGGTTGATTAGATGGGTTCTCCTCCTCCAGTAATTCGATATAAAAATAATTGATCGCAAGGGGACGGAGAACCAAGTTATGGATCATTTATCCAGATTAAAAAATCATGAGGCTGATCGCAATAAGTCAAAGGTGAGTGCAGCGTTCCCAGACGAACAACTATTTCATATTGAAGAAATTCCCTGGTACGCAAACGTGGTAAATTATATGGTTTGCGAGCAATTTCTCGAAGATTATACCGACCACCAAAAGAAGCGGCTTAGGCATGAATGCAGATCAAATTTTTGGGATGAGCCAAATCTGTATAAGAAGAGGTCAGACCAGATTCTGCGCCTTTGTGTATCGGACGATGCTCATCAACACATATTATTGTAATGTCATGATTCACCATATGGCGGGCACTTTGGAGGTCAACACACCGCAGCGAAAGTATTACAAAGTGGGTACTATTGGCCAACACTATTTAAGGATGCAAAAGACTACGCGATGAATTGTGACCGATGCCAGCGCACGGGTAATATTTCATGGAAACATGCGATGCCCATGAACATCATTTTAGAACTGGAGTTGTTCAACATCTGGGGCATTGATTTCATGGGACCATTCCCACCTTCGAATGGTCACAAGTATATTCTGTTAGCCGTCGACTACGTGTCCAAGTGGGTAGAAGCAGTAGCATGTGCCGCAAGCGATGCAGCGATAATCCAAATTCTTGAAGAAAAATATTTTCACTCATTTTGGCACTCCACGTGCCATAATAAGTGACGAAGGCTCCCACTTTTTCAATTACCTCGTCAAAAATCTGCTGCTCAAATATAATATCCTCCATAAAGTGGCTACCGCATACCATCCACAGACGAATGGTCAAGCTAAAGTTTCTAACCGGGAATTTAAGCTAATATTAGAGAAGGTGGTAAAGCCTTTGCGAAGAGACTGGGCAACAAAGTTGGACGATACGCTGTGGGCATACAGAATTGCCTACAAAACACCGATAGACATGTCTACATATGCGTCGGTGTTTGGTAAAGCATGTCATTTACCACTGGAGCTGGAGCACAAAGCGTTGTGGGCGGTGAAGAAACTTAACTTCGACTTAAAAGCAGTAGGGGAAGCAAGAAAACTCCAATTGGTCGAGCTTGATGAGTGGAGAACGCAAACTTATGAAAATGCAACAGAACGAGCAAAACTTTGGCATGACAATCGGTTATATGACAAAAATCTCCACGTCGGACAAAAGGTCTTACTTTTCAATTCACGATTATGGCTCTTTCCTGGCAAATTAAATTCACGTTAGTCCAAACCCTTTATAATTAAAGAAATATTCCTGCATGGAGCGGTTGAGCTGATTAATGAGGAAGGGACCCGTACATTCAAGGTTAACAGACAAAGAGTCAAGGCATATGGTGGGGGTGATTTTCATCGAGAAAAGACCTTTGTAGACCTAAGAAATATGGAATGAAGGAAATCAAGTGGCCTCTACGCTGGCATGCGAATGAAAATCATCTGGGGCGCAAGTCTTCTGGAGTATCCTTTTTCTTACTTATGATTCATGAACTCTCACTACTATGATGTTATTTCAAATATCGTTTATCTGTCTTCATTTTACATCTTTATATCAAAAGAGAGAGAGAGAGAGAGAGAGAGAAATTTTGTTAACTTCATTTTTTTTATTATTTGACCCTTTCGATGTTTTTCTTTGCAAACAATCGAGGTAAACGATTGTAGGGGCGCTACACGAAGACGCAACTACTTTACTCCATCACCGCAATCCAAAGAAAGTAGATCGCCGCAAAGTAGGATGCATCAATAAACAATGCGGGTAACAGTGCAAATTTGGGGGTTGTATCTTTCCTTAACTTTATTCCAAATTTTGCACTATCGCATCGCATTTTAATTTTGAAAAATCTATCATTGCATCCTCTTTGGTTACCGCAATCATTTAACATTGATCAATTTAGTAAGTCACCACATGATTTCTCTTTGCCAATTATGATTTCAATGATGAAACACATGCTTCTATTTTTTCGTATATACTAGAGTCCACTTAATTTTAGGACAGTCACCTCATGAAACATTTCTAGAAGTTAGTGGTCTGCTAGCTTTCTTTCAAACTGGCCCTTCACGAACTTCCTAAGAAGATCACATGACTTCTTTCAATCTTTTGGCAATAAGAACATTGCCGGATTTTAAATTTGTGGGTACGGTATTCATTTTCGACCTTGTTATTTTTAGCCTTACATCTTAAAAAAAAATCATAATGTTGCAATCCGATCCTACTCGTAGTTGGATGTCCGCATGAAAACGTGGGGTCAAGCCAAAACGAAGGTAAGAATCGTGATCAACGTATAAATAAATGACCACAACTCCGCTGTCAAATGGGCATGAGTATAGTCTGAGAAAGAGCGCATTGCTCGTAGTTGGATGTCCACATGACACACGTGGGGGCAAGAAAAAACGAAGGCGAGGCACTTGGATTAGCGCAATATCAGAGAAAACAAAATAATAATAATGTCTAAAATATGCAAGGATAAAAAAAACATTTAACACCCCAGTGAAAAAAAGTTTTTTTGAAATAAATCATGCGATATCCTAGAATCTAGTAAAAGTATTTTTGAAGGTTAAACTTCCAGTCCATAAATCTTAGAAATATTTTAAGAAGAGATCTGGATAAAAATTAAGGAAATTTTTGGTGTATAAAACTTGAATAAGGCATCCTTGAGAAATCCAGGAAAAGAGATTGCGGTCGACTTTCTAAAGAAAATTTTTAGCTTATGCTTGAGGACAAGCATTGTTTAAATTTGGGGGTGTGATAATGGGCAGAAATGCACGTTATTACAGTGCTAAGTTATAAAACAATGCAGGTTTGCGTTGATAAAAATATACAAGATTGCATCCAAAAGCATTAAGTTCACAATATTGCAGTCGCATGCATCAATCACATTAAAACAGTTAACTTATATATTTCTGTGAAGATTATGCATTGACGCAAGGTGGAAAATGCGATCCAAAGAAATCAACGGTCGAATGCATCAAGAAATTGCGTTAACGCAAGGCTAAATGAGCGCATCAAGAGATTGCATTAACGCAAGGCGCATTAAGAGATTACATTAACACAAGGCTATGCGGTCATTTGCGCTCGCGAGTATCTGCTCAAGAAGGTTGCCGCATAGAGCCGGTCCAACATGGTGGGCACATCTGAGTGAAAAGCATAATAAATCACGATGGGATAGAAAGTTAACGACCGTCAATTCCAAATTAAGTTGACAAGCCGATAACGATCTACTGTAGCAAGTACACTCAACTTTTTGGTGACAAATATTCGACGTATCAGACAGAGAATTAATGCCATCCCATCAGTGCAATAATAAGAGAGAAGAAGCCTTTCACCCTGAAGCTCTATAAATACAAGAGGCCACCTTCAGTAATGCAGTTTGTCTAGTTCGTCTAATTAGACAGTTAGATAATTTTCCCCTTTAGATAGAAGTGGCCTTGTTCTTAGTTTTTCTTTTGTTTAGAAGGCGGAAGCGAAGGAAGTGAGATTGTACCGAGAGATCCGGTGAACTTGGAAGAGTACCGGAAGCGTCAATATCAAAGAGAGGGCCAACTTCTACGGAAGCACGAACATCCTTTGAGCATAATAGATTTAACAGTTTAAAAGCCTCGGGAAGCAAGGAATTGCTACCAGGCTCTCTATTCTTATCTTCCATTGTTATTTTGTACTTTGATCTCATCTATCGAAATGGAATTTAGTTCTTTATATGTTCACTCTCTGTTTATTACACATGAGTAGCTAAATCTATCGAATGGGTTGAGAAGCACTTAGCTAACATAACTGGGGATCTTCATTCTATGCGATTACCTTGTATTATGTATGTGTCATTCGTCCATTAGAGATACTCTAGAGGGTAGTCTAAGGACAGAATCTAGGCTTGGAAAACTCAGATTAGAATCTAGGTTCGGGAGAGTCGGATTAGAAACGCATAATCAAGAGATAGGAGCTTAGGAATAAGCACTGTTTGCTATTGACGCATCGCATGCATCCTAGAGATAAGTTATGATTGTATGCGGTCACCTTGTCTTTGTGTGCATCTTACATCATCACATAGGCAAGAAGTAGAGACTTAGGAATAAGCTCCATGGACATTATCGCATTCATCGCATGCGTCCTAGAATTAGAAGTTACCGCATTTGCATTGAAAAATGATTTGCTTTCGAATGAGTGTAGCATGATCGCATAGTTTGAACACATTCTCGGGAAACGCTAGCTAAAGACCTTCTCAACCCGTCTTCCGAATACTCAGTGTATTTGTCACATAATCAATCTTTTCTCAAATCCGCCGCATTCTTTTTACACCGCAAATAACAACCCAATAACTCTTTTATTTATTGGTTACCACAAAGTCATCTTAAAAATTATTACCGCATATTGTTTTTCTTAGTCCCTGAGTTTGACCCTAGACTTACCAGGAAACTCAGTAGGATTTATATTTGGATTCTGCTGAGAAAAATTGTTGCACAACGCATTTTCCATCACCGTAATTCCTTTCATTATTTCACCGCATAAAATAATGCATCACTTAGCTCCCAATAAAGATCTCTCTCCTTCCCATGGATGTAGACAACATTAAGCCGAACCACGTATATCGTTATGTAGTTCTTCTTTTCTTCCCTTCGTCTATAAGATTGCGGGCATTTGTTCTTCATCGTTTACTTGAGTAGTCGCACAAAATTAAATAGAGAAATTAGAGTTAGAAGAAGTCCTGAAGAAATCGAAAAGATAGAGAGCGAGAGAGCAAGAGAGAAAAAGGAAATTAATTCTGAATAATCACCCATCAGAGTTATTTTTTTTGCACTTCCATCAGGAAAAGAGTGAAGCAAACCACATGGAGCACATCAACTGGAAGCTTGTAGACAATTGGTAGCCAAGTATTATACCAAACCAAATTCTTTTGGGACAAAATAATTGGACTCACAAATTGGATCAGCAAGAAGAGCCACAAAAATTATTCATCATTTCGGCTTATTCAAACATACAACAAGAAGGCGGGCCCAAAAACGTGGTATCAAAGCAAAAGACTTACATGATTACAATTCTTGAAGAATCAATACTCAAGTTTTTCATCCAAAAATGTCAGTAGCAAGATTTAAAGTGGAGAAATTCGATAGAAAAGGAGACTTCGAACTGCGGAAGGTCAAAATCAAGGCGATTCTCGGCTAGCAGAAAGCTCACAGAGCCCTCATTGACCCATCAACACTCCCTGCCACTGTGACAGCACAAGAAAAAGAAAATTGGGAGCTGGCAGCCTATGGTACGTTGGTTCTAAACCTTAGTGACAGTGTTCTTAGAAAGGTTTTAGATCAAGAAATGGCATATAAGATATGGACTAAACTAGAAGAGTTATATTCTACTAATGATCTTCCTAGTAAAATGTATCTTAGGGAGAAGTTCTTCACATTTAAAATGGATTCATCTAAAACTTTAACTGATAACTTAGATGAGTTCAAGAAAATTGTTGCTTAATTTAAAACTCTAGGAGAAAAACTTAATGATGAACATGAGGCCTACGTGCTTCTAAACTCCTTACCTGAACCCTATAAAGAAATAAAAAATGTTCTAAAGTATGGAAGAGATAGTATAAGCACAGACACTATAATCTCAGCCCTAAGAACCAGAGAGCTAGAATTATAGATTGATAGAAAGGATCATCCTAGTGATGAAGGTCTATTTGCTAAAGGAAACTTCAAAAAAAATCATTCAAGGACAGAAAACCTCACAGCTCTGAAGATAATAAATCAAAACAGAAAATAAAATGTAAGTATTGCAAGAAGAAAGGACGTCTAATTTGGGACTGTTTTATCTTAAAAAGAAAGAATCAAAAGAAAGAAAAGGACTCAAAAGGCAAACAGCCCCAAGCATCTGTTGTAGAAGGATCCTTTATCTACTCAGATGCTTTAACCTCAATTTTAGAAAAATCCAACCATGTAAATCCTCTAGGAAAACATGATTGGGTCCTAGATTCTGGATGCACCTACCACATGACCTCAATGAGACCTTAGTTCGACACCTTTAAAGAAATTGAAGGAGAAATGATGTATATGGGAAACAATCAAGGCTGTAAGATAGAAGGGATTGGCTATGTTTCCATGAAACTTAAGGATGAAACTATTAAACTTCTTAGGAATGTGAGATATGTTCCATTACTTAAGAGAAATCTAATCTCCTTAGGTATGCTAGATGCAATTGGCTGTGAGTATAGGGGTAAAGGAGGAACCCTTGAGGTGCTAAAGGATTCTAAGGTGATATTAGTTGGGGAAAAGACAAATGACTTATTTGTGGTCAAAGGAGTTGAAATGATGACAGGGGCATATGTTGCCACCACAAATGAGATCACAGAGGTTGATGTATGGCACAAAAGATTATCTCACATTAGTGCTAAAGGCCTAGAAGTCCTATCTAAATAAGGGATTCTACCTAAAGGTCTCTCAGAAAATCTAACCTTTTGTGAACACTGTGTTTTAGGGAAAGCCACAAGGCAAAGCTTCACTAAAGCACAACACACCACAAAAGCTATCCTAGACTATATACAGTTTGACCTATGGAGTCCTTCTCCTACACCCAGCCCAAGTAGCTCAAAGTATTTACTTTCTTTTACTGATGACTTCTCTAAGAAAAGTTGGGTCTACTTTCTTGAAACTAAAGACCAAATGTTTGATAGGTTGAAGGAATGGAAACTCATGATAGAGAAGCAAACTTCTAAAGAAATTAAATACCTAGGAACTGATAATGGACTGAAATTTTGTAGTGAAGAGTTTGACAAATTCTGTAAAGAAATAGGAATAACTAGGCATAGGACTGTTAGATTCACTCATCAATAGAATGGAGTAGCTGAAAGACTAAATAGAATAGTCATGGAAAGGGTTAGATGTCTTTTATCAGATGCAATCCTTAGTGAAAAATATTGGCTGAGGCTGTAAGCTACACTATGTACACCTTAAATAAGTGTCCACATTTCTCCCTAAAATTTTTAACTCCTGATGAAAAATGGATCACACATCCACCTAACCTATAAAATCTAAGGGTATTTGGATGTGTTGGCTATATTCACCAAAATCAAGGGAAATTAAAATCTAGGGCAGTATATGTTTGTTGGGTTTTCTGAAGGTGTCAAAGGATTTAAGATGTGGAATCCTATTGAGAAAATGTTTGTCATAAGAAGAGATGTCACTTTTAGAGAAAAAAAGATGTTTATGCAAAAAGAAAAGACAACTTATGAAGTTTCTAATAGCCCTAATACTGCTAGGATTGAGGTGGAGACACCTAAAGTTTCTTCCACTAACCATAACCCTCATATTGAATCAAAAGAAGAAGAAGAGGATATCTCAAATGATAATATAGGGAATACTGAAGTTGTTCCTGGTTTAAGTCAGTATTCTTTGGCTAGGGATAGACAAAGAAGAGTGATAATTCCTCCAGCTAGGTATACTGAAACTAACTACAAGAACCTAGTTCTAAATGCAACAATAGCTCTTAATGACTAAGAACCAGCCACTTTTTAAGAGGCAGTAAACTACCCTAATGCTATATCTTGGATTCAAGCTATGTGTGAAGAAATGGAGTCACTCATTGTCAATAATACTTGGACCCTAGCCCCTCTTCCTAAAGGATGCAAACCTATAGCCTCTAAATGGATATATAAACTAAAAGAGGATTCTACCAAAGAAAAAAAGTCTAGGTACAAGGCAAGGTTAGTGGCTAAAGGGTTTACACAGAGGGAAGGCATAGACTATTTTGAAATTTTTTCACCAGTAGTAAAACAAACCTCTATTAGACTACTTTTATCTCTAGTTGCTGAGTACAACCTTGAACTAGATCAACCATATGTTAAAACTACTTTCCTTCATGTAAACTTAGATGAGGTTATCTATATGGTTCAAGCTAAAGGGTTTGAAGAAAGAGGAAAGGAAGACCTATTCTGTCTCCTAAATAAGTCAATATATGGTTAAAAACAATCCTCTAGATGCTGGTATAGAAGGTTTAATGATTACATAAAGAGTATTGGATTTCAAGGAAGTTCCTATGATATTTGTTCATATATTAATTCATCTACCTATAAGGACAAAGTCTACCTACTACTCTATGTTGATGATATACTACTAGCTGGGAAATTTAAGGAGGATTTAATTCATGTAAAAAATCTCTTAAAGAGAGAATTTGACATGAAGGACTTGGGTCAGTCTAGAAAGATCTTTGGGATTGAAATTCAAAGGGACAGAAATTCCTCAACTTTAACCATTAGCCAGTTAAGCTTCTGTGAAAAAGTAATTGACAGATTTAATATATCTAATGCAAAACTAGTCACTATACCTATTGCTAGTCATTTTAAACTTTCCTTAGAAAACTCACCAAAAGAAACAGACATAGAACATTTGACTCAAATGCAATCAATTCCATAGAATCAAGCAGTAGGGAGTCTAATGTACTTGATGATATCTACTAGACCAGACCTATCATATGGCACTAATCTACTCAGTAAATACATGTCTAACCCTGGGAAAAGATACTGGGAAGCAACAAAATGGATTTTAAGATATCTAATTTGGTCTAAACAGTCAAAATTAACATATCAAAATACTAATGAATCAAATTTAGAGCTATATGGATATGTTGATTCAGATTTTGCAGGTGACCAAGATAAAAGAAGATCATTAACAAGTTATCTATTCTTATTTGGTCCTAATTTGTTGTGTTGGAAAGCTAATTTACAATCAATCACAACATTATCAACCATAGAAGTAGAGTACATGGCTTTATCAGAAGCAATAAAAGAAGCATTATGGTTAAAGGGGTTGATGAAGAACTTTGGTATTAATCAAACAGTAGTAAAAATCTATTGTGATAACCAAAGTGTCATTCACCTATCCAAAAACCCTCAGTATCATTCAACCAAATACATAGACATTAAGTATCATTTTGTAAGAGAGAATAGAGAAAGGAGAAGTCGAGGTGCTTAAAGTTCATACTGCAGAAAATGCAGCCGACATGCTTACCAAACCTGTGAGGAAACTCAAGCTAGCAAACTGTCTTGGTCAGATCGGGTTTCAGCTTCCTGAAAAAGGATGAAGACATGTTAAATCCAGAAGGAGAAGAGCTTGCATGTTGAGCTTAAGATGGAGATTTGAAGAATATAAGCTCAAACATTCAACATTCAAGAATTATTTCACATTTCTTTAACTTTTACAGTCTGTTATTGTAACTACTTGTATCAGAAAAATAGAATAAGTACTCATCATTTACAAATTTTCATAGTACACAATTACAATAGCTTCAAAAAAAACTTGAAATCTGTAAAAGAAAGAATCTATGACTCAGCTCTCAATAAAGATCTCTTTCCTTCCCGTGGATGTAGGCAACATTAAGTTGAACCACGTATATCGTTGTGTAGTTCTTCTTTTCTTCCCTTCGTCTACATGATTGCATGCATTTGTTCTTCATTGTTTACTCGATCAGTCTCACAAAATCAAACAGAGAAATTAGGGATAGAAGAAGTCCTGAAGAAATCGAAAAGATAGAGAATGAGAGAGCAAGAGAGAGAAAGGAAATTAATTCTGAATAATCACCCATCAGAGTTATTTTTTCTTTCACTTCCATTAGGAATAGATTAGTGGAGCAAACCATGTGGAGCACATCAGCTAGAAGCTCGTGGACAATTGGTGGCCAAGTATTCTACCAAACCAAATTCTTTTGGGGAAAAATAATTGGACTCACGAATTGGATCGGCAAGAAAGGCCACACAAATTATTCATCATTTCGGCTTATTCAATCATACAACAAGAAGCAGGTCTAGCACATATTTTAACTATTAAAACAAGTTGTTATTAGTTAACCCTAAGTGAGCATGTTGTTTATCTCTGTTATAGATTTTAAATGTCTAACTCATTTTATAAAACTATAGACATGCTATAACATTCATCAAGCATTTCATATTTCAATATAACAATTATATTAAAAACATGAAACCCTAGATCATGCATACTATATATTATAACATGTTATAACATACTTTCATTGTATGATACATGCTTTCTATGATGGGATTTTAAATCTATATGGCATACTTTATGCATATACAAGATTTAATTTAATTAAACATACATTCGTAATGCATAAATAATTAAACACACACTGAAATGGACTGTTTTTGGCATCTTAAACAAGCAAACAAGCTAATTATTACCATAATAAATTAAAACAACTTCACAAAGCCTCTAGACTACTTGAACCAAATCGAACCGGACCCGAACTGCCTGAACCGGATTTCCATGACTCCAAAAATGGTTGAATTAGTCAAAAACTAGTTGACCGAACCCTCAAGGGTTGAATCGATCAAACCGATTCAGCTGAATCGTTGGTCATCTTGCACGCGTGCGATCTAGGCTAGGATGAACAACATCGCAATGCTTCATCCCAGCATTGCAACGCCATAGGATTTGATCTTCAATTATTGGCTGGATGGAGAACAGTATTGCAACACTGTCTCACAGAAGCTTCAAATCTTGAATTCTGTAGTTGAGCTTGCTTCGAATTTCCTTCAATTACAACCAAATTGCAACTCTAATGATTCTAATTAATTTACAGACTCTTAATCACACATTAAGACCCATAAACAAAGAGCTAATTATAATAATAACTTGCAAATTGAACAGAAATTAAGATGCCAGTCATAAAAATCATTTCAGCAACCATTTCATCCAATTCAATGAAAACAACCACCATGCACAAATTAACGTAAGTTGAGTACTTAAAACATTCTCTAATACCAATTGATGAAGTTGACGATAAATAAATGGAAGCTATTACAGATCAAAGCACTCTAACTACATCAATTTAAAGGAATAGCATACATATTCAGTAGAAAACCAGAAATAGGGTATATACAATACAACCTTTGAAGAATCCACAAATTTGTTTGATTTCTTTCTGATTTCTTTTTCAATCTCAACAGTAAACCATAATCAAAGTCTTCTCTACTATCCTCAGGCCTTAAATTGAAGTGTGGACTTCAAATTAAAGAGAATTTAGAGTTGGATTATGGGGGTTAATGATGTGAGAAAAACTGGATTTTCCTCTTCCGAAGTTTTCCTTTTTTGCCTCAGTCAAAACTGTTTAAAAACTTCAATTTATAGAAGTTTTTCATTCAAACAAGATCGAATTTTATCAAGCCAGTTCATAAACCATTAACTCGTAATGGCTTGAGATGTTAATTGAAGTGGGATAAGTGGAATTATCCCACTTTCCATTTTCTAAATTTTGCAAAAATATATATTATTTTACATTATAAATTTGATTCGAATTCCAAAAAAATTGAATTTTGAAAAGAGACAATTTTTTTTTATTATTTTGAATATAAAAAATTCAAAGAATCAAAAAAGAAATTTCTTAATTTTTTAATTTCATAAATTCAAATTTTAAATTTGCATTTAATTTAATTTAATTTAATATCAAATATTAAATTAATAAAACATCTCATCAAATATTTAATTCATATTTAAATATTATCAACTCCCTAAGAATATTTAATTCATTAAATTAAACATTAATTATATTAAATATAAAAATCCAAACCCTAAATCGAGTTTGAATATTCCAAATTCTCTCAACATGCTATTCTAAGGTTTAATCTTTTTACGAGCTAGTAGAGAGACCTAATGAACCTACAGATCATGAGCTCCAACAATTTGAGATTAATTGGCTAAACTCTTTAAATTGAATTAATCACTATTTGTTAACTACTAAGACATACCACTAATTGCTCAATAGTTGCACTCTCCTTACTTGACTAAACTCTATAATACATTTTGTTCCTTAAGTCTTCATTGATTCTCTATTGAATAATTGGTTTATGGTTCTACCAATAAACCATATCTCTCTCTGTCATGAGAGGGTGGGGCCCCTTTGTTCAACATAAGAAATCAATACTTAAAGGGAACAACCTATCTACTAACCCTAAGATGAGTAGGAATGAATTTCTTCTTGTAAGATTATGTCCCCAGCTATCTATCCAGTCTTATCCCTAAAATGGAAGGATAATTGAGCGGGGGTGTTCAACCACTCTCACTTATGCAGATTAAAGGATAATCGGATAAACAAGAGCTCATCTAATTGAAATAGTCAATTTTAACAGTAAATAATCGTTATTAAGAAAAGTGACAATGGTCTTATGCAAACATCTTTTGCATGGGATGCCCCCATTCATATGTTTCTACATGAATGATTTTGGGATCACATCGTTTGTATCAATATACAAAGAGGGTCGCATTCATAATGTCCCTAGGATAAGGTGCCCAAACTTATCTATGTACTTATAGACCTTTTTGGTTATATACTAAAACTTGATCCTCTTTTTTGTCTTTACATAAAATTTGAGTATTCATATTATAGCAATAGGTTAGTTTATTGGATTTATAAAAGAATGTTATTCAATAATACCTTTATTGATAGAAATTCCAATAATAACTTTATTGTGAATAAAATATGTTTGATGTTTACAAATTGCGAGTTTTTAGGACATTCCCAATAGTAGGTGCACAATACCATGCCTGAGAATCTACATAAGTTTTGTTTGCTTCATCTAATAGAAGGCACAATTGGGGTAGGACCCAAGACAAGCAAAGATAGAAACTTCACCAAGGAATAATATACTTTTCTCTCTTATTCCTTCACCATGATCTATCTTCTTTGTGATTTATCCGTTGTCTCTGTTTTTATTGTTGTCGATGAAGGAATCATGTGTTATAATAAGAGGATGAACATATCGCGTAAATGAAAAAATGAAAACGAGAAATCTCAACCCTAAATATAGAAAATAATAATAATAATAATAATATTATTATAATAATAATAATAATAATAATAATAATAATAATAATATTTGGAATAATGTGTCTGTTTTGGGTTATAGAGAATATATATTATTAAAATTCTCCTTAAAATCTCTTACTTCTAACATAAGCAATTGCATTTCTGTTATTATACTAAATCTATAAATAATTAGATATACAAAAGTATAATTGGAAAAAAGAAATATTCACTCTCCTTTATTAAAAATCTTGTAGTTATTTTTGTAATACTATTAATCGTCTAGACATATCTCAATATTGGATATTTTAGGTAGACATTTCTTATAGTTTCCTAAAATGATCTTCACTCTCTAATTTTAATATGTTTCTTCCCATAGACAATTTGAAGTATAAAAATAAGCTCAAGCATACAAATCAAGACTTCAATTGCTTTTTACACTTTCTTTACAATTTGTTATATAACTACTTGTATCAGCTAAAAGTAGAAATATGCATCATTTACATTTAGTAGAGTGTTCTTTTATAAACTTACAAGGAAGCTACAAGATCTGTAAAAAGAAAGTGACTTAGCTCTTGAATAATAAAAGTTTTTCTCCTTCCCGTGGATGTAGGCACTCCATTCCCACACAACGTACATCTCCATGTAGCCCTTCTTCCCCTCTTTCTCTTTATCACATTGCATGTTTCATATTCTTCTTCATTCACACAACAAACTCACGTAAACAATCAAACAAAAAGAGGGTTAGAGAGAACTTCTGTAATCAGAAGTCTGAAACGAGAGAGAGAAAGAAAACCAAATTGTTTGTTATTTTCCTTTTTCCCATCAGAGTGATGTCACTTCCATCAGGCAGTGAAAGTGGTAATTACCACCTGTTGCACATCAGTTGGAAGGTCGTGGCATAACCAGAGCCAAGCGATCTACCTACCAGGTCTTGGGGCATATCAACTAAGGCCTTTGGATCATGGGTCTGTTCAGCTGAAGACATTTTAATTATTTGGGCTTTTCTTGATTCAAGAAATTAAGTGAGCAAGCCCAACAAAGTAGTATCAGAGAAAAAAGACTTACAAGATTGCGGTTCTTGAAGATTCAAGATTCAAGTTTTACTCCAAGATGTCAGTAGCAAGATTTGAAGTAGAAAAGTTCAATGGTAAAGGAGATTTTGGTCTATGGAAGGCCAAAATCAAAGTAATTATTGGCCAACAGAAGACTCACAGAGCTCTCTTTGACCCATCTACACTCTCAGCCTCAGTGACAGCTCAAGAAAAAGAAGATTGGGAGCTGGTAGCTTATGGTACGTTAGTCCTAAACCTTAGTGATAATGTTTTAAGACAAGTTTTAGATCAAGAAATAACCAATAGGATATGGACTAAATTGGAAGACTTATATGCTACAAAGGATCTTCCTAGTAAAATGTACCTTAGGGAAAAATTCTTCACATTTAAAATGGATTCATCAAAGTCTCTAACTAATAATCTAGATGAATTCAAGAAAATTGTTGCCTAATTCAAAACCTTAAGAGAGAAACTTGGAGATAAAAAGGAGGCCTATGTGCTTCTTAATTTTGATCGTGAATTTTCTCATTTCGCTTTAGATCCTCGAAATGTTCGTTTGGGATTAGCTTCAGATGGCTTCAATCCGTTTGGAAATATGAGCACTTCTTATAGTATGTGGCCTGTGGTGATAATTCCTTATAATTTGCCCCCTTGGAAATGCGTGAAAGAAACAAACTTCTTCATGTCTTTGCTCATACCTGGTCCAAAATCTCCTGGAAAGGAAATTGATGTTCACTTGCAACCGTTGATTGAAGAGTTGAAAGAGTTGTAGACAATTGGTGTGCGAACTTATGATTCTATTGCTGGTAAGTTTTTTCAACTATATGCTACCTTATTATGGACGATTAATGACCTCCCTGTGTATGGTGACTTATCTGGTTGGAGTACAAAAGGTTATCAAGCATGTCCAATATGCAAAGAAGATAACTCGTCCTTTGGGATAAGAGGGAAAATATCATTTATGGGACTTCGACGTTATCTTCCGGAGAATCATAGTTGGCGTTGAAATAGACAACATGATGGAAAAGTTAAACGTAGACCTCCACCAATCATAATGAATGGAGAAGAGATATTACAACAAATAAATACGCTAAACTTTTCTGTACTTAGCAAACATCCATCGAAGCAAGACAAAAAAAGAAAGCGAATTCTAAACTGGACCAAAAAATGTATTTTTTTCCAACTTCCATATTGGTCTAGACTATTGTTATGACATAAATTGGATGTAATGCATATTGAAAAAAACATATGCGAAAATTTGGTGGGCACATTGTTAAATATTAAAAGAAAGACAAAGGATACAACGAACGCTCGATTGGACTTATAAGATTTGAAGATAAGAAAGGACCTACACTTGATACAGGTCGAGAATAGATTAGTAAAACCACACACAGCATACATATTAACAAATGGTGAACAGATTTCGTTTTGTAAGTATTTGAAATCAGTGAAATTCCCTGATGGATACGTATCTAACATATCACGATGTGTCAATGACAAAGATGGAAAAATATCAGGCCTAAAAACACACTACTGTCATATGTTGCTTCACAGACTACTCCCTATTGGTATTCGAGCATACCTACCGAAGAATGTATCCACTGCTATTGTTGGGTTGTGTACATTCTTTCATGACTTATGTGCAAAGACAATATGTGTAAGTGATTTGAACAGACTACAAGCAAACATCAGTCATACTTTGTAAATTGGAGAGAATATTCCCAACTGCCTTTTTCGGTGTAATGGTACACCTTGCAGTTCATCTACCATATGAAACCAAAGTGGTGGGTCTAGTTAGTTACAGTTGGATGTATCCTATTGAAAGGAGTTTACGAACACTAAAACAATTTGTACGAAACAAAGCACATCCTGAGGGGTCTATAGCGGAAGCATATGCAATGAATGAATCATGGAACTTCTGCTCACGATATCTAAGTGGGACTGAAATGAGATTCAATAGATATGAACGAAATGATGATAACATTCCCGATCATGAGATATTTGGTGAATTTGAATTATTTAGGCAGAGGGTACGACCATTAGGGGCGTCAGCTTTACGGACACTATCAACGGAGGAAAAGCGTATTGCACATTGGTACATTCTCAACAATTGTAAATAAATAACAGACTATCGCAAGTACATTTCAAACTTTTTCCTTTTCTAAATTCTAGGGTATCTCCTTTGATATAACATTTAAATGATAAATATTGTAGGCAACATTTGAGGTTAATTCGTCGTGAAGCTCGAAGCGCCTCTGACTTATATATAAAACATCAACGCAAATTTCCCCATTGGTTCAAATCTCAGGTATACATAATCATTTTCTAGGCAACGGTTGAGGGATGATTCATTTTTCGTACTCATTTTAATGTATATGTAATTATCAGGTTCTATAACAGCGCGAGAGAGAAGATATCTCCGATGATTTCTTTTCACTTATAATGGGACATTCGTCTGAGGTGCGCTCTTACAATGGTTGCATTGTTAATGGGGTATGGTTTCACACTATAGAGCGTGATAATCATCGAGCTACACAAAATAGTGGAGTCCTAATGGCCGAGTAGATCATTAAGAACACAAGTGTGGATAACAATTTCTACGGTGTTGTACATGAAGTATTAGATTTGCAATATGCGAATAAAAGACAAGTTTTCTTGTTGAAGTGTAGATGGTTTGACACAGATAACACAAAAAGTAATAGGACACATGTGGATTTAGGATACAAATCGATTAATACATCACACTTTTGGTATGTCGACGAGCCTTTCATCTTTTCTATCCAAGCACAACAATTCTTTTACATTGATGACATCCAAAAAGGTAGCAATTGGAAAGTTGTTCAAGTAATCCAAAATAAACGAATATGGGATGTACCGGAAGTGGATGATGTTGAAAATACACAACAAGATTTACTAGAAATTGTTGGTGGCGTTCGAGTGGATGAAACTAATGAGGAGGTTACTTTATGCAGAGTTGACGTTGATTCTACAGTTGTGGAAAGACCAATTACTATACATGGCGATCATGACTTCATAAACGATGATGATGGAGAACAATTATCTCCCAATAACAGTTCAAGTGTTGATGAATAATTTGAATTAGATTACGATGATCATGAGTAATGATGTATCTACTAAATTCTCTTTTTCTCTAGCTTACACGTATTTATTGTTAATTTAATATTGTTTTCTCTCTTTTATGTTTGTATAGATATGATGTCAACCCCTAATAATAATTTGAATTAGATTACGATGATGAGTAATGATGTATCACTAAATTCTCTTTTTCTCTAGCTTACACGTATCTATTGTTAATTTAATATTGTTTTATCTCTTTTGTGTTTGTATAGATACGATGTCAACCCCTAATAGGCAATGGGAGGCTGATGAAGAATTCCAAGAGTTATATATAGGCAACACGGTATCTTCTGTGGGTGATACTTCAGGTTAGATATTTTGAAATATATTCAGTTAACTAAAATACATCATAAACTGTTTTAAATTTTTTATTCTTCAGATAGTGGCTCAACATCCAATCGGAAGAAGCGAGAGCATTCGCGGAACATCGAGTTGGAAAAATACGTACAAAAACATAGGAGAATCACAATCGTCATAAATTAGGGGGAGACAAAACCGATATCTCAAAATTCGTTTTTTTTTTAGTAATGCGATTGACGTCGCCGTGAGATCCACATTTCCAGTACAGTGTCGTACTTTTGCTGAGGTTCCAAACGAGTTCATAGAATTGGCTAAAAGTCAATTATTGGTAAGTAATTATAAGTTTATTCTTTTACAGTCATGAACATCATCTATGCTAATTCTTCCCTCCCTCTTTTGTAGGCTCATTTCGATCTTGATCTGTCCAGTCAACGACTTAACTGTTTCATAGAACATAAAATGCAAAACTTGTTCAAAGAATTTAGATCAGACTTGTACAAACATTATAGGAAATGTGGATATCCTCAACAAGTACGTGCTAGTTTGCCTAGTTGGCTTAAAAATAGGCTAGAAGATTGGTACTTTTGTGTGACCGCTTCGAGAGTGAAGTGTTTCAAGTACAATATTTATGGCGTGTATCATTTGCTGCATTTACTAATACATCACACTATTGACATATTTTTTTTTCTTCAAATGTAGGAAATGTCTGTGACGAATCGGAAGAATAGAGAGAAATTACCGTTCGACCACGTTGATATATCAAAGTCATTCCTGCAAATGCAGCCAGAGTTGTAGGCAAAGGAGGGTCGAGAAATAAGACGTGTTGACCTATTTAGGGAAACACACTCTAAAGGTGGCAAGTTTGTGACGAGTTTGCTGAAAGTGCACATGTAACATTTTTTCTTTACTGTTGTGTTTTTTTTTTTCACTTTTAACTTTAGTCCCTCGTTCTTACCCATTTAATTATTATGTCAAGCATCAAATGTTGGAACTACAATCCAACCCCACTGTAGAAGGTTCTCAACCACTAACAGGGGATGAAATCTGTGAGACGGTTTTGGGTACACGACCCAGATATTCAAAAGGTCTAGGTTGGGGCCCTAAACCTAAGTCACGAAGGAGTACAATGTCATCAAGCTCGTCATCTACTCAAGGAACGGAGGCGGGAATGGATGAATTAAGAGTCAATTTCCAGAAGTCTCAATCGAGGATTAAGGAACTCGAAGACATTCAAAGAAGAATGCAAGAGGATCATGAGAAACAAATGGAAGAAATGAAAAAGATGATTGAAGACATGGTACGATCACATAGAGGAGACCCATCAAATTAGGTATGATTACTACATTATTTAGTTGTGTAATATGTTGCTATCCTGCAGTTATGGTAGCAAAGTTTAGTTATGTCTTAAGTAACTTTATGCAGTTATGGTAGCAAAGTTTAGTTATGTCTTTAGTTATGTCATTTAAAGCTTCAACACTCTCATACAGATTAGATAAGCATCCTACCATGCCTTGATGTTTCAAAAGCCCAATCACAGTCCCTGAATGTCGCTCTCTCCATGAGTGTCGCTCTCTCCATGTATCTCGCTCTCTCCATGTATCTCGCTCTCTCCATGTATCTCGCCCTCTCCATGTATCTCGCCCTCTCCATGAATGTCACAACACATTATTACTTCATTTGATCAGCTGAAGATTCAAATATTAGGCTTCAAAAGAGTGTCTTTGCTCTGATTTGGTTGTAAATATGTGTCATTTAAAGCTTCAATACTCTCATACAAATTAGATAAGCATCCCACTATGCCTTAATGTTTCAAAAGTCCAATCACAGTCCCTGAATGTCGCTCTCTCTATGTATCTCACTCTCTCCATGAATCTCGCTCTCTCCATAAGTGTCGCTCTCTCCATGTATCTCGCTCTCTCCATGAATGTCACAGCACATGTATAACTTCATTTGATCAGCTGAAGATTCAAATATTAGGCTTCAAAAGGGTGTCTTTTCTCTGATTTGGTTGTAAATATGTGCCATTTAAAGCTTTAACACTCTCATACAAATTAAATAAGCATCCCACCATGTCTTGATGTTTCAAAAGCTCAATCACAGTCCCTAAATGTCGCTCTCTCCATATATCTCGCTCTCTCCATGTATCTCGCTCTCTCCACTCGCTCTCTCCATGAATGTCACAGCACATGTATAACTTCCTTTGATCAGCTGAAGATTCAAATATTAGCCTTCAAAAGGGTGTCTTTGCTCTTATTTGGTTGTAAATATGTGTCATTTAAAGATTCAACACTCTCATACAAATTAGATAAGCATCCCACCATGCCTTGATGTTTCAAAAGCCCAATCACAGTCCCTGAATGTCGCTCTCTCAATTAGTGTCGATCTCTCCATGTATCTCGCTTGCAAAGATGCCCTCAACAGCTTCACACCCTGATTGACATCCAAAGTAATGACATCCAAAGATGCCCTCAGCAACTTCAACACTCTTATAAAAATTAGATAAATAATCCCACCATGCCATATCATTAAATTTTGTAATGTAAGCAACGAATAAGAAATTCTCAACTGTTTCATTCAGATACTTTTGTTCATTGGATGTTGCTTTCTTTTTCTATTCTTAGGGCTGGTCCTTTCTTTTGATCTTATTCTAGTTGTGACGAACTTTCCATTGTATTCTCACTATTATTTTTGTTTCTTTGTACTTTGAGCAATAGACTCATTTCATTATTTCAATGAAAAAGTCTCGTTTCCTTTTCAAAAAATAAAATAAAAAAAATTCTCAACTGTTATATTCATCCTAAACTCATAAGAAATTCTCAACTGTTATATTTAATTAAGATGTGTAATTGTGCTTTTCCTTTTCTTTTGATCTTATTTTTATTATTAAATTAGAGAGAGCCTTAACTTGTGATAACAAAGGAATTAAAAGGGGGACTTAAGCAAATTATATAGCAAAGGGATAGTTAGCCCAATGAGCCCCAACTATGGATTGGGCTAGAATCAAGGCCCATCCTATCATCAAGAGAAATGAAATGCTTGCAACAATTGTTGTTTCAATATTCCTAAGGCCCAAACTTGCATAAATGGATATGGATTTGAATTGAAAGCTCTCCACTTGGACCCATTAGAATAAAAGATGAAAGGGTAATTGCAATAAGTTGTACTTTTAGGGGTATTAATCAAGTGAACAACAATATATTTAAAGAATTTCAAAATAACAAAATATATCAGTAATAGGCTAACTTGTTTCCTTTTTGAACATGTTGCTTAGAAAGTCAATAATCAATTCAAAAGGTTGCCATATCTTGTCATGTCAATAAACTAAAGTTAGGTCACCCAAATCTTATTATGGTCTTTGTTTTTGTTTCTTTCCCCCTTCCAACAATATTTCTTTACCATTATTCTACCTCATTATCCTATGCATGCACTAATATTATTTTGAGGTAAGCTAGCCCTTCTTACATATTTCTCATGCAAATTTAATTTTTACTAGATTCCAATCTAAAAGATCATATAGGACTTTTAAAAATTGAAAAATAGAGGAAATTGAATTATTTATCCATATAACATTTCAATGTTTTTTTTTTTTTTTTTTGGAGAATGCTGTTCGGAGATGAGCTAGGACAATTGTTGAAGATGCTGTGTTCGAGAAGTGTTCGAAATGTTGTTCTCATTTTACTTATTTTATGTATTTCTGAATATAATGGACAAGTATTCTAGAGCTGGGACAACATTTGGATATTGTAATTTTTTACTTGTTATAAAATGAACTTTATTTTCTTTTATGTGAATCTTTATTTGGTATAATATTTTCCACAGGATTTCAGATCAAATTTTAAAAAATTACAAACGATATATTAAATTTTATCCATATAGGAAATTGAATTGTTTATCCATATAGGATCCCTCGACGCGGCGTCGGGAGTTAGGGGGAACTCCTGATGCGGTGTAGCTCATCGAGAGTTCCAAGAACTCCCGACGCCGTATACTAAGCGTCGGGAGTTCCCCTTAACTCCCGACGCCGCATAGGTGTCCAGAGTTCCCCCTTAACTCCTGACGCGGCGTCGGGAGATCCTCTCCCGACGGATTTCTCCCAACCAAACTCCCGACGATCGTTTATGCGTCGGGAGATCCTCTCCCGACGAATTTTCCACACTTTTCGGACGAAAATATGACGTCAGGAGAAGCCAGAATTCCTGTAGTGGCTCTAACTTCAACCCTAGATAAATCCAACCATCAACCCTTTTAACCACAATGCTTCTTTTATAGCTTCTAATAATTCCATGTATTCTGCTTCAGTAGTTGATAGGGTTGTGATTGACTGAAGGTTTACTTTCCAACATAGTAAATTTAGACCATATAAGAATAGATAAGCTGTTAATGATCTCTTTTTAGAGAAAAAAAGACGTTTATGTAAAAGGAAAAGACAACCTGTGAAGTTCCTAAAAGCCCGACTACTGCTAGAATTGAGGTGGAGGCACCTAAAGATTCATCCACTAGTCACAATCCTCCTAATGAATCTGCAGAAGAAGAAGAGGAAAGCTCAGGTGAGTCTACTGAGCATACTGAATCTCAACCTAACTTGAGTCAGTACTCATTAGCTAGGGATAGACAAAGAAGAGTGATAGTTTCTCCAGCAAGGTATACTGAAACTAATTACATGAAACTAGTTCTAAATGCCACAATAGCTCCCAATGACCAAGAACCTGTTACTTTTGAAGAGGCACTGAGCTGCCCTAATGCTAGGTCTTGGATTGAAGCTATGTGTGAAGAAATGGAATCACTAGTGTCAACAACACTTGGACCCTAGCCCCTCTTCCTAAAGGATGCAAGCCTATAGCTTCCAAGTGGATATATAAACTAAAGGAGGGTTCTACTAAAGAAGAAAAACCTAAGTATAAAGCTAGGTTAGTGTCTAAAGGATTTACTCAAAGGAAAGGCATAGACTATTTTGAAATATTTTCACCAGTAGTAAAGCAAACCTCTATCAGACTTCTGCTGTCTTTAGTTGCTCATTACAACCATGAATTAGATCAACTAGATATTAAAACAACTTTCCTTAATGAAAATCTAGAAGAGGTTATCTATATGGTTCAACCTTAAGGGTTTAAAGAAAGAGGAAAGGAAGATCTTTATTGTCTCCTAAACAAATCGATATATGGTCTTAAATAATCCCCTAGATGCTGGTACAGAAGATTCAATGACTACATAGAGAGTATTGGGTTTCAACAGAGTACCTATGACATTTGTTTTTATGTTAATTCAACTACCTATAAGAACAAAGTCTATTTACTCCTCTATGTGGATGATATGTTGCTAACTGGGAAATCCAAGGAGGTTATAAAACATGTCAAAGATCTCTTAAAGATAGAGTTTGACATGAAAGACTTGGGTCAGTCTAAAAGGAATCTTGGGATTGAAATAAACAGAGATAGAGCTTCCTCTATCCTCACCATCAATCAAACAAACTACTATGAAAAGGTTATTAAAAGGTTAAATATGTCTAATGCTAAGTCTGTTACTATACCTATTGCTAGTCATTTTAAACTCTGTTCAGTTAATTCACCTAAGGAAACAGATATAGAACATTTAACTCAAATGCAATTAATCTTTTATAACCAAGCAGTAGGTAGTTTAATGTATCTAATGATATCAACTAGACCAGACCTATCCTATTGTACTAGTCTTGTCAATAGATACATATCTAACCATGGAAAAAGGCACTGGGAAGCAGCAAAATTGATATTAAGATACTTAATATGGTCTAAACAATCTAAATTAACATATCAAAGTACAAAAGAAACAGAACTAGAGCTATATGTTGATTCAGATTTTGCAGGTGATCAAGACAAAAGGAGATCATTAACAGCTTATCTATTCTTATATGGTCCAAATTTACTATGTTGAAAAGCAAACCTTCAGTCAATCACAGCCCTATCAACTACTGAAGCAGAATACATGGCATTATTAGAAGCTATAAAAGAAACATTATGGTTAAAGGGGTTGATGAAGGACTTTGGTTTCAATCAAGCAGTAGTTAAGATCTACTATAATAACCAAAGTGCCATTCATCTTTCCAAAAACCCTCAATAACGCTCAAGGACCAAACACATAGATATAAAATATCATTTCGTAAGGGACAAAATATAAAAAGGTGAAGTCGAAGTTCACAAAGTCCATACCACCGAGAATGCTGCTGATATGCTTACCACATCTGTTTCAAAGCTTAAGCTCACCAACTGTCTTTGTCAGATCGGCTGCCAGCTACCTGAAAAGTGGTGAAGATCAGTTAGATCTAGAAGGAGAAAAGCTTGCATGTTGAGCTTAAGGTGGAGATTTGAAATCAAGACTTCAATGGCTTTTTACACTTTCTTTATAATTTGTTATGTAACTACTTGTATCAGCTCAAAGTATAAATATGCATCATTTACATTTAGTAGAGTGATCTTTTATAAACTTACAAGGAAGCTACAAGATCTGTAAAAAGAAAGTGACTTAGCTCTTGAATAATAAAAGTGTTTCTCCTTCCCGTGGATGTAGGTACTCCATTGCCAAACCACGTACATCTCTGTGTAGCTCTTCTTCCCTTCTTTCTCTTTATCACATTGCATGTTTCATCTTTTTCTTCATTCAGACAACAAACTCATGCAAACAATCAAACAAGAAGAAGGTTAGAGAGAAAACTTCTGTAATCCGAAGTCTGAAATGAGATAGAGAAAGAAAACCAAATTGTTTGTTATTTTTCTTTTTCCCATTAGAGTGGTGTCACTTCTATCAGGCAGTGAAAGTGGTAATTACCACGTGTTGCATATCAGCTGGAAAGTCGTGGAGCAAACAAAGCCAAGTGATCTACCTACTAGGTCTTGAGGCAAATCAACTAAGGCCTTTGGATCATGGGTCTGTCAACTGAAGACATTTTCATCATTTGGCCTTTTCTTGATTCAAGAAATTAAGTGAGCAAGCCCAACAAAATCGAATCCAAGTGTTAGGATAGGTGGTGTTCTTCCTCCCAAATTTTTGGCCCATTTTCAATCTCTCAAACACATACTTGCACAACCTTTAAAGTGATTTTAAGAGAAGGAAGTTGTGCAGAATAACCACTAACAAATTGCGGTTTTGCTAAACAACCAAAAAATTTAAGATAATTAGTTTAAATAGTAAATCTGCTAAAAATATTTCTAAAATATATTAAAATGTCACGCAAATACTGATAGATGTCTAAGAGTAATAGACAATAACAATTTGCTATATTTATAAATAAGTTACTCATAGAAAACAATCAAAATTTATATTGAAATATGGTTAAATCATTTTTTAATTTGAAAATAATATAGACCATTTTTTTTCTATTTTACCCCTCATATCATGCACCCACCCGTTGTAGGGTGTACTAGTTAGTTTTTCAAATGGTTGGCAACTCCCCCTGAGATTTAGAAATCTTATCACATCTTTATATTTGGAAATAAATGTATGATATTTAGATTTTTTTTTCTCTTTTTAGAGGCAAGAGATACAAGGTGTTTGCGAAATCATTAAGTTATTCTTTCAAAGTTGAATAGATGAAACATTGGCTATCTTATTTAGTTTTCAAAACTTGACTTAATTTTTAACAATATTGACAAAAAGTTAATAACAAAGCAAGAAATTTAGATACAAAAGGTGAGATTTTATTAGCTTTAATTTTAAAAAACTAAAAACAAAAAATCAAATTATTACTATATGGAGCCTAAAATTTACAATAACACTTTGTACTTCTCCATCCATATCGTTAAAAAACCCACATCTTTACACTCGCTGCAATCTCTACATGGCCTTTACATCAATTAGATGTTAAGAATTTCTTTCTTTATGGTTAGTTATAAGAAGGGTTTATATGTGTCAACTAGTAGGGTTTGTTGATCCTAACTACCCAACTCATGTTTTTCTGCTACATAAAAATTAGTATGGCCTTAAGAAAGCACCCCGTGCATGGTGTGATCGCTTTGCCTCCTACCTATCAACACTTGACTTTGTCATGTCCTCAGCTGATAATTCATTGTTTGTTTGATATGTGGGATCCTCCTTAACTTATTTCTTATTATATGTGGACAATATTGTCATCACGGGACCAGATTCAACCTATATTAGCCAGTTGATGCATGATTTATCTTTCGAGTTTCATATTTCTGACCTGGGGAAGCTCAGTTATTTTTCTGGCCTTAAAATTATGAATATTCCTGAAGGTATCTTTGTCAATCAGGCAAAATATCTACATGATCTTATCAATACTTCTAGCATGTCAACTTCTAAGCAGTGTCTCACATCTATGTCCATTACTGTGGATCTTCATGCTTCTACATCTTTATTCTCTGATGTTCCTTTATATTGACAACTTGTTGGTTCTTTGCAGTATCTTACTTTTACTCGTCCTGATATCAAATTCGTTGTGAACCATGTCAGTCAATTCATGCAATGACCTACTATTGTGTAACGACCTGACTTTCTAAGATTTATACTAGGTCGTTACTACATGCATGCATAAATCTCAAAACGACTCTCTCACAAATTTTAACTAAATCAAAGGAACTTTATTAAATAAATAACTTTTGTAAAATTTAAATAACTGAAATCTTTGATTGGAGTCCTCTGAAATATAAGTTCAAAATCAATTTCTTGAAGCTTTATAAATAAAAATTTCAACAATAGAACTCTAAGTTCAAAAATCAAGACTGAAATTTAAACATTAAAACATGAAAACATAAGCGGAAGCATCTCTCTTGTCCTAGTGGCATGATCACATTAAAACATTTAAAACGTTCTTGCACTTACCTAAAAAACATAACATAAAAAAAGGATCAGTATAAAATACTCAGTAAGTAACTCCACTACCGAGGTCAGGTTAAGCATCTATGTCTTCTAGATGCCACTCTCGAGTGGACCATTCATAAACTTCTACTTTCCATAGGATGACTATCTAGTTGATAATTAAACTCGCTCTACCATAGATAAGATATACCCGCAAACCTCTAGTTAAATCCGTAGGAGATCACTAACCTCTGGTGAAGTCCCGAAGGAGATCACTAATCTCTGGTCAGTCCCAAACGAAACACAAACCTCTAACGAAATCCCAAAAGAGATCACAACCTCTGATGAATCCTGAAGGAAACACAAATCTCTGGTGAATCCCGAAGGAAACAAAAACCCCTAGTGAGTATCTAACTACAGGTATAGGGGTAACTATCACTATCATAAATAACATGTATCACAAAATAAAGTCCCACAATCATGCAAATACATGTCATCACGCTCATTATTCTTCTAGCAAAGCATATAAAAAATTTAATCCATGCTTGCACTCATAACATGCTTCAAAACATAATTAAGATAAGCTTATTTTTCCTCGTGCATCCCGATGCAAACAATCTTAGAATCCTCAAAATTATTCTTAAATATATCGTCTGGCACAAAGGCGGTTCCAATAGTCAGATTACTTACCTCAAATTGAAATTTCATAATTAATCCAAGAAATAAACCTCCAACAAAAACATAAATTAATGTCTCAAATGCTTTGTTTACTCCAAATTTATTCCAAACATTGCTCAAAGATTCAAATCAATTATGCACTCCAAAGCTCTGAAACTTGTTGAATAGTACACTAACGACTTTCAAAAAGTTGAATCGATACTCCAAATCAAATAAAAATCTGGTGAGTGGCGGTGATCAGCGGACGCACAACGGCAAATGCTAAAAAAAATATGAAAGTAACAAGGATTTTTCTCTCTAATTGACCTCCCTTTGGAATGAAATGAATAGATTGGAATGGAGTGGATGGTTATATTTATAGAGTTATAGTGGGAAAATATTCCTAATCCTAAATTATTTGGGGTTTCATAACATGAAGTAGTGAATAGATCAAATTTTCTTTTTGAATAAGACATTTTCTCTAATTAGGAAATTCATATTTTAATTAATTAGAAAATTCATCATCTAATTAATTTAAATTAAATCTAAATTTCTCTTATGAACTCAATTTATATTAATTGTCTTATCTAGTTTGGATCCAAACTCCAAAATTAAAGAGGATAACATTTAGAACCACAATTTTTCTTCTTAAGTTTCAAATTCCTTTTGATTTCCGAAATCCTAATTCTTTTACTTTTCTTTATTTTCAAATCTTTATCCAAAATAATCCAAAAATTCCAAATCTCTTGTCAAATTAATTTCAAACCCAATTAACTTATCCAATAGTTGAGATAAATTACATCATTCCAAATATTTAATCGATTTAAAAAGACACTTTCACCAAAATAAATTAATCCAATTTTTCCTTAAATTGAATTAAAATTCCAATTCTTTACAAATATCATTTAAATTAATTATCTTGCCTCCCATATTAAAATTTTAGCCCCAATTTATCAAAATAACGCCCAAATATTTTAAAATAATTTAATGCAAATTACCTGAAAATTTTGGGATGTTAATGTGTTCTTCATTATACAGTTGTCAAACACATTTTATAGTATCTCTGTGGCACTCATGGTCATGGAATCTTCTTTCAACCTTGTTCTTTGTCCCTTTAGGCATTTTCGGATGCTAATTGGGTTGATGATATTTTCGATCGTTGATCTACTATGGGCTACGTTGTTTTTCTTGGTTCTTCTCTTATCTTATCTCTTGGTCAGCAAAGAAGCAACCAAAAATCTCTCACATCCACTACAAAATATTTGTTGTTGCAAACACATTCAACATATCGTGCTGTTGAATGTGAACTCTTATCACATCAACCCACATTAAACTTATCTTGCTGTTAAAACACATTCAACATCCACTACAAAATATCTTATCACATTCAATAGAGGCAGAATATCGTGCTGTTGCAAACACTGCCTCTAACTTATATTTGCTTCGTCAGTTGTTATATGATCTTAATGTTTACATCCACTACAAAAACTGTACCTTTTCTCGAAAAGCATTAGGATAGCCTTGAAAACATTGGCAAAAGGTCTTGCCGACGCTTCTCAAACGGTGGTAGTTAGGATAGGTCCATCGAGATACCATATCCCCATGTTTTTTTCATTGGCGTTGGCATACATTGTCTATGTCGATGTCGTTTAACTTCATGGATTTGCTGACGTTGTATACATGATATCAGCTTAGAGGGTCTATGCCAATAAAATTTATATGTGTCAACAATCGAACTTCATTTAAATAGTCATAATATCATTACAACTTATGTTGTTCCAAAATAAACATATATGAACTAAAAATAACAAAAACAGGAGTCTTGATTAAGAAAAAAAAAAACTTACGAGACATAACATTGACATAAGAACATTTTAATCCTGTTGAATTGCGAAGCCACAGACATAACATTGATCTTGTAAAAAAATAAATAATACAAAGTTTAGATCATAATTAAAACACCAACTAAACTTCTTTTCGTATATATATATATATCACAACACATTCACTGAAATGTTTAACTTACATTTCTCAACACATTCAAAACAATAAAAACAATATAAACATCATCAACTCACAATTCTCAATTCAACATTCATAACAACAATAACACACAACAATTATGAACTCATATTTCATTAATACTACAACAAATATGCTCTTTTTTAACTTTTACATATAGCCTTTTTAAAAGTAAGCTATAAATTTAAGTGAAAAAAAAACGCTGAATAAAGAAAAAAAACAAAAGAATTACTGATGGCGCCCAAAATTTTAGAATTCGCCGCGTGTCACCCAAAACAATTTTCGTTTTCCATGCTTCTTGACATCCAAGTAGACACAAAAAGCCTTAGATCAGTATTAGTGAACTCATGGCCTCATCTCCAACGATGACTTCAACCTTCTCACTTCCATCTTCAACGCCTCTCGTCTTGTCACCGAAGGAAACCCAAATCCCTCTCTTCCGATTGTACCTTCGTCGCCAGTAACACCTCCAAAGAGCTCTCATTCGCCATCGATTTCTTCTTTGATGTCGCCGTTGGAAATGCACGTCGCTTCGTCACCTCCTTACAGCTCAACCATCTCAATTGCACTGATACTCTCCACTCCTCAACTTCATCTATTCCAGGTTATTCGACTTCTTATTGCAATTTTTAGGGTTATTTTTTCTTCTTTATTGCTCTGGTTGGTTGTGTGATTTGAAATTTTTGTTTGATCCAAAATTTTCTTCAAGCTAGACAGAGAGGTTAAGATCCGTGTGCAGGAGATATTATAGCAAAGTACTTGAATCGACAGGATGTTCAAAATTCTCTCCATGTGAAGCTTGTATTTTCGGCATGGAGAAACTGCAGAGTTAGGAAGTAATTTTGCTATTAACATTTTGTTTTTGAAAATTTATTTATTAGATAATTTTGATTCTTAATGTTGACTTTTGTTTGGTTAGAGAATAAAAATATGTTTTGTGTAAGAGTATGGTGCCAACGATTGATGTTGTCTTCTGTGTTTTTAATTCCTCCTTCCAAATAATGTCTTCTTAATTTTTTGAGTTAGTGATTAATCTTCAGTTCTTGAGTTTGCTCTTCATCGTTGTAGGGTAAACTATTAGAGGGAACTTGAAAATTCCACCGAGTTATGTTTATTATTTTTTCTCTACACTTTCCCGTATTAATCTTGTTTGATTTCAAGATAACTATTAGAACAGGGAAGGACACTCAACGTTCTTTCCCAACATTCTACACTCAACTTTCTAGAATAACAAAATGTTCTTTTATTTTCCTTTTGGTAGTTATTTTATTTCATTTCTTCAAGGTTTTTAATACAGAATTCTCATTACTAGAGACATACAATTAATTTTACCTAACCAAATAAATTAGAACAACCAGTTAATCCGACCTAATCAACTAATTAGACCAATTTAAATTGATGAACAACATGCTAATTTAAATTGACCTAATTGCATTAAGATCTAGTGCAAAGCTAGATTGAACATTTAACAAGGAACAACCTTAATCAAACATTTGGTTGATTTCTAGGTTTGGTTAGAATAATGTTCATCTAGGTGATTTACAAGTTACCCTAACCTATTGCTTCTGATTGATTAACAAAGTTTACATGTCACATATCCAATGCCAATCAAAAGCAAGAATTAAAATATTCCAAAGCATCCAATGAAATAATCACAAACATTAAATAAACAAAATCGGAAACAAAAATTACAAATCTCATGAATACATCAAATAGGTGAAAAATCCTAATAAACCCAAAGTTGATCGAGTTCCTTAACCTATAATAGCCATGAAAAACGTTAAGGTATTATCTTATACATTCCCAAACTGAAATAGAAAAAATGTGGAGAGAAATTGAGGTGGAAATCAGCTAGAATTGGCTGAAATCATCACTCCCTGACTTAGGCACTTGAAACAACAATTTATAGTCATAATCGCAGCGTTTCAACACTCTAGCCGCAAATCAGACCTTGAGCATAAGATAAGCATAGAGGCAGTTTTGCTATTCTATGGCATTTTAGCAGGCTCGCGCGTGTGGATGTGTTGAATTTTTGTAGTGTTGAGACATTAATATATACAACGCTGCTCTATATTCGAGTATACTGTCTTCCAAACACAGCAGCGTGAAGGTAGAGTCGCGACGCTGGCTTCATGCGATGAAAGTGTGCTCTCTGTCTTACAGCATAGCGCCAGAGGGTAATGCAAGGCTTGCAACGCTGCATCGAATGGAAAAATGGTAATTTTAGTCCCTTCTTCATAATTGGTGCATCGCTTCTCCAATTTGTAATAAATTTTCAGAAAATTCTAAGATTTAGGCCGATATTGTGGTTTTAGAATTGTTTGAAATCTTTATGATTAGTTGAGAATTATGAAATGTTTTGTCTCTATTGGAAGGATTTCGAAGATCGTTAAATGTTTTAGAGAAAACGTTGGTATGACAAAAACAAAAAAGAAAAAAATCAAACTACGTAGAAGCAAAGGCAGCATAATCAATGGATTCAAATCAGAGCTATTGGCAAAAATTTCAACTACTACAAATTAGAGGCTCAACCACACAATTCCAAAAAATAGAAAATCGGTCAATTAAATCATTACAGCTTAGAAGTTTAGCAATTTATGGAAAATTGAGATTTCTCTAATTTGGCTCCACCTTCAGCAAATCATTACATTTTAGATTCACAAAACGTTTGATTTCAATTCTCCTAAAGTCCAGCCCAAAATTGATTAAATGTATTATGTTTTTCCATTAAGTTTATTGTATTTCCATTTCAGTCTAGTTAGCATTTTAGATCATTTCCTTGCAAAGTCACAGTACTCTGCGTGTAGTTTAAAAAGGACAAAAACTCCAACATGAAGATCATTGTATTGAGCTAAATTTGGTTGATCAATCTACTAAAATTTATGTTTTTGTTCAGGTAAGAGTTCAAAGTTATTTAGTATAAAGTCAACTATTTGTGATTTTTAGAAATGTTAGAAATATGTTTCATAATTATTGGGTTTTATGTTTACTAGAAAAATAATTAAGTTGTGAAATAAGTTTCAAGAGAGTATAATTTCCAATGAATTTAGATTGATGAGAAAATTTGTTTTTATAATGTTTTATGAATCAAGAGAAAGCCAGATATCTAGAATTGATGATATTTATATTTTTATGTTAAAAGTGATTTCAAACTACTAGATCGATGTACCTTCAGGATAATTATGTTGGGATTGGTGTCCTAATTCTTCTGAAGTCTCGTTGTTTTGTATAGATACACATTGTTCAATGAATAAAATAAGTGTTATTTAATTCTGACATTTACTCATATCCAATAAACAAAACTCCTTGGTTATCTTATATGAACTTAAGCATGTATATGTGATATACAAGTAGATCAGGCCTTAAGTGATAACCTAATTCGTTCTGTAGTATAAGGATTAAGGTGGGATACCTGATCCTGGTGGCACTATGGATACGACCCGTTTTGTAGAGGTTTGCAAGTGTTGTAAACTACTACAGATGGTTGATCCTGACCATTCGTGTGGAGATGTGGAGCGGGGGTGTCCTATACAAATAGTTTGTGTAAGGCCTGGACCACGAGATGATTAGACTCTGTATATAACGTCGTTGATACTAGAGACTTGCATCTCACCTAGACGACCATAGGTGACACGACCTCAATCCTGAGTGTTTTGTGAACTCCTGCCTTTGAGGGCGGTCCTTTGATTAGTATGGGTGAGAGTAGCCAGATTGCCAACTCAACATGCCTACCTTTTTGGAGACTTGTCTGATCTGGGAGCTGGGAACTCAATCCACAATATGGAATTCACTCTTTTCCCGAAGCAGAGATAAGTAGAGAGATTGCTCTCTTGAGGGTTGATTCCGGGGCTTGAACATAGTGGCCACAGCTTCTCTTTGGAAGAGAAGACTCAGTCCTAGTAGGACTATGATTTATGTTCATTAGAGGGATCAGTGGTACTTAAGGAGACAGATGTAACTACAGGGGCATAACGGTTATTGGTCCGGCTGTAATTACGAGTGATCTGTGAAGGGTTGTCACACTGCTGATTGGTTAAGATGGACACATAATATATCTATAGTGAGGAGAGTTCAGCTGTCGGTCTTTAGTGGAGTGCCTAGCAGTTAACGGATGGTGGATCCCGTGACTAAAGAGTTTAGTCAGTTATTCACGTATCGTTGGAGCTTCGGATCTACAGGTCCATGAAATCCCCTTGGTAGCTTGGATTTATGTTGAAGGATCAAGTTCTTGGTGTTGATTTGAAATGTTCAAATTGACAAGAGGTATTTTGATTATATATGATATAATCAGTATGATGTATGAGATACATCAAGTGGAGGATTGATGTAAATGAGATTTACATTAAGTACCATGGAATAGAAAATAACTATGGTTTATATGTTTCATGATATGAAATATTAAAACTATAGGTTATAAATATAGTTTTATAAGTTGGTTATCATTTATATTTATAATAATATTAATTATTAGATAAATAATACTTTTTCTTTTAAATAACCAAATGTAGTGGGTGGTTATTGATCATGGTAACCGTGAGTTTAAAAGGAAATCAGTTTCCTATTTTGAAAAAGAAGTTTTCATAAATGTTTTGAAAAGAATTTGAGTTTTCTCTTCGGCGAAATGAAACTCACGGAAGTCGTCAAGGTAATACAGATTTACTAAACGACGGTTGGGCGAGCTAAACGATCGTGCAAGTGCGAACTAAACGATCGTGCAAGTGCGAACTAAACGATCGTGCAGGTGCGAGCTAAACGATCGTGAAGTATTTACTAAAAGATCGTATAGCTTTGCTAGACGATCGCTGGCCCAAGATAAACGATCATGTAGAATCGACCGAGCTAAACGATAGAGCTAAACGATCGCATAGCTTTATCAAAACGATTGGGCATTGACCTATACGATAGATTTTCGACTTCTCCCACTTGCCCAATCATGTACACGATCTGTCTTTCCTCCCTTCATCTGCCTCACACCAAGTTCGAACAGAGCCCACTCTCTAGATTCTCACACCGAGAATACCAAGGTCACCTTGTTGGTGGTGTCAGATTCAACTTGACACCGTCGAGGTTTTCTGGAGGCCGTTCGAGGTGCTTTGGAGGAGTCTGTTCGTGGTGTTGTGGAGGAGTTTGTGTTGCGGAGGATATCGTGACCGAGGAGATCGTTGAGAACGAAGGCGAAGTGTTCGTGCTGTGTTCGTGCGGTGTTGCCATCATGGAGATCGAGTGTTCGTGGTCGCTGTTGTTCGAGCGGTCGCACATCGGAGCATGGAGACGCATCTGCCTTTGTTAGTACAGTTTTTCCCTCTGTACATTTGTTGTTTCATGTTGTAATTTCTCTGTGAATTGTATAACCGCTTGTATGGAAGTCGACTATAAATATATGTTGATTCATGATTGTAATTTGGAATAATCTGCTTTCGCTACTCACAAAAATCCCGATTTCGATTTTCTTCAATTGGTATTAGAGCCAGGTTCCCTGATATTTCAAATTACAGATCTGAATCACATGCTTTTGACAGCCGCGGTGGGTTTCTGCATTTGTAGTTAACCGTTCTCTGCATTTGTGGATGTTTTAATGAACGTTTCGGGTTTAATCTGCCTTTTTGTTAAAGCTTTTAGTATTACAAAGTGTTAATTGTAAAGGCTCCTGCGTTTTTGGGCAAATTTACCTTTGCAATCGAGTCTGTAATTCAAAAAGTTTGAGTTTGTCGAGTCGTTCGTGATGAAGCTTTATCGCATGGCAATACAGTTCTCAAAGAAGAAGAAGACCAAGCGTTGGTCGGATTGTGTAGCCTCAGGTAAACGATCGTAGGGATTTTACTGAGCGATCGTTTAGATTTTTCGTTCTAAACGATCGTATAGTATTTTCCAATCGATCATTTAGCTAATTCTAAGCAATGGGGTAAATCGTTTACCATATCGTGTAGCGTTGGTTGCGCGATCGCGTAGGCGCTGGGGGTAGACGATCGTAGTGGGAGCATGTGATGCTCGTCGTTTAGTAAAAGACGCGCGCTAGACAATCGCGTAGTTAGCAAGCTTCATCGCTTAGTTACTACTTATGCGATCGCGCATATACGATACGGAGGTGTTGGCTAAGTGATCGCTTAGGCAATGGTGTTTCGCGACATCATAGTCACTTAGACAATCGCGGAAGGCGGGTGTCGTGCGGAGCGCGCTAAGCGATCGTGTACTTCAGACTTCATCGCTTAGTTACGGTACACGATCATGTTGTAATAGCTAAACGATTGTTTGGATTTTTCTAGACGATCGTTTAACTCTAGAGCACTGGTAAGCGATAGAGCAAAGAGTTTGTTTTATCGTGTAGACGATCGTGGAGTGCTTTGTACACGATGGTTGGTTGGAGAAGCGATGCTTTGTCGAGCAGTTCAAGACCCGGTTCGCCTGTTTGAACCGGAGACTCCTTGTCTTTGTAATAGTTAGCTTTCTTTTTTTGTGTTTTAAGGAAATTTTACCCAGTTCATCAACTTTTATTGCTCACACATGTGATGTATGGTTCTTATATGTCAAAGTGTTTGTCATATAGTTAAAAACCCACCTTAGGTTGTGAAATTGTTCATGCATCATGTATTATAAATGTTATAATATTGCATGAAGAAATTACTTGAAAGCATGCGCATGCATCATGAAATATAAGAGTTATATTTTGCATGTATTGAGCATTATCATGCATCATCTTTTTATTATAAATGTTATAGTCTAAGGGTGAATGGAAGCATGTTTTGCTTATTTCATTGCTGTTTTGTATAAGTGTTATATAAAAGAAGTAGCAATGAATGGACAATGCATTGAGTATGACACTTAGGCCATTTATAAGCGTTATGAATGCCTTGCATGTGTTAGCTTCGCATTGTGGTTGTTTTCATTTATAAGTGTTATAAAGGAAATTAGACCTAAAATCGATAATTCAGAGTTGCATGCGAAATTAAGGTGAACTCAAGTTTTTAAAAGCGTTTTAAAATTGGATTGAGATAGACCTAAGTTCAAGTGGTTCTAAAGAGTTTAGTAAACTAGCTTAATCTTTTACAATCGGTTTAATAGGATTAAATTGTTGGAATAAAAGATTAAATTTGTTGTAAACCTATCTATAAGGGACCTTTTGTCTAAGGCGGGTTCTGGCTAGGCTGGGGTTCTTAAGTTGACAGAAACATAACACCCCTACCTGGGAACCTACCTGGAAAGGTGAATTAGATAGATTTTCAACAAGCATGCGACGTTTTGGTCAAAGACTCCGTTAAAGAGTTCAATGGATGATGATCAAAAGTTGTTCAACTATCCAAGGTAAATGTTACTCTTGGAAAACCTAAAAGTCACTTAGTTAAAATCCTTAGCCGTGTTTTTTCTAAGTAAACTAAACTCTAAGTTATAAAATACTCAGTGGGAGGAGGAGGCGTATCAGATATGTTTATGATTCCACTTACCTTTCTCCCTACATGTTCACACCGTGAGATTCATGCTTGGCCTCGAGATGCCTCAGGATGCATCCCCCTTAGGATGGTGTTTGCATGAGTCAATATCAAGGTGGAGGAGAGAGTATTTATAGTAAATGGGTAAAGGGTATGTGTCAACACGTCCTATGGTCTTTGTCATTGGTTCACACCATGAGATCATTCTGTATGCCCTCGTGTCGCCCTGGTAGCGGCCCCCTTAGGAAGGGTTTTATGCAATTGGTCAATATCAAGGTGAACTCCAGAAATGGATAGGGTCACTTTAGGTTTTGCCCCAATCGGATTTTTTCCCCTTAGGATTGGCCTTTTGGGACGGACCTCTAGGGCTTAAAATGGCAGGTCACACTTACGGGAGATTGTTAAGTAAGTTAATGATCTCTTGGCCAAATCAATGATGGCTAGTCGTTAAAGGAACAAGAGTTGTTCTGGTATTAATGACTGGTTGAAAATTTCTCAATTCAGAGGAGGGATAACTGACCTCCCTTAGGCGGCTTTGTCCTAAACCTTTGAAGTGTCATTGCAAAACTAGATGTCACACGGGATTCATGTTAGTTTTGCTAAAACCTTATTGGATGTTGTTTTGTTTTACAATGGGTATTTGCTTAAAACCTAACGTAGGTCAATGTGTTTTTCTTTTCAACAACTCGTTAGTATTTCGGTTTAAAGCTTTTAAAATGCCCGATTTAATACAGTGGAAGGAATCGTGTGAAACGAATTTCGTGGCAAACGACCTCCATCCCACTACTCTCTAAAAGAGGAGACAAGACAGTAAATATGATTTATTGGTCTTGGAGACATGTCTGGTAGAGAATGATGATTCTGCCTGGATCCTTGATTTAGGTGCTACCAATCATGTCAGTTCCTCTTACCAATGATTCAGTTCCTGGCAAATGTTGCCACAGAGAGAGATGACTCTTCGAGTCGGTAATGGTGAGGTTGTTTCAGCTGTTGCTATAGGCAGGCTGAAGTTATATGTTGACAAGAAACGTTATCTGTTATTGGATGATGTTTTTGTAGTTCCTCATATTAAGAGGAACTTAATCTCGGTTTCTTATCTCATTAAACAAGGCTATACCGTCTCTTTTTCTAAGAATAAAGTGTTTATTTTCAAGAATGGAATGGAGATTTATTCTGGTTCGGTGGAAAATGACTTATATGTACTAAGGTCGTTAGTCATAAAAGCCTTGTTTAACACTGAAATGTTCAGTACGATAACAACAGCTAAAAGACCAAAGGTTTCTCCAAAGAAAAATGCCCATCTTTGGCATCTAAGGTTAGGTCACATCAACATCAATAGGATTGAGAAGTTGGTGAAAAGTAGACTTCTAAAGAGTTTAGAAGAAAACTTCTTGCCAGTATGTGAATCATGCCTCGAAGGCGAAAAGGTTACAGAGCCAAGGAAGCCTTGGAGCTTGTACATTCAGACCTCTGTGGTCCGATGAATGTTAGAGCTCGAGGTGGGTATGAATACTTCATCTCCTTCATAGATAATTATTTAAGGTTTGGGCATCTCTTCCTAATATAATGTAAGTCTGAAGCCCTTGACAAGTTCAAGGAGTATAAGGCTGAAGTTGAAAACTAGTTAGGTAAGAAGATAAAAACACTACGATCTGATCGTGGTAGAGAGTACATGGACCTCCAATTCCAGAACTATATGATATAACATGGGATTGTGTCCCAACTCTCGGCCCTTGGTACACCTTAGCAGAATGGTGTATTAGAAAGGAGAAATAGGACCTTGTTGGACATGGTTCGGTCTATGATGAGTTATGCTCATCTTCCAGACTCGTTTTGGGGTTATGCAGTCCAGATTGCATGTTATATCATCAACAACGTTCCCTCGAAAAGTGTTTCTGAACACCTATTGAGTTATGGAGAGGCCGTAAAAGTAGTTTACGCCACTTAAGCATTTGGGGCTGTCCGACACATGTGCTAGTGACTAATCCAAAGAAGTTGGAATTACGTTCGAAGGTTTGCCTCTTTGTAGGCTACTCCAAGGAAATGAGAGGAGGATACTTCTATGATCCAAGTAAGAACAAAGTGTTTATTTTCATTACTACTATCTTCTTGAAAGAAGATCACATGATCATAAGCCACGAAGTAAGCTCGTTTTACGTGAGATCTCTAGTGAGACTGAGACTTCTAAGGGTTCAACAAGAGTTGTTGAACAGGCCGATAGATCAACAAGAGTTGTTGAGGTAAGGACGTCTAATCAACCAGCTCAAGAGTTGAGACTGCCTCGACGTAATGGGAGGGTTATGAACCCACCGGATCGCTACATGGGTTTGACTGAAGCCCAAACTGTCATTACGAATGATGGGGTCGAGGATCCATAGTCTTTTAAGAAAGCAATGAAGGATGTTGACAAACATGAATCGGCCAAGACGATCCTCAAGTATCTCCAAAGAACGAGGAACTATATGCTTATATATGGAGCTCAGGATTTGATCCTTATGGAATACAACATTGTTGATCCCTTTACAAAGGCCCTCATGGCTAACATGTTTAAGGGTCACCTGGAAAGTCTGGGTCTGCGGGACATGCGGCATCTTGTCTAGGGTAAGTGGGAGATGATACTGGGGTATGTCCTAGTTTATTGTATATTGTACATTTTTATATTGTATTGTACATTAGTTTCCCGGGTCATTAAGACAAGTGGGAGATTGTTGGGACTGGTGTCCTAATTCCTCCAGAGTCTCGTTGTTTTGTAAAGATACACATTGTTCAATGAATAAAAATGATGCTTTTGTATGTATTGAATGCATATATGTAATTTTATGTGTTTTTCCACTGAAATGACTGTGTTTCTCATTATTTGAACCTAATTAAATAACTTTAAGAGAATAATAACTTGTAGGTCTCATTATCAGCATATAGTAATGTGAGTTTGCTTCCTTCCCGAAGAAATATATCTCTGGTCTTCTATGAGGCAAGCACCTTCCTCAAAAATCCTTTTTCTTTTCTTAAAACATTCTTATCTTTAAGATTTAGAATTGCGTTAGAAGGTTCACTTTTTCTAAAAGGCTCTTTTTCCAGTTATTGCTTAACGTTCTTTCATGCGTCAATTCAGGTAACTCACCTTCGTTTTGGCTTGTCCCCATGGGTATAATGTAAGCATCCAACTATGAAAAAATACTCTTCACAACTAAACTCTTGTCTAAGCTATATATTTTCTCTTTCATTAGGCTGAGACATTGAAGTTTGGGGTGTTTTATGCTTAGTTCGTCCTAGTTATCGACCTTCGTTTTGACTTGTCCCCACGGGTGTCATGCGGACATCCAACTATGAGTAAGTGTCATTCACAACTAAATCATATCAGGTTGGTTTTCCTTTTCACTAATAGTGGAGTTTTTTTTTATTTTTTTTAAATAGACTTTATATAAGCATTGGAGGTTAGCAAGGTCTTAAAAAGTTTTCAAAAGGAGGTTTGAGGTAAGACTTGTACGCATAGAAAATCAAAGATATCTTTTACTCGAAGGAGTTCCTAAACGCAATTCTAACACCTATCAACATATTCTTTAGTTATCTACATTGGTACAGTTATCGAGGTATCAATGCAAGACACAAGACAGAGGAGCAACTGAAAAGGCATAAGGGAATTCTTAGTACAAATGCAAGTAGACAAAATATTGAAATTGTATTCATAAGAAATAATTACATGAAATTCATAATATGATCAAGACATACAAAAGCGAGAACTGAAATTACAAAAGAAAGAAATAAACCTAATACCCTCAAATTCAATCATGAAGTGCCACATAATCCCTATGTTTAGGAGCAGGGTCTTCATCTAAACCAAAGGGGATCGTGTAGATATTGCGGTAGTGGAGGAGGGGAAAACATCCCCATCAAGGCTTGATCGATGTATTGTACGATGAAGTCTAAATGGTCCTGATTTCTCTGCGTCTGTTGGTGCAAATAATTCCTCAGTGCAATGTCCTAACGTTGAAATGTTGCTTGTTGTAGATAAAACGCTTCAAGCGATGTGATTATTGGTCTGAGTTAGGCTTGGATGAACTCTTTGGGTCATCCATGTTAGAGCTAGCGTCAAATGGTATTGGAAGACTAGAGTGAAGCCTGGGCATCTGCTGTGAGCATTCATTCATCTCACCAACTGGATTTTGCAAACTTTCAACATTGTTGGTTCCAAGCTCAGCTACTTCAATAGATAGTCATAGGGGGGTTAAATATGGTGGGTAGAAAGCAGTGAGGTGAATGTGGTGGGCTTACTGTCTCACCAATCAGGTCCCTTTGCATTTCATCATGGGCTTTTGGATCTATTGGCTTATTAACAAGAGGTGGGAGTTGGGTTTGAAGGTCTTGAGGTGGAGGAGGCAAGGTAAGGTCTTCTTCCCTATATTCAACTTCTTCAGGGAATGGAAAAAGGTTTAAGTCCACAAATTCAGACTTTTCATTCTCTAATGCAAGCTCAGCCTCAATTTCTTCATTAAGGGAGGGTTCGTTGCTTTGCTCTTCTTTCGAAGTCTTAACGTGTCTTTTCTTCCTTCCACATTTTGAAGGCTGAGACTTGGAGATCTTGGGTTTTAGTGGAAGGTTTGGCTAACACGGTGATCCTATCATCAAACGCCAAATTAGAACTAGATCCATCAGGCCTTCGACAACTTCATAGTCATCCCCGTAGAGATGCTAGCTCGTTCACACAATCTGCATATTAACCACAGAAAATATAACTGGTCACGTGCTTTCCCCTTGACACCCTTGATTTGCTCTACTATGATCTGTCCTATGTCAAGTGGGATGCCTTGCATGGTGCAATATGTTGCTAGCACCCTTTTCCCTCGACACCGCTTCATCATGCAAGATAGGCATGATTCTATTCTTGACAACATATAACTACAGGTATGCGTAGAGGAGAATGTCTCTGTTAGCCAAAGTCATAAAGCCCATTTGTGAGATTTTCCAACTGCTTTCGGGCTTTGCTATGACTTGGATCGCATCCACCAGGTGATGTGGAATGGGTTGCTCGATGAAACGATTGCCTTCTACTTTGAGGTTGTTTGTTGCATTGAGAACTTCATTAATGATTCTTGGGTAAAAATGAACTATTGTATCTTCCACCAATGTCACGTCCTTTTGTTCATTGATTTCACTGTCATAAAAGGCTGAGACGAGATTAGGCCAGATTCTTGTGGGGCTAACATGAAGTAGACGCTAGCCCATTGCATCGATTGTTTCTGATATAAACTCTGGTAGTGGATGGCATTCAGGGAAGAAACTCTTCTCCACTAGGATATTCTTCATCCCTTGCTTTTTCCTTCCTACGTCGTAAGAGATGGCTTCTTGGGCCAATGACTTTAACTTCTTTTCCAACTTTTTTTAGAGAGCTTTTTTCTTCCGCACGCTTTTGGCTGGCACATACTTCTCGAGCATGTGTTCCAGCTCATTTGATTCAGTCGAGCTCTCCTCATGCGTTGCAACTATACCAGTTGCAATCTCTTTTTCTATCTCTTCAGCCAACACTACTCTTCTTTTCTTCATTGGCTGGACTACCAGCCCTTCATTTGCATTAGCTTGGTGTGCTGTGGTTGCTTCAAGGCCACCTGCTGTAGGAATAGACATTTGCGACAGCTCTTCCTCTTCTTCTTCAGCTATTTCTTGGTCTAAAATAATGGCCCATTGATCAGTTTCATCCAATTCCTCTTGTGTTTGAGCTAACATCTCATCGTTGCTGCTCAACACAATCACTAACTCCGAACGCATTTCCTACTCCGCACTATGTAGTTCTTGCCACTTTTCGAGACTGGCGAGGACGTCTCCAAAGACTTCTTGTTCAACCCTCCTAGTCAGCTCAACTGCACCATGCTGCGAGTCATCTTGAGGAAAAGGCTGATTATATGGCTGCAGTGAAGTAAGAGGGTAAGGTTCGATAGAAGTATGTGAGGAGTAGGGTGATGATGCATCGGGTTGGATTTTGACCTTTATTGGGAATATTGTGTCTAGGGGTTCAACCAAGAGAGGGACTGTCGAATGCATGACAGAAGATGAAGTAGTCCAAAGATGCTTGGGAGTTGGGTCTTGCATCAGAATGATTGATGTGATGTTGGGATAATGAATGGAGGACCAGGTTGTTTGTAGGGTTTCGCAGCAGGTTTCACAGCTGATGACTTCGACGTAGGCTGCCACGTTGACTTAGAAGGGGTTGTGGACTTAGAGTTTTTAGGCTTTTGGGAGATGGAGGATTTGGGTTTCAAGGGGGATCAGGTGAAAAAGGAGGGTTTGGTCTGAAGGAACTCTTATTCAAGAGTACCTACAAGCAGAAGCGGATCTTTCCAATTCATTGTGACAGAATTTTCAGATATACATTCAAACATACAAATATGCATTGTAAAGCTAAATTACTAGCATGTTTGAAAGAAAAATAAACAAGAGACCGAGAGATCATACTAGTTGAAGACTTTTTCTTCACAGCAAATCTCACTTTCGCTGGAATGGCAAGCTATCGTTCAGCAAATCCCAATCGTCTACCTCGAACAGTCTCCATATGAACAGAGGAAAACAAAGACGACACCACCACTCAGAGCCCTCAGTATTCTTGGAGTGAGTATCCAAAGGGTAGGCTTTGTTCGGATTTGGTAGAGGGGAGAAGGAAGGGAGATCGTATACAACGATCAAGCAAGTAGGAGAAACGTTTGTCTATCGTATAGACAAAATGCTTGATCGTTTAAGTGAAGTATACGATCGTGTAGGAAAAGGTAATCGGTCATCTAAACGATCGTGTAGAAAAAGCTAAGCAATCATCTATATGACCATTTAGTAAAGCTCAGGCACTAAATTATCAATTAGAAAAAGATAAGCGATCGTTTAGTAAATAACGTGCGGAGGTGTAAGCATTAAGCGATCACTCAGCACTATCGCATAGATAAGCGATAGTTCAGCACTATCGTATAGGCTCTTATTTTACTAAGCGATGACATACTTCAACACTATGTTCGTCCATTCAATGCTTAACACACCGTGAGCGATTTAAGCGTTTTAAAGCAATTCTTCATCTTACTCATCCGTTATGAAAACAGAAGAGACGCCTTCCAATTATCCCTTAACCGTCCAATTAATAGACAATAAATATAATCACATTATATTCATAACCTATGGATTAATATCATATATTAACCATAGTATTTTTCCTCTACTAGATATAAATTGTATTTATATCCAATTTCCTTCAAATTAATGTACCTCATACATAAAATTAATTATATCATATATAATTAACTAGTTCAATTATATCATATATAATCAAACTCCCTCTTGTTAATTTGAACATTTCAAATTGACCCAAAAACTGATTCTCAACTTTTATCCAAGCTACCAAGAGGACCTTATAGACCTATGGCTTGAAGCTCCAACGGTACGTGAATAACTGACTAAACTCTTTAGCCACAATATCCACCATCTGTTACCTGCCAGACATTCCACTAAAGACCGACAGCTGAACTCTTCTTACCATACATATATTTCTATGTCCATTGGATATAACCAATTATCAATATGATGACCCTTCATAGATGCTCGTAAGTACAGCTAGGCCAATTTACCGTTTTGCCTATATAGTTACATCTTACTTCTAATGTATCACTGATCCCTTTAATGAACAATACAATATAGTCCTACTATGTGTGAACACCTCTTGGGCCATAAGAAGATGTGTGGTGCCACATCGTTGAAGCCCTGGGATCAGCCCTTAAGGGAGCAATCTATCTACTTACCCCTGCTTCGGGGAAGGAGTGAACTCCATTTTATGAAGCTGAGTTCCCAGCTCCCAAATTAGAAGAATCCCCAAAGGGGTAGGTTTAAGTTGGCACACTGGCCACTCGCACCTATGTAAATCAAAGGACCGCCCTCAATGGCAGGAGTTCCCAACTCACTCAGGATTGAGGTCATGTTACCTATGGTCATCCTAGTGAAGTGAAATCTTCGTCATTAACGAAGTTATATGAAGAGATGTTAACACTTTGAGGTCAGGTATTATATAAACTCTTTGTATAGGATTCCCCCGCTCGCATGTCCCTTCCATGAATGATCAGGATCAGACCATCTGTTACAAGTCATAACACTTGTAACTATTTCACAAAATGGGCCGCGTTCTAGTGTTACCAGGATAAGGTTTCCCTCCTATATCCATATACTACATACCATTTTGGTTGTCACTTAAGACATGATCCATTTATATGTCACTACATACATGCTTAAGTTACATAAAGACAACCAAGGATATTAAGTTTATTGGTTTGTGGTAAAATAAAAAAAAAACATCTAAATGTGCAAAGTCAAGAAGTGAAGTAAATATCATATATATTATACATCACAAGTGTTCGTACAAAATTGTTTACAAACTACAGAACGCAAAACTTTAGGGCACAAATCCCAACATAGTCGACACTGATTTCTTAGGAATTTGAATGGCCACCGAAGATTTGGGTTTTGATGAGGTCTTTTTGGTGGAGGTGACAGTAGTTTTTGGCCTAGGTTTACTAGAGGTTATGGACTTTGTGACTATTGGGAAGACGGGGAAGATGAAGGATAATGAGAAGGGGAAGACAAGAAGCTCATCGGGTTGTCTTCAGCGAAGCTCATCAATGCATTCTGGGAATCCAAGATATCTGACATTGTTCTAACGAGGAAGGCATGGAATATTTTAAAATTTTGTCACCATAATGGAAGAATTGCGACGGCGAGGGTTCCTCGAGGGTTCTAGTTTGAAAATCACGAAGTAGAAGAAGAAGAAGAAGAATAGGGAGAGGGACCATTTACATAGGCAAACGCAAGCAGGGAGAGAAAGAGAGTGTGGAGCAACGCTTGTCACTCACACGTGCCCCCAAGTCAGTGCATTAAATGCGCAGCTAAAGAGACGGGCATGGGATAGTACACCACTCGAGTGGTGTATTCCCCTAATGTAATGGCTAGTTTTACTACAAAGCATAGACATGAATTGGTTCTTAGCACTTAATTGTTGGTCGTGGTTTTGATTTTCTTTTTTAAGCAAATAAAGTAATTCATTCTAAAAAATCACAAAATTAATCTCCAAACCAAACAAGTTAACAAACTAAGGAAGTAAAGAAAGCAACATAAAGAAAACAGAAATAAAGCAATGTCAAGGAAGCATCCCTGGAATGTGATTTCCTGTCTTTGATGCAGGGTCAGCTCCAACACGAGCATCAGATTGGCTCACACAAGTTGATGGAAGTTTTGCTTCACTCACCTTCTCCTTGAAAGTTGGGTTTTACCAATTGTCCATTGACTTTGAAGGGGTTTGATCCATCTTCTTGAGTCAATCTAACCCCATGTGGAAAGATTTGTTTGATGATGAAATGTCCAGAGCAACGAGATTTCAATTTTTTTGGAAATAAACGCAGACGCGAATTAAAGAGCAAGATTTTTTGTCCGATAAACAGAATTTTCTTACCAATGCATTGATCATGTCAGCACTTTGTCTTCTCCTTATAGATTTTCACATATTCATACGCGTTGAGCCTCCATTCATAGTGTCTCCCGCATTGAGCCTAAGTTATAATTTCCTAGTGTCTCCCGCTATTTCCAAATCCAAGATTAGCTTTTTTACTGCTTAAAATGCTTTATGTTCTAGCTTTAGCAGCAGGTGACAGGCTTTCCCAAACACCAGGGCATATGAGAACATTCCAATAGGCATTTTATACGTGGTGCGATATGCCCAAAGTGCTTCATCTAATCTTTGTGCCCAGTCTTTCCTCGATGCATTAACAACTTTCTCTAGGATGGACTTGATCTCTTTATTGGAAACTTCTACTTGGCCATTCATCTGAGGGTGATGACAGTGACTATCTTGTGCCTGACATTATACTTAGCAAGCAATTTAGAAATAATGAGGTTAATAATATATGTACCTTCATTATTGATCAATGCCCTGAGTGTTCCAAAACGCATGAAGATATGCTTGGTCAAGAATATTGAGATAGTCACCGCATCATTCATGACACAGGCCACCGCTTCAACCCACTTAGACACATAATCAACTCCTACTAAGGCCATAGGAAGAGGGAATGATCCCATAAAATTAATGCCCCATACGTCAAAAAGTTCTTCCTCGAGTATATTGTTCAAGGGCATTTCATTTTTAGTTGAAAAATTACCTGCGCATTGGCACCGGTGACATTTAAGCACATAGTCTCTTACGTCTTTAAACAAGGTAGGGCAAAAGTAACCACTTTGAAGGACTTTGGAAGTAGTCCTTTGACCCCCAAAGTGGCCACCATATGGAGAATCGGGGCACACAAAAAAGTATGTGTTGCACTTCTACCTTTGGAATACACCGATGCATAATTAAATCATGACCTTGTTTATAGAGAGATGGCTCGTCCCAGAAATAACATATGCTATCATGGATGATCCATTTCCTTTGTTAGGCATCGAAATCTTCTTGAAATTCCTTAGTGGTTAAAAGGCTCATGGTCCTCAAGTTTCAACAAGCATTCATCAAGGAATTTCTCTTCCATTTCCGTCACGCCCAACTGATGTTCCTTGTTCTCCAAGCAAAAAAGGTGATCAGCCACCTAATTTTTAGTTCCCTTCTTATCCTTAATCTCTAAGTCAAACTCTTGTAGCAATAGCCCCTACCAGATTAGCCTTGACTTTGCGTTCTTCTTTTCCATCAGGTATTTTATAGCAGAGTGATCAGTGTAAATTGTTGCAGATGACCAACCAGGTAGACTCAAAATTTATCAATAACAAACACTACCGCCAACATTTCATTTTCTGTTGTGGTATAATTCTGTTGAGATTCATTCAATGTTTTGTCGGCATTGTACCAGCTGCCACATCATCAGCATTGTACTAGCTGCCACATTCTTATCATCACACATCAGAATAAAGAGTTGTGTCCAGTCAGAAGCCACCAAAATTAGTGTTGTGGTTAACGCAGGCCTTAAGGTTTCAAATGCTAGCTGACAATTAGCGTTAAAATCATAGCCTATTTTTCTCTAGCAATGCGCTTAGAGATTGGGTAATTTGAGAAAATCCTTTAACAAATCTTCTATAAAGCCTATGGACCCTAAAAAGCTTCTCAAAACCTTCACATTTGTAGGGGCTTGTAATTTTGCAATCACATCTATTTTTGTGTTGTCAACTTCCAAACATGCTTTGGAAACTTTGAGACCAAGAACTATCCCCTCGGACACCATGAAGTGACACTTCTCTCAATTGAATACTAGGTTGGTCTCTCGCATTAGACGAGGATAGCTTCCAAATTGTTAAGGCAAGTAGAATAAGAATCACCAAAAATAGAGAAGTCATCCATAAAAACCTTAACAGATTGTTCAAGAAACTCAGAGAAAATTGTCATCATGCACCTCTGGAATGTTCCTGGCACATTGCATGGCCAAAAGGGCATGGGTCAAAATGAAAATGTTCCAAAGGGGCAAATAAAAGTTGTCTTGTCTTGATCTTCTAAAGCGATTAGAATTTTATTATAACCAGAATAACCATCTAAGAAGCAATAGAACTCTTTTCCAACAAGTCTATCTAACATTTGACCAATGAAAGGAGGTGGGAAGTGGTCTTTCTTGATCGCCGCATTCAACTTTCTGAGTCCATGCAAATTCGTTACCCAGTGACTGTTCTGAATGGAATCAACTTGTTATTATTATTAACGACTATAGTGGTGCCTCCTTTCTTTGGCACGCATTGCACTGAGCATAACGAGCTACTATCAGAGATGGGGTAAATGACCCTTGCGTCGAGCCACTCAATAATTTCTTTTTTCACCACTTCTTTCATGATAGGGTTGAACCTGCATTGGGGCTCAACAGACCTGGTCTTTCCTTATTCCAATCTTATTTTATGCATAAAGTATGATGGATTGATTCCTCGGATATCAACAAGCGTCCATCCTATGGCTCATGTATGCTTCTTCAGTACTTGCAACAAAAGTTCTTCATTAGTATGAGAGAGTCTTGATGAGATGATAACAGGTAAAGTATCATTAATTCCAAGAAAAGCACATTTTCAGATGGTCAGGGAGTGGTTTAAGCTCAAGCATTGGCGGCTCCTCGAGAGAAGAAGAAGTTGGCTTTGATTTTTTTTTCAAATAGAGGGATTCAAACTTTTTTTTACTATCGCTCAACGCATAGACCTCGCATTTGGGGTCTTGCTTTTGTTGGTTGTCCTCTTCAAATAATTAAACAGCGTCAATTGACTGGCACGTTTCTGACTCATTTGGGAACTTCAATGCATTTAATATATTGAACTTGACCTCCACTCGCATAGTAAGTTCCTCTTGGTGTATGTCAATGAGAACTTTTCTAGTGGAGAAAAAGGGATGCCCAATGATGATTGGGATGTCCTTGTCTACTTCATAATTCGAGATTATGAAGTCCGCTGGAAAAATCAATTTATCAACCTTTGAAAACACATCTTCAATTTTCCCTTATGGATAAGTAATGGATCTGTTAGCTAGCTAAAGCGTTACCATGGTTGGACTGCCCTCACCAATTCCCAGTTTCATAAAAATTCATAAGGGTGACAAATTGATACTTGTGCCTAAATCGCATAATGCATGCCTCACTTCGATCCCTCCAGTTGAGAATAGGATGGTAAAGCTACCAAGATCACTTTTCTTTTGAGGGATATTTCTTTTGAATAACGCACTACAATCTTAAGTTTATACCACGATCTCAGCTTCATTGATCTTTCTTTTCTTTTATAAAATATTTTTCAAAAACTTAACATAACTGTGCATCTGCTCCAATGCTTCCACCAGTGGGATATTAATATGCAGCTGCTTAAGAATATCGAGAGAACGCGTGAATTGCTTTTCAATATTATGTTTCGGCAAATGTTGGGGAAAAGGTGCAGTTGCACGCACGTCAGATATTCCCCCTATGTTAGAGGTATATATATAATAACTAGTTTAATATATATATATATATATATACACATATACATATATATCATAAATTAAAACCATTTGTTATATCTAATATAACATTGTTGCGTTTTTATCTTTGTTGCGCTTGTGTATTTTTCCATCCTATTTTGAGACTATGCGTTTAAGTGATAGAGATTAATATTTCATGCAAAGCTCTAGTTGCGTACAAGTTTTATGGAGTTAGATCCAAGTATAAACCTAGTCCAAGTTTCCTGGCAAGCCCAGGGTCGAACGCAAGAATTAGTCAGTGCTAGCGCAAAATGGTGAAATGATCTTTAACAGTGATGATTTAAGTATAGATATATTTTTTGAGATTATAAACTAAAATAAAAGAGCGTACATGCAAGAGAAAGAAGATGGAGAAATGGGATGCATTGACAGAATGTATAATGTGTTAGAATGCAATGTGATGGTTCCTTAGTAACAAACAACAAGTTGTATGAAATCAATGGAATAGGATGGGGTTAGGAAGACTAACTGGTAATCCTTAAATATACATGTGTGATGCATCTAGATTATATTCTCTATTTAAGTCTTTCAACATCTCTCGATGCGTTTACCACACTTATCTTATCTCTAAGATGCATGCGTTTACTAATATGAACAAATCAATATGACTAACTTTGTCTCTAAAGCTACTCAAAATTCCTACTTAATGCATCCTATAGTTACTTACTCTCAAGCAGTTACCTATTTATACTCAAATCGATTGATAAGATGGATTCAAGCATAAAACGTTTAAGTAAACATCAACCAAGTTGGATGCACATACATGTACAGCAGATTAACATTTAGTTCCACCCAACCCACCATGGATTTAGCTACTCATGATGAAGCAAGTTAAGAACAAGGATGTAGAAATGGATGAAATCATGATTAAATTGATATTAATGAAATAGTTCTACAGAATCCCAGTTCAATTAAGATAAATAATGAAAGAAAATGCTAAGTAAGGAAAAGGAAAGTGTCAAGCCGCTAGGGTCAATCTCTTTTTTCTTTTGGCTTGATTTTAGGTGTTTACTGTTGTGACTGGAGAGAGGACGTGTTGAAGGTTATCTCTTTCAAGCTCTAACTCTGGTAGAACCTCCGTAATTAGCAGTGGAAATGGTGGTCGAATTCCTCTTCTTCTTGTAAGCAGCTGGGGAACTAACTTTGTATAGAGATTTTATTTCCTACTCCTAATTATGAATTGTCTAACTTTCTAATTGTTTTTCAGGTGCACAACATCTCCTTTTATAAGCACTTGGGCTCAACAACTTGTGATGTGATAGCATTAGTTTCCATACCTTGCTGTAGCCGTCTGCCATTCTGATCTGCTCAAACATCGCCTGTCAGGTTGCCCATAATGAAAGTTGAGATCTGACGTTAAGTGCACGAGTGAAATGTATCATCTTGCGCCCATTGGATCCCAACGCATGCTTCATGCGTTGGCTTCTCTACAACACTTAGTGAAATTCCACGATTCTTGCGTTATGAAGTGTTAGTAATGCATTTTTCTTTTAAAATGATGTTTTTGTATGTATTAAACACATATATGTAATTTTATGTGTTTTTCTATTGAAATGAATGCGCTCTCATTATTTAACCCTAATTATTCTAACTTTAAGAGAACAATAACTTGTATTTCTACAAGTATCAAACATATAACCTATAGTTTATATTATGTCACACATAATATAACCTATAGTTTAATATTTTCGCACTTAACCTATAGTATTAAACATGAATCAAATTCATATAAATATTTGAATCATATTCAAATATTTTTCTCTCAAATAAAACTTTATATTATAATGTATCCTATACATTATAATATTTGTATCTCATATAATTTTATATTGATTATATCTTATGTAATTAATTTCCTTTATTAATTTGAACAATTCAAATTAATCTAAAATTAATTTGGTTATTATTAATCCCAATTGAGCTAAGAAGGGGACCATATAGACCTATAGATTGAAGCTCCAATGGTACTTGATTAATTAATTAAACTCTTTAATTAAATTAATCGACATTCATTAACTTTTGATCACTCCACTAAAGACCGACAACTGCATTCTTCACACTATAGATATATTTATATATCCATTGGATATAACCAATCAACGGTTCATCGACCCTTCACAAATTGCTCGTAAATACAACTAGGCCAAAATTACCATTTTGCCCCTATATTACATGTAATTCCTTAAGTGCCACTGATCTCTCTAGGGAACAATAAGTTATAGTCCAATTATAATCGAACCCCTCTAGTGCTAGGAAAGGGTGCGCGCCTCATTGTTCAATCCTCGGAACAACCCTTAAGGGAGCAATTTCTGTTGCATATATAGAATGATAGAAAGTTAAAATTTGGCAAAGATTTGAAACATAAATTGAATTTAATTGTGTAGATTAAATTCATTGTTTAGAAGTTTCAAATTGAATTGAAACTTCAAATTAAAATGATGTTTCTCGTAGAAATTTAATATGTATTAATGTTAAATTTGTAGTTTTTTCAATTTGAATGAGTTATGTTTGATTTTTGTCAAGTAACAACTCAATTGAGTTAAATTAGACAAATGTTTCCATTGTTGTATTTATTTGATTTTATTTTTTAATTTGGAGAGTTACCAAGTTGCTAGGCTGTAAGTAACAACTTGGTTCTTCATTTATAGCATCCCATTCCAAATTGAAGAGTTCTCTCCTTTCTTTCTTTCTTTCTTTTGTTCTTGAGTTGAGTTGAGAGCAAGTATCCTAGAGTTCTGCCAGATTCGAGTAATTCGAGGTTGCAATTCTACCAGAGTTAGTCATATTATTCTGCTGAAATGATCGTTGCAGTTTGCTTGCAGCAGAGCCAATAATTCTCTTCAGAACAGTGCTTACCAAAAGCGTGCCTCGACTACGTTTTAAATCTCCAAAGGTTTTGAAGTTCTTTCTAATCATTGGTTTTTTTTATATCTAACCCTTGTTACATTATTTGGCTTTCGTTTGAGTTTGAATATTATACATTGAGTATATCGTTTTTAGTAATTTAGGTGTAATAAGTTTTTCCCCCAATAATTTCTCTACTTACTCTAACTATAGAGAATGAGTGAATTCCTACTTGTGTGGTTGTGTTCCCGACTCCCCAGTCAGATGAATCCCTAGAATGATAGGCATATTGAGTCGACGGAACAGGCCACTCTCACCCATACAGATTAAAGAATTGCCTTCATAGGTAGGAGTTCACAACTAACTCGGGATTTAAGTCAAGTCACCTATGGTCATCTTGGTGAAATGTAAGTCTCTTCTAGAAACTATGTTATATAGAGATACTATTCATTTTGTGGTTTGGTCTTATATAAACTCTTTGTATAGACTACCCCCGCTCATATGTCTTCACATGAATGATCCGGATCAGATCATTTGTAGAACATTACAATAATTATAATAATTAGAAAGTGAGTCGTATTCGTAGTGTCACCAAGGACAAGGTACCAGCCTAATCCATCTACTACAGACCATTTAGGTTCTTAAAAATGATCCACTAATAGGTCTCTACATACTTGTTTAAGTTTTAGAAGATAACCCTAAATCTTAGTTTATTGGTTTTGTGGGTTAATACAACTAAATATCAAATAAAATACCTCTTATTTTATTAGATAAATAAAGTGTTTGTACAATTCAATTACAAACTAAAAGATCCATGAGATTTAGGGCATCAACCCCCACAATCTCCTACTTTTCCTAAAGTTAGTGGGATGTACATAATAAAAGTACAAACAAGTACAACGTACACAAAAACAATAAATTATGGTATACAATACGCGCCCAATAATATCTTACACCTACCCTAGACTAAAGGTGACCTGTCTCGTAGACCCAGAATCTTCAGATGACCCTCAAACATCTTAGTCATGAGGGTCTTTGTAAACGGATCAGAAATGTTGTGTGCCAAAGCGATCTACATGACGATCATATCCCCTCGATACATAATCTCCCTAATCAGGTGATACTTGCGCTCAATGTGCTTTCCATGCTTGTGGCTTCTCAGCTCTTTGGAATTAGCCACAACATCATTATTATCACAATAAAGAGTGATATGATAGGACATGTCTGGAACTACTTCCAAATCAGTCAAGAATTTTCTAAGCTAAACAGCCTCCATGGTGGAGTCAGCAATGTACCTCTGCTTGGTCCTTCTCCATACTACAGCTTATCTATTAAGAGTAAACATTGATTCTGAAGTGAATTTCCTAGAACCCCTATCAGTCTGAAAATCAAAGCCAATGTATCCTCTAAGGATCAAATCCTTGGGCTCATACATAAGCATGTAGTCCCTCATTCTCCTAAGATACTTGAGGATCGTTTTAACGATAGCCTAGTGATCTAATCATGGATTAGACTGATATCTGTTGACTATCCCCATTGCATAGCAGATGTCAGGTCTAGTATATACATCGCATACATTAGGCTGCAAACAGACGATGCATAGGGGTTCTATCTCATCTTCTCAACTTCTTGGGGTATCTTAGGACACTGTTCCTTAGACAAAGCAATTTCATGCCTGAAAGATAGTAATCCTCTCTTGGAGTTTTGCGTCGAATACTTGACAAGCATCTTGTTAATGTATGATTTATGAGACAAGGCCAGAGATTTATTCTTACAATCCTTCAAGATCTGAATGTCCAAAACAAACTGCGCCTCTCCCAAATCTTCCATTTAGAATTAGGACACTAGCCATGGTTTTATGTTAGTCAGTAGACCTACATTATTTCCAATGAGTAGGATATCGTTTATGTATAATACTGAGAAAGCTACTAAATTGTTGATGATTTTCTTGTATACACAAAGTTCATCAACATTTTGATAAAAGCTATAAGATTTAATCGTAGTATCAAACCTTATATTCCAAGAACGACAAGCTTGTTTCAGTCCATAAATGGACCGGTTGAGCTTGCAAACCTTTTTCTCTTAACCTTGGGTTATGAATCACTCTTATTGTTGCATAAAGATGGTCTCCCCAAAATTGTCATTTAGAAAGGTAGTCTTGACATCCATTTAACAAATCTCATAGTCATAATATGCGACAACGGACAGGAGTATCAAAATAGATTTTAACATGGCAATGGGAGAGAAAGTCTCCTCATAGATAACTCCCTCAATTTATGTATAACTCTTTGCCATTAGTCTAGCCTTAAAGGTTTGCACCTTTTCATCTGCACCCCTTTTTCTCTTGTAGATCCATTTGCAACCTATAGGTTTTATCCCATCATGTTGATCTATAAGATCCTGAAGTACATGGGCTTCATTTCGAGATCCACATCTTTGATCCATTCATCTTTGTCTGCATTCTTCATTGCTTGTTTATAAGACAATAGATCCTCAACGTCGCTATCAGATATGACAGTCAGAGTTTCTGTTAAACCCATATAATGAACAGGCGGGTTTGAAACTCTCCCACTACGTCAAGGTTCCCTCAACGATTGAGGTGGATGTGACTTAATAGATGAACTGGCATCAACAACTCTTGTTGATGTACTTGGCTCTTCAACAACTCTTGTTAAAGATTCAGTAGTTTCTTTGGAAAGCTCATTCAATACTATTTTATTGTGTGGTTTGTGCTCCTTAATGTGGTCTTCTTATAAAAATGTAATATTTTTGAACATAAACACTTTATTATTTTTAGGATCGTAAAAGTAAACAACTCTTGTTCCTTTGGGTAGCCTATAAAAAGGCATAATTTTGAATAGGATATTGAAAATGTGTCACACACTTTTTCCATTTTGCAGATATGGCACTTTTTTAATGTATGAAGTATATCGAGTGTATCAAGCGTATATTAGTAGTGTATCAAGTGTATATCAGTAGTGTATCAACTGTATCAATTGTATCATGTGTATTAACTATGTATCAAGTGTGTATCAAGTGTATCAGGCGTATCCATACATTTTTTACATTTCATGGGCTGGACTTGTTTTCTGCCATTTTTGCAAAAGTAATAAGTTTGGGCTATGGGCCTTATTTTTAAAATTTGTTTTGCCAAATTTGCTAGAAGCCCTTATAATTAAAGCTATATAATATATGAGAGATAAATTTTGAATAAAATTTAAATATTGTTTATATTGTTTATATGGATAAGATTCATATATATACTATAGGTTATAAGAGATAGTTGCTTTTTAATATAATTAAGATGTATAATATAGGATTATTAATTAGTTATTTAACCATATTACAAAAAAATATATTATTAATATTATATAATATATTTTTTTAACACCCCATTACAGGAGAGTTACTTGGTGTACATGTGACGGAGTTATTGTAACTCCCTATCCCTCCTCTTAGTAGTCTATGTTTTATGAAAATACAGAAGTGTGGATACACCAGAAACACACAGATAGAGAAAATTTTCTCAAAAAAAAAAAAAAAAATCTTTCATCTTCTCTGTATTCTAATTCCCTCTCCTAAAAATCCAATAAGGAACCCACTCATCTCTATTACTATTGGGAATGTCCTAAAACTCGTAGTTCGTAAATATTGGAAACATATTTTATTAATTAATAAAAGTATTATTGAGTTGCTCATTCAATAAAATGTTATTGATCTCGCATTTTGTTATAAAAATCTAATAAACGAAATTCATAGCAATAGTATGAATACTTTAACTTTATGTAGAGACATAAAAATGGATCAAATTTTAGTATATAACCAAAATGATTTATAAGTATATGGATGAGATTGGATACCTCATCCTGGTGATATTATATTGGATGCGACCCACTTTGTATACTGATACAAATGATGTGATCCCAAAGTCATTCATGTAGAGACATGCGAGTGAAGGCATCCTATGCAAAGGATGCTTGCATAAGACTGGACTACGAAATAGTCACTTTTCTTTATAACGACCGTTTACTGTAAAAACTGACTATTTCTATTATGATGACCTAGGATAACTCGATCTTAATCTTGAACTAGCTATAAACTCTTGTTTATTCAGGATTATCCTTTGATCTACATAGGTAAGAGTAGTTCAACAACACTTCTCAATAAGCCTCAAATTTTAGGGATAAGACTAGATAGATAGTTGAGGACATAATCCTGCAAGATGGAATTCACTCCTACCCAATTTAGGGTTAGCAGATAGGTTGTTTTCTTAAGTACTGACTCCTGGTTTTGAACAAAGGGGTCTCACCCTCTCATGGTTGAGAGGGATATGATTTATTACTTTGATTATAAACCAGTTCAATAGAGGATCAGTGGAAGCTTAAGGAGCAAGATTTATTTACAGTGGTAAAACGGTAATTTTGACCTAGTCGTAAATATGAACAACCTGTGAAGCATCGACTTACTAATTATGATTAAAATGGACCGAAATATATTTACATTGAGGAGAATACAACTATCGAGCTATAGTGGAGCTCATGATCTGTAGGTCCATAAGGTCCCTCTACTAGCTCGTAAAATTACTCTTTGGATTAGTGAATTGAGCGAATTTGAAATGTTCAAAATCGAAATTAGGGTTTTGATGAAGTGTTCAAATTCAATTTAAGGTTTGGTTAATTATATTTCATATAATTAAAACGTTTAAATTTATCGAAATTGAATGTAATTAGAGAGATGACAATATTTAAATGTTGATTTAAATATTAATTAACATGATAGGATTCATATTTATATTAGGTGTTGGATTAATTTAATATTTGATATTAAATTATTTTATTAATTAATTAAATTTATTTAATTAATTTTTTAAATTAAAATCAAACATTAATTTTATTTTCAAATTTCTAAAAATTGAAATTATTTTTTTAATTGAGAATTAAAATTAAAAAAATTGAAATTGGAAATTGGAAAATTCTATCTTAGTTGATTTTTTCTACCTTTTCCAATTTGGATGGGTTAATCCCAAAGTGGACACCTTGCTCACTTTCTAATTGAAGTTTGAAGTGTCACATGCTGAATTAATATTTCTTGCATGGTTTGATTGATTAAAAAGTTTCAAATTTTCAATGGAAGGGTGCATGCATTTGATTAATGCAACTGAAATTTTAGAATTTCAGAATTCTCTAAAAAAAACCTTCTTCTTCCTCCACCAAATTGAGCTCAATATGAGATTTCACCTCTTAATCCAAGTTAAAGGATTGGAGAGAAGATCATTGTGGTGGTCTACTAGAGATTTGAAGTACCAATTCGTGGAGAGGAGCTGGAATTTTAGATATTCAACAAAGGTATTGAGTTATTGAAACCCTCTTCCATGGAAAAAAATTCTAGCATGCTTTTTAAACTCAAATTAAATGTAATTGGAGTGCTTATTGATTCTGATTTCTTCCGTTGCATATATGTTTACTCTATCAATAAGTATCAGAGCATGATTTAAGCACTCAATTAACATTAATTTGAGTTTGGTGGGTGAATTTCTATAGATGCATGTTTTGTTGATGGATATGGTTGAAATTCAACTTTGGTATTAGATTTCTCTTTGATTATGTTGTTAAATTTGTAATTGGCTCTTGATTGATAAGCTTATTGATGAGTTTATATGTGTGCTCTAGAGTATGTAATTTTATTAGAGTCAATAGAGTTGAAACCTGGTTATGATCGAAGATGAAAGCAAGCAAAGTCAGCAGCGGAAACTAGACTGGAGTTACTGCCCTTGCAGCGTCGCGATGCTGCTCATAGAATGTCACGACGTTGTTCATCTTGGAGCCCAAGGTGTTGCAATGCTCAGATGAAGCATCGTGACGCTGTTTATCCCAGCCTTGAAAGGCACGCGTTCTTGAGTGGGTACGTGGGAATTGATTGGTTTGACCGGTTCAGTTGTCTCTTGGTGTGGTTCAGCCCAATTTGGTTCGATTCAGCCTCATTTTGAGCCTTGGAAAGCCGGTTCGGGTCAAGTCAAGCAATCCAGATTCAAATTGGAGCTATTTTTAACTATTATTTGTAATATTTAGTTAATTTGCTTGCTTAGGATGCCAAAGTTGAACCATATCGGTGTTGTTTAAATATTTATGCATGTGAAGCATGCTATATTTAAATTAAATATGTATGTGCATAATGTATGCCATGTATATTTAAAATCCCACCATAAAAAGCATGTTACATGTATTAAAAATATATTATAAAGAGTTATAATATATAGTATGCATGTTTAGGGTTTTTAAAGTTTAATATAAGTGTTATATTAAAGTTTGAATGCCTTTGATGAATGTTATAGATGGAAAGCATGTCTGTTGTTTTATAAGTTGTTATAAAATTGGATTAGACATTAAAATATATTAGAACACTTTAGTAGGAGATTGACAATATATACGATATATTTAGCTTTCACGTCCCTAAGAGTTCACATTGTGAGTCCATGCTCGACTTCGTGTCGATTTTACCTCGACTGCTCCATTCGGAAAGTGTTTGCATGGGTCAATAACAAAGTGAATAGGGGAAGTAGTTCATAGTAAGTGGGTGAAGAAAATGTGTCAACATATCCTACGGTCTCTTTCATTAGTTTGAACCATGAAATTCCTATGTTGCGCCTACTTTCGTTTTTAGGCGGTACTAGCTAGTCGTTAATCACGACGATCCCCTTGGAGGGTTGTAACATAGGATTTAGAACAACCCAAGCTTCAGTAATGAATAAGATTTCATAGTTCCATCTTGAACATTATCTTCCAATTCGGGGGCATATTCATACCGTTCTATGAAATCTGAAAATGGAGGATCACACTTATAAGAGTTACTAAGTGTTAGTAAGTTCTTGACCAAAAACAGTAACTAAATGACTATAGGAATAAGAGTTATTCCAACAAGATTTTCTTGCTTAATGAAAGGAATATTTGACTACCTCTCGGTAATATCTATTCTAACTCATTAATGTATCATTGCAAATAAATAAAGAAATATGGGTACTTTATTACTTTTTGCTTAAATTGGATTTAAATGCATAATTCTAATAGAATATTGTTTATTTTTCAGAAATATCGAACTCGATTATACAACTATTAGCTTCTGATAAATTCAACAGTGAAGGGTTTTCAAACTGGAAATCAAACATAAATATAATATTAGTGGTTGACGATTTGAGGTTCGTTATAACGGAAGAATGTCGTCCTCTTCCAAGTTCAAATGCTAACCGAAATGTTCGGGAAGCCTATAATAAATGGGTTGGGCTAACGATAAAGCCAGAGTCTATATCTTAGCAAGCATATCTGATGTGCTTACTAATAAGCATGAAGTCATGGTCACTGCACGTGAGATCATGATGTCATTGTAAAAGATGTTCAAGCAACCATCTTATTTTGTATGACATGATGCTATTAAGTATGTCTATAACTTCTGCATGAAAGAGGGGACCTCTATTAGAAAACATGTCCTAGACATGATGGTCCATTTCAATATTGCGGAAGCTCATGACACTGTCATAAATGAGAGAAGTCAAGTTTGTATGATTATGGAGTCTCTTCCGTAGACCTTCTTAACATTTCGTACTAATGCTGTAATGAATAAGATTGATTACAATTTGACTACTCTTCTGAATAAACTACAGACTGATCAGTCATTGATGAAAAACAAGGAAAACGAAGCAAATGTTGTTTCACCGAAGAAATCTCTTAAGGCATTTTCATCTGGAACGAAACCCTCCGAAAAAAAAAGTTTGTTTCTTCTTCAAAGGATAAGAGTATCCAAATGAGGTAGGAAGGAAATAAGAAGATGAAGGCCCCTGCAAAGAAAAGCGAGAACAAAGCATCAGAAGGAAAATGTTTCCATTGCAATGAAGACGGGCATTAGAAACGCAATTGTCCACAGTATCTTGTTGAAAAAAGAGCTGAAAAGGAAAACCAAGGTAAATCCAATTTACTTGTGGTAGAAACATGTTTAATGGAAAGTTCTCACTAAACATGGATACTAGATTTAGGCGTCGCTAACCATATTTGCACTTTTCTTTAGGAAACTAGTTCCTGGACACAACTATCAGAAAATGAAATGACTTTCAAGGTGGGAACGGGTGAAGTCATTTCAGCATAAGCAGTGGGAGACATCAAGTATTATTTTAGAGATGCTTACATTTTACTTGAAAATTTATATTATGTACCTAGAATGAAAAGGAACTTAATCACTGTATTTTGTTTACTGGAAAATACGTACAAAGTAACTTTTGATATTAATGAAGTGTTCATTGGTTCAAGAGGTGTTCATATTTATTCTGCTAAACTTGAAAATAACTTGTATGTGTTAAAACCAACTGAAACAAAAGTCATTTTAAATATAGAGATGTTTAAAATGACAGAAACTAAAAATAAAAGACGAAAGATTTCTCCCAACGCTTATCTTTGGCATTTAAGACTTGGTCACATAAATCTCAATAGGATTGAGAGATTGGTAAAAAATGGTCATCTAAATCAGTTAGAAGATAGTTCATTGCCTCCGTGTGAATCATTTCTTGAGGGTAAAATGACCAAAAGATATTTTACAGGAAAAGGCCTTAGAGCCAAAGAACCCCTAGAACTTATACATTCAGATCTTTGTGGTATGATGAATGATAAAGCTCGACAAGGATATGAACATTTCGTCAATTTTATTGATAATTATTCTAGATATGGCTATATTTACCTAATGAGTCACAAGTCTAAAACTCTTGAAAAGGTCAAAGAATATAAAACATAAGTTGAAAACTTATTAGGTAAGAGAATCAAAACATTCGATCAGATCTAGTAGATCATTGAATTCAATCCCAACTCACAGCACCTGAAACACCACAACAAAATGATATTGCAAAAAGGAGAAATCGAACCTTGTTAGACATGGTTCGTTGATGATGAGTTACGCTCAGTTACCTCAATCCTTTTGGGGGTATGCAGTATAGATTGCAGTATATTTTGGACATGGTTCCCTCAGAAAATGTTTTAAAAACACCGTATGAGTTATGGAGAGGATGTAAAGGTAGTTTACGTCACTTCAGAATTTGAGGATGCCCGGCACACGTGTTGGTGCAAAACCCTAAGAAATTGAAATGACGCTCAAAATTATGCCTATTTGTATCATACCCTAAAGAAACAAAAGGTGGATTTTTTTATGATCTTCAAAAAGATAAAGTATTTGTATCGACAAACTCTACAATTTTAGAAGAAGATCATATTAGGAAATCGCAGTAAACTAGTATTCAATGAAATGCCTAGAGAAGCTATAATTTCAACAAAAGTTGTTGATCAAGCTGGTCCATCAACAACAGTTGTTGTCCATCACATTCTTCTTAAGAGTTGAGAATGTCTCGGCATAGTGGGACGGTTGTATGATGGCTTGATCGCTATATGTGTTTAGCAGAAACTAATGTCAACATACTTGATGATGGCTTAGATAATCCATTAACCTTTAAACAGGCAATGGAAGATGTAGATAGAGATCGATGAACTAAAGCCATGGTCCTGAAATGAAGTCAATGTACTTAAATTCTGTCTGTGAACTTGTAGATTAACTAGATGGGGTCAAACCCATTGGTTGCAATTGGATCTACAAGAGAAAGCGAGACCGAACTAGTAAGGTGCAAACCTATAAAGCCAGACTCGTGGCAAAAGGTTTTACCCAAAGAGTGGGGGTAGACTATGAAGAAACCTTCTCTTAGGTTGCCACGATAAAATCTATAAGAATACTTTTACCCATTGCTACATTTTACGACTATGAAATATGACAAATGGGTGTCAAGACAACCTTTTTGAATGGCCATCTTGATGAAAGTATTTACATGTCTGAACCATAGGGGTTTATTGAATAGGATGAAAAGCAAAAATTTTACAAACTTAAAAGATCAATTTATAGGTTAAAACAAACATCTAAATCCTGGAATATAAGATTTGACACTGCGATAAAATCTTATGGCTTTGAGAAAAATGCTGATAAACCTTGTGTTTACAAGAAGATAGTAAACAAAACTGTAGCTTTCTTGGTCCTTTATGTTGATCATATCTTGCTCACTGGGAATGAGACAAGTTTTCTTGCTGACGTAAAAAGATGGTTAGAATCGGAATTCCAAATGAAATATTTAGGGAATGTACAGTATGTTCTTGGAATTCAAATTGTTTAGAATCACAAAAACGGAACGCTATTGCTATCTCAAGCATCTTATATTGAGAAGATGTTGTTAAGGTATAATATGCAAAATTTAAAAAAGGGCATGTTACCTTTTAGACACATAATTCATTTTTCTAAGGAACATTGTCCTAAGACACCTCAAGAAGTTAAGGAAATGAAAAGAATTCCTTATGCACCAACAGTCGGGAGCCTGATGTACGCTATGTTGTGTACACGTCCTGACATATGCTTTGCAGTTGGGATTATCAGCAGGTTCCAATCTAACCTTAGACACAGTCATTGGACTGTTGTTAAGAACATCCTTAGGTATCTGTGGAGAACGAGAGACTATATGCTCGTGTATGGGCCTAAGGATTTGATCCTTGCAGGATACACTGATTATGATTTTCATACTGATATAGGTTCAAGGAAATCTACTTCAAGATCATTTTTCACTCTTAATGGAGGAGCTATAATGTGGAGAAGCATCAAGCAGATTTGTATCGCTAACTCCACAATGGAAGCTGAATACGTAGCTGCATGTGAAACAACTAAAGAAGCCGTATGGCTACACAAGTTCCTGACCAATTTGGAAGTGGTTCCAAATATGCATATGGCAATCACTTTATATTGTGATAATAGTGGAGCAGTTGCTAATTCAAAGGAACCTAGAAGCCAAAAACGTGGGAAACATATCAAGAGAAAGTACCATCTCATCAGGGAGATAGTAACCAAGGAGACGTGATAGTCATGAAGATAGTCTCTGAGGACAATCTTGTTGATCCATTTACAAAGGCCTTCACGACTAAAGTGTTCGAGAGCCACTTGGTTGAACTAAGACTATGAGCTTCATAATCTAAGGAAAGTGGGAGAATGTCAAGGGTATATAGATGCCCTAGCTTATTGTATTTTCTCTCTTAATGTCAACATTATGTACCTTTTATACTTGTATATATTTGTAACTCACTGAAGTATTAGTCCAAGTGGAAGATTGTTGGGAATGTCCTAAAACTCACAGTTCGTAAATATTGGAAACATATTCTATTTATCAATGAAAGTATTATCGAGTTTTCCATTCGATAAAATGTTATTGATATTGTATTTTGTTATAAAAATCCGATAAACGAAATCCATGACTATAGTATGAATACTTTAACTTTATGTGGAGACATAAAAATGGATCAAGTTTTAGTATATAGCCAAAATGGTCTATAAGATGGATGAGATTGGATACCTCGACCTGGTGACACTATAAGATGCGGCCCACTTTGTATACTGATACAAATGATGTGATCCCAAAATCATTCATGTGGAAACATGCGAGTGAAGGCATCCTATACAAAGGATGTTTGCATAAGACCAGACCACGAAATAGTCACTTTTCTTTATAACGACTATTTACTATTAAAACTGACTATTTCAAATTTGATGAGCTAGGGTAACTCAAGCTTAATCCTAAGCTAACTATAAACTCCTGTTTATTTGAGATCATTCTTTGATCTATATAGGTGAGATTAGTTTAACAATACTGTTCCATAAGCCTCCCATTTGGGATAAGACTAGATAGATAGTTGGGGACATAGTCCTACAACATGGAATTCACTCCTACCTTGATTTAGGGTTAGCAGATAGGTTGTTCCCTTAAATACTGACTCGTGGTTTTGAACAAAGGGGCCTCACCCTCTCATGGCCAAAAGGAATATGGTTTATTAGTTGGATTATAAACCAATTGTTCAATAGAAGATCAGTGGGAGGTTAAGAAGCAAGATGTATTTACAGGGGTAAAACGATAATTTTGACCTAGATGTAAATACGAACAACCTGTGAAGAATCAACTTACTGATTGTGGTTAAAGTGGACAGAAATATATCTAAAGTGAGGAGAGTGCAACTATCGAGCTACAGTGGTGTGTTTCGGCAGTTAACGAATATTGATTAATTCGGTCTAAATAGTTTAGCCAATTAATCTTAAATCGTTGGAGCTCATGATCTGTAGGTCCATAAGGTTTCTCTACTAGCTCTTAAATTACACCTTGGATTAGTGAATGGAGTGGATTTAAAATGTTAAAGTAGAAATTAGGGTTTTGAATTTGAAGTTTTCAATTTCAATTTAGGGTTTGGTTAATCATGTTTGATATAATTAAAACGTTTAATTTATCGAAATTGAACATTGTTAGGTTCTTAAAGGATGCATATTTTATATATTAATTCCCCAAAATTGAGTTGATTATTTGTTTTAAATTCTTATTTTGTAGGTAAAACGGTCCCCAAAGCATTTAGGAGACATTAAGAGAAGATCGGACCAAAGAGGATCCAAAATAGCCAAGAAATTCAATAATTTGAAAAGATCGAGCAAATTACCAAATGCCATCAAGAATGCAGTGTCATGACCCTAGGAGAGGCATTGCACAACACTTGAAGGCAGAATGATCAATCTCACTACAAAACAGGGCAGCGTTGCATCGCCTCCCACAGCGTTGCAACGCTTCAGACTTTGACGCATCACCCCTCATGCGCGTGCCTTGCATTGACGAGTGTTGAGGGGGGTAGCATTGCAACATAAGCCCAACGCTTCGAGGCTTTTCATCAATTTAGCGTTGCAACGCTACCTCAACGTCGTGATGCTAGCCTGCGTGCTATAAAATAATTTCTTTCATTTTTGCAAAGGAGAGGAAGAAACATCATGGAGGCTAGGATCTCTCTCCGAGTTGCTTCACTTCTTTGGTAATTCTTGCTCCAATTTAGGTTAGAATTTATATTTTTGTTGAATTGTAAACAAACTCTTGTAATTCTTCAAACAATTTGTCAATGAATTTGTGAAGTTGATTGAATCTTGTTACGATTTCAAGGGTTCTTGTAAATTCCTTTGAGTATTCTACTATTTCTTTATCAATTGCAATCTGAATTGTGCCTTCTTGAATCTGATTTTAATTCTCGAATCATGTTAAGTGATCTAAATTCTGGACATGTATAGCCTAGATGCTTGGTTTTGTCACAATCGTTGTTGAATACGTTGCTTTCAATGTGTTCGATGGAATGTCTAGCCAAGATCTATAAGAGGCAATAGAAGTTTTGTATTTGATGGTTATCCTAGGATGTACTAATTACTAGTTTTGGAGAAATTTTGGTTAATTGAGTAAGATATCTTAATAATTAATCAATGCAATTGAATCCTAGAACCTAATGCACATGTTTTCTATTCTATATGGCCGCTATTGAACCCAATAGAAGTAGGAGCATGTAGATTGATTAGGGTTTGAGTTATTCAACCTTAATCGATGATTAGGACACTCTCTCGGCTAGGTTATTACTAGTTGTCAGCCTTTGTAGAGGCTAGCTTGATCGAGTTGAGCGAGTAGTTGCGAGCACAATCCGATTGTCAATAAACTTTCAGAATTCAATGATAGAAATTGCATTGAATATCTAACTTGAATTATAAGCAAGATCATTCCTAACTTGTTTACATTTATCTTCTATCTTTAGATTTCTAGTATGTTCAACTTTATCAACCCCCTATTTTATTGCTTTAATAGTCAAGTTTAGTTATGATAAGAATTAAAACCTTCCCTGTGGATCGACCTCTTACTTCCACTTTAACTACGAGTTAGATAGGTTGTTGTTTGAGTTTTATAAATATTCTTTATTTTGGGTTAGGTAGAACTAACGACACCTACTTAGCAACCGAACAAACGTAATTAGAGAGATTACAATATTTAAATGTTGATTTACATATTAATTAACATGAATAGGATTCATGTTTGTATTAGGTATTTGATTAATTTAATATTTGATATTAAATTTATTTAATTAATTTTTTAAAATTAAAATCAAATTTCAAATTTATTTTCAATTTTCTGAAAATTGAAATTATTTTTTTATTTTAATTGAGAATTAAAAATTTTAAAAATAAATTGGAAATTGGAAATTTGGAAATTCCATCTTAGTGGAATTTTCTAACTTTTTCCCCTTTGGCTGGGTTAATCCCAAATTAAACACCTTACCCAATTTCTAATTGGAGTTTGAAGTGTCCATATTGAATTAATATTTCTTGCATGGTTTGATTGATTTTGATTAAAAAGCTTCAAATTTTCAGTGGAATGGATCATGCATTTGATTTATGCAACTGAAATTTCATAATTTCAAAATTTTCTCAAAAAAACTCTATTTTCCCTTCACCAAATTGAGTTCAATCTGAGTTTTCACCTCTCAATCCAAGTTAGAAGATAGTAAAAAAGATCATCGTGGTCTACTGGAGATTTGGAGTTCCAATTCGTGGAGAGGAGCTGAAATTTTAGAGATTCAACAAAGGTATTGTGTTCTTAAAATCCTCTTCCATAGAAAAGTTTTCTATCATGCCTTTTAAACTCAAATTAAGTGTAATTGAAGTGTTTATTGATTCTGATTTCTTCTGCTGCATGTATGTTTATTCTATCAATTACTTGTTCCTGAGAATATCAAGTTGATCGCGTGGTGTTATTCAGAAGTTTTTGCTATGATTGTGATCTTACCAGTTCAAGGGAAAGCTTTCTTGTTTGTACAAAGAAGTTGCTAATCGTGACCATTGGAGTGGAAATTCAAGTAGAAGTCATCGTCAAGGATTAATATTTCTTCTTTCCTATTTCCCTCTGTAGAAGCATGCATAGAATTTTATCGTTTATCGTAAATTTCATGTTTTCTTCTCTGTATTTTGGATTCTTCAAAATTGAAATTTCAATTGCATGTCATTCATGTATTTCTACGAGGAATTCAATTCCTTTTTTGTTGACTACTTGACATTTATTTATCTAAAAAATAAATAAATAAATAAATAAAAATGTACACTTCAGTTAAGTTACAATGGACTATAATAAGAATAAAGAGAATAAAGGAATCACCTTAGGACTTAAATTTTTTTGGAATTTGTGTGATTTTAATTTAGGACTAAAATATTTTAACAAAGTTGTACTTACGAAAATTTGAAACAAATCTACGATCGTACTATATAACGATAGGAACACTTTTAAACATTTTTTTTTTATTCAGAGTTATTTTTGTAACGAAATATTAATGGTTTCTATGCATATACTAATGGTGAGGGTTCTTTTTGAATTGTTTTAAGTTTAAGGGTATTTTTTAAACTTTTGAAAGTTTAAAGATATTTCTGAAACAAAACTTTAACAGTTTCCATCCAAAACTAACGCTAAGGGTATTTTTGAACTATTTTTAAAAATTTAAAGGTATTTTTTAAAATTTGAAAGTTCAAATATATTTTTTACACAGAGGATAAAATTCAAGGGCATTTTTTATAATTTAGCATAATATTTATTAACAGTGGGGAGGGATTGTATTATTATTATTATTATTATTATTATTATTTTGGAGAGGGGTGCGGTTGTATTATATTAAGCAAATTGTAATTAAAATAGAAATATGGAATTTCCAAATTATTTAAAAATTAAAGTCAAAAGAGTCATTTTCAAAAACAAAAAAAAAAAAAGAAAAAAGTCAAAAGAAAGTTTATGTCTATTACATATTCGAAAATATTTTGTATTTTTGAAGAGGGGTGCGGTTGTATTGTATTAAGCAAATTGTAATTAGAATAGAAATATGGAATTTGTCCAAATTATTTAAAAATTAAAGTCAAAAGAGTGATCTTCAAAAAATAAAAAGAAAAAGAAAAAAGTCAAAAGAAAGTGTATGTCTATTACATATCGAAATTATTATTATTATTATTATTATTTTGAAGAGGGGTGCAGTTGTATTATATTAAGCAAATTGTAATCAGAATAGAAATATAGAATTTGTCCAAATTATTTAAAAATTAAAGTCAAAAGAGTCCTTTTCAAAAAAAAAAAAAAAGTAAAAAATAAAGAAGTAAAAAGAAAGTATACCATTAAATATTGAAAAATTATTTCAAATGGTAAAATTGTTGAAAATATTTAAAAGATACAACAAAATTTTTCATTGATAGGCACTAATAGAAGTCTATCAGCATCTATCATTGACAGTTTTAAAATTTTGCTATATTTTATATATATTTTGATTTATTTTTCTATATTTGAAAACAACCCTTAAATATTCGTAATTTAAACAAAGTAAATAAAATAAAAACATTGTTGAACTATGGCTATACATAAAGTGAGCATATGACTTAGATTAACAAAAACAAAACCTCAACCTATTTTTACACAATGTTATGATAGTGTTCATTTCGAACATAAATTCTCATGAGTTTACTTCTAAAACCATTATATCCAAAAGATCTCATACAAATGTAGATAGTTATCCTACTCATATTTCAAGCATCATTTTCCTTCTTAACCAATGTGAGACTTTGTTCGCACATCATAATTTTTCTTCGAACAAAGTACTAACTTGAACATTCCCTCAACCGTTCATTTCCAACTTACATTTGACAATGTTGAAGGGGTGAGGGGTTCAAATTTTCAACCTCTTGGTTGAAAATATTAAAGTTGACCATTTTGGAAGGTCACAACCTTTTGAAAAAAAATATTTAAGTGAGATTCCATATAAGAATTTTTCAAAGGTTAACTCAACCTTTCAACAAGTGTCAAAATAATTCCGGTTGAAAAAGCCTTCTTTTTTTAAAAAAAAGATTTACCAACCTTTGAAAGTTATTGTTTTTCGGGCATATTTGAGAGTCATGATTGAAGCAGTGACTTTAGAAAAAGAGATTTAAGTACAATTAATTTTGTGATAGTGATTTTCATATAATAATATTTATGTTTCGTTCCAAACTCTTTAAAGTAATTCTTGTAAGGATGAAGAGGCAAGGGTAGGTAAACGATCGTAGTCAAAGACTAAACGATCGTTGAGAAGTGAAGGTTAAACGATTGTTGAGGGAAAGGCTAGACGATCATGGAGAGAAAAGCTAAACGATCGTAGTGAAGGAGACTAGACGATCGTTGAGAAAAGAGTGAATGATAGGACAAGCGTCTACACGATAAGAGAAAGCATGTAGATGATGGGTGGAAGACTGCACGATTAGGTTGATCGTGTAGGCGACAGAAAGTATACGATTGAAAGTGGATGATTGGTTGAAGTGTACACGATAAGATCTAGACGATAGAGGAAAGTTACTACACGATTGATAGAGAGCATAAACGACAGGAGAAAATTGAATAAGACGATCGGCCTTCACAGCACCTGACGATCGTCGTGTAGTGATATTTATTTGCATAATAAGGCCACATGGTAGAAAGTTAATGGTTTTCAATAACAACCATGAAAGACAAATTACATATTAGTGGAACATGAAACATATGAAGAAAAATGCAGAAAAATGAAATGAAAAACTGTTACAATTCTCCATTGATACTGCACTCATTTATCATCCCCTACAAGCGAACGAGGAGCTGCCGCGACTGTAAGGTTGGTCGTCAAACTGAGATAGCGAGGACTATGTAAGGCTTTGGTCATGATGTCAGCTAGTTAATCCTCAGAGGGAAGAAAATGAACTGAGAGTTGTTTGGAGGCAATCTTTTCTCTGAGAAAGTGAAGATCAATCTTAAGATATTTTGTGCGATTTATGGAGCATAGGATTGACTACCATGTAGGTGGCGCTCAAATTGTCACAAAGCAGTAGAGGGGTGGATATGTCTTTGACACCGAGTTCAGTGAGAATTGATTGAATCCATAACACCTCAGCGGAAGCATTGGACAGGCCACGGTATTTTGATTAGAGAAGCTCCATGAAATAAGGCTTGAACCAAGGAAGACACATAAACCACTTGTGCTTCGCCTGTCATCCGGGTAGCTAACCCAATCGGCATCTGTGTATCATGTCAAAGCCAAAACAGGGGACTTTATTAGAAGAATACCATGATTGGTCGTGCCCTTGAGGTATCGAAAGAGCCGTTTTGTTGCTTGAAGATGAGAAGAGGTTGGGGCGTGCATGAACTGGCAGAGCTTATTGACACTAAAGCTAATGTCTGGTCTGGTCAACGTACAATATTCAAGACCACCAACTAGGCTTCTATATTCAGAGGGGTTATCCAGTAATTGTCCATCAGTGAGGGACAGTGAGGCGCCAACACCCATTGAAGAGTGAATTGGCTTACAGTCAGTTAGTTGTGCACAATTACGAAGACTATGAATGTACTTGGACTGAGATAAGTGAAGATGGTCTGAAGAGCGAAACACTTGAATGCCAAGGAAAAAATAGATCACTGAGATCCTTAAGTGCAAACTGAGTATTCAAACAGGTGATGAAGTGCTGAATAGTGGCAAGGCTATTTCCAGTAACAACTATATCATCAACATAGATAAAGAAAATGATTAAAGTATGGGAGTTGCGGAAAATAAACATAGATGTATCAGATTTTGCATTAGAAAAACCCCATTGTGTCAAGCAGGAGCTGAGCTTGGAGAACCATGCACGAGGGCTCTGTTTGAGGCCATACAGTGCCTTATGTAGCAATAATACGTGATCAAGGTGTTTGTCAATGATGAAACTAGGAGGATGCTTGATGTATACTTCCTCAGATAGATCACATTGAGAAAGGCATTATGGACGTCAAGTTTCCTAATGATCCAATCTTGGGATAAAGCTATTGACAGAACAAGACGAATGGTGGTAAGCTTGACTACTGGACTGAATAATCAATACCATAGTCTTGGTTGAAGCCTTGAGCAACCAAACGAGCGTTGTATCTAGCAATCTCACCAGATGGAGTTTGTTTGAGTTTGAACACCCATTTGCTGCCAATGACTTTGCGATCCTGGGGCAGAGTGGTTAGAGACCATGTATTATTTCTTATGAGTGCTTCATATTCCTCAAGCATTGCATGTTTCCAGCTTGGGTGAAGGAGAGCCTCCTTATAAGATCTTGGTTCTGTTTTATCCAAGTCAGTAACCTCGAACAGCCAGGCCTTTAGTTTGAAGATTCCCATTTTAGACCTTGTGAACATGGGGTGATTATTGGTTGTGAAAGGTAGGGATGGTGTTGGTTCAGAGGTGGTAGGGATGGGGTGTGGAGAAACAGGGAGAGTAGAGATAGGTGGGGGTGAGAGAAAAGAACAGTAGAGGCTGGTGGATTGGTTGGTGGTTTAGGGGATTGGTTAAGAGGTGGAGCTGAAGGTGTGGGATGAGGGGAGGATATTGGTGTAGGAAGATGAAGGTGAGGGGAATGATGGTGATGAACTTTGTTGCTTTCAGAAAGGGTAAGAACCGGATGTGGGGAAGGAACAACTGGAATAGGAAGGGAGAAAACTTGTGGGGAAAAAGGGGAGGAAGAAGGGACTGAGAGAAGAGTATCAAGAAAAGGAAAGGCATTTTCATTAAAGATGACATGCCTAGAAAGATAGATTCGACCGATTGTGCAATGGAGGCAAAGATAACCTTTATGCAGAGATGAATAGCGTAGGAATATGCACGGTTGTGATCTATATTGGAGTTTATTGTCATTGAATGGTTGAAGGAAAGGAAAGTAGGTGCAGCCGAAGAATTTTAGGAGCTGGTAGTCAGGGAGTTTGGAGTACAACGTTTCATAGGGTGACTTGTTTTCAAGGAGAGGCGTAGGTAGACGATTGATAAGATAGGTGGCAGTATAGAAGGCGAAAGGCCAGAAGATATGTGGAACAGAGGAGTGAGTAAGCATAGCTAGACCAACTTCAACGACATGCCTGTTCTTTCGTTCGACAGTACCGTTTTGTTGGGGTGTGTAAGGATAGGAGAGACAATGGATTATGCCAAGTTTGTCTAGTGTAGAAGAGAGAGCTTTGAACTCCCCTCCTCCATTAGTTTGGATTGATTTAATGGTGATGGAGAATTGATTTGAAATCATAGCTTGAAATTTGAGAAAACAGGACAAAACTTCAGATTTAGTTTTCATTGTATAGATCCAAGTGAAACGAGAGAAAGCATCGATAAACAGCAAGAAAAATTTATCTCCATTAATTGAATTGATTGGGGAAGGACCCCATACATCAGCATACACTAAGTTGAAGAGAGAGGGTGGACGACAAGTAGACAATTGAAAAGGTAAACGATGGCTCTTGGCCATTTGATAATGTTCACAAACTGATACATTGGACTTATTTTTATACTTCAATTTGCATTTAGACAACATAGAGTGAACTACTGAAGGGGAGGGATGTCCTAAGCGACCGTGCCACAAGGAGACATCTATGAGTGTAGAGATGAAAGCAATTGGATGAGATGAGGGATGAACTGATCGTGTAGCCGATGGATTGACAGAGAGCTTGTATAGGCCACGATCAAGTGTGCCCCGGAGGAGTGGACTCTTGGTTTGGAGGTCCTTCACAACAAAGAAATCATGGAAAAATTCGACATAAGCATTGTTATCATAACACAAACGACCGATGCTAATTAAATTTTGAGATATCGAGGGTGTGTGAAGAATAGAGTGAAGATGATTAGGAGTGTGCGATGTAGATGAAAGGAAAGAAGCAGAACAAGTGTGAGATATGGGAAGGGACTTACCATTTCCTACGACAACTTGTTCACCACCATAATAAGGGATAGGTTGTTGGATGTTGGTTAGGTCAGGAGTCATGTGATGAGTTGCACTGGAATCCATATACCAGCCTTCATCGGGGTGATTGGTTGTTGGAGCAAGGGGGGTAGTAATGTAGGATAGCGATTGTGGTGGGATTGGTGTGGCTTGAGCAAGGTGAGCTTGAGGATGTTGGATGGTTCTATATTTTGGATTGTCAATGTTATAGCATGATAAAGTTGTATGGCCAAACTTGTTACAAATTTGGCATTGCAGACGATTGGAGGATTGGGATGGTTGATGGGTTGTTGGTCATGGAGCTCGGGTGGATGGTCGATGAGGTGTATGATTTGTAACAGGCACAACAGAGAAATGAGGGTTAGGAAGAATACTTGGAAGAGTTTGAGAAGGTCGGAAAGATGACCTGGTAGGTTGCGGCCAGTGAGGACGTCGAGGCTGGAGTGAGAGCTGGGTGACATTGGCTTGTATCTGTTGGAGTTGGTTCATAGCAGATTGGGATTCAAGTCGGTAGTCGTAGGCGATGAGGAGGTTGCGGACATCGACGATAGATGGGCGATCAGTCCTATTCTAAATCGAGGTCACGAACGGGTTGTATTCAGTGCCAAGGCCTTCAAGGATGTAGGCAATGTGTTCACGGTAGAACAATGGTTCTCCGATAGCAGTAAACTTGTCGGTAATTCCTTGATCTTGGCAAGGTATTGAGAGACACTGATGCCATCTTTTCTTATCTTATGAAGTTGAGAACGCAAGACCATTATGCGCGCTATAGAGGAGGATTCATAGATTGTGCGGAGGGCTTCCCATATTTTCAACGCCGATTCATATCCAACGATTTCTCCCATCTTATCTTCATTAAAGGAGGAATAAAACCAGCTCATGATTGTTCGATTGCACTTCTGGCAGTAGGAGAAATGGGGATTGAGTTGAGTTTGCTGAGGGTCGAGGTATTTCGGTGGCTGAGGATAGGTGCCATCGATGAAGCTTTCAAGGCCATAGCCTATGAGGAGATTAAGGAGTTGATTTTTTCAGAGAAGGTAGTTTGAGTCACTGAGCTTGACGGTGAGGAATTGAGACATGTGCGGGAAATTTGCGACTGGGGATTGTGGGGAAGGGACTAATCAGTACCAGATTTGGAAATGGATGATGGATAGGGAAACTGGCATAGTAAGGGTGAAGGGGTAGTGATTGAGGGCCATATTGCGAAGGGTGGAAAGGATTTCGAGCAGGTGGAGGGGCGCGCTAAGTAGCGGGTGGGGTGAAAGATGGAGATGATATGGATATGGTGGTCGGAGGTAGAACGGTTGAATGTATGCCTAGGTTTGATGTTGTTTGGAAGGTAGAGTTTTCTTCGGACGTGCCTGAGCTCGACGCCATGAAAGAAGGAGGCAGGATGCTTTAAAGCTCTGATACCATGTAAGGATGAAGAGGAAAGGATAGGTAAACGATCAAAGTCAAAGACCAAACGATCGTTGAGAGGTGAAGGTTAAACGATCGTTGAGAGAAAGGCTAAACGATCGTGGAGAGAAAAGCTAAACGATCGTAGTGAAGGAGACTAGACGATCGTGGTCAATTATCTAGATGATCGTTGAGAAAAGAGTGAACGATAGGACAGGCGTCTACATGATAAGGGAAAACGTGTAGACGATGGGTGGAAGACTGCACAATTAGGTTGATCGTGTAGGCGACAGAAAGCACACGATTGAAAGTGGACAATTGGTTGAAGTGTACACGATAGGATCTAGACGATAGAGGAAAGTTACTACACGATTAGTAGAGAGCATAAACGACAGAAGAAAATTGAATAAGACGATCGGCCTTCACAGCACCTGACGATCGTCGTGTAGTGATATTTATTTGCATAATAGTGCCACATGGCAAAAAGTTATTGGTTTACAATAACAACCATGAAAGAGAAATTACATATTAGTGGAACATGAAACAAATGAAGACAAATGCAGAAAAATGAAATGAAAAACTGTTATAATTCTCCATTGATACTGCACTCATTTATCAATTCTCATATATTTATAAGTTATCTCAAACTATTATGTTTCGTTTCAAAAGTGACTTTAAAATTACCAAATTAGTAAAAAAAAATGTATTTTCTATTTAAAAAACAATTTAAATAAACATTTATGTTTTATGAAAAGAAATATACATTTTTTGTTTTATTGTTAAATTTTATATGCAAGATTGAAATGTTGTGTAAGAATAGTGTGTACAATAAATATCAAAAGAAAATTAAAAATTATATCTCATTAATCTAGTTGTTTGTATCATCACAAATACTTAAAAATAGACATTATTAAAAATTTAATAACAGGTAGTGCATGACATCGTTTAGTCAACGATAGAAAAAAAAAAAAGGTTTCACAAATAGTTAACTAGCAATTTTTTAACAAAACTAAATTAGATAGCAATTTTAGAACTAATTCCCATTTAATGACCTCAACAAAAATCACCTACCAATTATCCTTCCCTGTTGGACGAGGACTTCATGTAAATATGAAATTTTAAAAATTCAATTATCTTTACTTTTCTTTTATTTATTTATTAATTTGTCAAATTATAATAAATTTTCAATTTTTCAAAGATTTTAATACCCTTTAAAATATGTGAATTTTTTTTCGTGGGAATTTAATTAATAACCTTCGATAAAAAAGGTAAATGTATTATTATGAAGAGATAATATATTTAGTAAAAGTTTTTAATATCCTTTGAAAATTATAAACCTTTTCCAAATATATGTTTAATAACCTTCAGTGAACGTTAGATATTTTTTGAAGGTTTTTAAATAATCTTTGATGAAAGATTATATATTTTTTAAAGGTATTTAATATATTTTGAAAAATATAAATATTTTTTTAGGGTGTTTAAAAACAGGTAAATAGTAATATTTGTTAAAGGTTTTTTAAAAAACTTTTGATAAAGGATGATATATTTGAAGGCTTTTTTATATGCTTTGATAGTAAAAAAAAAAAAAAAAAAAAAAAAAAAAAAAAAAACTTTTTTGTAGTGGTAGATTCATATCAAAATTTCATGTTTATCTAATATGATATAAGATTCTATAAATTTTAAATAGATATTCAATTGAGAAAAAAAGAAAAGAAAAGAAAAGGGATCTCATTCAAGAATTGTGAATCCAAATAGGCACCATCTTAGAGCATGTTAAGAATCTTATATTGAAAAAGTGGAGGGGCCTCAAAATCTTTCTTAAATCCATGCTCAACAAATTGATAATAAGATAATGGTTTTTTTTTTTTTTTTTTTTGTATAAATGGGGTAGAAAAATTCGAACCACAGACTTTGTGATTACCAACATACTCAGATGTCAATTGAGTTATGCTCGATTTGATAACAGGATAATGTATTAGATGTAAAAAATTCTTACATTAGTTAGAATCGAACCATTCATATCATTTAGAGATGTGTAGGGGATGACATATGTTTAGTTAGGTTAAAGTATCATTTTGATCCTTATATTTTGATTGATTTGGATTCATATACTTTCAAAATATCCAATTTAAATAAAACATATAAAAATGATGCCTACCATTGAATTAGAATAAATTAAAACCAACTGAGTTGGCAATTAAAAATAATAAAAATATTGTGAAATATAGAGTTGAATAATCATTTTTAAAAAATTTTATTATTTAATCCTCTCTCTTTTCCCCTTCTCCACCGTCAGATTCTTCTCCATTCTCATCTTCTCCGTCCCTGTCCTCACTTCTCTTCTTTCTCCATTTTTTCTTCCTAAATTTTCGAAGGACGTTGCTTTCTTGATTGTCCACCTCTAGCATAATAAAACACACTCAAGCCAATTATCAATGCAACAATCACAGACCCACCAACACAAACCCCAATAATAATCATTTTTGGACCCTGTTAGCATCAAAACAAAAGCACCTACAAACCATTTCTCTATGAATTCCATAATCTCAATTCTATTCAAGAAGTCCCTTGAAAATGGAGCACTTTTCCTGTGGCCTATACCCACATTATAAAATCCTGAATGAACGACCGATCATAAGTTAGCTTCTTCACTAGAATCGAACCGCGCTCAATTAACGCCCATGAAGTAATTGAAACAGAAAGCTGTGGAACTTATGATGATGTTGGAACAGAGTAAGCGAACATAATACTTAGATTTCTTCTTCACATTCAGAACCTAAGTGATATTTGAAGAGAAAAACTTACGTTCTTATTTTTTTATTATTTTTGTTTTTAACTTAATCCATTGTAACATGTATATTGTAATTTTCCAGAGCGCCGTGTCCTATATCTGGCTGCACTCGGGGGTGACTGGGAACGAGCAGAATTTTTATTAAGTGGCAATGAAGGACAGACTAATAGCCGTTATCCACTTACTGCTCGAAATGAGACAGCTCTTCATATTGCTGCCGCTGCAGAACGGACAAATTTTGTAGAGAAGTTAGTTAAAATAATGACACTTGAAGACTTGGAGCTTGAAACAGGATATGGTTATACGGCCCTTTGTTTTGCTGCTATATCAGGAAATGTTAGAATGGGTAAAGTCTTAGTGGATACGAACCCATGCCTACCAGATTTGCGTAGTAAGAATGGTTCTGCTCATTCTTTCCCACTTTATCTGGCAGTAACACACAAACAAAGAGACATGGCCGACTATCTCTTTCATAGGACTAAATTAACCAACTTTGAAACATCCGACAAACTTCATCTTCTCCACGCTGCCATCTTGTCGGACTATTACGGTAATTCGTGCTATCCCACTTCTTTCTTTTTTTTTTGGTTCCATCCTAATTTCAACCAAAAACTAAACCATGCATCCTTCATGAAAAGCAGACTAAATTCAATCAAATCTTCTAAATTGTCGCGGATCTCTAGCAAGAGTATATGTTTTTTTTTTTTCTTCAATTGGCCAAGTCTTTTGAAGAAGAAGATGTGAGGAGTTTGAGATTGATATTGGGAGAGAACAATAAAAAAAGTAAAGGAAAGAAAAGAAAAAATAAATAAAAATGAAATTAACACGTGTCACCATAAAAATGAGTCACATGGTTAACAGCATGAATTAGCACTTAAGGTTATCGGTGGCTATCAATGATAGACTTTTATACGTAGCTATCAATTTTCAAAGAAAACCAACAATTTTAAAAGATTAAGAGCTATACGAGTGATAGAAAACTATTATTAGCTATCATTGATATACATTCATATATGACTATCGACTTTAGATTTATGTATGACTTTGATTTTCAATAGATATATTTAAATATTTTTGAAATTTTGGTTTCAAATTTTGTAATATGTATTTATATATTATTTTAATTTTAATTTTCTAGTTTTAGTTTTATTTTTATTTTTTTTAAATTTCTAATAGATTTGAGAGAAGGTAGAATTTCGTCACTTATAAATTAATTTTGACTTGAGTGAGAAATAACATTACAAATATAGAATTAATTATATTATTATTGTTAATTTTGCATCAAGACTTATTTACTTATTTTTATTTGATAATTATTTTTTATCTTTTCATTCATGTTAGATGTATGTATATAATTTAATTTAAATAATTGAATTAAACTGTTTGACAATATGTGGGATAGAAGAATTGATCTTCTAACTTCGAGATCGATAGTACAAGTATGTCAGTTGAGTTTTGCCTTTTTTTTTTTCAAAAACGAAGAAAAAAATGGTTACCAAACATATTTTTATTTTTTATTTTTTAAAAAATAGAAAATAAACCAACAAAAAAAAAAAAAAAATACGATACTTATTTGTATGTGGATTCAACAGATATTGGATGGAAGATTCTTCGAGAGAACCTGGATTTAGCGGTGGAAAGAAATAACAGTGGGGAGACAGCATTACATGCACTTGCAAGAAAGGCAAATAAAATTGGGAGGCGAAACCAGCTAACAATATGGGAAAAGTGCTGCCCCAACATTATTGGTGAGAAAATAATAACGTAATTAATTTGTGGAATAAAATGATATTAGTATTTTACTAACCAGAGCGTAGCTCAATTGGCATAATATTCATATTATCAATCTCGTGGTTTGAAGTTCGATTCCTCACCATGCACTTTAATTAAAGGACCTATTCCTTTTTGGATCAAGTTATAAAATTTTCTTTTTTAAGAAGTCATTTTATATAAAACTAAAAGTGTGTAAGATAAAAATACGCATGTGTTTAACAACTCTTTTTCGAAAATATTTTTATATTGTTTGTTATATATTAAAAGTATTATGAGTTAATAATTTAAAGTAATTAATAGTCATTGGAGTTGGTGGTCTAGAGGTGATTGTTGTTGAAGTTGCTGGTGATGGCTAGTGTTGGCCTACGGAGAGCGGTGGTTGTTGGCATTGGTGTGGTGGACAGAGTTATCTAGTAGAAGACGATGGTATGTAATCACAACAACATAGTGAAAGTGAGATGAATTTTGAAGACATTTTGATAATTTTCTTAGAAATTATAAAATAATGAGGAGAATTATAGAATAATTAATATATCTGAGTTTATTATTTGTGTAGTAGTGAATTTAGATTTGTTAGTGGTTAATAAGTAGAATTAATTAGTTAATTAGGCGCATTGTAATAATCAAACAAATGAGAGTCTGCTACAGTAACTTTCTCCTTCAACAGAGAACATTAGCAACCTCACCTCTCCTCTTCAGCCACCTGTGCCTCAGTAATTGTTATTGAATCTTCAACATAACTTCTAAATCCTTCACCGATCTTTGTAATCTTCCACCATTAATGGTTGTTCTACTGCATTGACTCACACACCTTTGCTTTTCTGCCCAAATCCTTCCATCCTCTCTAAAACCTCCTGAAATCTATCCATGTTGTTCTTCAATGGGTTTACTGAGCAACCTACCACATTCATGCACTATTGAATGAAAAGATTTTGTTTTATCCTTGCACAAACATTTCAGAGGAACTAAATTGTTGTTGACAGAGAGATGGGGCCCTACAAGTCTTTCTTGATAGCGATATCTTTAGAATATTTGGAATGGCTGAAATCTACATTCAAAACTCTGCTTGAGACTCATAGAACCAACAGATTTTTCTTGGAAAAAAGGTTCCCCGACTTCTGCCTGTGGGTAGAAAAGACACGTAATAGAAAAGGAAACATTGCTGAAATATTCAGAGTTGACAACAGAGGAAGGAAGAGTTGCATTCTTGTTCCTGAGTTGCTGACAAAAAGGGATGGTCATCCTTCATGACTATAATCAATCTAAAGCCTGAAAAAGAGAATAGAAGAACTTGCTACAAAGGCCAAACTAGTAATCTACAATATTACTCAAGCAACAGCTCATTCACTAGCTCCTCATTCGATGTGGATAGTCCAAATCGAACCTACACCGATGTTTTATCTCCTAAGAGCTCTCCAGACAACCTCTTAATGAAGACTTCCATAGAAAATGAGCCCCCGACCTTTGAAACTGAAAAGGTTCTGGATTGGGACCATGTAGTCATAGTGACAACAAGATGCTTCCACAACGATTGGCACAAAATCTTCAAAACCTTAAAGGTCCAAATCGACTCTGATATGAATTAGAAACCTTTCCATGCTGAAAAAGCCATTGTGTTCTTAGATGATAAGGAAAAGATCAAGCTGTTATGTGCTAACAATAGCTCGGTCACAGTTGGCATCTTTTATGTTAAATTTGAGAGATTGATGATCTCGATTCATGTAACACCTAAGCTTCTGCCAAGCTATGGAGGATGGACAAAATTCAGGGGAATACCACTACATGCATGGAATACAAACACTTCTATGCAAATGGGGTATGCATGCAAATGATTTGTTGAAGTATCAAAAGAAACATGGGAAAAAACCAATATTATAGAGGCTAAGATTAAACTGAAGGATAACTACACTGGATTCATACCAGCCACCATCAATATCATGATGAAAAAGGCAATAGATTCATAATCCAAACAGTGGCTCAATGCGAAGGAAGATGGTTGATAGAAAGAAATCCTAGGATCCATGGATGTTTTTCTAGAAAGGCAGCTAAGGAGTTCAATGAATTCAACACTAAGGGTGAACAATATCATTTCATAGGCAACATTGCAATCCCACCGATGCAGCTCCATAAACTCAAACCAAACAGATTGTGTAGCCATATGGCAAAGCAAACGAAAGATAATGGTGACGGTGACGGAAGAATAGCTATGAAAAATTCGAACTCTGGAAGTGACAGTGATAAGACTAAAGAAATGATTAAAATGAGAAAGAGAAAATATCTTACTGCCATCGGGAAGGGGAAATAAAAGGTTAATGATGAGGGAAAAGTTCAAATCACAAAGTGGAAAGTCTTTTTCCCTTCCCTACAAAACAAAACTTATTATTTTAACCCTGATAAAGCCCTAGCACAAATCATGGAAGAAAAAAAAAAAAGCCCTCTTGGGCCAAAGGCCTACCAAAAAAAGAAGATAGAAAAATTGATTTATAGGGACAAAAGCCCATTTACCTCTAATAAAAAGAAAGTAGCCTAAGATATCCAGACCTATACGAGTGGCCCAAGTGAATCTGAAATCTCGCTAACAATTGATATGGGTCCCTTTTCCTTGATATCTGAAATACTCAGCCTTCTCCAACTCAATCTGATATTATGAAGAATAGTATAAATGCTCTCTTGAAGACACCAGACCAGGAAAAGAAAAAAGAAGACTCAAAGAAAAAAGAAGAAGATTTAAAAAAAAAAAAAAAAAAAAAAAAAAAAAAAAAAACTTATTAGCTGACTAAAGAAAAACAACCTCAAATTTACAGATGGAGCTAACACAACTGCATTCCCTCCACAACCACCAAATGAAGATAGAAAATGCTTAAAGCCTCCGAGGAATACGAGTAGCCCATGAAAGTTCTCATATGGAATGTAAGAGGGTTTAGGCTCTCCCTCCAAAACAGCTTTAATAAAACAGACTATCTCTAGCTACTGTCCCGATTTCGTTCTTCTTTCTGAAACTAAACTTTCTTGTATTACCAAAAATCTAATTAAATCTCTTTAGAGCTTTGTTAGTATAAAATGGCTAAGTTTAAAAGCCAACGAAAAATCTGGTGGCATTCTGATAATGTGGGACGACATGAGGCACACAATTACGAGTAGTTTTCAAAAAGACTATTCCATCTCGACTAATGTAACATTATTAGATGGTTACAACTGGTGGATCACAACAATTTATGTGTCAGCTAAACATAAAAACAAAATGCGTTTATGGGATGAACTTAATGGTATCAAGCCTATTTGTGCTCCAAATTGGCTTATTGGAGGTGATTTCAATGCCATCAGATGGGCTAGTAAAACTTCAACTCCAAATCCTGCTAAATATAGCATGAAAATTATGGGAATAACTTGATGATATCAAGCCTATTTGTGCTCCAACTTGGCTTATTGGAGGTGATTTCAACGCCATCAGATGGGCTAGTGAAACTTCAGCTGCAAATTCTGCTAAATATATCATGAAAATCAACAATTTCATAAGTAGACATGATCTCATTAACCCCCTTTTGCTAAATGGGAAATACACTTGGTCTAACCTTAGATCGCAAGCAATTCTATCCAGACTAGATAGATTCCTATATACTCCACAGTGGAGGTAAAATTCAATACACATTACTTAAGAGTTTTATCTCAAATCACCTCATATCATTTTCCAATTGTGCTTGAAACTGCCCAATTGAACTTGCGTCCCAACCCTTTCCGCTTTAACAACATCAACATGGAATCTCAAATCTTCAATAAGAACATTCAAGAATGGTGGACTAATAGCAATCAAAGTGGTTACCTAAGATACTCCTTTATAAGAAGGCTCAAACAATTATCTCAAGCCATCAAAGTTTGGTAGAATGGGCAAAAATCTGCAACTGAAGAAGAAAAGAGAGCTTGGATCAAAGAGATAGATCGTATAGACCTTCTTGAATGCAACCAACAAATCAGTGAAGTTGATAATAGCCATAGAACTGCCCTCAAAGCTGATTTAAATGTTGAAGCTCTTAGAGAAATGCAATATTGGGCCCAAAGATATAAAAGGCAATGGCTTCTTGAATGTGATGAAAACTCTGCCTTTTTCCATAAGTTATGCACTATTAGACAGAGAAGAGGCAACATTACTGAGATTTTAAATGAAAATGGCCTCATCTATACCACTAATGAGACAATAAAAAAAACTTTCCTCAATCACTTCAACAATATTTATACAGGTAACGAGATTGATCATTGACTTATTGACAACTTGAATTGGTCTCCTATTAGTGATGCCCAACGACTTATGCTTTGCTCCCCTTTCAATGTTAATGAAATTCACAGTACCCTCCTTTCTATTGGCGAAAACAAGGCCCCTGGACCCTATGTTTTCACTATGGAAATTTTTAAAAAATATTGGAACATTTTCAAAGATGATTACATAGAAGTGTTCCAAGATTTTTTTCAAAATAGTGTAGTAAACAACGTTGTTAATGACACTTACATTGATCTTATTGCCAAGAAGAAGAAGTGTTTTAAGGCGGCGGACTTCAGGCCAATCAGTCTCACCACATCCTTATATAAAATCATTGCTAAAACCCTTGCTTCTAAGCTAAAAAAAAAATGCTCCCAGACACTCTAAGTGAAAATAAAATGGCTTTTGTTTAAGAGAGATAGATCATTGATGCTATCTTGATGGCCAATGAAGCAATCGATTACTCGAGAGTGAAAAAAGTCGAAGGCTTTGTGATCAAGCTAGATATAGAGAAAGCATTTGACAAAATTAGTTGGAACTTCATTGACTTCATGTTCCACAAAAAAGGTTACCCCCTGAAATGGAGAAAACGGATGAAGGCTTGTATAACAAGTGTACAATACTCAGTTATTATCAACGGTAAACCCCGAGGCTGTATCAAGCCAAACAGGGGAATCAAACAAGGTGATCCTTTATCCCTTTTTATCTTTGTCATTGCAATAGACTACATCAGTCGACTTATGCAGCATTTTGAAAGACAAGGGGAAATCAGAGCAGTCTACATCTCAGGAAACTTTCATATTACTCACTTACTCTTCGCTGATGACATATTAGTGTTTGTTGAAGACAATAATGATTATTCGAGAAATGTTTTCAAAATTATCAAGACCTTTGAAATGTCTACAGCCTTAAGCATAAACCTAGAAAAATCTACTTTGACAACCTTCAACATCGAAAACAATTATGTAGATGAAGTTGCAAATAGATGGGGGATCAAGAATCTTAATTTACTTATCAATTACCTAGGGGCTCCACTGAGAGATAAGCCTCAAAATGCTCTTTTTGGGAGACTATTATTGAAATTTTCAAAAGAAGCTTAGTAATTGGAAATTTTCATATATATATCGAAAGGGGGCAGACTTACTCTCATTCAATCAACTCTCACTAGCCTTCCAACATACATGCTATATGTTTTTAAAGCATCGAATTTTGTTTACAAGAACGTTGAGAAGCAATGGAGGAATTATTTTTGGAAGGACAACATTGAAAGCTATAGTTCACACATAATCAATTGGTCAGTCGTCACAACTTCAAAGGATAAAGGTGGTCTTGGTATCTATAGATTAGAGGACACAAACTGCGCTTTACTTAGCAATTGGCTATGGCAGTTTCACAATGAAACCAACCCCTTCTGGAAAAACTAATTCTGGCCAAATATACACAAGCTTTCCCTAATGATATTCCCATCTCTGGAAAATATAGCAGAAAGAAATCCCCATGGCTTTCCATCATTAAGGGATTTATTGGTTCAACGATAATATCTCTTGGCAAGTTAATAATGGTGAAAGTATATCGTTTTGGAATGGTAGATGGAATACCAAAAGTCCTTTAGCTAAAAATTATCCCCGTTTTCATGCTCTATCAAGCATTCCAAATGGAATTGTTAAAGAGGCTTGGAATGAGGACATTTTGGATTGGGACATCAAACCAAGAAGGCCCTTTCGTGACAGAGAAGTACAACAATGGAATGAGATTAAGAAAAAGAAAAAAAGAAAAAAAAAAACACCTTCCACTGCCTTGTACAGAAAATGGATGGGATAGACTCCTTTGGAAGCTTAGCAACAATAATGTTTTCAAGGTTTCGACATCAAAGAGAGTTGGCCAGTGCAAAATTACGGCAACAACCCCAGACCAACACTACCATGTTTAAGAACCTTTGGAAGACCAACATTCTAAACAAATGTAAGTTTTTTCTGTGGACTCTATCTCATCAATGTTTAAAAACTATGGACTTGCTGCAAAAGAAACTCTCCAACCACAATCTAAGTCCAAACTGGTGTCCTTTTTGCAAAAAACACAATGAATCTATGGAACACATTTTCATTTAGTTCCATTTGGCCTCTTTTTTTGTAATATGATGGAAAGGATGCTGGGCTGGCACAAAAATTTCAGCAATATAAAGGACCTGTGTGAAGGTATCAACAATCTAAGGAACATCACCAAAGATGTCATCATATTTACACCATTACTACAATTCTATGGACTCTGACGAAAGAAATAAACGGACCTTCCAAGAACAAAGCAAGAATAGTATGCACCTTTGGGAGGATATTTGTTCTTTGGCTAGTTGTTGGTCTCATAGAAATAGGCTTTTCAAGGACTACAACCCTTGTATGATCGCCATTAATCTCCATACTTTTTGTAATCCTTAATCTCTTTGCTTTTATCTTTACTGGTTTCGGGCTTATCTCTAACCCTTCAACTTTTGTAACTTCTTCATTGTGCTTAATGAAAATCCTTTGGGAGATGATGAGGGTGCTAAGAAGGTGTCCACCTAGTGGAGATGTTCCGATGCACCCCTGACCCGTATCATTTTCTAAAATATTAGGCACATTGTAATATGGTGCTTTTATTATATATTGAAATAGAACTTTGTTCTTTTGAGAATGCTCCCTTATCGCTAAGTGATGGATTTTACTTCTTTGGCTTCCCAATCATTTTCAAAGCACACTTGTGTTCTTCAGAACTGCTAATAAACTTAAATCATAATATCCATATCAGTAGTAAGGGCGTTGATAGAGAGGAGGTTGAACTTCAAACTAGGTATGAATGACATTTATAGGAGCAACTCAGAAGTAAGCCGAACATCACCCATTAAATTCACATTAACTCTGATGGAATTAGGCAGAGAAACAATCATTCCAGAAACATCATAATTTGATTCAATGAGAAGATCAGAAACTACAATCCACTATACATTCAGTTGATTAACCAACCAACTTAGAAGACTTTTAACTCTAACATTATAATTACATTAATTATTTAAAGATTGGTATGTAGGTTTGAGAAAGAAAGCATTGATGAAGACATTCGCCCATCAGATGGTTGAATCCCTATGGAGAAATGTAATCAGACGGATAACAGAAGAGCAGCTGCTGTTGGATTATATTAACACTCCCACAAATTTTCTTTATGATGCTGCAAAAGGAGGGAATGCAGAATTTTTAGTAATTCTTATTCGTGAATATCCAAATCTAATATCCAACTTGGGTTATAATTTTATAAATGTATTTTATGATGCCGTTGAAAATCGACAAGAGAGCGTGTTTGAACTGATATATGAAATAGGACTCAAGAACATGTTTGGAGAGTTGGGTGGCGACAGGAACACAAAATTGATGCACTTAGTTGTACAGATTGCTCCTCCCAAGCATCTCAAAAGACTCTCAAATCCTGCTCTACAAATGACACGTGAGCTTGAGTGGTACAAGGTAACCAACTAAATTTTCAAATCTTACTTATATTTGTGAATCCTACTATCATCACTCACATAAAAATAATAATTAAATATTTAAAGAAAAAAGTTAGAAAAATTTATCATACCGCAAACTATGATCGGAGTATTTGTGGGATGCACAAAGATGAATATAATTTGAGATACACCTAAATATTCTTTTTATGTAGTTTATTATATGATAAACTTTTGTTACTTTTTTCTTATTTTTATTTTTATGTTTTATTATTATTATTTTTTGTATGAGAGTGGGATGCACAAAAATAAATGTATCTTGAGATGCACCAAGTAGGTAAAACTGAATTTAGATTTTGTTTCTAAGATAAAAAAAAACTTGATACATAGTTGAATCTATTTTTGTGTAACTTTTCCACTTATCTCATTACAATTTGCCAAATGACAAATTTTTATTTATTTTTTTTATTAAAAATAGTTTTTATTTTTTACTTTATCAGATAATTGCAACGGGTACAACTTTTAAGGTGTAATAATTAAGTGTATAGTAATATTTTTAAAGAAATGCAAATATAACAAAATCTATTAGTGATACATTTTTATCAAAGATAGGCTCTATCGCTGGTACACTCTAAGAGTTGGATTTATATTTTCATATATCTACAAATTTTTTTTCATTATGATATATGTGCTAATAGTCTGAATTTGGTTGCTATATTTGCAACAACTCCTATCATTTTTCTTATTCTACAAATAAAGAATTTTTTATATACCAAAATTACATGACTCCATAAATTACTAATAAGCTGCTTGGTAATGGTAACTTAAGGAAGTGAAGGAAATAGTGAGAGTGTCAACTTTGGAAGATGATGTGTGGAGGGAAACCTTCAATAGAGAGCACAAACAACTTCGAGAGGAGGGAGAGGAGTGGATGAAGAGAGTTTCAAGCTCTTCTATGCTGGTTGCAGCTCTGATAGGCAGTGCAATTTTTGCCGCAACCTTCAACTTAACAAACAACAACAATAATCATACTGTGGCCTTTTTGTATGCAGATTTTCTAGCGTTGTTCTCGTCTATATGTTCCATTATAATATTTTTGTCAATACTCACCTCACGTTTTGCAGAAGAAGATTTTTATAGATTGCCGTGGTCATTGTTCATCGGCTTTGTAAATCTCTTCCTCTCCATCTTATGCCTGTTTACGGCTATTTCCACAAACCTCATCAAACTTGACAGGTGCGGGATTATGTAGATTACCTCTAAAATATTTTTGCATATTAATTCATTTAATTTATTTTATAGTATTTAAATTCAATCATATTAGAGATGAATGGGATTGATAGCCCAGGTTGAAGATTCCAAGTTGGAAGATGGAAAGACCTCACTATCTTTAAAATTATATGCCATAATCTCTCATTGCCGGTTAATTTTTTAAATGAATGGGATTGGTAATCCTATTGAAGATCCTACACAGAACAACGGTTGAAATATAAACTTGATTTTGCGTAGTCCAAAACAAAAGCCCAGTTTTTAGAAAGTGTCAAGTATTAAAATATTCTAGAGATTACTTGTAGGAGAGACCTAGAATAGATGGAAGAATTGTCTAAAAAATATGAGAAAAAGCTCGGTTTCCAGAAAGTATCAAGTATTAAAATATTCTAGAGATATTACTTGTATGAGAAGCCTAGAATAGATTGAAAAATTATCTAAAAAAATATGAGAAAAAGTGTAATTGTAAAGAAAATTCGAGCGAGACATTTGTAACCATTAGATCATAATGTGTTGGCAAAATCCTAACCATTGATTTAGGGGTGCCAACTAGTATAAATAGAAAGAATGTCCTACTATTTGTATCAAGCCAAAAGAATTAGAAGTGCTCAATAACACAAGTAGCCTCTTTCTCAATTCTTTCTTCCAAATTTCCTCCAACTTCCAAAATTTCTTTCCAACAAAGTGGTATTAGAGTTTAAAGATCCTTTTCAACAAGAGTAACTATGATAATTTGAGTATCAAGACGAAGGCTCTCCTTGGCTCTCAAGATGTGTGGGAGATCGTAAAGAAAAGATATGTCGAACCGAAGAATGATGGTGGTATTTCTCAGTACAAAAGGATAGTTTGAGAGACTCAAGAAACATAGACAAGAAGGCTATCTATCTAATCTATCAAGGATTAAATGATGATGCTTTTGAGAATATTTTAGAAGCAAAGACAGTGAAAGAAACATGGAAGAAGCTTCAAACATCGTACAAGGGAGTAGATCTAGTTATAAAGGTATGTCTTCAAATTCTAAAAGTTGAGTTTGAAACTTTGCATATAAAAGAAGGAGAAGCGATCTCAACCTATTTCTCTAGAGTCTTAACTATCATCAATCAACTTAAAGAAATGGTGAAAAGATTGATGATGTTAAAATCATGGAGAAAATACTAAGATCATTAAATTGAAAGTTTGAACATATTGTTGCCATAATTGAAGAAACAAAATACTTGGAAGTCATGACCATTGAGCAACTCATGGATTCGTTACATGCATATGAAGAAAAGAAAAAGAAGAAGGAAGGCATCGTTGATCCATTGCTAAGTAGCAAGTTGATTCGACTAGTGGCGGAATTAGTCCTAATAATAGAAGCGAACAAGAACGAGAATATGGTGGTCATCGAGGATGTGGAATAGGTCATGGACAAGGACAAGGACGTGTTGGAGGCCGTATGAAGACAACAACAATAACTCCCAAAAAGGACTAGAAAACTCATCAAGAGGTCATGGACAAGGCAACTCAAGATCAATGTACGATAAAACAAACATTAAATGCTATAATTATCATAAGTTTAGTCATTATGCATCTGAATGTAGAGCTTCCAAAAATAGTAAAGTTGGAGAGAAAGTACTCTATATTGAAGAAGGAAGTCAAGAATATGGTACCTTATTGATGGCTTGCACAAATAATGAATGAAGCAGAGATAATAGATGGTACCTAGATACTGGGATAAGCAACATTCGATAAAAAAAATTAACCTTTCTATAAGAGATAATGCAAATAACTTGATTGCTAAGGTGCTGATTACAACAAATAGAATGTTTATACTCAACATTCAAAATGACGTCGCAAAATGCCTCAAGATGTGTTACAAAAATGCATCTTGGCTTTGGCATCTTCGTTATAGACATCTCAATTTTGAGGGATTATAGTCACTCTCCAAGAAGAGCATGGTGAGAGGATTAGCTTTCATAAGTCATCCCGATCAAGTGTGCAAAGGATGTCTACCTGGAAAGCAGTTCAAGAAAAGCTTCGCAAAGGAGTCAAACTCAAAAGCTCAAAGGCCTTTGGAACTCATACATACAGATGTGTGCGGACCGATCAAGCCAAACTCAATTGGTAAAAGTAACTATTTCCTTCTCTTCATTGATGATTTTCAAGAAAAACGTGGGTATATTTCTTGAAGCAGAAATCAGGGGTCTTCAAGAACTTCAAGAAGTTTAAATCCCTTGTTGAGAAAGAAAGTGGTCTGGTGATCAAGGCCATGAGATCTGATCGTGGAGAGGAATTCACATCTAATGAATTCCAAAAGTATTGTAAAGACCATGGAATTCATCGACCATTAACAGTGTTGAGATCCCTTCAACAAAATGGAGTAGTAATAAGGAAAATTAGAACAATTTTGAACATGGCTAGAAGTATGGTTAAAAGCAGAAAACTGCCAAAGGAGTTTTGGGCAGAAGTAGTAGCATGTGCAGTCTACCTATCTAACCGATTTCTTATAAGAAGTGTATGTGGAAAAATGCCACAAGAAGCATGGAGTGGAAGGAAGCCTGAGATTTTCCATTTTAGAATCTTTGGGAGCATTACTCATGTGAATACACCAGATGAAAAAAGACACAAATTGGATGACAAAAGTGAGACATATATCTTCATTGGTTATGCTCATATGCTCATATGCTCAAATACCAAAGGCTACAAACTCTACAATCTAGATACAGGAAAGAAAATCCTGAGTCGAGATGTAGTATTCGATGAAGAAGGATAATGGAATTAGGGAAGACATGATGAAGACTACAACTTCTTGCCCTACTTTGAAGAAAATGACATGGAGCAAACAAGTATAGTGCAAATAATAGAGGAGCCTTCTAAACCACTAGCATCACAAACTTCAAGTTCTCAAGAGGACGAAGCTTAAGCTCAAGTTTAAATGGTTCAGAAGCTTACAAGAAATTTATGAGGTAATTGAAAACCAAGGTCATCTTTCTTTCTTTTGTCTTTTTTCCAATTGTGAGCCCATGAACTTTCAAGAAGCTATAGAGAATTCAAAATAGAAAAACGCCATGGAGGAAGAGATTAATATAATCAAGAAGAAAGACACTTGGAAGCTAGTCTCACTTTCAAAAGCTTACAAGGCGATTGGTGTAAAATATGTTTACATAGCCAAGAAGAATGTAAGAGGAATTGAAAGATACAAAGCAAGACTAGTGGCGAAAGGTTATAGTCAAAGAGTCGGCGTCGACTATGACGAAGTATTTGCTCCCAAATTGATGTGAAATATGCTTTCCTCAATGGAGTCCTAGAGGAAGAAGTCTACATTAAGCAACCTCAAGGCTATAAAGTTGAAGGAAAAAAAGAGAAAGTTTTGAAGTTGAAAAAGGTACTCTATGGGTTGAAGGAAGCTCCAAGAGCCTGGAAGGCTCGAATAGACAATTATCTACACCAAAGAAATTTCATCAAGTGTCAATATGAGCACACACTTTACATCAAAGTCCAAAATAATGATGTATTGATTGTATGCTTGTATGTAGATGACTAGATTTTTATACGTAGTAATCCAAGCATGTTTAATGAGTTAAAAGAAGAGGTGACGAACGAGTTTGAGATGACCAACATTGGACTCATGTCTTGTTACCTTGGCATTGAAGTAAAGTAAGAAGATAAATACATTTTTATCACACAGGAAGACTACTAAGGACGTAAATCAAGAAGTTCAAGATGAATGATTTTAATCCAAACAACACACCCCGTGGATTGTGGAATCCAACTATCACGTTGCGAGGAAGGAGAACGAGTAGATCTAACATTCTTTAAAAGCTTGGTGAAAGTTTGTGGTATTTAACATACGCAAAACTTGACATTCTCTATGTAGTTGGAGTTATCAGTCACTTCACAGAGAAACTAATAACTACAAACTTGAAAACAACAAAGAGAATTCTTCGATACATCAAAGGTATGATAAACTATGGCCTATTCTATTATGTTTCTGATAATTATAAGCTCTTGGGATACAATGGTAATGATTGGGGTGGAAATGTTGATGACCCCAAGAGTACAATTGGTTTTGTGGGAGGCACTACCTTCATGTGGATATCAAAGAAGCAACCAATTGTTATGCTCTTAGCACGTGAAGCAGGATATATGGTTGTTATCGCATGTGTTTGCCATGCAATTTGGCTAAGAAATCTATTATAGGAGTTGGGACTGTTACAAGAGGAGCCAACCAAAATTTCCGTAGACAACAAGTCAACAATTACTTTGGAGAACCCAGTCTTTCACAATCAGAGCAAGCACATCGATACGCGGTATCATTATATTAGAGACTGCATCGGAAGAAAGGATGTGCAACAAGAGTATGTTAAGACTTTGGTCAGGTAAATTACGTTTTCACTAAGCCTCATGAGAAAGAAGACTTCATAAGATTAAGAGATTTGTTGAGAGTAATAAAATCAAATTTAAAAGGGGGTGTTGAAATACAAATTTGATTTTGGGCCTAGCCAAAACAAAAGCCCAGCTTTTAGAAAGTATCAAGTATTAAAATATTCTAGAGATATTATTTGTAGGATAGACTTAGAGTAGATTGAAGATTAATCTAGAAAATATGAGAAAAAGTGTAATTGTAAAGAAAATTTTATAGAGATATTTGTAACCATTAGATCATAATATGTTGGCAAAATCCTAGCCATTGATTTAGGGGTGTCAACTAGTATAAATAGGAGGGATGTCCTACCATTTGTATCAAGCCAAAAAAAATTAGACGTGCTCAATAACACAAGTGGCCTCTTTCTCAATTCTCTCTTCCAAATTTTCTCCAACCTCCCAAATTTATTTCCAACAAGATTGTATGTATGTATGTATATATGTTAGCTTTTAGCTATTCTAGTTGTCTAATATTTTGTTTCTTCTTTTTAATTAAAATTTAATTTTTCTTATAGTAGTATGGTTCAAATTGTCAAAGACTTAATTTCAAAATAAAAAATTGAAGTTTAATAATATAGGTAATTATTCTAAATGATAAAATCGTTGAAAATATTTACAAATATGACAAAATGTCACTGCTATCAATGATATGTACAAATAGACATCTATTAGTTTGATTATTTTTCGATATTTGAAAACATCTTTAATAATATTGATATTATTGTAGTAAAAGTTAATTATAAAAATTAATTTGTAGATATCTTATTTATTCACCCTCTAACGGTCTAATTAATGATGAAAAAACACACACATGAAACTAAATCTAAAACAATTACAGGGTTGTAATATTATGAATTTTCTTTCTAAAAACTTATATTTATTTTCTTATTTAACTTTTTCGCTCTTGCGATCTTGAAATTTTGGATCCATCCGTGACAGGAAATCTATTGTTCAAGGGATTGCTACGGTTGTTTGTGTGAATCTGTCCATCTCCCGTACGTGGTACGATGCTTTTAAATGTAGTTCGTGGTCAGATATTATGTGTGCCACTATTTTCTGTAAGTTTCCTTTGGGGCGTCGTCGTTGGAGAAGACGCATGCAACTCTAATCTTGTAATAAAAGCCTGCCCCACAATTCTTGTGTTTGTCTTTTAAACTTGACTGATTTAAATGTTTAGTGATATTTGATGCATATAATAAGGAGATTCACGTGTAAAGTTGAGTTGAGTTGATAATTATTGTAGGATGAAAGTGATTGGAAGAGTTGATGCGAATAACGAGGTGAAAAATGGTGAACCAAACGGTGAGTGAGTTTTTTTTAACCACACAATCCAACCCAACTTGGAAGCCATACGCCTCCTAAGTGAGTTGTAGATGAGAGTGGTTCAATTTTATTTTTATTAATATCTTATATTCTATTCTATTTTAATTGAAATTTAAAATATATTCTTTTAAAGTGATTACGTTCGAAAAAACTTTTTGACCCCCTTTTTTAGCACTTCGTAAAATATGCCATTAGTAATATTTTTGTCTCTTTTCCGTTCTAACTCTAGAGCTAACAATGAAACAATTTTGTGTTGAAGAGAAATAACATATTTTAAAGATTTGTTTCGAAAAATGGCAAAAAGTTCTAAAATTAGGAAAATTGCAAAATTATTTTTTGAATTTTAATGGACCCAAACACACATATCAGATAATAAATATGTTGTAGTTAAAAATATATAAAATTTAAATCAAATTTCAGTAAGTTTAAAAACAAAAACAATCAATATTTTATTAGCATTAAAAAAAAATAAATAAAAGAAAATAAAAGATATTTCCCCCCCCAATCTATGAAGCACATACACAGATATGGTTACACGATACAGATACGATCGGATACGGCGATTCGTCAATTTCTAAAAAACTAAGATACCGATACGTCTAAGGATACGTCATTTTTTTAATATATATATTTCTAAAAAAACGAGGATACTAATACATTGAAGATACATTTTTTTTCTCTTAAAAAAATCTATGATATAGATAAATTTAGCATACAAATTAAATAACAATAGCATAAAATAGAATACAAACACTAAAATACAATTAAAAAAAACATCTAAGATGTTGAAGTACAATAGTTAATAAAATGCAATAGAAAAGTGTCTCATATTACAAAGAAGAAGAGGGAGATTAGAGGGAGAAGTATGAAGATAAACGAAAAACTTATTCATTGAATTGTTAAAGATATCCAAATGGTTTATATTTTGGTGGATTTTGTGGAAAATCAAATGTGAAGATGAAGATTAAATGATTTTAGGGTTTGGTCTTTCACTTTTTATTTTCATTTTAGTTTTAGACTCGAGTAGTGAGCTTTTTAAATAAGTTGCCTAGTTTTAGATTGGGAAAGATTAGATGAGCTACTTGTCTTTTTTCTTTTAAAAAAGGTACGCGTAGAAATAGATACGTCAAATCGTGTGTCAGATATGTAACTAGAAAGTATCTGAAAATATCAGTATTCGATATGTATCTAATACGGATTCTTTACCTCACATGAATATCTGTACTTCATAGCCTCCGATCATAAAAGATTTCGTCAATGCCAAGCCTCGTAAACTATGTGGTGAAATGCTCGATCTCCAACATGTTGCCGCCTCCCTTCCTACACCAGAATCTAAACAGTATCTTAGCATTTTTTGTTAAGGACACTTGCAAACAAAACAAAATATTTTAAAGTCTATAGTCTAAATTTTTGTTGTTTGCAAAAATGGTAAAAATAAAGTCCATTCTACAAATGAAAGTTGTAAAATATCGCAAATACCTTCACTACTATTATACATTTGATACAATACTATTAATATATAATCAATACATTTGACTGATATACTAAATATATTTGATAATTATGTGCTTACTGATATACTTAATATAATTGTTAATCATGCACTCATTTATAATTTTGAGAAATTTGATACGCTTGATTGATATATTTGATAATGATGCACTTGACTAAACTCTTGATAAATTTTTCAATCATTAACTCATTTATACTGCAGATAAAGTTGGTACACTTGACCGATATACTTGATAAAAATACATTTGATTAATATATTGCTGATAAACTTGATAATTGGTAGCATAGAAAATGTATTATCTTACTTTGCTTAATTCGGAATTGTTCTTGGATTTTATATGTTTATTTGATGAATTTATAGGTTTCAAGCACTTAAGAGGTAAAACAGGGCGTTGCTAATGAAATGGAGCTGAAGGGCCAAAATGAAGCTTAAATGCACCAATCGAGAAAGAGAAAGCTAAAATGACCAAAAAGCCCCTGGAAGCGCAATGTACAATGTAGCAACACTAGCGCCTGACGCTTTTTCCAGAAGCACCGAATTTGATGCAATGTCGTGGTGCTCCAAAGTTCCTACATGCGAATGTTTCTGTTAGTGTTGCGGTGCTATCACAATTTTATAAATAAGAAATATGTCGCTTAGGGTTGATCGATCTCGAATTCTAACCGAACTCCACACGATTCTCTTTGTGTTCCCCATCTTTTTTGTCTATTTATGTATCTAAAAAGTTCCTAGATGTCCATCATAACAATTATGGGGATAAGGTAACTTCTTCTGGCTTGGGTTTTAGGATTTTTCTCTAGTTTCATGTACTGGAGAGTTTTTTCGAATCGAACACTGATGTATTTGCTTGATTCAATTCCGTTCTTGTAAGATTATGATTATATTATCGAACACTTGTGGATTTTATGATTGATGCTTTTTATTAACATTTGATATGTGACATATAATCTTATGTTGATCACTAAGAAGCAATAGGTTAGGTTAAATACTAAAAAAAAAAAATACACATGCAAGAGTTCTGGCTGAAAGACGAAGAAAGACGTATGTGGAATTGAATGTAGACAAGTTAAACGTGCCCACAATCAAAATGATAAATTTTTCTAATCTTAGCAAAGTGGGCTATAATTAATTAGCATGACGTTCGTCTCCAGATGGAAGTTTCTATCTCTTATTCTCCACACTTGATGTATTAAAAAATAATTTTCAAAATCTTCTTCACTGCATTAAATTTCATATTAATTAATACGTAATACTTAGATGCACCCATTTTTGTGTATCCCTTCTCATCACTCACATAAAAAAGATATTAAAATATTTCAAAATGGGAAAAAATAAAATTTTTCATATGACAAGCTATGATTGGATAATTTAGTGGGACGCCGAAAGATAGGTGCTATCCGAGATGTACCTAACTATTTTTCTTAATCAATACCCAATGTTGAAAGTCATTCTCAATGTCGGTGGGCAGTGGCAGCTACAAGATCAACATCACCTCCAAACCAAAAGCATCTTCAATTATTTTCTTCTGGATAATAATCAAAACATCCTATTCCTAATGAATTTAATTGTTTCTTTTTCTATTTATATTAATTTCGGCCACTACAAAGTCTCAACATGTCCCAACCAGAAAAGAAAATGTCATCTCTACAAATACGTAAACACACCAAATAATTCATGTAATACATAAATCTAACTCTAATTTTGAGTTAAAGGATAATACGGTCAAAGCCATTTCAAACTTATCCCAAAAAACAAGTGAAAAAACTACAAAAAAAGGCTAAAATCTTTAGGGGCAATTTGTCCTTGTTGAAGGATTGTTTTCAAATATAAAAAAATAAACCAAAATATTTACAAAATATCGTAATATTTTAGAATTATCAATAAAAGATGCTGATAGATATTGATAGACGTCTATCAATGTCTATCATTGATAATTCTAAAATTTTGCTACATCTTATAAATATTTTTAACAGTTTTACCATTTAAAATAATTTTTTCTTATGAAAAAGATTGGCAAGAAAATTAGTGGCTCCCCGTGTTGAATCAAAACAAGTCCAACAACGCAAGTTGACATATGAAAAGGTATTCGCATACTCTGAATTTTCAAAGCATTCCCATCCAATTTTCCAATCAAAACACACTATATAAATATCTTATCTTCAAGAGGGCCTTTAAAAATATCCGATCTTCTTGCTCCCTTTCCCTACACAAATATCTTTCCACCATTTTCTTCTCAATTCCACTTTGCTAATCCTTTCCACTAGAAATATCAATGTATCAATAATAGAGCCTTTTATCTTATGATATGAGTAGTCTCTATCAATAATATATGAAGTATCATCCATAGACTCTCTAAATAATTAGAGACTATGACTTATATGCTTATGTTATTTTATATCTATCAATTATGATAGTCAATAATGTTAGATATATTTAAATAATAATACGTATAATTAAAGTATGAACTATATATATGGATTACTATTTTATTTATTTTATTATATTGGGCCCTATCATGTGTTTTAAATAATTAAGGCTTTAGATTCCTAATTGAGTATGGATTAAATGGATAGAAGTCTATTCCTAGTTAATTAGGATTTAGTGGGAACTCTAATTGAATTAGTATATAGAGAGTTTAGGACTATGGTCCTTAATATACCAAAACAATAAGTACTTAGTTTTTCTCGAATTTCATCTAGGAAGAGATCTACTAAGGGTATTCAGAGTTTTGGTTGAGGAAGACAATAGTCATCTTGAAGCTACCATCGATCTCTTAATGGAATCCAGTATGTTAATTATTCTTGGCAATTTTGACATGAATGATCATAGAGTTAATCTATTCAATGTAGATTTAAACTAATTATATTAACAAGTGGTATTAGAATATGAATTTCATGTTGAATTGTTGATTTATGTTCGTTTCTATTGATATTGTGATTCAATTTTGATTTTTTTTAAAGTTGATTAAAGAATTAAAAAAAATTGAAATCCTTGTTGTGCACGAACACACGGCATGATCCTCACAGCACGAAAACCATTGGTTCAATAGGTAATAGAATCCGGTAATTCAATTGCCGGTGATGGGTTTCAGTCGAAGATGTTGCCGACGATGGGTCTTGGTTGAAGGTAATTTGTTTTACCAGTTAGAGTGGGTTCACCGATTGAAGGATTTTTCTTTTTTCTTTTTATATTTATTATGGCGATGGTTTTGAGTAAATTTCAATTTAGTTTTTAAATTGATTTTTTTTTTTTTTTTTTTTTTGTAAATTTAAAATCCATAAATTTTGTGCATCTAAGTTTTTAATTTGCTTTATAATATTGTAAATTCAAGCTTAATTGACCAGGTTGTAAATTTAAGCTTAATTGATTATGTGAATTTGAATTTAAAGTTTGATTGATGATTCTTTTTAAAATTAGATTAATCATATTATGAATTAAAGTTTAAATTTGATTAATCACGTTGTGGATTCAAGTTTAAATTTGATCAAACATGTTGTGGGTTCAAGATTAAATTTGATTGATATTTTGGGTCAATTTTGGTAAAGACTATATGGTGTTTTTCTACTATTATTTTTGTACAATAATATTTTTATATTATTGCATCATATATTTTGGATTGAATTGGTCAAAATAATATGTTACCAAAGTAGTCTCGATTATCTGGATTAATTTAATTATGAAATATAAGATGTGCATATTCATGAATTTATGCGGATAATTATTTGTCCAAAGGAAGGTAATTATTTGGTAGATTGCGGGTATGCATGTGGTAATGAGTATGTCACAATTACAATGATTGCTCTCGTGGAAAATAGTGGGTCCAAAGAAAGGTTAGTTTTTGGCAAAGTTTATTGTCAGTACTTTGATTACTATCATTTATCATTGGTGTTTTTGCCCAAAGGCTGGACATCAATGTTGTGCTAGTTATCTTGTTAAAGAGGTCCACCAAATATGTAAAATTATTTTGTTATATTTTAATTGTTATTATATGTTTTGTTGTTTATTGTTTTCATTGGTCTTACTCAAATATCTGAAAATTTGAGTACAATCCCTAAGTTGAATGGAACGAACTTCATGATTTGGAAGGAAAGCCTAGAGATTCTTCTCAAGTGTATAGATTTGGACCTTGCATTAACGTTTGATAAACCTACTTCTACTGAGGAACAACCAAATACAACTAATATAGAGAAGTGGGAATAGTCAAATCGCATGTGTCTGATGATCATTAGGCACTCCATTCTAGAGTCTTTTCGGGGCTCTATCACCGAAAATGAAAATGCCAGTAAGTTTTTGCTCAAATTGAGAAATATTTTGTTAAAAATGAAAAAAGGAAAGCAAGTAGTCTTTTGACTTCTTTAACTTCTATAAGGTATAAGAGCAATGGAAACATAAGGGAGTACATTGTGGAAATGTTCAATCTTGCAGGCAAATTAAAGGCACTTGATATGGAGATAAATGAAAATTTACTCGTGTATCTGGTACTTATCTCTCTTCTCGCACAATTTACTCAGTTTAAGATAAGTTATAATACTCAGAAGAATAAATTGAGTATTGATGAGCTTATCTCACAATATGTGCAAAAAGAAGATAGGATTGAGAGTGAAAGAGCAGAAGGTGCTCATTTGGCAACTGACTCTTGTGATAACAAGACAAGGAAATCTATGAGTACTATAGAAGGGACATCTCACCAAAATAAGAGAAAGAAATAGGTTATTGAAAATCCTTATTTTTTCTACAAAAAAAGAATATTACTTCAAGAAAGATTGTCCTAAATACGCCAAATGACGTGTAAAGAAGAGTAACCTTCTTACTTTGTTTTGTTCTGAAGTTAATTTAGCTTTTATGGCTACAGATACTTGGTGGGTAGATTCAGGTGCTACTACTCACATAATTATATCAATGTAGGATTTTCTGTGGAGTTGATCGTGAAGTGATGCTGAAAGATTCAACTATGTGGACGATAGCAATCCATTTCCAATTGAAGCTATTGAGAATTTTAGATTACATTTAAAAATTGGTTATTATTTGGATCTAAATGAGACTTTTGTTGTATCGTCATTTTGACAGAATTTAGTTACTATTTTCGATTTGGACAATTTTGGTTTTTCTTTGTTTTTGAAAATAATAAAGTTAGTCTTTTTCAAGATTCCAAGATTATTGGTACCGATTTTTTAATTGATAATCTATATATGCTTGATTCTTTTGTTTTATTTAACAAGATCCTATTATCTAATTCATGTGGTACAAAGCGTAAATTAAATCAGAATTTTACTATGTTATGGCACAAGCGTGTAAGTCACATCTCTAAACAGAGAATTTAGACACTTGTGTCAGATGCAAATCCTGATTCCCTTGATTTAAGTAACTTTGACGCTTGTGTCGAATATATTAAGGAAAAATAGACAAACATAAAAAAAATTAGGTACCGACAGATGCTCAGACATCTTAGACCTAATACATACAAACAGTTGTGGTCCATTCCAACAACTTCTTGGAATAGACAACAATATTTTATTACATTCATAGACAATTTTTCAAGATATGGGTACCTATATTGAATTCATGAGAAGTCTCAATCTTTGGTCATTTCAAGTCTTTCAAAGTTGAAATTGAACTTCAACTTGGAAAAAAGATTAAGGATGTCATATCTGACCGTGTTGATAAATATTATGGTAGATATGACGCATCAGGTGAACAATGTTCAGGGTCCTTTGCCAAATACCTAAAGGAATGTGGAATCTAAAGGAACCGTGAGATCCACTGCGTAAGCGGGATCGATCCCAAATATTATTTTCACATACATCAAAATTTACAGTACACAATTATCTATCAAAAGAAAATTTACAACATGCATTCCAAAAGAAGAAGAAGGGTTAGAAAACAGTTGCTTAACCCTTAGAGCCAAAAATCTTCACGATAATCCTCCTTTTCGATAGGTCACGAACAATTACGATCACCTCGAACAAAATTACTGCAATCCCAAAGAAGTGAACACCACCACAAGTGAGACCTCTGTATTCTCTGTAGGGGATGAGAATTCTCAGGCGGTGTGGGCTCTGGGTTTTAGGAGAGGGAGAATATTGAGAAGATAATTTTTTAGGGAGATCAAACAGTAGAATTCCAAGAGACCCTCTTTGTGAAGAAGATGAAATAGATCGATAAAAACTGAGCCCCATTAGCACGATTAATTGGGAGAGAAAGGGGAGGGAGTTGACTCCCTCCTAAAATAATTTCCTAAAAATAATTTAATTTTAATAAATTATTTAATATATATACGTGATAACCACGTTATCATATAATACATATTAAACTATATGTTATATCAAATATAACACATGACCTATAGTTCTTATATTGTATAAATACAATATAACCTATAGTTTTATTTCTTTCAATATAATGCATGGTATTTAATATAAATCATATTTATACTAAATATAATTATATGAATCTCATCCATATGGTTAGTATTTGAATCAAATTCAAGTATTTAATTCCTCTCATAATAAACTTTATATCATAGTGTATCAAATATATTATATTAATTATATCACATATAATTAGTTCCCTCAATTAATTTAAACAATTCAAATTAATCTAAAATTAATTATGAAAAATCTTTATTGAGCTAGAAAGAAGACCTTATGGACCTCTAGATTGAAGCTTCAATGGTACTTGAACAATTAATTAAACTTCTTTAATTAAATTATTCAACATCCATTAACTGTCGGTCACTCCATTAAAGACCAACAGCTGCAATCTTCGCACGAAAGATATATTTCTGTATCCATTGGATATAACCAGTCAAGAGTACAATGACTCTTCACAGTTTACTCGTAGGTACAGTTTGGTCGAAATTATCCTTTTGCCTCTATAGTTACATCTAACTCCTTAAATACCACTAATCCCTCTAATGAATAATAAGTCATAGTCCAACTATGATTGAACCCCTATCAGGCCAAGAGAGAGAGTGGTGCCACATTTTTCAAGCCCCACAATCAGTCTTTAAGGAAGCAATTTATGTACTTAAACCGACATTAGGGAATGAGTGAATTTTACATTGTGTAGCTATGTTCTCAACTTCCCAATCAGACGAATCCTCAAAATGGTAGGCGTATTGAGTTGGCAATCTGGCCACTCTCGTCCATACAAATCAAAGGACTGCTTTCATAGGCAGGAGATCACAACTCACTCATGATTCAGGTCATGTCACCTATGGTCATCCTGATGAAATGTAAGTCTCTATTATTAATGACATTATAAAATGAAACTAATCATTTCTTCGTCCAGTCTTATACAAACTACTTTGTATATAATACCCCTACTCACATGCCTTTATATGAATGTTCAGATCAAATTATTTGTAACACTTTACAACAATTGTAATATCTACAAAGGGGTCATATTCGTAGTGTCACCAAGATAAGGTACCCAGCCTTATCCATCTACTACAGACTATTTAGATTATCACTTAAACATGATCCACTTATATGTTTCTACATACATATTTAAGCTACAGAAGATAACCATAGATTTTAGTTTATTGGTTTGTGGATTAATGCTACTAAATGTTGAATAAAATATCTCATATTTTATTAAATAAATAAAATTATTTGTACATTACAATTACAAACTACAAAACTCACAAGATTTAGGGCATCAACCCCAACAATATCCCACATGTTCTAAAGCTAGTAGGGTGTACAATATAACGTGTGTGGAGTTGATCATACGCTAAATTGAAATCAAAATTACTGGGCCTTCTTTTAACTAATTGTTCAAAGGGAGCAACAAAGTAAGTCTTGAATTGATTAATGCGTCGAGGGGGAGGACACCAACGCATCATTAAGCTCCATCAAGGAGAGCATCTAGGCTCATGTCCTTTCGATGCACTCACCTCTTGGTGCTCAACCACAATTGTCATATTTCTATGACTCATGGGTGGATGTACTAAGAAGCACAGGGTTGTTTTATATCTCTAGAATCACTCCTGACTTTGCTTAATGGTTTGGATAATTTTTTTTAATTATTAAAAAAGTCAAAAGTTTGAATCCCATAAATTGTGCTAAAAGAATATAATTATAAACGCCAACAAATTAAACAGAGAGAGGGGAAAGGAACTTGTAAATAAGAGAAAACTGAATATAATTAAAGGAAGAGAATTGTACAAAATTGGGCATATAATGAAACACAAAGAAAAAAATGATAAAATTGAGAATAAAAATTCCAATGTTAATCAAGAATGAGAAACCATATGAACTAAAACCACATAAGAGATTATTTGAAAAAAAAAAACAAGAGGTTAGATGATAGAATCCTCCAACAACACACGTTGTTGAACTCAAAAAGAAAGAATAAAAATAAAATAAACAAGAAGATTTGAGAAAATTGTTATACTTGGATATTGGGTTCCTGCTCTAGTTTTTATTTGGTTCTTAAGTTTCAAAATATTACAATTTTAATTTTTAAGTTTTGAGTTTTGTTTTAATTTGGTCCCTAAATTTCAAGACTTACATTTTTAACCTTAATTTTTAATTTTGTATTAAATACTTCTTTTTGCCTTTAGTGGTAATAATTATTGGTTTATAATTTAAAAGTACTATAAAGTAAAATTTTAAGTTTAATTTTAATATTGATAAAGAAAATAGTGACACTTAATTAATCACAATAATGTTAAAGTGAAAAATAGACATTAAGTCAAAAAATTGAAAATAAGTATTTAGAGAAAAAACGATGTTAGATGTGTAAATTTTGAAACTTTAAACCAAATTAAAACAAAATTTAAATCTCATTAATCAAATTGTTGATATCTATTGATCAAATAGAAACTATACCCAAAACTTAGAGATCAAAATATATTTTTTTCATAAATTTTTTATAACTATTATAATTTGTTGACCATTTATAAAGGAGCAACATTAGCATGCATCTTGGATTGTATCCTACATCTTGTTGTTGTTGTTTTGTTGTTGTTAAGAAAATAAAAGTATAGGAACATAAAAAGATTATTTAATAAAAGTATAGGAACATAAAAAAAATTATTAAAAAATTTAAGGGAAAAAAAAATTAAATGGTCATAATTGGACAACTAAGTGAGCTATAAAGAAAAAGGGTGCAATCCCAAATATTTTTCTTTTGAAAGTGCTTATTTGATAAGTAAAAATCCATTAGTATTTTATGTATGGGGATTTTCAAAAATAGAAAAATAAGAAAAAATATTTACACAATCTCCTTCTATTATAGACTAAGTGATAAAACACTATCATTAACTATTACAGATCACTGATATATCTATCATAGATAGACAGTGAAGATACACAGATAAACACCAATAGTAGTCTATCACTATTTATCATGCTATCAATGGTCTATCAATAGATAATGATTTTGTTCATGATTTTGTTGTCATCAACTACACAATAGATGTTGTTATTGAATATGAAAATTTTGTTGCTTTTAGATAGTTGTGATAGACATTGTAATAGCTTTTAGATAGTTATGATAAACACTGTTATCACTATCTATTATAAATAGTCTATCACTGTCTATCACTGATATATAGTAATAGACTACTATCAATGCCTATGAATATATAATCATTTTGTTGTTGCTAGTTTTTTTTTTCTTTTTTGCTTTAGATAGACGCTGATAGTAGTTTACCAACGTCTATCCGTGATAGAAATTGATACACGTCTATCACTATAGATGCTGATAGAAGTTTATCAGTATCTATCAGTAATAGAAACTAATAGAAATCTATCAGTAATAGAATCTGATAGAAGTCTATCAATGTATATTAATGATAGAAACTGATAGTTCATTGATATCTTTTTTTTATAAAGCAACTCGACTTCGATTCTTGAATAATCCACATCTTCTTTTGTAACAAAAGATTCCCTTTTTATGTGGATTATGTGGAAAAGACCCGTATCAATAATTATGATTTTTCGTATCGACAATTTCTCAATATCTTGTTCATTCGCAACAAAATATTTTCTTTGTGCGGCGGTAAAAAAAAAATCCAAGTGATAGAAACTGATACTAGTCTATCGTTGAGAGAAATTGATAGAAGTCTACCGATATCTATTCATATTTATTTATTATTATTATTATTATACTATTTCTATAAATAGTTTAACCATTTTTTTTTTGTTTGCGAAAATTTCTCTTTATTCAAACACAATAAATTCTATATAAAAAAAGCATTTATATATGAACGTTAAATACACTGAATCAATTTAAGAATCCGGGATGAAGTTGAGGAAAGCGTCGGTGGACTTATTTGTACACAAGTTAAACTTGCCCATCCTCCAGCATATCTAGGAATAACCCACACCACAACATATATATAAAAATTAAATCTAATTGATAAATTTTCCTAATCTTCTTCACTATGTTAAATCCCAAATTAATCAGTTCCCAATGTCGAAATCATTGTTAATGTTGGCGGGCAGGGACAGTTACAAAATCAACTCACCTCCAAACCATTGTCAATGTTGGTTCTGTTATTCGTACCATTCGTTATTTGAAAAGTTGTGTGGGTCAAGATTTCTTCTTAGTTTCATTTGTATTCTCTCTCTAACAGGTTAGTGTGATTTTTATTAGAGAATTGTCCCTTGACTTGACGTTCTCTTATTGGACGGCTTATATTATTTCTTGGTAGTTCTTCTATCTCCTATCGGATGGCTTGTATTATTTCTTGGTGGTTCTTCTATCTTTTGGAAAATCAATGGGTAGCAAATGGTGTCTCGTTCATTAGTCAAGAATGAGTGTCGCTCTATGATTTCTTTTACATCTTAACTCAAGTGGCTTAAAGTGTTACTCTGAGTATTGGGGTAGATCAGTATTACATATTGCTCAACATCCTTTTTTTTATGAAAGCACAAAATACATCGAGGTACAATGTCATTATATTCACAATGCAATTCAAAAGGACGCCATTGCTATATGTCTTGTCATTACCAATGAGCAACTTGGAGATATCTTTATGAAGGCTTTAAGGAAAACAACTTTTTTTATCTTCTTCGCAAGTTGGGCATTTGTGTGATACCCACACTCCAATTTGATGGGTATTAGAAAATATATTTTCGTATGGGATTTGTAAATATATTTTCATATATGATTTATAAACATTTTCTATTTAATATTTTTTAGACAAATTTTATTTTTGGTCCAAAATTAGATTGTAGGTATATATTGATCTTATGGTGCGTTTACCTATCCATTTGAGATTTAGGTTGCAGTCGTAATTGGATTGCATTATAAAATATATGTGTTGTAATGGCAATCAAATAACATTTGATGGTGTTTACTAATGTGTAATAGAAATTGGTCCAACCATTTTACTCTATATCTCTAATGCGAATGAAATTTGAATGGATTACCATAATGCCCTTTTGTATTTTTAATTAATTTTATGATTCCCTCCTTATTTTTTATACTTATTTTTTTAAAATTTTATTTAGTAATTAAAAATTTATATTTTATAAAACTTAATCCCCATACCAAAAAAAAAAAAAAAAAAAACAAATCTAGGATTTAAAATTACTAAATATTAATTATATTAAATTTAGTTTATCTAATTTAAGTTTGTGTTTTGTTGTTGATTTGTCTTTTTAAAATAATCTTGATATATATATTTTAAAACAAAATCTTTTTTATGATATAAAATTTTAAACCAAAGCAAGAAATAGTTAGCGTCTGACTCTAGTTTTGGCCATAGAGTTAGAGTTGGAGTAACAACGAGATCAAATAGGAGCGAGAGGGTGATGGAGAGGAAGAGAATAATTCAACAATGAAACTGCGAATAAACTAGAACTCAAATTCAAGAATTGAAGCCCGAAAAGAACATAACAATAATCTTACTCTGCAATCTTAAACCAATGAGAGAAATACCTAGTGTGCCTGGTTTTGACCACTAATCAGGAAGAGTTGGAGAAGGAGCGAGAGTGAGAGCGAAATAAAGGATAAGAGAGAACATGATGGAGCGTGAGAGAGGAATTGATCAATGAAATCGTGGATCAACAAGAATTTGAATTCAAGATTAGAAGCCCAAGCTTTACGAGTTTTGATGGTTTTGTTGATGGTATTTAGAAGAGAAGAAAGAAGGACGGGTTTACTACAAGAATTTTCACCTTTCCCCACACAAAAAAAAAAAAACAAAAATGTCGGGATAGGCTATGCCAACACATTTTTTTTGCGTCGGCATTATCATCGTCGTATCTATGTCGGAAGAATTTTCTCACGATGAAAACTATTTTTGTGTACATAAATACCATCTTTGCAATGAAATTGTTTGCATCGGCATATGTGTTTTCCCAACAAAATACAATTTGCGTTGGCAAAAGCATATTTCTAAACAACAAAAAATTTCAGTTCAACATACAGATTTCTGCCAACGTTTATTTGCGTTAGCATAAGTTATTTATAATTTTATATATTTTTTGTAACAATTAAATAACCAAAATTTTATTTTCTTAGTACCTAATTATGCACAAACAAAAATTAATCTTCAAACAAATCAAATGGGGAAAAATATAATAAAAGTAAGCTTATATATTTAAAAATAAGACTAATATTCAATACACAAGTTATAAAATTCTACGAACAAAAACTGTTATACAATTAAATTTGAGCTTTTCTAGCTTCTTACAAATTCCCAACACAACCCCCCCCAAAAAAAAAAAAAGTTTAATTCCTTAAGCCAAAATACCCTAAGCCCAAATAAGTGAGATACTAAACCAAACTAAGTAATTATCTCTAAATTTTCTCGCAATGTCCAAAAAATGATCTTTAAGAATTTACACGAACAACCTGAAATAGGAAAAACAAATATTATGAAAGATTTCTTAAAGTCAACAAAGAAAAATGCACAAAAAGATCTTAACAATCACACAAAGACTTAAACAAAATGTTTAAGATGGTTATGAGGAATGATCTCTCTCAAGCTACAAACATGTCGTCAATGTTCATAATTAAAACATGGACACCACAAACAACCATTTTACTATCTAAAATGTGAGTAAAATGATAATAATTAAGACATGAACCCCTCCCCCACACTACGAGCATGTTGTAAATCCATTTAAACAAATAGATAAACGCCCCTTAAACCTCCACAAATATTGGATGCCTACCAATAAGCCGACAACAAAGTTCCTTTAAAGTGCACAATTAGGTTTTAAGATAATCTAAAACACAATTACAACATATACATCCCTTCCCTTCCCCCTCCCATGCTACGAACGTGTCTTAGTTTCACTTAAACACCATTTAAACCTAGAAAGTAACAATAAATACATAAAAAACATCAAAGTGAATCCCTCTCCTCTAAATCCACCTAAATTTCTTTCAAGTTTAAACCCGTCATTCGATAGTCCTAAAAACATATAAAAAAAATTCTCGGATCCCTACAAATAAATCAAGAACAAAGTTCCTTTAAAGTGCACAATTAGGCTTCAACATAATCTAAAAAGAAATTACAACATATACATTCCCTCCCCCCTCCCCCCAAACTACGAACGTGTCCGAGTTCCACCTAAACGACATTAAAACAACAAAAGAGTAACAAATGCATAGAAAACATCAAAGTGAATCCCTCCCCCCTAAATCCACCTAAATTTATTTCAGACTAAACCCATCATTCGATAGTCCTAAAAGCATATAACTCAACTCTTGGATCCCTACAGATAAGCCAAGAACAAAATTTCTTTAAAGTACACAATTAGGCTTCTAGATTATCTAGAAAACAATTACAACATATACATCCCTCCTCCTACAAGCTATGAATGTGTCCTAGTTCCACTTAAACGCCATTAAAACCATAAAATAGTAACAAATGCATAGAAAGTGTTGAAGTGAATCCCTCCCCCTTGAATCCACCTAAATTTCTTTCAAAACTAAACCCGTCATTCGATAGTCCTAAAAGCATATAACTCAACTCTCGAATCCCTACAAATAAGCCAAAAACAAAGTTCCTTTAAAATACACAATTAGGCTTTTAGATAATCTAAATAACAATTATAATATATACATCCCCCTCCCCCAAGCTACGGACGTGTCCTAGTTTCACCTAAACGCCATTAAAATCACAAATTAACAACAAATGCATAGAAAGCGTCAAAGTAAATCTCTTCCCCCCCTAAATCTACCTAAATTTCATTCAAGACTAAACTTGTCATTCGATAGTCCTAAAAGCATATAACTCAACTCTCGAATCCCTACAAATAAGCCGAGAACAAAGTTCCTTTAAAGTGCACAATTAGGCTTCTAGATAATCTAGAAAACAATTACAACATATACATCCCCCCTCTTCCAAGCTACAAACGTGACCTAATTCCACCTAAACGCCATTAAAACCACAAAGTAGCAACAAATGCATTGAAATTGTCGAAATGAATCCCTCCCCCCTAAATCCACCTAAACTTTTTTTCAAAACTAAACCCGTCATTCGATAGTCCTAAAAGCATATAAATCAACTCTCGGATCCCTACAAATAAGCCAAGAATAAAGTTCCTTTAAAGTGCACAATTAGGCTTCAAGATAATCTAAAAAATAATTACAACATATACACTCTCTCCCCCCTCTCCCTCAAGCTACGAACGTGTCCTAGTTCCACCTACCATTTAAACCAAAAAGTGGCAATAAGTACACTAAAACACACATATTTAAAATGACTACCATAACTGCAGGATAGCCACAAAATAACAAATGAAGTTCCTAAATCCACTAAAATGTTCATATTTGAAGTGGCTACCATAACTGCAGGATACCACACAACAACCAAATTAAGTTCCTAAATCCACTAACCAAGAACTGAAAGTTGTCATAACGTACCTAGTTGTTCGAAGGTCCATCTCCTTGTTTTTGCACAGCTAACTATCTTTTTATTTCAGTCAATTGATCTTGAAAACCCGAAACTATTGACTTCAACATGACATTTTCCTCCTTTAAGCTTGTCACCTCCGCCTCAATCTTTTCATACTTATTCCCAATATCTTTATCAATTTATGAGGAGTGTATGTTTTCTTTTAATGACTTTTGCCCATGCATGTTTTCATCGGGATAAATACGTCTATGCCAATGAAAATGGATGTGTCGGGAAAAAAAGTATCAGAACAGCTAAAAATTCTTGTAATGATAATATAGGGATTGAAAAAAAAGAAAGTGAAGTATTCATTGAAAGTTCTAGGATGAAGAGAAAAAATATATATAAAGTTTGATAATTTTGGGTTTATTTTTGGTTTTTAGAAGAAAGAGTAGTGTGTTCTAGATCAAACCGAGTTGTACATACCAAGGGAAAGGCAAGGAAAAGGTATGTCAAAAATTTAGGTGGTCCCACGTAATTCATCCATTGTAATTGGATTGACACCTGGGAGAGGATTGCAAGAATGGGTATATCAAAATGTGGGCCCTACCAATACTTTATATTTATGAAATTAGGTAAATAGCCATGCAGCTTGGACAAATGGCCAAAACATAATGTAAAGAAAAATAACCAAACAGATTTTTGTTTGTGAAAATGATCCATCTACTAATTTGCATATTATTTAAAATTTAGCAATGGACAAAAATAGTTCTACTGTCAAATCCCTATAAATATGGAGTATTTCAAACAATTATAACAATCTAAAATAAGATCTAATAAACTAAACTACCTAAATCTTCTAAATTTAAATTTTTTAATCTACTTATTGTGTGAAGCAAAAAAAAATAATAATAATAAAACAGCACTATATCAAACCTAACTTTAGTTCTTAAACAAGAATAATACCACTAAAACAAAAATTAAAAAGCTACACCTTTATGGTCGAATACATTAGCTATCAAATGAAGTTGGCCTCATACTAAGCTCAACAAATACCTTCTACTCCAGTTAAAAAAATTTCATATGCTATCACACATATTACAAGCAACTTAATATGCTTGTAAATTAAAATATAATTAATATGCTTCCACCACTCTAACATTATAATTAATTAAATTTTCATGAATCTAATTCATATGAATTAAATATTTGAATCTCATTCAAATATCTCTCTCTAATATAATAATTAATTAAATCTTCATGAATCTAATTTACATGAATTAAATATATTCAAATATTTTTCTCTAAGATAATTTGAACTATAGCTCACATCTATAATTAGTTTTATATTAATCACATTAATATACAAATTTCTCATTGATTTGAACAATTTAAATCATTCCTCATAGCTAACAAGGGGACTTGGTGGACCTACAGATCAGAAGCTCCAACGATGTGAGATTAATTGTCTAAACTCATTTACCAAATTAATCAACATTTGTTGACTGTGGGTACACTCTACTAAAGACCCACAACTGCATTCATCTTGCTGCAAATATATTTCTGTGTCCATGGATATAAATCAATAATAGCAAGTTAGTCCTTCATGAGTGTTCGTAACACCAACTGGGTCAATTTATCGTTTTACCCTTGAGTTACCTCTGTATCCTTAATTACCAGTGTTTCTCTAATGAACAACCTATTTACCAACCATTAAATAGAAATCGGCCCTCTCGGGTCAATGAGAGGATATGGCTCGTTGTTCAAGTTTTGGAGACACTAGTTAAGGGAACACTCAGCTACTTACCCTAAAGTCAGGTAGGCTTATTGAGTAAGCAAACTGGACACTCTCACCCATACAAATTAAAAGACAACCCCTCGTGTACAGGAGGAGTTCATAATACATTTAGGATTAAGACTAAGTTGTCTAGGTCATCCTATTGAAATAGAAACCTAACTAGTCAATGTTATTACATCTAATGGTTATTATTTCGTGGTTCGGTCTTATGAAAACTCATTGCATAGGATACCCCCACTTGTATGTCACCTACATGAACACATTGGATCATTGCATTTATATCAAATACAAAGTGAGTCATATCCATAGTGTCATCAAGATAGGTTCCCAACCTTATCCATATACTGACCCTTTAGATTGTATCTTGAACATTGATCCCTATATGTCTCACATACTATCCAAGACTCATAAGACAACCTTAAATGTTAGTTTATTTGATTTAGGGTTATTAAGAAAAAATAGAATACAACACAATCAATAATATTTATTGAAATAATATCGAAAACTCTTTATTGATGACAACAATTATTTACATTTACTATCTGTGAGTTTTAGGACATAAAACCCAACATTATAGCCATATTTTGCCAGTAATTCTCATGTAAATATCTTGTATTAACAAGAATCTTGGTCATATTTTATTGTTAATTCCAACAAAAAAAAATATGTAATACGCTAACAAATCTATCAAGTCATGAAAATGAAAATAATTTATACCCAACAAACCTTGAATCATAGGATTTTTCCCCTTCACAGAATTTTCAAGGATGTATTTATGTGGCCCATGTTGAGAACTCGAGCAGAACAAACTGTATTTCGATGTAAATACATAATATGTGTATTTTTGGAGTTTGCAGTGTTAATAAAAAATATGTGTACTTTTTCACTTCCATTAGTTAGATCTAGCTTGTATGAATTGGACTTGTGGGTTGGTGGATGAGGCTTTCTTCTAAATGAAAAGACAAGAACCGACCAAGTAATGCTTTTTGGTTGCTTTTGTGGGCTTTAGGCCTCATTAGGCTTGGGCTTGTCCCAGCCCATGGGCCTTTTCTACGTACACCCCACCACAGTGTCTCCTCAAAACTGTACTCAATTAATATCTCCTTAAAAAGTTTCTAAAACTACTATAATCCTCAACATCTTGAACCTGTACTTAATCAATTATAAAGCATTCTCTAAACTTTTAATCTCAACCACTATAAAATTAAGAGAATAAGAAAAAAAAAAAACATTCCTAATTTAGACGTCGGTGAAGTTGTTTTAATGCAAGCTAAACGTGCCCATCAGTTAGCTTTTCTTGGAAGGCCCGAGAACATATAAATCAAATCAAAATTATAAATTGTCCACATCTTCTGAACTACATTAAATCCCAAATTAATCAGTACCCAAATATCCAAGTCATTGTCAATGTTGGCCAGCAGAGGCACCTACAATATTTATTTTCTTCTCCATTATAATCTAAAAACATCCTATTCCTAACCAATTTAATTGCTTTCAAGACAATATCTCAATTTATATCCTTAAACTTTTATGGTTATATCAATTTAAATCATAAACCTTTCATAAGTGTATCGAAATAAAACATAATAGATAGTTTAAATTGATACAATTAAGAAACTTGACAGTTATAAAAGTTTTGGTTTTACATGGTTGTGAATTCATATATATTTTTTTTTACGTAAACACACCAAATAATTCATGTAACTTGTAATACATAAAGCTAAATATTATTTTGAGTTAAGTTAATGATAATAAGGTCAAAACAATTTCAAACTTATCCCAAAAAGAATGGAAAAAAACCTACAAAAGGCTAAAATCTTCACGGGAAATTTGGCCTTATTTAGAGGGTTGACAAGGAAATGAGTGGCTCCGCCGTGTTGAATCAAAACAAGTCCAACAACACAACTTGACATGCAAACGCACTCGCCTGCTCTCTTTGAATTTTTTTGAGCATTAAAAGCTTTCCCATCATATTTTCAATTTTATATACATTTTTTTCCCCTTCAAGAGGGCCTTTAAATAAATATCCAATCTTCTTCCCTTTCCCTACTCAAATATCTTCCCTCCATTTTCTTCTCATTTCCACTTTGCTAATCTCTCTTCCTTTACAAATATCCTTCTCCATGGTTTCTCTCTCCCTCTTTCATTCTCTCTATTTTTCTCTATTTTCTTTCTGTATTTCCCTTTAACTTGTTCTTGAATCTCTTTGCAGGCTCCTCAAACACTGGATGGTCTCACCTATGAAGAGGTTAATCTTAATTTTATGTTGAAATGTCTTGAATTTGTTGTTTTCGTTTTAAATTTTTACTTCGATGTGTTACATATATATACACCCTAATCCAAGGGCATGTTTGAAATATTTTTTTAATTATTTAAAATATACTCTTTTTTTAATATTTAGAAAAATCATTTGAAACAGTCTTAAATTTTTAGTTCAAGTTAGTGGTAAGATAACAAGGCTGTTGTATGTAAATTTATTGCTTTAAATTTCAAAAAATACTTAGGTGCATTTGGAGTAGTATCTATCTTTGTACATTCTACTAAATTGTCCAATCATAATTTTTTATTTTTTTGATGCGAATGATGAAAGAGGGTACATAGAGATGTGCGTATCGAGCATCCAAATATTACTCTTAATTTTTCTTTGGTTAACTAGTGATTTGACTGTTGATCTCGTTATTAATTTGCAGGATTATATATTGAACTCACGTGGGGTGAAGCTTTTCACGTGCAAATGGCTTCCAAAGGACAAGGAGCCAAAGGGTTTGATCTTCATCTGTCATGGCTATGCAATGGAATGCAGCATCACCATGAATAGTAAATACACAAACTTTATCTTCTTCCACCAATTCCAAATATTAAGACCAAATTGTAAAACTCTGCCCTGTGCTTTCATTTGAATTATAGGCACTGCAATTCGGCTGGCACAGGCAGGTTTTGCAATCTATGGGATTGATTACGAAGGCCATGGAAAATCAGATGGCTTGCAAGGCTATATTACAAGCTTTGATTATGTGGTGGATGACTGCTCCAATTACTTCACAGAAATTTCTGGTATCTTCTCTACTCAAAAGATTCAATTTTTATGGTTTTTTATTGAAAATTTTTATATGGGTCGTCATTAAAAACATTGTTTTCTAATACCCAGAAAGGAAGGAGAATAAAGGGAAAATGAGATATCTGTTAGGGGAGTCAATGGGAGCAGCAGTGGCTCTGTTATTGCATAGAAAGAAACCAGATTATTGGGATGGTGCTGTCTTAGTTGCACCTATGTGTAAGGTATGCCCCAATTTTTCTGCTTCTGTTTTAAAATGAATTGGATTTGGATCGATGGATGATTTAAGATGATATTTGAGCAGGTGATCCATGAAGGTCTGTGTTCAAACTTTGCGATGCTATTTTCTTCCCAATTAATATTTATTTCCACTTGTTTGATCTTCTCTTAATATTTCAAGCTCACAGGTGAGTAAGAGTGCTAGATAATATAATATTAAATTAGTGTTTCATCTATCGACTTAAGTTTTTGGGGTTAATTTGTTATTTAAGATGGTACTAGACAAATTTAATATTATATGGTTGAATCTGTTTCTTTAATTTGAGGATTCAAAATTTCCCCTGTTTTTGGCAGATTGCAGAGGATGTAAAACCAAGTCCAATAGTTGTAAATATACTGACAAAGCTTTGCAATGTTATACCCACATGGAAAATAATTCCAACCCAAGATATCATCGATGTTGCTTTTAAAGTTCCTGAGATTAGACATCAGGTAATATTTATTAATCTCCACCGTTTTTAGAAATATAGAAGTGTTTACTAGAACTCTAACTTATATTGATCAATTCATGATGAAATTAACAGATCAGAACTAATCCTTACTGTTACAAAGGGAGGCCTCGCTTGAACACGGGCCATGAACTCCTCAGGATCAGTCTAGATCTTGAGCAAAGACTCGAAGAGGTTCGCCGTTTTTCGTCGTTTGAATTAATCTCACATTTTTAAGTTTTTGTGTTTGGTGGTGGTTTATCAGGTGATATGTTTTAATTAAGCAGGTTTCATTACCGTTCATAATCCTCCACGGAGAGGAAGATCGAGTGACCGATGTGTCGGCGAGCGAGCAACTCCATGAGAAGGCATCGAGCTGGGACAAGACCTTGAAGAAATATCCAGAGATGTGGCATGGATTGCTATATGGAGAGACAGATGAAAACATTGATGTTGTATTTGCAGACATGATTGCTTGGTTGGATGAAAGATGTGCTTTGGGAAATTCAAGGATAGAAAAACAACTCAAGACTGAATGTGATGATCTCCAAACCAAATGATTTCAGAGTTTTCATGTTCTGTATATGTTTTTTCTGATTGTGGCAAAGTTCTTTTCTTATGATATTTGTAAAGTTTACATATAAGGTGCAAACAAAATGTAAAAGTGCAAACAAAATGTAAAAGTGAAATATGTACGATATACTAAATCAAGTTCATTGAAATATATGGTGTGTTTAAAGAGTTTGTGTATGTGAGGTCTAAAAAACATCAATTTCGTATCTTATTAACTAGTTACATTATGCTAGTGGTACTTAAAGAGTGGTACTTAAGGAGTTAGATGTAACTACAAGGGTAGGACGGTATTTTGACCCAGCTGTAGTTATGAGAAGTTTTTAAAGGGTGATCGTTCTATTGATTGGTTATATCCATGGATACAAAATAAATCTATAGTACGAAGAGTGCATTCATCGATCTAAAAAATGTAGAAGGAAATTTTCCAAGGTAAGATAGGGAAAATAAGTTAATTGAGCTCAAAAATGAATCTAGAATTTTGGTTTGAATAAACAGGTAGTTGCTTAGGATGAGCAAGCAAGCAGCTTGAAAGGTCAGGTAGATGTGCTGGTGGACGCTCACACGAAAGGCTAAGTTTTTATGCATGTACTGGGTTAGGTTGTGTGCAAGGACGTGCTGAAGTGCGCTAGGTAGTGCGAGTAAGCGCGCAAGGCTGGGAGCGTAAGGTTGCACTAAGTGTGCGTGGGTGTGCACCTAGGTGAGCACATAGGCAAGCATTGCCACATGATTGGTGCTAGTTGGCTGCATAGTTTAGTATTAAAAACCAAGAAAATTCTAAGTGTTGAATGCATAAGAGAGGTATGCATTGAGCTAAAAGATGATGATCTAAGTTAAATGTTATGCTGATTTAGGTGGGTTAGTATCATAAGGAGACAAATGGCATTTTCTAAACATGTTTATCATTTCCACAGGGTTAATGCCAATAGAAGAAGCCTGTCAACCCTAGGAGGAATGCCTAAGGCTGTGAGTGAAATGATAATTTCCAAGCAAACTAAGATTTAAAGGGCTATTAACGCATGCTAGTTTAGCATGTTCAAGTATTTATATGCTTTATGTTACAAGCATATGTTAGATGTTCATGGCTATGTATAGATGTTTAAGCATACATTTTATGTTACTATGCTTTTATGTATACATGTTTTTAATGAGTAAGTTTTATGATGTACCCAATATTGAAGGACAGTGAGATTGAGAAAGTATCCGAGCCATAGTACCTAAGATATGATGGTACTTAGTTATTACCACGTGCCCGTAGGTAGAGTTGACGTAGGTAGTATTGAGGATACTCCACAACTAAGGATGGACATTGAAGGATTGAGTGAAAGGGTTCTCTCTCAACTAAGGATACATATGTTTAATGTTTCTAACTGTCTCATGTTTTAAAGTTTTAAGTATGAGTTTGCTTGGTAGTTTTCAGTCTAAAGCATGATGTTTATGTTAATTGGTCACTCACTGGACTAGTAGCTCACTCGTTTTAAATGTTTTTCCTCCTTTTCAGGTAGTGGTCATCTCCCCAGAGTTAACTGCACTGTTTCTCTACCACTCGAAGACTCCAGTTAAAGATTAAGGAAAAAAGAAGTTTTAGGTGGTTACATGTAAATGTCTATACATATGTACGTTCATGTTAGGGACTAGGATTAAATGTTATGACCCACTGAACTTTGTTTCTGTATATGTTGTAATTATGTTGTTTGTTGAAACTTGAGTGTTGCTGAGGTTGTTTTAGGTTCTTTAAAATTATTGAATGTTGAGTTTGTATTTCCAGAGTTTCCTAAGTAGGTTAGGATGTTAGTTAAGCAGTAAGTGCCATAAAAGATTGATAATTGCTGTCATTACATTCTTTTTTGAACTAAGTGGGTAAATTGGGAGGGGGTGTGATAATTTGGTATCAGAGCATAAGGTTTTGGGGAAAAGAGAGAGTTCATGCATTAGTTTAGGTCCATATTGTGAGTCCCTAACATATGTACTTTATAATTAGTTAAAGATGTCGAGAAGAAGTGGTAGGTGGAGCAAGTAGACGACAGAAGGGGGCCCTGACCCTACCATTAGAAATCCTAAAGTCCAAGGGGACCCAAACAAGAGAGAAGGTAGAGATCCTGTAGTTGAAGAAACAACTTCAAAGGGTGAGTTGAGTACTCTGCAGGTAGAAGCAGATCCTCAGCTAAAAGATAGAGTGTTTGATAGGATCGCCTAAAGGTTGACAGCAAGTGTAGGATCCGTACAGGTAGATCCAGAAACGAATTATGGCATCAAGAGGCTCAAAGCCTTAGGTGTGACGAAGTTTGAGGGTGCCACAAATCCAACAGATGCTAAGATTTGGCTAGATTTGATTGAGAACTGATTTAATGTGATTAGATGTCCTGATGACTGTAAGGTCGGTGATGTGTTCTGTTCAGGTAATGAAATAATAATGCTTATGAGAATTAAATGCTAAGTTTTCTTTAGCCAAACCCAAGTGCAAATCTGATCAATGTTCCTGGTGAGTCCAGGGTCAAACGCAGGGATTGCTCATAAGTATGCGATGAAACTAAAAATATGATCTTTGCGTGTGTTAAAAATGTTCAAAAGAGTGAATAAGTAAACTTAAACTTAAGTATGCGATGGGGACTATGTCTAAAGTGAAGCAGCATAAATCGAATAACAATTATGCAATAAAAGGGTTGAGAATAACTTTCACTAATATTTTCTAAACAACTGAATGAAATATGCGATCAAGCTATACCCTCAATGTTACAACGAGCACTTCTCAGTGTTTTTTGCCCCATTATCTTATCTCTAAGATGCATGCGATAGGTGTAATATGCAGAGAATGTACTTATTTCTAATGAACATTTTCTCTTGTTTTATGAGGTTTTGTTCTAAATTCTCTCAAACTTAGATTAGCTTTACTTAAAAAAATTTCTCATTTGATTCAAGCAACAAATATAAGCATGCATAAAACAAATTGATCACATGATTCCTCCAGTTATTTAGTCGTGTTAGCTACAATCTTCCTAACCCATAAAGCGATTAAGCTATGCATGATATTGGTTGAAATGATAGACAAGATGTATAATAAACATGTATTTATACTGAAATTCTGAATTTTTCAATACAAGAAATACAATACAAATACACAAAAAGAGAAAGGGTCAGAGAATCAAGCTGTGGTTCACAATTCTTACTTCCTATGGCTTGTTCTTACAGCTACTTCCTTATATAATCGAACAAAATAATCTTCTTCCTTCCTTAGAGTCCTAAGCTCTCATCAAGGAGTTTTTATGGAAGAATGATAGGGGTTTCAAGCAGAATCCCTTCTTAGGGTGTTCTTCTTGTCTCCCATAATGTATCCCCTAGTATAACAAGAACTTCGAGTTTAGAATTCTAACAACTAATGACTAACTCCTCTCACTATTCATATATCTATATCTATTTTTTGCATGGCATTTGCATGGGTATTTATAGGCGTTCATGGTCACTACTTTTCTTAAGCTGATGATTACGTTGATGGGGCGCATTAAATTCCATATCCTGATGTGCTAACTACAACGTGGCAATGGTTCATTAAATCTTCAACAAAGCTTTCCTGTCGGCCACCAATGCAACTTGTGATGTGACACCCACCGCCTAAGTCATGTCATGCCTCATTGCTTGCAGTCTATGCGATTGTCTTCATTTTCTTCTCAGGTCACTTCTTTATTTGAACGCATTAATAAGCATGCGATCACGCGATCATCAGACTTTAGAAGGGTATACTGCACAGAAGTGGCGAGAATTAGTCTGGAATTTAAATATGTTAGGCGTTAGAAGTAAGTGATCGCATGCCTTGCTTTTTGTATAAATTTATTGCAAAATTTATCCAAGTTGCCAATCGGGTTAGCAGTGTTCTTATTACAAAAAGCCGAAGGAATCCTTTAGAGGCTATGACCTGGCTAGAGTTTAGGAAATCTTTTGAAGATAAATATTATCCTAGCTCTTTTAGAGAAGTTAAGAGGGTGTGTTTCTCAGACTTGTTCAAGGATTGATAACGGTCGTTAAGTATAAACAGAAATTTATGTAGCCGTCTCAATATGCTCTTCCAATTATAGAAGAAGATAAAGATAGATGCAAGAGGTTTGAAAATGGTTTGAGGATGAAAATCCATACTCTAGTCATTTCTACAACTAACTGGATGAATTTCACTCAGTTAGTCGAGAAAGCTATTAGAGTTGAGAGAAGCCTAGGAAATATGGATCAGGTGTAGAAAGGAAAAGAGGAGCAACAGAAAGCTTCAGCGGGATAGAGAGGTAAGAGTTTCAGGTCTCATTTCTCTAGACAGTCAGCTATGAAAAGACAGGGAGACGTGAGCCAGCAGGGTTCTAATAGGAAGAGATCGAGACCTACAGCTGGTTCAGTTAGTAGATCAGGTTTTAAACGTGCTAGCGAGTCTATAGCTAGTACAGGTGAGAAACCTCTATGTGTGAACTGTGGTAAGCATCATCTGGGATGTGTTACAGTAGAAAAACGTTTTTTTCCAATGTGGACAGATAGGCCTATTCAAGAAAGAATGTCCTAAGTTAGCTCCTGGAACTCAGGTAGAACGGAGGGTGACTTCTCAAACAATGGATCAGCTGAAGGCAACTGGAGCCAAAGGTAAGGCTTCCAGTGGAGCTAAATAGAAAGAAGTAGAAGGATGATCTCAGTAACAAGGTAAAGTGTTTGCAGTGGCCCACAAGGAGGCATAAGAGGCACCAGATGTTGTGACTGGTAAAGTAACTCTATGTAACCAGTTTACTTATGTATTACTTGATTCTGGTGCTACACACTCATTCATATCTTGCATGTTTGCACCACATATAGATAGAATGATTGAAAGCATGCTTGAGGACTTGTTCATCTCTACGCCTGTTGGAGATGTTTTAGTAGTGCATGAGTATTATAGGAACTATGAGGTAGTCTTTAACAACTAGAGTTTATGGGTAGATCTGATTCCATTAGAATTACTCGAGTTCAATGCTATTTTAGGCATGGATTTCCTTATTAACTATCATGCATTTGTTGATTTTTTTAAGAAAGAGATAGTGTTTAGAAGCATAGGAAAACATGAGGTATTTTTTGTGGGAAGAAAAAGACTTCTCCTTAATGATTTGATATGAGCAGTTAAAGCTAGAAAGCTGTTGAGCAAATGATGTATTTCCTACCTAGCACATGTGGTTGTTTCACATGATAAAAACTTAAAGCTTGAAGATGTGCAAGTTGTATAGGAGTTTCTTGATGTGTTCCCTGAAGAGTTGTCAGGATTGCTACTTAACAGGGAAGTCGAGTTTACTATTAACCTGATGTAGGTACAACACCTATTTCACAGGCACTGTACAGGATGGCACTGGTTGAGTTAAAGGAGCTGAAGGTGCAGTCACAGGAGTTAGTTGATAAGGGGTACATTAGACCCAATGTGTCACCCTGGGGAGCACCGATTTTATTTGTAAAGAAGAAGAATGGCACTCTCAGGTTGTGTATAGATTACAGGCAGTTAAATAAGGTAACGATCAGGAATAAGTATCCTTTATCCCATATAGATTATCTTTTTTATCAGTTAAAGGGAGCCACAGTGTTCTTAAGATAGATTTGAGATTAGGATACCATCAATTGAAGGTAAAGGAAGTAGATGTTCCAAAGACTGCCTTTAGGACCAGAAATGGGCATTATGAGTTTTTAGTAATTTCATTTGGCTTGATGAATGCCCCTACGGTATTCATAGACCTTATGAATAGGATATTTCATTCCTATCTTAATCGATTCGTGATTGTCTTTATTGATGACATTCTAGTATATTCCAGTAGCAGGGAAAAGCATGTGGAACATCTGAGGATGGTGCTTCAGATGCTGTTAGAAAAGAAGTTGTATGCTAAGTTCAGTAAGTGTGATTTCTAGCTAGATCAAGTTGTATTTCTAGGGCATGTAGTATCTATGGTAGGAGTTACTGTAGATCCCCATAAGACAGAAGCAATAGTGAACTGAGAGCAACCTATTACAGTATCTGAGGTACGTAGTTTCCTGGATTTAGCAAGTTACTACAAACGATTTGTGGAAGGTTTTTCTAGGATAGCTCTTCCATTGACTAGTCTGATCAGGAAAGATGTAAAGTTTGAGTGGTCTTTTAAATGTGAACGTAGTTTCCAAAAGTTTAAACGAAGATTAGTATTTGACCCAGTACTTACACTTCCTACTCCATATAAAGAGTTTGAGGTTTAATTTGATGCATCCCGACAGGGACTAGGATGTGTTTTAACGCAAGAGGTAGAGTGATAGTCTATGCTTCTCGAAAGTTAAAAAAGCATGAGTGTAATTACCTTACTCATAATCTGGAGTTAGCAACAGTAGTATTAGTGTTGAAACTGTGGAGGCATTACTTGTTTGGTAAACATTGCCATATATTCACTGGTCATAAGTGTTTAAAGTATATATTTGAACAGAAAGAGTTGATCTTGAGACAGAGAAGATGGTTAGAGCTGATCAAGGATTATGATTGTAGTATTGAGTATCATCTAGAGAAAGTGAATATAGTGGTAGATGCTCTAAGCAGGAAGTCATGAACGACAATAGATACTCTCTATTCAGTACGAGATTTATTATTGCAAGAGTTGAGAAATGCTAATATTGTTCTAGCAGTTAATCAAGCAAGAAGTTTATTAGCTTCGTTTTAAGTACGACCTACCTTAGTTGATGATATTTTATATGAATAGTTAGGAGATTTTAGTCTCCAAATGATAGCTGAAGTGGTAGGTAGAAGTTAGAGGATAGACTATATGCCTAGAGTAGATGGAATGTTATTCAAGGCTGACAGGGTATGTGTGCCAAATGCGTTAGCATTGAAAAAGGATATTCTAAAAGAGGTGCATAGTTCAGCTTATGCTATGCATCCCGACAGTACGAAGATGTATAGAATGTTAAAGAGATCGTACTGGTGGCTTGACATGAAAAGAGATAGCAGAGTTCGTTGATAAGTGCTTGATATGCAAGTAGGTAAAGCCAGAATGATAGAGGCTAACAAGATTGTTTAACCCACTCCCAGTGCTAGAATAAAAATGGGACATTACGATGGATTTCCTATTTGGCTTACCTAGGAAGCCATCAGGTTATGATGGAATTTGGGTAATTGTTGATAGGTTGACTAAGACGGCTAAGTTCTTACCGATGAAGATCACTTTTACCCTAGATTTGTTGGCTAAGCTATATGTTGATAAGATAGTGAGCTAGTTTGGACCTGTAGGACGATAGTATTAGATCGAGATCCAAGGTTTACTTCGATGATCTAGTCTAATATATAGAAAGCTTTAGGTACTAAGTTATATTTTAGTACAGCTTTCCATGCTCAGAAAAATGGTCAGTCAGAGCGAACGATACAGATGTTAGAAAACATGTTAAGAGCATGTGTATTACAGTTTAAGGGAAGTTAGGATATGCATTTTTCGTTGATCGAATTTGCATATAATAATTGCTATCATCCAGTATTGGAATGGCTCCATATGAAGCTCTATATAGAAAACCTTGTAGGACATTTGGGAATGAGGCTGGAGAAAGGAAGTTGATAGGCCCAGAACTTATGCAGCAAACATCAAATAGTGTTAAGCTGTGGTAGGCCCAGAGTTTATCGTTGCCCGTAAAACCTTGCTACACAAATAAAATTTATAAATCATCGAACGGATTACTTATACTAACCAGTAGTACAAGAGGCAAGTCCAGAGTCGAACCTCAGGAAAGCGTGGAAGATTAGTTAATCAAAGCTTGCTTTTAGTTAAAGAGGTAAGGGGGGAGGGTTGGTGTGGATGAAATAGGAAAATGCATAAAAGAAATAATGTTCAAGAAAAGTAAAGATAGAAATGCAATTAATCGAGATGTCTCAGCTTAGAGGATTAGGTTCACCCAATGTAATTAAGATCATTGAACCAACATATGACTTAAACTTCTGGTTTATGCCTAGCCCAATTGATTGGAATCCCAACCGATGGTCCTAATTATCTAATTAATCGAAATGCATAGAAAATGAATCTGCTCCATACAAATTGATAAATTACATTAAGTTCTAGGGATGACGCTAAGATGAGTGTTCGAATTCCAACGTCTAGTCAAACATTCAATGTGGTTTCTCTCTAGGTTGATGTGAAATCCTGAATTTTATCTATGTAATTTAGGTTAATGCTTGGTTAATTAAGAAGATTGTAGGGGACTAAAAGAGAAGGATAATGCCTTAAGTATTGGAAAAATGAACCTTAAGGACTAAACGTTGAGTTTAGTGAAGTGGAAGTTTTGGGTAATAAAATTTAACGAAGTGTTGTAACAACAAATACCTAGTGTTGATTCATAGTATGCGACCAAGGTCAATTGAAGTTCAAATATGGTGCTTGGCAAGGCCCATGTTGGACGCATGAAGGCCCCATGCACTGGTAAGAGGCACGGCTAAGCTACGCATCATGCGTTGGAATGTGATGCTTGGCAAAGCAAAGTGTGAGCGCCAGGTAGTCATGCGATGGCATGAAGGCACCGGCCAAGCATTGGCATGAGTAGGCTGCTCATGCAATGGAAGGTGGTTAGGCATTGGCGACAGCTTAAAGCAAAGTGATAAGTTAGGCAGGCGCTGATGTAGGGCATGCAGCCAGGCAAGGCACTAGCGAACGTGCAGGAGTAGGCTGGTTGGCACAAGCGATGTGCATAGGGAGTGAGTGCTCGGACGCACGCGTGGAATCGCATGAGCAGGGGCGCAAGGCATCGAGTATGAGGGCGTTGGGGTGTTGAACGAAGAGTGAACGCATGGTTGCACAGATATGAGCGTAAGGCGCTAAGCGTGCAATGAAGCCATGCAATGGCTAGGTTGTTTTGAGGTCAAGAGAGGCCTCCTGAGTGCATATAGCAAGAATGGCCTAAGCGTGAAGGTTGTCGCTGGATATATGGTATGCGACAGCTTAAGTGGAGGAGTTGAGCGCATGCAATGAAGGCCATTGTGCACTAAGTAGAAGCTCATGCATTAAGTAAAGGCTATCGTGTATCGAGTAAAGGCCATCATGCATTTGCTTAGGCGTGAAAGTTGTCGCTAGATGTGTGGTATGCGACAGCCTAGGTGGAGGAGTTGAGCGCATGCGTATGCGATGAAGGCCATCGTGCACTAAGTAAAAGCCACCGTGCATCAAGAAAAGGCTATCATGTATTGATAAAGGCCATCGTGCATCGAGTAATGGCCAGATGCGAGTGAGGAACCACTTGGTTATTTTGTTTAAAGCTTGAGAAATTGAGGGATTATGTGGAAAGGGGAAAATTCAAGAAGGATAAGACAGAACTAAGTTTTTGATAAAGTTTGAGAAATCTAAGGTTTTGGGCTGTTGAATTGTGATTTGAGGGACAAAAGGTGGGAGATGCACCAACTACGTGTTGGACTTATTGAAATTAGGAACTGTCAGCTGGAAATTGAAGGATGGAATGGAAAGAGTTGAGGTGGGCGCACGTGAGGACATACAAAGTGAAGCATATACATTGGCTAAGGGAAAGGAAGACACTTCAGGGCCATTGTGGCAAAGGGTTGGTGTTGGCAGCACGAGGTGAAGGCACGTTGACATGCAATCAGGCTATAGGTGTCAAACTGGGAAGAACTTTGGATGCCTATAAATAGGGCAGGTCACAATCCACTAGTGCCATTTGAGTGATATTGGTAAGAGAGTCCTCAAAAGAAAGTATAGTGAAAGGTCCCGAGTTGCCGTCTCAATTGAAGTTCTGAAGAAAGAAGAGCTTGCATTAGTAGTCCAATGGCCAACTGATTGCATAGGCCTATCACCCAGCCCTGCCATACATCCTTGGCAGCATAAGCACTCACACGTATGCATTTGCAAGATGCATCAGGACGCACGCACGACAGCGCGTACGGACGCATCCTAGTGCACGTTGCGTGCATCTCACCGCCTAGTACTGCCCTGTGCGAGGTTTGCCGCCCATCTGCTTTCATCCCCGCCTACCTGTGCACCTAGACACGCCCACCCTGCAGCCCAATCCTATCAACTTGCCAAAATAAACTCCAAAGGGCTATTTTGGAGAAATTAAGCCGATTTTTAGTTTTTTTTTAAGGGGGTAAGCTGATCATTCTAATTTTTAAAGTTATTCGAGAATAATTTGAAATTATTGGAGGAATTATGCACTAATTTAGAATTTCTATGAAAGAGGAAGAATTCAGAAGAAACAAGGCAAGGAGCTGATTAAAGAATTTTCTGAGAAACTGATCAAGAGAAATTGTGAGTGGTTTATATTTTTGAATGGTTGGATGTATTATATATTTCTATCAGTTTGGTAAATTTGGCATGTTTAAAAATATATATTTTCTTGGATTATAATTATTGTTCTTTTGTCTGGATGACTGTTTTCTTTATGAGTCTTGGTTTGGATGTTTGTTCTTATTGGTTTGACTGGAAACTGGAAATTGTACGCGGATATTATTAGCATACTTCGAGGACATTGGGCTAAAATTATTAGTATATCTGGCTGGGGTTATCCACGTACCTGAGTATGTCTAGCAGGAATGGCCAACTTGTGCACATTCGATGGGTTGTTTGGGTACTGAAAATTGTTTCCTCAAACCAGTCTATGGGATTTTGCTATAATTGGAAGATTATGTGATCATGCCAACTTTGTCTCATTTATTAACTGAATGTATATATGTTCGATGGTCCTATATTTTGTGATATTGCTTTCCCAAAAATATTTTGGAAGTGAATAATATTTTAATTTAAACTTACCACTCACTGAGCATTCTTACTCATGTTTAGCCAAATGTTTTCCTAAATCCAACCCCCCATCCCCCACATAATCCTAATGTTCTTAAATAAACACAATATAATCATCTGAAATTGCACTTCCTCTCTCTCAAATAGATCTTCTTAGTGGCACTTCTTGAATTTGTTGAGTTTGAACTTCAGGTTGAATAATGGGGACTTCAATGTTGTCTTGTTCTATAATTGGTTCAATAATGAAGTCAGAAATTGGAGCCTGAACATCATTTGTAAGCACACGAGGAAAAGAAACCAATTCCTCTTCAAAGAAAACTTTCCTTATGTTATCTACCACCTCAAACTCAATATCTTCAAGGAATCTAACATTTCCTACACCAAACAATGATCTAAAAGTGGGATCATAAAACTTAAAACCCCGAGAGCGCTTAGAATACCCAACAAAATAGCATCAAATAGTTCTTGAGTCTAATTTTTTTTTCATTAGGCCTATAAGGCCTAGCCTCAGGTGGACAACCCCAGATGTGAAGATGCCTAATACTAGGCTTCTTTCCTATCCACAGCTCATAGGGATTTTGGCTACTGCTTTACTATGTACCCTATTAAGAATATATGCTGCAGTCTTTAGTGCCTCACTCCAAAGGGATTCTGGTGGAGAAGAATGACTAATCATACTTCTTACCATATCCTTAAGTGTTCTATTTTGCCTTTTTGCTACACCATTCATGTTGGGTTTGCCCAACATAGTGTATTGTGGGACGATTCCACATTTCTCTAGGTATTTGGCAAAGGGCCCTGAAGTTGTTCAACTAATCCATCATATCTATTGTAATATTCACCATCGAGATCAGATTTGACAGCCTTAATTTCCTTTCCAAGTTGAAGTTCAACTTCAGCTTTGAAAGACTTAAAAAAGGTCCAAAGATTGAGACTTCTCATGAATTAGATATAGGTACCCATATCTTGAATAGTCGTCTATGAACGTAATAAAATATTATTGTCCATTCCAAGAGGCTGTAGGAAATGGACCACAAATTTCTGTATGTATTAGTTCTGAGACGTCTGAGCATCTGTTGGCACCTAATTTTCTTATGTTTGTCTGTTTTCCCTTAATACATTCCACACAAATGTTGAAGTTACTTAAATCAAGGGAATCAATAATTCCATCTGACACAAGTCTCTGTATTCTCTATTTAGAGATGTGATCTAAACGCTTGTGCCATAATATAGTGGAATTCTCATTTGATTTTCGCTTTGTACCACATGAATTAGATAACAAGATCTTGTTAAATGAAGAAAAAGAATCAAGCATATATAGACTATCAATTAAAGAAATGGTACCAAGAATCTTAGAATCTTGAAAAAGACTAACTTTATTATTTCCAAAAGAACAAGAAAAACCAAATTTGTCCAAATTGGAAATAGAAACTAAATTCCATTTAAATGATGGTACAACAAAAGTCTCATTCAAATCCAAATAACATCCAGTTTTTAAAAGTAATATAAAAGTTCCAATAGCTTCAACTAGAACTGCTTTGCCATCATCTACACAAATGAATCTTTTAGCATCACTTGGCGGCCGGCTCCACAGGCAACCCTGCATTGATATACTTATGTGAGTAGTAGCACCATAATCTACCCACCAAGTATCTGTAGGTATAGAAGCTAAATTAACTTCAGAACAAACCAAAGTAAGAAGTTTACCCTTCTTTACACACCACTTGGCGTATTTGGGACAATCTTTTTTGAAGTGATCTTCCTTTTGCAGAAAAAACAAGGATTTTCAGTAGCTTGTTTCTTGTTTTTATTCTACTGAGATGTCCCTTCTGCAGCATTCACAAATTTCTTTTTCTTCTTATCACGAGAGCATGTTGCCAAATGAGCACTTTCTATCCTTTCTCTCTTAATCCTATCTTCTTCTTGCACACATTGTGAGATAAGCTCATTAATATTCCATTTATCCTTTTGAGTATTATAGCTTCTCTTAAACTGAGTGAATTGTGTAGGAAGAGAGATAAGTACCAGATGCACGAGTAAACTTTCATTTATCTCAATATCAAGTATCTTTAATTTACCTGCGAGATTGGACATTTCCATAATGTATTTCTTTTATGTTTCCATTGCCCTTATACCTCATAGAAGTTAAAGAAGTCAAAAGACTACTTGCTTCCTCTTTCCTCTTTTTTAGCAAAATATTTCTCAATTTGAGCAAGGAACTTATTGACATTTTCACTTTCTGTGATAGAGCCCCGAAAAGACTCTAGAATGGAGTGCCTAATGATCATCAGACACATGCTATTTGATCGTTCCAACTTCTCTATATTAGCCGTATTTAGTTGTTCCTCAGTAGAAGTAGGTTTATCGGTTCTTAATGTAAGGTCCAAATCCATGCACCCGAGAAGTATCTCTAGGCTTTCCTTCCAAATCTTGAAGTTCGATTCATTCAACTTAGAGATTGAACTCAGATTTCTAGATATTTTTGTAAGACCAATTGAAATAATAAACAACAAAACATATGCTCACAAATAAAATATAACAAAATAATTTCATATATGTGGTGGGCCCCTTTAACAAGATACCTAATACAACATTGATGTCCAGCCTTTGGGTAAAAACACCAACTGTAAATGGTACTCTCAACGTAGTAATCAAAGTACTAACAATTAACTCTGTCAAAAAATAGTCTTTCTTTGGACCGACTATTTTTCACATGAGCAATCCTTATAATTGCCACATACTCATTAGCACATGCATACCCACAATTTGGCCAAATAATTATCTTCCTTTGGGCTGATAATTATCCATATAAATTCATGAATATGTACATCTTATATTTTAGAATTAAATTAATCTAGATAACAGAGGTTACTTTGGTAATATATTATTTTGACCAAGTCAATTGAAAGTATAAAACACAATAATATAATAATATTATTGTACAAAAATAAAGGAGGAAGAACACCAAATAACCTTTACCAATATTCACTTAATAATTGCATACACATAATACAATTAAAGTGGATAAACATGTGAATATCGTCAAATATCATCAATCAAATTTAAATTTAAATTCACCAAAATATCAATCAAATTTAAATTTAGTCCACAATATGATCAATAAATCTTGAATTCACAATATGATTAATCAAATTTAAATTAAATCCACAATATGATTATTAAATTTAACTTAAATTAACAATATTTTCACTGAAATTAAAACCAAATTCACAAAATTATCAATTAAAATTCTTGATTTTAAATTCACTATATTATCAATAATTAAAATCAAGAATCATATACAAGATCAAAGAAAAACCGCCGGTAGAATCAAATAGATTGTTTTATTCCCAGTAGATGTTAGATTGGAAAAATTGGATTGATTTTATTAACAAAATTGATTAATCAGTTCTTTGGACTTGAATCTACCGGACTTATTGATTAAAAAAATTGTGCAAGAACACAAATTGCGAAAAGCATTAAAAAAATTGTGTTCATGCCAGCTAAAGAACACAAATCAGATTGCAAAAGAACACAAATCCGCATGAAAAAATCTGAACATTCAATAAAATTGTGTTAAACCTTTTTTTTTCTTTTTCTTTTAAATAATCTTTAAATTCTTTAACCAAAAAATCAAAATCCCAATGGGAAACAAACCTAAACCAACAATCTAACATGAAATTCATGCTCTGATACCATGCATAAATTCTTAATATCTATATTGAATAGATAAATCCTAAGATTATTCATGCCAATTGTCAAGAATAACATATCGTATTCCATTGCAAAATTGATGATAGTTTCAAGATGATGATGGATGACTATGGTCTTCCTTAGCCAAAACTTTGAATGCCCTAGATGGGATCCAAGAAAGACTGAGTTCTTATTGTTTTGGTATATTGAGGACCAATGGTCTCTTCATATACTAGTTCAACTAGGGTTTCCATTAAACCCTAATTAAGTTGGAATAGGTAGGAATCTAGGGTCTTAATTAATTAGATCACATAATAGGGTCCAATCTAATAAAATAATCCAATGTGAAAAATTATTAATCCATATACATAGCCCATACTTTAATTAAACATATTATTGTTTAAATATGTCTAACAACAACCATTATAAGTAAGACGCCTACGAAAACAAGTTTTGTAACTGGAGGAAAAGTCTCAAGAAAGTCCATTCCCTCTTGTTGAGTATAGTCCTTAGCCACTAAACGAGCCTTGTAACGCTTAATGGAACCATCCGCTCGATATCTGACCTTGAAAATCCATTAAACCAAATCTTATATATTTTCAATTTTCTTGTAATTAAATTATCTTTATCAAATATTATAACGTAATTTTTCAAATATTTAGCACAATTTATGTTTTCACATATGAATTTCCAAACATTCAAATGACTTTACCAATTATACAAATGGATCTCAAGTGATTGCATTTAAATTTTTAAAATTTTGGGCAAGATTAATTTTTGCAAAAAGAAAAAAAAAAAGAAAAATGGTAAATTAAATTTAAAATATCGAGATAATAATCTCGGACATATTGGAATTTATATATTTGAGTTTTGTCGGTGAATTCTCGGACAAATTAAAATAGAGATTCTATTTTTGCAAAAATTGTTTTTTTCCCTCAAATTTTAAAAAACACAAGTCAATCACTTGAAAATCATTAGATAATTTGGAGATTTAATATATTGTAGAACAAAAATCAGCCTAAAAAATTGAAAAATTACGAAAATATTTGATAAAATATTAGGTTGGATTTGTAGAAATTTTGAAAATAAATAATATTTGAAAAAATTAACCGAGTCTCGGTGTGTAATAGCTGAGATGTACTGAGAAGCCCCAAATCAATTGATAAGTAAAAAAAAAAATGATTTTCTTAACTAAATGTCGTGGTCGATCTCATTCGAAATGGACAGAAAAAAATTATTCTAACGAATTTTAAAAAAGGATGCTAGTTTTAAAAAATAAAAACTTGAAAAAGCCATATCTAACCATTTTCCCAAAATGTCTATCAAACCCTTTAGAAATCTTGGCCTTCGGGTAAAAGGTCTAAAATCAGTATTTTATCCATTTTTTAAAAAAAGACATCTTACTAAATTTCTAATAAAAAAGTTTTTTTTTTCTTTCTAACCACGAAAGTATTTGGTTTTTCTTAAGTTTGATAATAAGTTCCATAGTTTTGTCGATCGATTATTGACATGTCACAATATGGTAAATATGGAGCGAGGTTTTGTAAAAAATAATCAAGAATAATTCTCGATGGAAAATGCAATCTCGTAACTCGAATCATGAATAACGTTATTTAATATATTGCATTACTCTAATCTCTTTTAACTTTTATTAAAAGCTTATTGGCTCAGAAGCCACTTGCCTTAGATAATGTAAAAAATTTTGTGTATAATTAATATTACACGATAAAGAATATATTGTTTCCTTGAAAAGGTTTAGGTAATTCAACCAAATCACCATTAAAACAACTCCATTTCATCCACTTCATTTACATTGAAACTATATTAATACAACCCTCTCTCTAAGATCAATTTCCCTTCAACCCAAAAATTAATGGCCAATCCAACCAACACCAATTTTCCACTCTCTTTCTTCTTCATTCTCACTGCTCTATCTTCTGCTGACTCATCCAGAATAATCCTCAACCAAGTGGCCCCACAGCCTCTTGACCAACTCAAATCAGATCTATCTTTCTTCATGCATGACATCCTAGGTGGGTCCCACCCAACTGCCAGAACTGTCACCGGAACCACACCCAACAAGGCGCAGCCCACCGCCGGCCTCCCGTTCTCCAAACCCAAAAAATCCATTTTCCCGCTCCCCGGTGGAGTACCACTCATAAACACCAACAGAAATTCAAACGGTGGAGGGACAAACAATAACAACAATAATAACCAACCGTTTGTTACCACCGGTCAGCTCCCGTCTGGCGCGGCCCTCCAGCACGTCATGTTCGGCTCACTGACGACCATCGACGACGAGTTAACGGAAGGTGAAGAGTTGGGATCGGCTGTAATGGGCAGAGGTCAAGGATTCTATTTTGTTAGCTCTTTGGACGGTTCTAGCCATACCGTAGCATTGACCGTCATCTTACACCAATATGACGAAGAAGACAAGGAGAAGAAGGATGAAGATACAATAAGCTTCTTTGGGGTCCACCGGAGAGGGTCGCCCGAGTCGCCGATAGCGGTGGTTGGTGGGACCGGGAAGTATGAGAATGCTGGTGGGTTTGCGGTGATCGAGAATCTCCCGCGGAGGGAGAATCAATACATGACTGATGGAGATGATATTATTGTTCACTTCAGAGTTTATCTCTCCTAGTAGGGTTTATCTCTACAATAGAGAAACTAAAATACTAAATTTAGAAAATTAATTTCTAGCGTAGGTTGTAGCTTAATTCAATGTATTTATTTCTTTTCAAAAAACAAAAAAAATCAAGAAAAAAAGAATTTAATGCATTTCTTCAAAGTAAATGGTATAATGAAAATGTTAATTGACCATTTATGTTGATATGAATAGAAAATCGTCGACGTGGATTTTCGGCTATGATTGCAATCAAAATAAATAAAATATATAGGAAACATTTTAAAATTAAAAAAAAAAAAAGCAAATTACCATTATGTCGCCATACTTTAAAATTTTCCAAATTTAGGATGTATTTGGTTTAATGTTTAATTTTGAAAATAAAAATATCAAATGCTCCATGCATTACATTTTAGGTAGGTCCCACCAAAAAAAAATTATGGTATGTTTGGTTTAATTTTTTAAGTGTTTAATTTTGGAAATAAATTATTTTTAAAAAAATTGAAGTGTTTGGCAACCTCTCAAAATAGTTCTTGAAAAACTTTTAAAGTATATTTTAAATAGTCTTTATCAGAAGGGTTTAAATAAAAATGACTTTTTTAAAAAACATTTTTTAGTCCAAACAACCTCTAGTCTCTGTATTTTTAATTGTTCAATTTTAATTCTTTTATTTTCAATAAATCTTAAATTGATGAGTACTAGTTTTGTTGGATTTAGTGTCTTAAATCCCGATCATCTTACAATTTGTAATTTGTAAATACAAATTATTTATTTAATAAAACAATGAGTATTTTATTTGACTTTTAGATAGCATTAACTCGATCAAATAAACTAAGATCCAAGGTTGCTTAACAAAACTTGAACAATATCTGATAGACATACTGGTGGATCATGTTCAAGTGATAACCTACAATGTCTGCAGTATATGGTTAATGTTAGGTGTCATATCCTGGTGACACTGCGAATACAACCTATTTTGTAATTGTTACATGAATTGTAAGTTTTACAGATAATATTATCCATATTGTTCATGTGAAGACATATGAGTGGGGTATCCTGTATAAAGAGTTTATATAAGATCGAACCACAAAATGATTAGTTTCTCAATATAACACTGTTGCTTGAAGAAACTAGCTTTTCACTAGGATAACCATATATAACTTGACCTTAATCTTGTGCGAGTTGTGAACATCTATCTATGAGCATTGTAAACACGTTAGCGATATCATTTTCGCTCAGTCCTTCTTTAAAACCTGGTAAATGCATGGAAAGTGATTTTGCCTAATTTTCTTCTACCTTTCATGCTTTTCTTGTCAAATGCTTCTAAATATTCTAATTTCAATAAGTTATAACCTGTAGAAATGCAAGTTATCACTTGTCTAGCAGGAATAATGACAAAATGACCTTTTACTAAAACGAGTCATACACCCAAAGAACCCTTAAAACTTGTGCATTCAAACTTATGTGGTCTGATGAATGTTAAGGCAAGAGGAGGATATGAATATTTGATCATTTAACAGATGATTATTGAAGATATAGGTATGTTTACTTAATGCAACACAAGTCTAATACACTTGAAAAGTTCAAGAAAGCTGAAGTTGAGAATTTATTAGGTAAGAAGATTAAAACACTTCAATCTGATCGAGGTGGAGAGTACATGGATATGAGATTCCAGAACTATTTGATAAAACATGGAATCACATCTCAACTCTTAGCACCTGGTACGCCTCAACAAAATGGTGTATTAAAAAGGAAAAACAAAACCCAATTAGACATGGTTCGGTCGATGATGAGGTATGCTTCTCTACCTAACTTGTTCTTGGGTTATGTAGTGGAGGCTGCAGCATATCTCTTGATCTAAATTCCATAAAAAATTGTTTGTGGAACATATTTTGAGCTGTGGAGATGTCGTAAAAGTAGTTTACGATATCTCATGATTTGGGGATGTCCAGCTCAAGTGCTAGTGACTAACCCAAATAAATTGAACCACGTTTAAATTTATGTCTCTTTGTAGGTTACTCAAAGGAAACGAGATGTGGTGTCTTTTATGATCTAAAAGAGAAAAATGCTTGTATCGACAAATGCTACTTTATTGGAGGAAGACCACATTAGAGAGCATAAACCAAGAAGTAAAATTGTATTAAATGAGCTTTCCTACCTTACTCAGGACGAGCAAGAATTAAGTTGGGGTTGCTTGATAGCTTTCAAAAAGAGTTATTATTCCTAGCTTAATTTTGCCTCGTTATTGGATTTTATATGTTTATTTTCCTATTTTGTAGACCTCAAGCAATCAAAAGATAGAACTGGCGATTTGATGAAGAATGGGGTTAATTTGAAGCAATTTGGAAGTGATTTGAGCATCTGGACTTCAAAAGAGCAGAAATTATGAAAATGTCACTGTCACAGGGTTGCAATGTTTGCCTGACGCTCCTCAGACGCTATAAGGCAGAATATGTAGCGTTGCAACACTACCTGCAGCGTTGCAACGCTCTGAAGTTTGCACAATGCCAGCGTTATAATGCTCTTCCTAGTATTGCGATGCTGCAATGATTTCTATAAATACCTCATTCGTCATTAGGTCAAAATATGCTAAATTTTGGGGGCTGAACTGATGGAGGCCGAAGTTAAACTACAATCTTCTTCCTTTCCCTTCAGATTTTAGTATCTTCAGGTTAATTTTTCTTTTTATTTTTGGTTGTAGTCGATGGATCATATGTGTATCTTGTATTTGTCTATGAATTAAGAGGTAACTCTTATCTAATTTCTTTGAGCAAGAGCCCGATGTTTAATTTCTTGAAGGATTTCTAGTTAATTTAACTGAATTGTTGTGAATTCTTTGAGATGATTTGATTGAATCTTAATGGAATTTTTATAAATTGATCTGACAAATTAGTTTATTGAACTTTTTGTTTGCAAAATTATCATAACCTATGCATATATTGATTGATTTAGTTGCACATATTATGATCACATGAGTAAAGTATAGACTTTTTTTTGACTAAATGCATGTATGCCCTAATATAATATTTTTCAAATAAATCATGCTATAAGATATGACTTTTCCGGCTTATAGTATGTTTCAATAATTGAATAGTAATTCAATTTTAACTTGTATGTCGCTAAGAAGGAAGAGTTGTAAATTGAATTAGGGCTAATTTGGTTTAATATCAAATTTGGCAAAATTGGCTATTAGATTCAGTGTAATTAATTAATGCCTAATGAAAGAAATTGCATAAGAAACTCTCTCTTACTCTAGAAATTAGATAGACTCCTATTCTAAATTACAATTACCCCTTTTATTTTAATTTCACGTATTTATCTTTTTCACACCAAAACCTCTCATTTACCGCTCTAATTAGAAAATTACCTTAACAAAACAAATCGCACTTCCCTGCAGATCGACTTGGACTTACTACTGTTGCTACATTTCAATAGTAATAGGAGTAGTTCGGTATATACAAATTTTCTTTTGATCAAATTTGAAGCTTATTGACGACGTAAGTTTCAGGCTTATCACTCTACTAGCTTGTAAAATTATATCTTGCATTAGTGAATTGAGCGATTTTGAAACGTTCAAAATCGAAATTAGGGTTTTGAATTTGAAGTGTTCAA